>NC_044306.2:144626941-145271856 GCF_007474595.2 Lynx canadensis
CTGCCCCTCCCCTGTTCATGCTCTGTCTCTCTCTGTCCCAAAAATAAATAAAAACGTTGAAAAAAAAAAAAAGTAAGTCTGGGGTGCCTGGGTGGCTCAGTTGGTTGAGCATCTGACTTTGGCTCAGGTCATGATCTCACGGTTCGTCGTTTCGAGCCCCACGTCAGACTTTGTGCTGACAGCTCAGAGCCTGGAGCCTTCTTTGGATTCTGAGTCTCCCTCTCTCTCTGCCCCTCCTCTGTTCGCACTCTGTTTTTCTCTCTCATAAATAAATAAACATTTTTTTTAATTATTAAAAAAGAAAGTAAGTCTAATGTGTGGTCATGTTGACAACCTCTACCTTAGAGGGTTTCTGTTTTATTTTTACTTTAATCAGAGCAAAGATTGTAGTTGAAGACAAAGAGGCTGGAACTATAATCATCAAAACATAAGACTCCAAGATTTTGTAACGATAAAACATGAGCACTTGTGTCTGAGCTAAGCAGCAGGTTTAACCACTAATTACGTTGTAGGTGTGTTTACCCCCATAGTGAGGATGATTTGCTCTGAGGTAAGAGCACAGAATCAAGGGCCAACTGCCACCTTGGGAACCCCTGGATTGCTGACCTGTCCCTGAGGGGAAGGACCTGGAGGGAAGGAGGGTTTGGTAGGCCTCGCTCACAGGAAATGCTTACCAAATACTGGCGGCACACATCGAATTTTGAAATAAAAAGGGTTTTTTGTTCTTTTAATGTTTATTTTTATTTTTGAGAGAGAGAGCACACACGTGAACGAACAGGGGAAGAGCAGAGAGAGAGAAGTTTGGAAGCAGGCTCTCCACTGACAGCAGAGAGCCCGATGCGGGACTTGAACGCACAAACCACGAGATCATGGCCTGAGCTGAAGTTGGACGCTTAACCGACTGGGCCACCCAGACACTGGTGAAATAAAAAGGGTCTTAACTGGAAAAGACAACTTCAAAACTTAATCTCTTCACCCTAGATGAGAGGTAAGTTTGTAATTAACCATAGCATGAAGTAGAAAGCAAACATGACAGAACTCCGTGAAGCAATAATGCATTTGCCAAATTCACTTAAAATGAGAATACACAGAACTTGATTTCTGGATTTCCGGGTCCCTTTGCCACGCTCAAACTCTCCTCCATCAGGAAGACTGTTTGGACATGCTTTAGAAAAATGAGATCTCAAAAGATAAGAGGTCAAAGCACACCAGTTGCATTCCCTAAATCCATTCTCCTAGGTGGATTTAAAGACATGTTTAAAGCTTAGAGGCAGGATCCTCCAAACCTGGACAAGTATCAGTCTTGTAAGAAATGCTGAATCAGAATCACCGAGGATGGGATGTAGATGGTGTGTTCATTTCCTATGGCAGCCGTAACAAACTACCACACTCAGTGGCTTAACACAACACGAATTTATTACCTTCCCGTTCTGTAGGTCAGAAATCCAACCTAAGTATCGCTGGGGCTAAAATCAAGGTCTCCGCTGGGCTGCCTTCCTTTCTAGAGGCTCTAGGGGAGAATTGGTTTCCATGCCTTTTGCTGTTCACATTCCTTGGCTCACAGCCCCTTCCTCAGCTGCAGAGGCAGCAATGGCAGGAGGAGCCCTCCTGACACCACTTCACTCTGACCTCCTCTTCGGCCTCCCTCCTCCACTTTATGATGACATTTAGCCCATCTGGATACTGCAGGATAACCTCAACATCTCAAGTCCTCAACTAAATCACAGCTGCAAACTCCCTTTTGCCACATAAGGAAACATATTCCCATGTGCAAGGGATTAGGGTCTGGACATCTTTGGGGAGAACCATAATTCTGCCCCCCTCGACAGCTAGTGAAAGCTTCCCAGATAAATCTGAGGCGGCTTGTCCTTGGACTATCACTTGGGAACAACTGTTGGATGTCAAAGACTCTCCCCATATCCCACATCTCGGTCTCAGCCTCAATGTCCTACTGAAATCCTCATGGTTTTCCCCTATGTGCATTGTCATCCCTACCTCCACCCTCCACCTCAGTGGAGACCAAGACCTCCAGGTGATTTGAGTTTATTCTCTCAGAAATGTGCATGTCTCTCTGTTTCACTTTCCCAATTTTACCTGGAGAATAATTTAGTTATGAGCCCTTTCTAATCAATAAATATCTCTTTAGATATAATCCATCTGGGGATTAGTTAATACAATAGTATATTTATTCCCTATAGTCTCTGTTGGAAAACATATCAGTGGTCTGGATGTTTAAGAATTTAAATAAGCTGGGCGCCTGGGTGACTCGGTGAAGCATCCAACTCTTGATTTTGGCTCAGGTCATGATCTCATGGTTTGTGGGTTCGAGCCCTGTGTTGGGCCACTGACAGTGCAGAAACTGCTTGGGATTGTCTCTCTCCCTCTCCCTCTCTCTGCCCCCTCCCCTGCTCACGCTCTAAACCTGTAACTAACAAAATAAGTAAATAAACAAATAAATAAACATTTTTTAAAAAAGAACTTAAATAAATTGAATTACCAAATTTTAAAAATAGCCTTTTTGCCTGGGGTCTTTTGGTTGAAAGGGACTATCTCATTAACTCAAGTAAGCTGTTGGGGGTGGGGATTTCTTATAAAGATAAATAATAAATATATAATAATAATATAATATAAATATAAATGTAATAATATTTATATATTATATGTTACATTATATATTAATATATTATTTATATTAAAATAATAATAATATAAATAATAGTAATAAATAAATAATAAAGCAATGAGAGATCTGGAATTGAAGAGCAGAAAATGTAGTAATTTGGCATCATTCACCTTGGAAGTAGAGAGAAGGAGGATATTTCATGATCCAAAGTCATCCTTGGAATATCAGCATCAGAATGATCTTTACTCTAAAGTGGTCTCCTGAATATTACTCAGCAAATTCTCTTCACCTTGGGATAAACATTTCTCATAAGGCTCATTTTGTGGTGATAAACTCTTTTAGCTTTTGCTTCTCTGAAAACCTCTTTATCTCTCCTTCAATTCTGAATCACTTTGCCAGGTAGAGTATTCTTGGTTGGAAGCATTTTTCTTTCAGCCTTTTGACTATATTGTGCCATTCCTTCTTCTTGCCAAATAATATTCCATTTCGGAGCTATACCACAAATTGTTTACCTATTCATCAGTTGATGGGCATTTGGGTTGTTTCCGCTTTTTGGTTATTATGAATAATGCTGCTGTGAACCTTTGCTTACCAGTTTTTATATAGATGTGTCATTTTTAATTCTCTTGAATATACATAGGAATGAAATTGCTGAATTTGAGCTCTTTTCTATGTAGTCCAAATTTTCGGAGGGGCCTACATTGGTTTTATGAGATGAAATGAATTTTGTTCAGAAACTAAGTACACCTTGGGGGGCCTGGGTGGCGCAGTCGGTTGAGCGTCCGACTTCAGCCAGGTCACGATCTCGCGGTCCGCGAGTTCGAGCCCCGCATCGGGCTCTGGGCTGATGGCTCAGAGCCTGGAGCCTGTTTCCGATTCTGTGTCTCCCTCTCTCTGCCCCTCCCCCGTTCATGCTCTGTCTCTTTCTGTCCCAAAAATAAATAAACGTTGAAAAAAAAAATTAAAAAAAAAAAAAGAAACTAAGTACACCTTTATCTTTTTATTTTGAAGAAAACATAGATTAGCAATGCAGAACAGCTTCTTTTTTTTTTTTAATAACATTTTTTTACAAAACAGCTTCTTGACTTAGTCATGTCTCCTAAGCTCAGGAAAACTTACCTGTGTGCCAGCCTTAGCCAGTAAGCATCCAGTGGTTTATAATACCGGTCTAGATCCACTCAGAAAACACAGACAGAAAACACAACGACCCAGGGGTTACCCAGGTCAAAAGCCTCTGTCTCCCCAGAGATGGTGGAACAAGACTTCCTCTGCAAACGCATGATGCATACGGATTTCAGTGGATTTGTTTTAAATCTTTTAAGGAGATATCGTCAAGGTGTATCTCTTAACCAAACAACTAATACATGATGGTACTTTACTAGTCGTTGCGATTATTCATCCTCATTGCTCATTAACAAAACCCTAGATTCTCCTGAAAGAATTCTTCATGTGTCATGAATAACCACAAGGATATATTATGATCGGAAACAAGGGTCTTAGCCCCATAAAGAATGAGGTATTGGTTTGCAAGGGAAATACCTGTCCTATCCCTATGTAAATGAGGATCATCAGAACTCACTTTCTTAATGTGCTCACGTCATTAATTACACGTCATTGATATCTACATATATAAATATCTTCTGATTACCCAGATCATGTGAAAGCGAGGTTTCAAGGTCATCTTAGTGATATCGGACATTTCAGTTTTTTCTGGTGTACAAGGTAATACCCTTTTAATTATAAACTATAATACTCTTTTAATTATAAACTATATTATATTCTAAAAGCTACGGATGACTGGAAAATTTGAGAATTAAGAATTCAGTTTAATGTATTGACAGTAACATTTTAATTCCCTTTTATAGTCATGGTGTATGTTTTTATTTGATTCTGTAAATATCTTATATAATCACGTGGTATATTTACTTGAAATATGTTACTCTGATGTTTGTTCTGGGTTATATTAGGATTTTAAAATAGTGACTGAAAACACATTGCAGAAAAAGAACGGTGACACAAATTCTGCGTAAGTGAACTTTTAAAAGTCATTTTGCAAATGTGCATTTGCAATATTTTTCGCAATGTATATAAGGAAAAATGGGAACAGTTTTAAGAGGGGAGCATGGGGGCGCCTGGGTGGCTCAGTCGGCTAAGCGTCCGACTTCAGCTCAGGTCACGATCTCGCGGTCCGCGAGTTCGAGCCCCGCATCCGGCGTTGGGCTGATGGCTCAGAACCTGGAGCCTGCTTCCGATTTTGTGTCTCCCTCTCTCTCTGCCCCTCCCCCGTTCATGCTCTGTCTCTCTCTGTCTCAAAAATAAATAAACGTTAAAAAAAATTAAAAAATAAAGAGGGGAGCATGAAGGATGCAAGTCTTCCTAGTAGGCAATAATATTTACATAAACTTAGTCCTCATATCATCCTCTTGAAGGCTCTGTTCCCATTTCAAATACTGTTTAATGCTTGAAGATAGAATTTTTAGTCAACTGTTGGCAGTTTTGTTCAAGGTATATTCTCTTATGATATTTTGCTGATCTAAGATTATTGGTAGGTGTGGTTATTTTCTGTCTTGATTTGTTTTCAAATTACATTTATAGCCTTCTTTGTAAAAAGAATTTCAAATGACAGAATTTTTATAATAAGCATTTACCAAGAATGACATTTCTTTTTTTTTTTTTAACTTTTTTTAATGTTTATTTAGTTTTGAGAGAGAGAGCGACAGAGCATGAGCGGGGGAGGGGCAGAGAGAGAGGGAGACACAGAATCTGAAGCAGGCTCCGGGTTCTGAGCTGTCAGCACAGAGCCTGACGCAGGGCTCGAACTCATAAACTGTGAGATCATGACCTGAGCCAAAGTTGGATGCTCAACCGACTGAGCCACCCAGGCACCCCGTCGCTTAATATATTCTGGATGAAAATTATAGTGTTCTGCTTATGGAGAGATATAGCAATTATATTTCTCTTCTGAATCCCTGATCTCTCTTCTCTTCCCTCAGAACAATAAAAAGAAGGTATTTTGTATTGCTTTTGAAAGTCCTATTATTGGTTTTTTTGTTTTTTTGTTTTTGTTTTTTCATTTGAGAGAGAGAGAGAGAGCATGAGTGGCGGCGGGGGGGGGGAGGGGAAAGGAGAGGAGCAGAGGGAGAGAATCTTAAGAAGGCTCCAAGCTCAGCATGGAGTCTGACACAAAGCTTGATCCCACAACCCTGGAATCATGACCTGAGCCGAAATCAAGAGCTGGACGCTCCACTGACTGAGCCATCCAGGTGCCCCAAAAGGTGTATTATTAACACTCTGGAATTTTTCTTGTTTTCATAAAAAATGAAAATGATTGAAATAAAAGTTGCCATGATACAGGAGAAAACAGAACTTACTATGGGAATTTACTAACGTATCAAGTGAACAATCTACATCGTGATATATGGGTGTGAACAGGACAAATACCCACTTCAAAATGGGTATCACACTAATGATATCTACTTATCAAAGTCATTGTAAGAAGGAAATGTCATTGTAAGAATGAGCCTGCGTGGGTGAATTGGTTATGCAATCCACTCAGGTCATGATCTCACTGTTAGAGTTCAAGCCCTCATGGGGCTCTGTGCTGACAGTGAGAAGCCTGCTTGGGATCTCTCTCTTCTTCTCTCTCTGCCCCTCCCCCGTGCTCTCTCTCTCTCTCTCAAAATAAATAAATAACCTTAAAAAAAAAAAAAAACCTAGAATAACCACTAAAATTAAAAAAAAAACCCTGTTTTTATAAGCAGTTATTAGAATAAACCAATGTTATTTTAAACTTAATGGGAAAATATTCCTACTTAGCATTAAATGTTATATACTGTACTTGCATGCATGCGTGAGTGTCTGTGGATATGTGTTTGTGTCTGATATAGATCCTGAATGGGGCACACACCATTCTTAAGAGGCTTAAATCATAATCTGTATTCCAATTGTTTAATATTCTCCAGAGTCTCTAATCTATGTATCCTTTCCTGATCTCCAGTGTCATGCTAGCTGAGCAGGAAAGGGCTTCCTATTTTCTAGGTAAGAAATAATTCTCAGGGCGCTGGGTAGCTCAGTTGGTTTAGCATCCAGCTTCGGCTCAGGTCATGATTTCACAGTCTGTGAGTTCGAGCCCCACATCGGGCTCCATACTGACAGTGTGGAGCCTGCTTGGGATTCTTCTCTCTCTCTCTCTCTCTCTCTCTGCCCTTCCCCTGCACTTCTGTGCATGTTCTCTCTCAATATAAATAAATAAACTTTTTAAAAAAAGAAAATAAATAATTCTCTTGTTTTACTTGTAGATAGAACTGAAAGATGAAGGTGGTGTTTCTGATCGCTTTCTTTTTGGCCACAGCTCACTGTAGACCAGTAAGTAACTTTTTAATGTCTATTCTGCAAATCAGCCTTGGTTTAGGCATCCTGAACTTTTGGTTATACTCAATCCTAAAACAAAAACAAACAACGAAACAAAAACCTATCAGTGGAGTCAAAGCTACGATCACCATTGCAAGTTTTTTTGGAGCTGAAAGCAGGTCTTTTAACCTATTAAAAAAATTTTTTTCAATGTTTATTTATTTTTGAGAGAGAGAGCGCAAACAGGGGAGGAGCAGAGAGAGGGGGACACAGAATCCGAACCAGTCTGCAGGCTCTGAGCTGTCAGCACAGAGCCCGACATGGGACTCAATCTCACGAACCTTGAGATCATGACCTGAGCCGAAGTCGGATGCTTAACTGACTGAGCCACCCTGGCGCCCCCAACCTATTTTAAGAGACCCTGTTAGAAAAGCGAGACTTCAGTCGAGCATAATGGGCAAGCTCTCCTGGCCCCAAAGGAGAGCAGTCATTCTCAATGGTGGCTGCACTTTGGAATGGCTTGGGAAACTTTAAAAAGTCCTGATATCTGGGTCCCACCCCCCCAAAACCTGACTTAATTGGCCTGGGGCATGACCCAGGCATCAGGATTATTATAAACTCCCCAGGTGATTATTTCACGGGGCTGCCAAGTTTGGGAAGCAAGGCTCAACGGAATGCACTGGGGGCAGTATCCAGCTATGGTTGTTCTGGAGAAGTCCTTGATAAACTAAGACCACCCCGAGCCAGTTAAGCACTTAAGCAAGACTACAGCTCATGTTGTTATTGTAAACAAAGACATCAGCGGTCTGAGAGGATGATCTAAGATAATATTCCTGGTATTGAAAAGGATCAGTGACTGATGTTAACATATGCAAGATTCATTCACTCAGTCTATAAACAAAATTTTCCTGAATATCCACAAGACAGGGCGACTATGCCATAAATGACAGAACGCAGTCCCTGCCTTTAGGGAACTCGGAGTCTAACCGTCCTGATTTGTTACTGTTGCTCTCGTAACTATTTCTTCAGTCTCCACATTTTCACAGGTACGAGAATTTCATTCTGGAATTCCCTATCATCATGTCTTAAACTGGAAGGTAATTGCTCTTTAAAAAACAAAACAGAACAAAACAAAACCACATGAATTAGGAATGTTTGATGTCTCCACAAAGATATGAATAGGGAGAAAATATTTGATATTTTCAAGAAGTAACGTTTTCAGGAACTTCAAGTATGATTGTAAGATTTTTCTCCAAGGTAAAAACTAAAAACCTAAGGGAAAGCATAGGAAAGAGCCTGACTGTCATAGCTGGGAGTAGGCAGTCTGTAGGCAGTCCCTACCAGCTGGGAGAGTCATCTCCGGAGAAATAGACCTTCTCCAGGTCTGTGGAAGTTAGCAGCATGAGCCAAGAGCCATCTCTTGTCCAGGTGAACAACACCCTTCTCAATATACGACTTGTTTAAATTCTTTTGCAAATTAGGGGATAACATAAATCGTGAAACGTTTTCAAATTTAGCACAATCCGGTTAAAATAGGATTAATTAGAACCCAGAAATTGCCAGAATATCTTGTTTTGCCACTTAACATCATGTCTTTACTTCTCAGAGGATCCATCGAGAATTATCCTATATAGACTATTACTGCTTCCTTCTGTCAACTAATTTAAATACATCATTATAATATTCAAAATTCCTCATAGAAAGTTACATGTATTCATTCCCTTTAGAGGACTTTATCTCAACTGACAAATTTCTACTTCTTTGGCCAAGCAAGTTCAGAGATAAACTTATACTTATTTTCAGTAATTGTCTTTAGCATAGGTTTCGGTCTATAGATTGTGGCCTCTTGGTATATTGCTTGCTTCCTAAAGATGCATGGAGTATCTTTGAAAGCTCAGGTGTTTGCTCAGGGAGAACTGCCAAAGCACACAGCTCTCTGCTGCCCACTTTGGCTTTCAACCTCCCTTTCCTTTTGTAGTCTGACTAGAAAGGCAGAGATAAATCACGGTGTCTCTAGGGCCTCTGGTCGTATTTTCAGCAGAGTTAAAATCTGGAACATTTCTGTACCGTTATTCATCTCAGCTAACTCCTAATTGACTTCTCTTCTGTGTGATTGTCCAGTTTACATTACAACAAGCTTCTTTATTATTCACAGACCTTTATTATTCACAGACCATCAAGCAATTTTGTGATTTCTTCTTAGAAGTGTCTCATTTTTTCCCAGAACTTTCAAAAATATATTTGAACTAAAACAAAATTGCCTAACAGTGAAATGCCATGTAACTTTGTTTTCTCTTGCAGTACCTTCAGAGCTTATACGAACTCTTGAACATCTGTGTAAGTTTTCATTTGTGACTTTTGTGTCATTATCGAGACTTGAAAGGAGACTGAAGGTGAAGGTACAGGAAAATAAGGGGAAAAACTAGGAAATGTGAATGTATTTGAGAGTTTTGTCATCACACTACCGGCTAATTTCCCACTTATATCTTATTTTTAATAAAACTTTAAATCATTTGGGAACTAAGAATGTTACAGAAATACTAACAGAATTGCTAATTAATGAAAGAACTAGAACTTGTGAATCTGTTTGAAATGTGTTATAATTTCTCAAAAATGTTGAAGATAATAAGCTAACAGTTCTCTCAACCTGCCATTGCATGTTTCCTCCTAAAAATATTTGAGAAAGAAATTGTTTTAAGAAAGAAAACATTCATTTAAAATCCACATAGCTTTGATTTTTAAAATATCTCTAAAACTCTGTTTTTCATTTCTGGTTTTCAGAAGTCTTACTGTGATGTGTAGTTGTTTGGATTTACCTTCCTTGGTGCTTATTGAATCTTTCAACGTTTTTTCAAAATTATTAGCCATTATCTGATCAAAGTCTCCATCTGTACTATTCTCTTTGTACTCAAACTCCAGATACATCCAGATACACATCCAACCTTTCCTTGGCTCTCATACGTCTCTTATGCTATTTTCTATATTTTCCATCCCTTTCTTTTGCTCAGTATGAATATTTTCTTCTAATCTATCTTCTGTTCGCTAATGCTGTTCTTCAATTGTATTTAATTGGATATTAAAATATTAATTGAATTCTTTTTTAAAATTTTATTTTTATTTTTATTATTATTTTTTAGAGAGAGTGCACGTGAGGGAGAGGAGCAGAGGGAGAGAAAGAGACAGTCTTAAGCAGGCTCCATGTTCAGCATGAAGCCCGATGCAGGGCTCGATACCACAACCCTGGCATCATGGCCTGAGCTGAAATCAAGAGTGGAATGCTCAATCAACTGAGCCATCCAGGAGCCCCTCAATTTAATTCTTAATTTCAGCTATTATATATTTTTCAGTTCTAAAATGTCCATTTGATGCCAAAGTCACCATCTTAACTTTTAATTCCTTGAGTACTTTAGTCATAGTTATTTTTTTAAAATATTTATTTATTTTGACAGACAGAAAGAGATTGCAAATGGGGGAGGGGCAGAGACAGAGGGAGGGAGAGAATCCTAAGCAAGCTCTGTGCTACCAGCACAGAGCCCGACCTGGGACTCAAACCCATGAACCATGAGATCATGACCTGAGCAAAAATCAAGGGTTGGATGCTTAATGCACTGAGCCACCCAGGCTCAGTGTCCAGTAACTTCACTTTTTTTGGATCTCCTGAGGGGGTTCTATTATCTACTCTTTTGTTTTCCTTGTCAGTTGAGTCTTGTTCCCCCACAACACTGACTTTGGATCCTTTTTTTTTTTTTTTTAAGCCTGGTTATTTTTGATTCAGCAGTAAACATTGTTTGTAAAAGTTGTAGAGACAACTTGAGGTTCTGGATGAAGTTGTCTTTCTCCAGAGAGGATTTACATTTGTTTCTCTTGGGCATGTAGCTATGGGCATGACCCTCACAGACCAGCTCATTCCAATGGGAGACTAAGATAACTAGATCAAGTCCCCCTGGTTCACTTTTACCCCCAGGATGAGGTCCCTTGGGTTCCAACCACAAACTTGGTTGCTTACTAAGTTGCCTTTTCTCTGGCAGCTCCTGAACTTTATCACCCATCCCTGTCAAAAGTTCTCAGCTTCTCAGCCTTTTATCACTACTTTTGGCATTGTCGATTGCCTTGAGAAGAGTAAATACCTTCTTGAGATTCTTGCCAATCTTGAGTCCATGAAACCTCCCTTCCTTAGAAATCGGCAAGCTTCAGAAACGCTTAGTACAATTTCTAGTTGTTCTCCTTGAGGGGATTAGCTGGAACAACCCGCTTGGAAAGAGAATACTTGATTTTCTTTTTAAAGATCAAATAAAGGGGCGCCTGGGTGGCTCAGTCATTTGAGGGCCCAACTTCAACTCAGGTCATGATCTCACAGTTTGTGAGTTCGAGCCCTGCATCAGGCTCTCTGCTGTCAGTGCAAAGCCCACTGCGGATCCTCTGTCCCCTCTCTCTGCCCCTTTCCTGCTTGCATTCTCTCAAAAATAAATATTTTTTTAAAAAAAGGTTAAATAAAAACATTTTAAATTCCACTGATTGAAAAACATTTTAAATTCCGCACACACGGAGAAGTAAAGAAAGTTGGTAAAAAGTTAATGGAACTGAAAAAACCCGTTGGTATTAGTTGAAAATTCTTCCCTCCTTACCTATATAAATTTTAAGATATTTTTTGTTACATAGGTAATAGCTATGTTATGTTAATATACTGAGTTCTTACAAATACATTTTTGTCTTGATTTTTGCTTTATCAGAGGAAGCCACCAATGAGCAGACAAGCTACTCCAGTCCCCATGATACCATTTCCACCAATCACTCCTTTGAATCCCAACCCTTATACCCCTGATAGACGGGGAGATTCATGATCATGAACTTCTGCAGGAACTCCAGGGGCAAACACAGCTTCTTCTTCCCCCAGTCCTTTGATACCACAGCTGAAGAGCAAAGAGCACTATCTCGCTGTTCCTTGTACCACAGTGTACTCTTTTTAATATCCTGGATAAAATGACAATGCTTCATTAAAGATGTTTATATCACTCTGTAGTTCTCAAGCGGAACGTTATTTTCTATCATTATTGGCATTTGAAAAAGGGGTCAGGAAAAAAAGTAAAGGAATTTAGGCACTAGGATCTTTTTTCCTCTGGGAAATCACGTGCCTAGCTAAGACTCAGAGGCTCCATAACAAGGGGGAAAAGGAAAAACAATATTGGGGAGGGGCATGCTGCCAGACGTGGGGAGGTGGTGGGTGACAGAAGGATTCTGTCCTCAGCTTTTACCCAAGCCCTTGAAGAGGCTACTGGTATGTTTCCAGCAAAAAGTGTGTTCTGACCCTTTTAATTAGGACAGAAATCGATGAAGCCAGGGCGAAATGCATTTAAAATTTCCTTTTGCCTTATTTGGGAGGCAAAGTTACAAGTTTCTCCCTGATCTGTCTATAAAGATATACAGAGCAAAAAGGAACACGAAAGATTTTACAGATGTTACTCATATTCTCCATCTGTGCAAACATGTAGTTCGTTTTTCAGGAAAGAGAACAGTAACCTTTGTAGCTCTTAATTAAGAACAATGACTTTTATTCCCTTCTGTTCCTCCATGTGGAAAAAAATCATTATATGGCATTCCCAGGGGACTTTGGCTTCATTAGGGAGGTTTCCCAAAGGTCTCTCTTCACAAGTGGTTGCAACAGGACCACACCTAGAAGTCAACGGAAATGGAGTTCATGTAGGAGAGAACATGTATCTATTTTACAAAAACAAGAGTCTCAGGCTTAGAAATGACCTTGAAAGCCATTGAGTCAACACTACCTGGGAGCTTGCTAGAAATGCAGAAGAGAGCAGTCTCCACTCCAGGTGAACTGAACCAGTATCGACATTTAAACAAGACCCTCAGCAGCCCTCCACAACACCACTGACATAGAGACATGTGCCAGAAAACTTCCAGCAACAGAGAAAGAGAGCCCACCCCATAATACTTTTTGGGGTAGCTTTGATCTGGGAAAAGTTATTCTTTGTATGGGGCTAAAATTTGGTCCTAGCCCAATTCTTTGGGGGTCACATTCAATAAATCTAGCCTGTCTTCCCAATGATAACTCTTCATTTAAACAGGTAAGTCTCATAGTCCCAAGTTTCTCCAAGCAAAAATTCGCCAGTTCTCCAGCCATTCTCCTTATGACATGGTTCAGTTTCTCCCCATATCCCAGGAGTCTTTCCCAGATATACTCTAGTTTTCACATTGTTCCCACTCTCGATGTTGGATTTCAGAAATGCACATAACACCGCAGATGTGATCTGGAAAATGACAAAAATGGAATGATGGCCTCCAACATTCTAGACCCCACATCTATTAATATGATCTGGGACTGGAACTACCTTTTGGAGTAACCACTAAGTTTCTTTCATGCATTTCTGAAAACATGTTTGGTGTCTTCCATACCTGTGCCCTTGGGCTGAAGAAAGGGACCTGACATGTACCTTTGTTATCACTTATCTGATTAGACTCACATCGAATCTCATCTCATACGTAAAGATAGGTTTCAACCAGATTCTATCATTCAATATATTTGACTTTAGTAGTCCAATATATGGTCTCAGCTTTGTCTGTTCATTCATCTACCCCTCCAACAAATAATTTTCGAGTTTCTCCTTGGGTTCTAGGCCCTGGGGAAACAGAAGAAGCTTGGGCCTCTGTCCTCATGGGATCTCACTGCTTTGACAAAGCAGTATTTGCTATACCTAGGAGGGTGCTATTAGAAACAACAAAATACATTTGGATGTATAGCAGGTACCTTAAAGGCTATGAATTACAGTTTCATGACCAAAGTACTGAGAACAAATAAAGTACTTAATAAAACAAATATTTACATGGCTAATTAAAGATACAGTTACATTTGATGAATGGAGAAAGATGATGTGGTATATAAAAATATATACAATGGACTATTACTCAGCAATCAAAAAGAATGAAATCTTGTCATATGCAACGACATGGATGGAGCTAGAGTGTATTATGCTAAGCGAGATAAGTCACTCAGAGAAAGACACATATCATGATTTCACTCATATGTGGAATTTACGATACAAAAGAGATTAACATAGGGGAAGGGAAGCAAAAACGACATAAAAACAGAGAGGAAGATAAACCATAGGAGACTCTTAAATATAGAGAACAAACTGAGGGATGCTGGAGGGGTTTGGGGTGGGGGGATGGGCTAAATGGACAAGGGGCATTAAGGAGGACACTTGTTGGGATAAGCACTGGGTATTATATGTAGGGGATGAGTCACTAAATTCTATTCCTGAAATCATTACACTGTATGTTAACTAACTTGGATTTAAATTTAAAAAAAAGAGAAACTATTAGACTCGTATACTGACTTACAATGAAGCAACACGGATTAAAGGAATTGAAAATATTCCTCATGTGAAGTATAGAAAAATAGAAGGGCAAAGTAATAGTATATGCTGGAATAAAAAGTGCTCTGATAAGAAAATAAAAAAAGGATACAGTTACATTTATCTCGACAGCTGGTTCCTGGAGGGAAATGTCTACCCAGAACTTTCCAGCCCCACCTCCACCTTAGAATTATCTGGGGACCTTTAAAAAAAATACACGAAACTATCTGGGGACCTTTAGAAACATATATGAAAATCTTGTCCTAGACCAACTGAGTTGGACATTTTGGCTGTGGGAGGAACCATGATATCAGTATTTTAAAAATGCCTGGGATGGCTCTAACGTGCAGCAAGGTTTGAGAACCACTGCTCTGTGTGGGTTCTCAGGAGCATAGCTGTGTGCCTCTTCTCACTGCTCCTGCAGAGGCTGGCTTAGCCGGCAGACCCCGCAGAGCACAGCTGGGTGGAGGGGGTCTCCCGCTGGGTGGAGGGGGTCTCCAGCTGTGGGAGGGGGAGGTGGGGACAGTGACTGCAGGACCCCCTGACTGGCACAGTCTGTTGTGGCTTGACGGTGTGTGAGAGTGTGCTGGAAAATCTGCTAAAGCAAGACTGGCTAGAAGTTTCCCCAGCTTCCTCTGCTAGCAATCAGAGTACTTCTGCATAGTCATGCAGGATCCAAATTTGCTCTCTAGAAAGCTCTGGCCTCTGGCGTATGAGCTTCCTTTGCAGGAGGGATATGTGTACACTTTCTGGTGCATTTCTGGGTGCCCACCAAGCATAACATTTTGTGTTTTCTGGCATTTGTTGGCAGCAACATAGGAAGTGAGGAGCAAGTGTTGTTTACTTCCTGAAATGGGAGAATTGTTACAATTAACACCATCCAGATTTTAAATCTCGGAATAACAAAATAGTGTCTGAGACAAAGGCCAGCACAGAAGATGTGGCATCACTTAGGTTCTTAATTAGAACTAGACGTCTGCCTTATATTTTTCTGTGACAACAATCACAAGTTTTCAATCAGTCGACTGAAAAAACTAAAACCGACACACACAGCGTTTCAAATGTTGTCTCGTCTACAGGATTGGTTCTGGTTGTTTCAGGGGTTCTCTGGTAGTCAGGAATTCACCCCCTGATATGTATGCCACAGGCCCTGGCCCCGCCCGGCTCCAGAAGTACACACTCCCCTCCAGCCTCTGTGTAATTATGTGCCACGAAGGGCAATGCGGTTGGCTGCAAAGCCAGGGGTAAGCGATTCTCTCACAAACACATCCTGAAAACAGACTGTTGCGTCCTCTCTGACATGTTTTATAAGGCCTCCTGCACAGAAAGCACACATAACCACAGAATTCCTTACCAGGAGCATTCCGTGGGGTTAAGGGCATGCCTCGTAGGTATCGCCTCCTGATTGAATCTTCTGCTTGTCTTAGAACACTCCGGTGGCAGCAGGTAAGCCCTGAAGGGTCTGCAGGGAAGCGTCCACCCTCTGATTTATTGATTCATTCTGGGTATCATGAACCCTTAGATGCAGCTGAAGCTATTGCTGGTGGTTGTGGCATGAAATGGTCACTAGGGTAAAGTGGTGTTTGCATCCTGGGAGTGGACAACAAGCCCGTTAGAACAGAACAAGATTTCAGGAGTTTTACATTTTAAATCCCATACTTTAAAACTTATTTTTAGTGAGTTCTAGAATGTCCATAGTATAATGCAGCAGAGCATGCTTACAGATGCTAAATAATTAAATGATAAATAAATGTTATTTATATATGCATCTATGGGACATGCTAAAAACTTTTTTAAATTTTTTTTACACTTATTTATTTTTTGAGGGACAAAGAGAGACAGAGCACAAGTTGGGGAAGGGCAGAGAGAGAAGGAGACACAGAATCCGAAGCAGGCTCCAGGCTCCTAGCTGTCAGCCCAGAGCCGGACACGGGGCTTGAACTCACAAACCGCGAGATCATGACCTGAGCCAAAGTCGGACGCTTAACCGACTGAGCCACCCAGGTGCCCCAAAACTTTTTTTTATACATTATACGTATGGGAAAACAAACAAACAATCACCAGAGACCTGAGGTAAACAACTCTGTTAATGAATTCCTGCTAGGCTTCTAGTGCTTTCTCCCTAATGGTCTACCCCTAAGCAGTTTTGCTGAAGGGAAAAAGCAGAGACAGAATCAGCAATGTTTATAGCTAGGAAAGATTTTTCCTTAGGTTTCTTTGTTGTCTCAAACTTGAAATGATAAGACTGTAGTCATAATGTATGTTTTTCCCTTTGTTGGACTCGAGAGGAACATGTAGTTTAATGGGAGAGCTGAAGAAAACAAAAACAGTCATATACCTGTAAGATCTGTTTTAAAAATTAGGATCTATTGGATGGAAAGGAAATCTTAGATTGTTTACTGTAGCGTTGCTAAAGTCATCCCAGCCGAGCTTTTTTAAAAAAATTAAGACAGGTAATTTAAACATTTACCAGTTACTTATTTAAACATTTACTGGTTTTTAAAACCTATTTTGTAGCACTGTTGCACGGATCAAATGAGACCGTGCACTGCTTCCTCTGTAATGAGTTTAGTAAGGATTTGTTTCACTGTTATTATTTTATTATTTTTTAAAAATCATATTATCATGACATACCTCCTCACTTAGCCTAACTAGGTGGTTCTCTAGATTTCTGGGGGAAATCTCTAGAATTCTGGTAGTTCTCTAGATTTGGGGACCCAGGGAATATATTCTCTCTGTTATCTCTCCAGGCAGACCTAGTTTCACTTCCTGTTGTCCCTGACCAAACATGAGTGCTTAATTCTCCCCTGATACAGAGCATTCTGAGCTGGTCCCTTATAATGTGGCCATACCAGCCAGGCTGCTTTTTCTTCAGAGGGACCAGTATAATCGGCAGGCCTGATAAGCGTTCACTATAAAAGATAATATTTTTCATCTGTTTGTCCTGGCCAACTTGCACAGTGCTCAATGAATCGTTATTGAATTGAATTGATTAGGAGAGGCAGTAATTTAAGCCAAAGGAATGACTCTGAAAAGGTGGAATATCAGACACTATAATAGGTAGGGATGGAGAGGTAATCTTTGGAGGTTAATATTTCTGAGACAGTACTACAGAGTAGTAGTTTAATCTGTTTATAAAGAGTCAGTCCAGCTATCCCTCCTCAATACAGGTGACTGAATGGTGGGTGGGGAATGGCCCAATATGGGGAGTGCTGGTCAGGAGTGTGCAAGAGGAAGAACCTTGACCTCATAGGAAAGTGAAAGTAGTCATTGTCATTGTCCATGACAGAACACTGGCTCCCAAGTGTGGAGGTGTCCCAACACCTGGAACTGTGCCATACACAGAACCAAGGGGCCTTCAGGGAGCCTTGGGAGCAGTATGGAGGTCCTGTGTCTTAGCATGGGCTCCTATAGCACAATACCATTGGCTGGGTGGATTAAACAACAGCCATTTAGGGGCGCCTGGGTGGTTCAGTCCGTTAAGCGCCTGACTGCCCCTCAGGACATCATCTCTCCATTTGTGAGTTCAAGCCCCGCATCCGGCTCTGTGATGACAGCTCGGGGCCCTGAGCCTGCTTCAGATTCTGTGTCTCCCTCTCTCTCTCTTTCAGCCGCTCCCCCCGCCCTCTCTCAAAAAAATAAAATAAAATAAACATTAAAAAAAATTAAACAGCAGCCTTTTATCTCACGGGTCTGGAGGCTGGGAAATTTGAGACCAGGGTGCCTCCTCCTTGTATCTTCACATGGCAGAGAGAAAGCAAGAGCAAGCAAGCTCTCCAGTCTCTTCTTATAAGGCATTAATCTTATCATGAGGACCCCACCCTTAAGACCTCATCAAAATCAAATGATCTCCCAAAGACCCACCTGTAAATATTATCACATGGAGGGGTAAGGCTTCAACATATGAATTTTGGGGGAGCACAACACAGTCCATAGAAGCCTAAGAACTTGGGTGGGAATCCTGATCTTCATTTCATAGCTAGGACTTTGGCCAAATTATTTAACTTCGCTGTGCCTCAGTTTCCTCATCTGTAAAATAGAAATGGAAATAGTTCCTACCTCCGGGCGCTGCTGTGAAGAGGGAACAAATACAGTTGAAGAACTTGGAACAGTGTCTGCAGCATGGCAAGTGTGAGACACAGTCTAAGTTATTTTTAGTATTAGTTATTTTTATTATTTTTCTCAAGTTTATTTATTTTGAGAGACAGAATAAGAGCGGACAGGGGAGGGGCAGAGAGAGGGAGAAAGAGAATCCCAAGCAGGCGCTGCACTGTCAGGGCAGAACCTGATGTGGGGCTCAGACTCACAACTGTGACATCATGACCTGAACCGAAACCAAGTCTGACGCTCAACTGACCAAGCCACCCAGGTGCCCCTTAGTAGCTATTATTACCAGGGAGGTGGGAGCAAACAGATACTTTATTTCATGGAAGCCAGGCTCTGCACTTGGATCCACACTGACCTTAACCAGGACAACATTCACCAGTGGCCTCAGACTTGGCAGCAAATGACCTGGAACCAGCCTAGGTGCCTATGTGTGTTTCTGCCCCCATTATATCCAGTCCCCTGTACAGAGCATTAGGCTTCCTCTGCCCCCCTGGGCCTACCAGGTATTTCCTGCCTCTCTCAACTGCTGCCTTTTCTCAGCACATCTCTTTGCTCCTCATTTTCTCCCTTCTCGTTCTTTGGTGGCCAAAGAGCCATATTCCCTCCTCAGGACACTTGCCCAGGACTAGCTTCTGTCACGGGGCTAATACCCATCCTGGTTCTTCCTCTGCTTCGGTCTCTAAAGTGGGAATCAGCAGAGATGCCCCTGGAGGAGGAGATGCTTAGGAGAAAGACCCACCTCCAGAGCAGAAAGTCCAGACAGCACTTCAGTCTTTTTAGCTCCCAGATTCTCTTTAGCTTGGTTTCCCTTTTTCTTCCAGGCTTATCAAATCCTATGCTCCTTTTAAGCACAAATATTTTATAATGCTCAGGTGAGTCTCCAGTAATGAAATGCATAAATAAAAACCATCTGTCCATATGCTTACCTTCAAAAAACTAATTTAATGCTCTGACTATACTATAAAGCAGAACAAAAGAGAGGGTGAGGTATTATGGAATAATAGACATCTCAATATGTAGACGCTCAGGCATGACTCTGTTAGAAGACACAGTATTTGTCAGCTCCTTGTGCTTCCAGGCAGATCACCATGAATACAACAGGCACAAATGCAAATGACGGGAAGTGCGGCCATTGGTGATATGATGGTCCAAAATGGTGGACAACTCCTGGGAAAGTTCCAAATAAATCAAAGTCGAATTTGTCCTGGCTGTACCTGAGAACCACTGCTCAGGCTATTTCAAGAAAGCACCATGTAAATGGTAAAATATTTACACATACCCATTACCTTTTCTGACTCCAAAGGACTGAGTTAGAAACAGAGGCTGGGAGACCTGTGTCACTCAGAAAGTATCAAGTGGATAGGCTGCCTGGGTGGCTTAGCTGGTTAAGTGTCTGACTCTTGATTTCAGCTCAGGTCATGATCTCAGGGTTGAAGATCGAGCCCTGCGTCAAGCTCTGCCCTGGGTGCTGAGACTCCTTCAGATTCTCTCACTTTCCTTCTCCCTCCCCCCCTTCCCACTCATGTGCTCGCTCACTCTCTCTAAAAGAAAAATAAATAAGCCAAATAAAATTATAATTATATCTGTAAAAGAATCAAATGGAGTCAGACATTCAAGCCCTGGCTCTACCACCTACCTTGGTATGACCCTGAGGAAGTGATTAACCTTTCTAACCCTCGATTTCCTCATCTATAAAATAGGCATGAAATACCCACCAGGTACAGTAACTGTGAGGATCAAATGGAATGATGTGTAGACAGCACTCTACACAGGGCCTGGAGTATAGAGACCTCTCAATAAAGGATTTGGAGAGATGGGTAGGCAAGAGATAGTGCAGGGGTGAGGTCCTATAAATTAGACTGGCAAAGAGAGATTAGCGAGAGAAGAACAAACACAAGTTTATTAACGTGCATTGTGCGTGCACACAGGGGAGTCCCCAGCAATGAGTCAAACTAAGAGGTGGTTAGAATTTGGGCTCATATAGTATCTCAGGCTAAAACAAAGGAAAAGGGTTTTGAGGCTTCGCCAGGGGAGGCAAATTATGGGAAGGTGACCAGGGAAAGTATGGTAATAAGCGTTGTTTAGTAAGATTTATTATGCAGATTCAAGTCAGTGCCTTCTAGTCATAAGAGTTGTTAAGAATTCTCCTTTTCCTGGAGAGGGAGACCTCTTTCACCAATGGAAATTTCCTTTACGGAAGGAAAACTTATGCCCTGTTTTAGAATTTTTCTTGCATCTGCTCGTTCTCAATGAATGGCCTTAGCTCAAAATAATTCAGATGCCATAGAAGCATATTTTGGGGCGGCATATTTTGGTACCCTTCAATAGTCAGCAAATATGCACATGAAAGCTCTTCAGATGGTTCTCGCTTCCGAAGGAGCGATGCGCAGTGTCTTCCCCACACCAGGAAATAAGCCCAGGAAAAGGACAAATCCAGCTGGGGAGCTGTCCTCCCTTTTCTTCCCCTTCTGGGAACCAGGTTCGCTGACTCACAGGGCTCAGTGGGTCTCCAGCGGTTCCCGTGGGAGGCTGTAAAGTCACCTACCGCCCCGCTGAATCAGGATCCCTGGGAAATACCTGAAGGGCCTCTGTGGGTGGCAAATGAAATGTGCTTCCTGCCTGTGGTGGGGCTGGGGTGGTGCAGGTCAAGAAGGAGCCAGGATCTTGGTGGTGTCAAGTTAACCAGAACCTGATTTTCTAGGACCCACACAAACATTAGGTATTTCTGCTTTAGGTATATTTTTGCTTTTGAAAGTTCCATCTTCTGACCTAGACAATTGTGCAAGGCACTGTTCAAATCAAGTTCATTCTGAGTTGTATCCAGTTTATGGATTCTCTCAGCATATATATATACATATATATAATTCTTAAGGGTTTATTTTTGAAAAAGAGTGTGCACACACGGGCGGGGCCAGGGGATGGGCAGAGAGAGAGGGGGACAGAATATCTGAAGCAGGCTCTGTGCTCACAGCAGAGGCCTCGATGCGGGGCTCAAACTCATGAACCCTGAGATCATGACCTGAGCTAAAGATGGACACTTAATCACTCAGGCACCCCTCTCTCAGTAAATATTTAATGAGTAACCACTGAGTAAGGAATAAGGCAGTAAGCAGTGGAAGCAGAAATCTATTCTTTTTATTTAATCTCTTTAATAGACTATGAATTCCTTGACAACCAGGCCTTCATTTTACCTATCTCTGTATCTATTTGGTGCCCAGCTCATAGCGTGGTGGTAACAGTAAAAGCTAAAAACATAGAGGGCCACCAGTATTCCATGAACTATTTTAAGTGCTTCGTATACACTCATTCACCTTTCATAACCACTCTTTTTTTTTAAATTTTTTTAAATGCTTATTTAGTTTTGACAGAGAGACAGACAGAGCATGAGTGGGGGAGGGGCAGAGAGAGAGAGGGAGCACAGAATCCGAAGCAGGCTCCAGGCTCTGAGCTGTCAGCACAGAGCCCGACGCGGGGCTTGAACGCACGGACAGCGAGATCATGACCTGAGCGGAAGTCGGACACTCAACTGACTGAGCCACCCAGGTGTCCCTCATAACCAGTCTTGAAATAGCTTTTAACGTTACCCCGATTTTCTGGGAAATGTACCAAGAGGTCAAATAATTTGCCTACGTCACACAGCTAGCAAGTGTCAAAGTCGGATTTGAAACTCAGCCTGCTCTGTGACCTGTTTGCTTTACTGCTTCCATGGTACACAGCTGATGTTCAATAAAGACTGGTGAGACATCATCGATGTAGGCACATACCCATGTTTATCTGTATGAGTAAAAGTTCCTCTTGCGTTTCAGCGCCTCACCATGGCCCAGTGTGTGAGTCTTCTGGTCTTTCTCCATGGAGTGCTTGCATTTCAGACAGTGAGTAGCCACTGTGGTTTTCCCATTTCTTCCCTTGCCAGGGCTTCTAAATTTACCAACAGGAATCCAAAGTCATGCATGGCTAGGTCTACATGGCATCCAGATGCTGATACTCTGGACATAAAATTAACCTTGGCAATGGTTTTCCCCATTCTTATGCCTTTTTATATTGATGAGAGAAAAACTCTCTGAAGATCTGATATACAAGGAAGCCATTTTAGATTTCTTTCTAAGTCAACATGACTGTATATCAGGTTGTTCAAACAAAAGCCTGACTGATGGCCCACCACACATGCATTATACATCTGCTTTGTGAATGAGTAGCCTAAAGGAAACCATTTCGTCCTTGAGATATTGATCAGTGCTCCTATCTCTGCATTCCTTTATGATAAAATTTCTGATTCCTGCCTACATGCTAATCTATAATCTTTTGAGCTTCGACAAGATGTAAAAAAGTTACCTCTGTAAAAAACGTTCATTCTCTGGAACACTTTTTTGTGAAAGGGGTGTTCCCCACACTCAAAAAAAAGTCTCTTTCTTAACTTTTAGAGATTCTAAAAGGGTTTGTTCATTTTGCATTGACAACATCCATTCCCTCTTTCAAGAAAGGATCTACATTTGTTTTTGGTAAAGTGAGGGTGACTAAATATAACTTAGGAATCAGTATATTTTCAGAAATGATGTTGAAGTTACTAACTTCCTCTTAAGGTGGGGAGAGAGGGAGTCTAAATTGGATGAGGGAAAAAAGCCCTTCTGTTCAAGAACGTCTCCACAGTACATTCTACCTAGGAAGATATTTCAGTTTAAATTTTTGTGTTAAGATGCAGAGGAGAAAGACCGTAGACACAGAGGGAGACTCCGATTTAGAGTCTTCAACATGTTGTTCCCTCTGCCTGAAATATTTTTTTCCTCTCCACCATAGAGGACCGCCCCCCTTAATTGCTGGTCATTCCTGACATCAGAATGTAAATAATCCTTCCCTGCCCCTCCTTCCCCAAGCTCACCTAAAGTCACAGCATCAGGATATGCCCAGGCCACTTCCTGCAGGTCTTTGTGGAAGCCCTGACTGAATAATTCGTAGTGCATTTGGCTGTTTGTTGTTTGTCTTCCCTACTAGAGCTTAATTCCCCAAGCACAGGGACTCTATTTGCCTTGTTCAGTGCTAAGACCCCAGCCTGACACAAGGTAGGTGCTCAGCAAATATGGGAGGCATGAATGCTGACTGAACTTTCCATTTTCAATGGTTGTGTCCAAGGACTTTGTGAGCAAGTATGAATCCTCTTCCAGTGCCTCTGTCTGCCCTCAGTAGATCCACTCCCAGAAGCACTGGCCATTTAAGGCCCATTATCACAGCAGGATTGGACATTTTCTGAAACCAGAAGAACTGAGTGCAAGTCCCCAAGTGTCACTCATCATGCACTAGGTCTGTGTCACCTTGAATAAGCCTCCAAGTCTCATCACTTATAAAATGGTTGTTATGAGAGTCAAACATGTTAAGACCCATGAAAGTGCTCTAATGCATTTCCAGGGCCCCTGATAAATATTGCTCTCTGTGGGGATTCTGAGTAGCATAAATCAAGGCCCATTCAAAGACCAAAGCTCCCAGGGTGGAATTTCAGGTACCTTGCATGCAGGTAGGCTAAGAATTGGGTGATTAAAAAGGGTCTTCTCAGTGCCCCCAGATCACACTGAATTGGTAGCCATTAGCACATAAAGCTCGTCTCAAAGAAAACATCCTAAGAACAAAGGCACCATAAAGAAAAATTGTGAAAGACTTTGCAGTCTGGGAGTTCTCTGGGTACTTAATGCATTGACGTGGTTGTCTCTACCTTTGTCTTTGACTATTTGAGCACTCTGGAGAAACAGAAGCTAACTTGTACAAAACTGATAGTAATGTAATTAAATCCCATGTACAGAAATGCAGGAGTGCCTGGGTGGCTCAGTCGGTTGAGTGTCTGACTCTTGGTTTCAGCTCAGGTCATGATCTCGCGGTTCGTGGGTTTGAGCTCCACATTGGGCTCCACACTGTCAGAGCTTGGGATTTCTCTAACTTTCTCTCTCTGCCTCCCCCTGCTTGCTCTCTCTCTCTCTCTCAAAATAAATAAACATAAAAAAAGTTTTTTTAAGTGCTACTTGTCTGGTGAGATGCAACTGGTTATCACCTGGTGGAAATTGACCAGTTTTGCCAGCTTTGCACTATTCGTAAATTCATTTCCACATTCCGTTTCTGAGTATAGATGTTGGGTCCTTTGTGTTGACTTCTTAAACTGTTGTAATATCTTTCCAGTTCCCATATTAATTAATGAGTTAAATATAATTCTTTACACTTGTTCCTTCCATGTTTGTACAAAAAAAAAAAAAAACATGATTATATTCTCTTTTTTAGAAATATGACAGGGGTGCCTGAGTGGCTCAGTCATGTAAAAATCTGACCCTTGATTTCAGCTCAGGTCATGATTTCCGGTTCATGGGATTGAGCCCCGGAGTCAGGCTTTGCACTGAGAGCATGGGGTCTGCTTGGGATTCTCTCTCTCCCTCTCTTTCTGCCCTTCCCCCACTCGCTCACATGGATTCTCTCTCTTTCAGAATAAATAAATAAACTTTTAAAAAATATATACTGTACATAGTATAATAAAACACAGATCCCTCTCCTGTTTCTGATACATGAAGATACAAGAGTTAGAGGGAAAGTTGGAACAGATAGCTCAGTATTTCCTGTTTCATGGATTCACTCGCTAAACCCTTGTTACTGTCAAGGCTGAACCTGGCACTTCATTCTAGTCATACCAGAAGATTCAACAGGAAGTGCTTTGGGGACACCACATAGGGTCTAAGGATTCCGTGAGGCACCAGGGCTATCTGACACACTCCATGCCACAGTCTTTACCTCTTTTGGTCATTGTACCCCTTTGGGAATCTGTAAAACCCCCCACATGTACATTCTGCATTAAACCTCAAGCAGACCCCCTAGAAATCCACGGACCTCTGGGATTCAGGACTGCTGCCCTATGCAAAGCCAGGCTGCTGTCCACTTCCCTACATGTGAAACATACAGAAATGTTCATCTCAATACCCCTCTCACTGTCTCAGCTGACAGATCAAGTGCTGGTATCCTGGCCTCCAGCTAACATTCTGGGTAGCATCGCAAAATTGACTTCCTCACTCTCTTTAAATGTCAAAAGTGGAGTATCTTAGAGCAGCCTGGCAGATGGAGTTTCTGCATGAGATTTCTCTCATTCTGACTTGTGAGGAAGAGGAGGGAGAAAGGAAGCAAGGGAGAAAGAAAGGAATTGAGGGAGAGAGAAACGAGAAGCAGCAGTGGGGGTGGGGGGGATGGAGCCTCCACTGCTGATGGCTTTCCTGGGACGCTAGACATCAGGGTAATGACAATATGTTAAATATTGTGGCCTTTGCCCTCCTAGAACGTCAGCGAACTCAGAAAAGAGCAGATTTCAATGATGTCGTTCTCCGTTGAAATGTCTTCCCACTTTCTTGTTCTCCACACAAACTGCCTGCAATATCTATATTCTTTTGCCATTTATATCTAATGAGCCTTTTATATTTATGAAGTAAAAGATAAATTATTGGTATGTATTGTATATGTCCTTGTACTGTTTCCTTTTCTTTTTAACACTCATAACTGTTTGGAATGGCATCCTATTCTGCTTTAATCTATGGCACCGAATATGAAGCATTTGTAGTATCGAGTTGCATGATTTCCTCTGAGAAAAAGAGCTACTGTAATTACGTGGTTTCTCCTGGTTTGTACTTTTGCTTCATTTTCTTCTCCCCTCAATACACAGGCACCTTCTTTGCTGCTTTTAAATTGCTTCTAGCCACCACTATGTTCCTAGAAGAAACAGCTTTGGGGTCTTGATTGCCTGGGCTCACAACTGGGACCCCTCAGTGAAAATGCAATCATAGCCTTATAGAATATTAGAGTCCAAAAGGAGCTTGGAAATTATATTTCCCATCTTTCTGCTACCAGCAACTGATTTTTTGGCCTTTTAGCTATAACCAACTGTCTGTCTCCCAGAGCTTTGATGTTTTAAGAATCCTGTCTGCCAACAGCCTGTCAAATCCAATATTCATTTTCTTCACTCTTCTTAATCAAGTAACCCCTTCGTGGACGTGTTCCGTTTGGACACTGGGACTTGCCTTAGGGGGTTCATCAATTATGTCCCATAAATTTCTGGGTCAATCCTTCACCAGAGCTGCTGACTCTCAGGAGACCAAAGAGACGCAAAACACAGAATGTGACGCACAGTGACAACCCCTCTCCCCACCTTCCTCTACTATCACAAACCAACACGTTGTTTGACTTTGAACTTCATCTTTACGTCACCGAGGGCAGGGGAACATGGACCCAACCCTGAACCCCCTCGTGGGGCCATCACAGGATTGCAGTGTATGGATGGTATTTACAGAGGCCCTAAGTTATCAATAAAATGCAAATTGTGCTTAATATGCTCTAGTTAAGATAGCCTGGAAGTATGCCTCCCTTACAGACAACTCCAAACACATTAAAAAATCTAAATATTGGTGCTTATAAGAGCCTATAAACTGGGGGCACTCAGCTGGCTCAGTCAGGAGAGCCTGCGACTCTTGATCTCATGGTTGTGAGTTTGAGCCCCACATTGGGTGTAGAGATTACCTAAATAAATAAATTTTTAGAGAAAGAATCTGTAATCTAGATAAGTCATTTTTGATTGCTTCATTTCCTGAGTGCAGAGATAGGTGCTTTTTTAAAAAAATGTCTATTTTTGAGAGAAAGAGTGTGAGCAGCGGTGGGGCAGAAAGGAGGGGGACAGCAGCAAGCCCAATGTGGGGCTGGAACTCGTGAACCGTGAGGTCATGAGCTGAGCCGAAATCAGATGCTCAGCTGACTGAGCCACCCAGGCGGCCCCAAACATCTTATGTTTGTTTTTCTATTTTTAAAATAATGATTATGATATTCACTAGAGAATTACTTATTATGGCAAAAAACAGTCTAAATATCCACCAACAGGGAAATCTCAATACATTTTGATTCAAGCATACAGTGGAATGTCACACAGTAGATACCGCCAGGGAAAACTGTCTATGATACATCGCCAAACGAGAAAAGGTAAGTGGCAGAACAATATCTACAGTATAACCTCATTTGCGTTAAAAAAAACCAAAAACGCTATGATCTATAGTATGGATACAGAAACAGATTGAAATGATATGTAGCAAAATGTTAATAAAGATTATATCTTAGACTATAGGAGTAAGGACAAAGAATGGTTTGAAATTTATATAAATATATGTACATATGTACATATATATGTATATGTATATACGTACATATATTATGTACATATATTATGTACATATATTATGTACATATATTATGTATATATGTATATGTACATATGTATGCGTATATATGTATACAAAGCAGAAATAAAAACAGATTTGCTGGAAAACTAGAGTTCTGGGGGAAGGGGTGAGAAGGAGACTTACTTTCTCTATAAATCCTTCCCCTTCCCCGCCTATCATTATTTTAATTCATTTTTTTCCCTTAAAATTGGTTTATAGAGGAACTAATTATTAATTTTATTCCACACTGTAGTGATGCTTTACTAAACAATTTAATTATATGTATAAATATGTACATATACATATCCATGATATATATCTGTGCATGTGACCTGTTCTCTGACCTATTGAATGAGAGGAAGAAGGAAAGTGTTTAAAGTTAAACTCTTTTAAGAAGTAATTTTTTCTAAAAATAATAAAATAAAATAAAAAACTTTTCCTGATTATAAAGGTTCTACATACTTATGGCAGAAAAATCAGAAATAGGGACGCCTGGGTGGCTCAGTCGGTTAAGCGTCCAACTTCAACTCAGGTCACGATCTCACGGTTCGGTTCGTGAGTTCGAGCCCAGATCCTCTGCTCCCTCTTCAGATCCTCTGTCTCCCTCTCTCTCTGCCCCTCCCCCCTCACACTGTCTTTCTCATTCTCTCTCTCAAAAATAAATAAACTTTAAAGAAAAGAAAAATCAGAAATAAAAAAGTCTAAAGAAGATAAAAACTATCCATATCACCATATGTTGGGACACTTCCATCCAGACCTTTATCTATGCATTTTTGTTACCTCCTAGTGGTGTGTTTCTTCAGAAAACAGAAAATAATATTGTGATTTAAATTAAATTCTGACATGTATCCTTAAAATCTCTCTCTCAGAGATCCTTCCACAGTATCCTATGTCTGCAAGCATGCCAGAAGTCTAGTTGGGTGATTTTACTTCATAACTTTTTAATAGTTTAATTATTAACAACTAACTTATTTTTTAATTTTTTTACACATTTTTATTTATTTTTTGAGAGACAGAAAGAGACAGAGTGTGAGCAGGGGAGGGACAGAGAGAGAGGAAGACACAGAATCCAAAGCAGGCTCCAGGCTCCGAGCTATCAGCACAGAGCCCTACTTGGGGCTCAAACTCATGAACTACGAGATCATGGCCTGAGCCAAAGATGGACTCTTAACCAACTGAGCCACCCAGGTGCCCCTAAATAACCTATTTTTTAACACTGAGGTAGTCTCCCCCCATCCTGTCTGTGGGGTGTTCTTTCCAAGACCCCCCCCAATGGATGCCTGAAACTGTGAACGGTACTGAATCCTATATACAGGGTCCTAATAAAAGAGGACAATTATAACAATATATGTAATAAAAGTTATGTGAATGTGGCCTCCTCTGTCTCTCAAAATATCTTACTGTACATCACTCACCTTTCTTCTTGTGATGACATGTCTACGTGATGAGATGATAAAATGTCTACGTGATGAGACGAAGTGAGGTGAGTCATGTAGGGTTGGGCTGTTGACCCCTGACCGTTCCTCAGAAGGATCATCTGCTTCCTGACCACGGCTGACCGCAGGTAATGAAAACTGTGGCAGGCAAAGCTGTGGATACGGGGACTACTGTAATTGTATTTAATGATTAGAGGCCAAAATCACCACTAAAGTTATTTTAGTAGACACTTGTCACTCAAGAACAGCCTGGTGAAAACAAAGGGGGTGATGGCATCAACTTTCCTAATGAATGTCTTCTGCAGTGAAGAACACATTCTTAGCTGCTTCTAGCTTTATCATTAAATAAACTGAATCTGCTCCCTGTGCTGCAAGTCTTGTAGCAGTGCCCGGCTGTAGCAATATAATTTTAATCTGAAACTATAGCCACCGAGCGCTGCTCCGAGGGCTAGCACTTTAGGAAGTTGCGTGGGATATCACAAGAACAAATCACTTAAATTCTATTTTATTCACTCAGTACATTTAAATCATCGGGCTAATGAAATGATTCAAGGGCTGTCACCACCAATTCACAGTTTTTGCTTGAAGAACAGTGTAGCAAGAGTGCAGAAATAACCAGAGTGAAAGTTCTTCCCCACTTTGAAATAATGTTCTGAAGTAGGAGACACATTGTGATTTGAGAAGTGCCAGCTTGGTGGAGCCACTTTTAATTCTCATTCCTTCTTTCTACTTAACACCTTTACAGGAACTATAGCAGAGGATACCTGAAAGACAGTGAAGTTAAAAAAAAAAAAAAAGCATTTAATTGCAGTTTTAGAAAGAGGGATAGTTTCAGGCACATGGCATTCTTCTCCCGTTCAAAGGAAGATTTACTTACTCTCACACACACACTGACCAAACTTGAAAGATTACCTAACTGAAATTCACTAGGAAACTGGCCTCTGAATCCATTCCGTGACATTGTCATTATGTTTTCTTTCTTTTTTGAAGTTTATTTATTTATTTTTTGGGGGGGTGGGGCGGGAGAGACAGGGAAAGAGAGAGAATCCCAGGCAGGCTCCACAACAGAACTCAACGCAGGGCTTGATCTCACGAACCGTGAAATCATGACCTGAGTCAAAATCAAGAGTTAGATGTTTAAGTGACTGAGCCACCCAGGCACCCAACATTATGTTTTCAATGTTCATAAAGTCAGAACGGTAATATCACCTTCAGCACCGTAAACTCTTGCTTATTTTGGTTTTGTTTTCCAATCAGTTCTCTCTCACCAGCGGTATATAAAATGTTCTTTCCTTTTCTAGCATTTTGTGGAACACTTTTCAAAGTTTTTAACATATACTGCTAGCACATGTCCCATTTTCCTGCTTTTCTAATTACACATATGGATGTGACCTAATTGTCGACTAGTATGGTCTAAAAATATGCTGAACTGATTTTCCAAGTCACATTTGCCAATACCAGATGAGTTATGCCTTTAAGTTATTTTAAACTACTTTAAAATATATGAAAATACATCATCTGGCAATCTCCACGACTGTTAAAACAAACTACTAGATGCTTTTACAAAGTGGCAATAGACAGTAGGTGAGCATCAAGGCTGAATATTCAGCTGAGGCCAGTTATGAAATCACACCCAAGTACTCTGAAGCACAAATTATCCAATTTTTATAGGCAAGAATATTTTTCTTGGTATCCATTCAAATTTGTGCACTCTTGTATGGCCTTCCTGTGGTCAAAAACATCTCTGATGTTCTCAAGATTAAGGTCTACTTTGCAAAGTATGTGGGAGGGTAGTTAGCAGAACTGTTCAGACATTGGATTTAGGATTCATTGCAGCTTTGCCTCTTTGTGCGAGAACAGTCGTTAAAGTTAACTTCTGACCCTGTGGCCAAAGCAGGTTCAAATATTGGTGGTATTATCTGTGGAATTGTGATTTTTGTAGGTCCTGAGTGTATCACTTTGCTAGGACTGCTGTAACAAATTACAAAGATGGTGACTTAAAACAATAAAGATTTATTCTCTCAGAGGCCAGGAGTGAGAAATCAAGGCATCAGCAGGGCTATGCTCTCTGCTAAGGCTTCAGGGAAAATCCTTCCTTGCTCCTTTCCAGCTACTGGTGGCTCCCACAGTCCCTTGGCTGGCTTGTGCCAACATGTCCCCATCTCTGCCTCCATCTTCACATGGCCTTCTCCATGTTTCTCTGTGTCTGAAAACCTTCTCATTGGATTAAATATATGATGAACTCAACTCAGGATCCTCAGCTCAGTTATATCTGCAAAGGCCCTATTTCCAAATAAGGTTACATTCACATATACCGAGGGTGAGAACTTGTACATATCTTTTTAGGGCCCCCAGTTCAACCGACTCACCCTTCTCATGCATCATAATGTGCGCAGAGGACCGGGTGGTGGCTCAGAGGTGGGCCAAGCCACAAGAGAAACATGGTACATCTTCTAAGACAATCAGTTTTCTAGATGTCTTTTTGAGGAAAAATTTAACTGGTAATTTAGAACATGTTAACATTACAACAAATCTATTGTGGCACAAATACAAAATTCACATGAATTTTTAAAATGAAACGTGAGACTCCAGCATATTTTTGAGCTAGGCAATGTGTTTCTTGCTAGGCCTCTAGAAGGATAGCATTCACTCTTTTGCTGATGAGGAGCTTCAGAGTGCAAGTTTGGGACTTACCATCACAGTTTCCATGATTTGCCTATTACTTACAGGCAACCTAGAGGTCTATAATATAGAATTTATTATTTTGTCAATGTCGAAATTTCAGTCATGTGTTGCTGTAGTCTGCTTTGTGGAAACAAATTACTGACCTAGTCAGTCTGGATGACCACCCAGCTTAGTCATCTGGGCCCAGCACCATTGTTCTCTGGTTCTCCCCACTTCTGGGGCAGATGTGGTAAAATACAGGGGCGTGTGTGACATTTAGAATTTGTACAAGTGATTTACTCAATGTATATTTGGTAATCAATGGTATGGGGACATAATAATGATCCAAAGAACCCCAAAACCACCCACAAACATTCTTGCTCTTCCCAAACAGATGATAGGTAGAGGTATAGGCACATGTCTACTATATATCTAGGATTAATGGCAAATATGAACATACATTCCATTATTGCCCATTTATGTGATCAGGATAGACATTGCTAGGTGATCTTGGGGCTTCTTCCTGCTGAGCCCATGTATTAGTCTGCACTGGCTGCTATAGCAAAATACCATAGACTGGGTGGCTTAATAAACAAGAATTTATTTCTCATAACAGTTCTGGAGCCTGGGAAGTCCAAGATCAAGGTGCCTGCCAACGTCTTCCTGATTTGTAGACAATCTTCTTGCTGTATCCTCACATGGCAGACAAGAGAGAGAGAAAGAGAGAGAGAGAGAGAGAGAGAGAGAGTGAGAGAAAGCAAGCACCCGTGTGTCTCTTCCTATGAGGGCATCAGTTGTATTCATGAGGGCACCACCTTCATGACCTAATTACCTACTGAAGGTGCCACTTCCAAATACTATCACACTAGGGATTAGGGTTTCAACATACTAATTTTAGAGGGATGCAAATACTCAGTTCACAGCAGCTCAGTTATGGCTTGAGTAACAAAGGACAACTGTGCTTCCTATACACCTTTTTAGGGTTGCTATCAGAAATGAGAGCATATTGTTTTAATCACTGACTTCAATAATGGTGCACTCAGAGCAATGTTTTTTATTTATAAATAAATTGGTTTGTTTTCATGAGATACTTTTGGCATCATTATCCACTTAAATTCATCTAAAGGACTGAAAACATGTAGAATGTTACAAGATGTCACAAAGGGCTCCAATTTGAAGATTTAATTGGAAATCCGTTAAGTTCAAAAAAAGAAATCTTAGGCAATATGCATACACAGGTGAAAAGATGCTTGTGTTGAGGGGGGAGAAGATAAAAATCCAAATCAAAACATGGCTGCTCCTCAGGGGGTGTGTGTGTGTGTGCACATGTATGTGTGTGTTGGGGAGCATCTAGGGTTATTTTGCACATAGGTTTATAGACCACCTGGGACTATCTCTGAGGTCCCCAAAGAGAAGGGAGCTGGGATGAGAAGACTGAGGTGCCCGTGGCCATAGTGAAAGGAGGGGTGCTGACAGAGACAGCCTCTGACCTTTGACTTGCCCCAAGTCTATTTGGAGGTGTTGCCATTTTATCCAAGACATTGAACACCTTGGCAGAGCCACTAACTTAGTGTCGTTACTTTGAGTAGCTCTTCTCCAAGTTTTGAGCAATATGCACCCATTTGGAAAGGAAGCAACAGACAGAAAGGAAGAAGAGGTTCTAAGACGACTGCATTCTTCTGTTTCTAGAAAGGGGTGCTTGGTTTGTCGGAGGAGAGCAGTGACAGCAGTCGTGGATACAAGAAAAGCTACTATATATTTCAGATGCTGGTAAGTCAATAGCATATTCCCTTTCCTTAAAAAAGCGAATTAAGTTACTTTGGATCGGGATTTGGCAACAGCGACACTATTGACTTTGGGGCCAGATGCTTCACCATTGTCCTGTGCCCTAGACGATGTCTAGCAGCATCCCTGGCCTCCCCACATGTGACAACCAACAATGTCTCCAGATGTTGCCAAATGTGCCCTGCAGGGCAAAATTGCTCCTGGTTTAAAACACTTGCTTCAGATAATTTATAAGAGAAGTCCGTATTTGAATTTCAGAAACTTAATTCCGTGGTAATATTTTGAGGGGCTGGCAAAATTTGACTGTGTCTGGATTCTTCGAACCTCTTGTATATTGAACCCAAATAGAAATGTTTTGGATTCAGTGAGAACAGATTTTTTTTTTCATGTAAAATACCTCTGTCATAGTAGGAAAATTCAGAATTAGGTCAAGTGTAAAGATATAAAGTTGAAACTTTATCCAATATCCTCCTGAAGGAAATCCTAAGACTAAAATAACACCCACCACCAACAAAAAGATTAGTCACTTAGGGCATAGTGACTAGGATGTTTGTAGGATCTAATTCCTGCCTAAAAAGCTCACTGACTTCCTTAGCACAGCCAACAGAACTTGGGCTCAAAGTCAATCAAAGACAAACACCATATGATTTCATTCATATGTGGAATTTAAGAAACAAAACAGATGAACATATGGGAAGGAAAAAAAGAGAGAGAAAAGCAAACCATAAGAGAATCTTAAATACAGAGAACAAACTGAGGGTTGCTGGAGGGGAGGGGAGGGGAGGAGGATGGGCTAATTGGGCGACGGGCATTAAGGAGGGCACTTGTGAAGAGCTGAATTCAGTAACTTCTACTCGTGAAACCAATATGACACTATATGTTAATTAACTAAAATTTAAATAAAAATTTGAAACAACACTGAAAGGAACATGGGCTCAAGAAAAATTTTTACTTATATTTGTGTGTGGCACTTAACCTATACTACCAGGTATGTGACCTATGATAAGAAATAGGTCAACAGAGACAAGAAGGACATACAAAAACGCTAGGCCAGGGGCTCCTGGGTGCCTCAGTCAGTTAAGCGTCTGACTTCAGCTCAGATCATGATCTCTTGGTTCGTGAGTTTGAGCCCTGCGTTGGGCTCTGTGAGGACAGCTCAGAGCCTGGAGCCTGCTTCGGATTCTGTGTCTGCCTCTCTCTCTCTCTCTCTCCCTCAAAAATAAATAAACATAAAAAAAAACACTAGGACAAATGAAAGGACATTGATGGGCCCTGGGGTATGTGTAATACAGCACAGCTGTGCCAAAAACATATCTTGATTGCAAATGTCCTAGTATTGTGTCACACTGACAATAAAGGAAAACAATAAATGAAAGGACAGGACAGAAGATATCTAGCCCGTCTTAACTGTTCAGTCCAAGCACCAGCATGGGAACTACTCAGGTGCTAGGTGGTAGTGACCAGGACAGAGCAGGGCTCTCAGGATACTTTAGGGCCTGGCTACACTGATACGGACCCACCCCCATGACTTGTCTCCCCATGCTCTAAGCTTGTATCTGAGAGGACATTCAAAATGGAGGCAAATCAGGCCAAAGCCCAACCAGTTGCCCGGTTTAACTCAGCTTCAACCACAGCTACCTGTCATATGTCACCCCAGCCTCAGCTTCCCCCTTTATTTTGCCTGCTGCAGGGGTCACATGTGCACTGCCCCTATTCCCACCCTCAGAGCTTTCAGGCCAAAGCTGTCGATTCACATGGAGCCACCTGTGTATTCCAGTCAGGAAGTGCCTTCTCTAACTTGGCCTCTCTGTGCTTCTATTTACAGCCAGTTCAAAACTTGAAGGGGAGACCAGAGAATGCCTTTGACAGGAAGGCAGCTGACCCGCCAGCTCTGTGGCCTTCCAGTGTTTTGGGAGCAAGAGATGTCATTAGACCCGCCGTCAGCCCCGTGGCAAGTGTCCGGCTTCGGCCAGTGCCCATCACCCCTAGACAAAATCCGTCCACGGTGGCTCCTCGCTGGTTGGGGAGCACAGCTCTGAGAGGCCCTGTCCCCACACCTTTCACCCAGGCCAGGATACCACAGACAAAGGGACTGGCCTCTGTACCTAGAAACCGGGGGTCCCACTTCGCTGTGTCAGCCAGGTTTCCTCCGACACCCCGAGTTCTGACGACTGCGGGTCTCCCCACAAACGGAGCCCTTCACGGCACCAGTGTCCCCACCTCTCCCACAACTAAGGAGCCCCGAGGAGATATGTAAGCCGATGTGGCAGTGCCCCCTTCTCTTGGCAGGGGACCCACGTCTGTCTGTGTTGCTGTCTGGGTGCGGAGAGCAACGTTCGGGAGAAGTGTTCACGCTCTGGGGGCCCAGGCAATCACCCCTGTGACGTATCCTGGGAACCTGGCTCTATTACGGGATTCACCTCAATCACCAACTCCTCTAGACGTGAAATTCCTCAAGAAGGAAGCTTCACGGCCCCCGAGAAAGTGATTTTGTCACGTGCTCTGTGACTCTGAGGCAATTCCTCACTCTTACCAAAAAATCAAATGGTGGGGCGCCTGGGTGGCTCAGTCGGTTGGGCTTCCGACTTCGGCTCAGGTCATGATCTCACGGTCCGTGAGGTCCAGCCCCGCGTCGGGCTCTGTGCTGATGGCTCAGAGCCTGGAGCCTGTTTCCGATTCTGTGTCTCCCTCTCTCTCTGACCCTCCCCCGTTCATGCTCTGTCTCTCTCTGTCCCAAAAATAAATAAAAAAGTTGAAAAAAATTAAAAAAAAAAAAGAAAAATCAAATGGTGCAACTCCTAAATCATTTCTGAACGGTTTAGGATTTTTATGAAAAAAACAATTTCAGGCAAAATTGGGAAGCCATAGGAATTTGCTACCTGTTCCCTGTCCTTTTTTTTTTTTTTTTCTTCCTGCCCTAGGAATTTACAATCTCCTATTCTCAAATTATTCCTACCAAATCTGGAAAGATTCTAAGGTTGGTCATTTACACTTTTAATTCCTACAGTACTCTTTAGACTATTGAAATAATCCTGATGTCATTGGTTTCCAATACTTGAGCTGTGGCCTCCAGAGTGAGATACCCCAGATTGTAACAAATAGAATAATTCTTATTGGATAATTTTTTCTTTGAAAAAAATTTTTAAATGTCTTTTTGTTTATTTTTGAGACAGAGACAGAGCATGAGCAGGGGAGGGGCAGACACAGAATCTGAGGTGGGCTCCAGGCTCTGAGTTGTCAGCACAGACCCCGACACAGGGCTCGAACTCACGGACTGTGAGATCATGACCTGAGCCTAAGTCGGACGCTTAACCGACTGAGCCACCCAGGCGCCCCATCTCATTGGATAATTCTTTTTTTTTTTTTTTTTTAATTTTTTTTTTTCCACGTTTATTTATTTTTGGGACAGAGAGAGACAGAGCATGAACAGGGGAGGGGCAGAGAGAGAGGGAGACACAGAATCGGAAACAGGCTCCAGGCTCTGAGCCATCAGCCCAGAGCCCGACGCGGGGCTCGAATCACGGACCGTGAGATCGTGACCTGGCTGAAGTCGGACGCTTAACCGACTGCGCCACCCAGGCGCCCCTCATTGGATAATTCTTAAAGGAAAAGGCTCAGAAAGGAACTGTTCTAGCAGATTTTTAAAAATACGCCAGTTTTCTTCTCAGTTAAATCAGATTCTCCTCCAAGCAGAAGTAGCTGCACTGACAAAATGTCTTCAGAGAGTGAGTTGGTGGGGATGATAACGGAACACTGAGCACACACGAGAAACTAATACCACAGCCAACCAGGCAGGCGACTGTTACCGAACAGCTTCACAACCACCGGATCTGATGGTGGCGCACCTGACAGAGATTCACTCAGAGCTGTTAGTGGCGTCCTGTGTGCAGCACATGAAACCAGGAACTTAGAGCTGGCTCAAAAGGAAGAAGCTAGGGGCGCCTGGGTGGCTCAGTCGGTTAAGCGTCCGACTTCAGCTCAGGTCACGATCTCGCGGTCGGTGAGTTCGAGCCCCGCGTCGGGCTCTGGGCTGATGGCTCAGAGCCTGGAGCCTGCTTCCGATTCTGTGTCTCCCTCTCTCTCTGCCCCTCCCCCGTTCATGCTCTGTCTCTCTCTGTCTCAAAAATAAATAAACGTTAAAAAAAAAAAAAGGAAGAAGCTAACGGATTTGACAGACAAATTCAGCTAACTTTAAAGCTGAAGCCATCCTATTTAGACATGGCTGAAAGGGCAGAACATGTGGCTTGATAGGAACATTTCTATGAACCGCCTACGTGAATCTTGAAATTGGAAGGAAAAAGAATGATACGAAAGTGAGGATTCGGTTGTGAAAGCTTCGTACGAGCAACATTTTGTGGGCTTAGAGCAGGGGTGTGCTGGCGCGTGATTAACAACTGGCTCTCTGGGGGGATGAAGAGCTGACGTGTAGCGTTTGGCCATGTGGCACTAATGGAATTGTGAGGACGTGTGCAGTGTTTCCTCCATACAGGGTGATATGATGGCATGAATAGCCTCAAGAGCATAGATAATATGATAACATATAGTAAATAATTAGGGACTGATGAGTTTAGAGTACTTATTACTTTTGTTTTTAATATAGTTTATTTAATCATATATGTATATAATTCAAACTTAAATTAAAAAAAATTTTTTTTTGAGAGACACAGAGCATGGGCAGGGGGCGGGGTGAGGAGCAGAGAGTGAAGAGAGAATCCCAAGCAGGCTCCATGCTGACATTACAGAGCCCAATGTGGGGCTTGATCCCATGAACCCTGAGATCATGACCTGAGCTGAGATCAAGACTCAGACGCATGGGGCACCTGGGTGGCTCAGTTGCTTGTGTCCGACTTTGGCTCAGATCATGATCTCGCGGTCTCCGAGTTTGAGCCCCGCACTGGGCTCTGTGCTGACAGCTTAGAGCCTGGAGCCTAATTTTGGATTCTGTGTCTCCCTCTCTCTCTCTCTGCCCCTCCCCCATTCATGCTCTGTCTCTCTCTGTCAAAAATAAATAAACATTAAAAAAAAGAATTAAAAAAAAAGACTCAGACGCTTAACTGACTGAGCCCCCACACGCCCCTATAATTCAATATTAATAAGGGCCGTGTGTAAAAAGCAGCTCACAAAATCCCTAAAGATTTAACAAACAGTTCCAGCACACCACTAGTCATGAAGATGAAATCAGAAGGTAAAAAGAAGCAGACACAAGGGAACCTTGCAGTATCGGAATGAGTATCTTACAGTTCTCTCATATTTATATAGGATCTTATATTCCTAGACGTAACACAGAAACATTAAGAAAAGTTGTAAAATGGAAAGAGAAATCGAAATCCTAGTGATAACAATTGTATGGTACCACTGGGACTTTTTTACATTGTACTTCATGTGGGAAAATGTGTGTATTAATAAAGAATCCAGAAGAAAGGAGAAGGAAATACTTGAACAGATGGGGCTATTGTTGCCGCAGCATGTGCTAGCGTGGGATGAAGAAATAGGAGAAAAGGAAGAAAACCATGCAGTTGGGCAAAAACAGAGCAGCCTGAGAGACTTAATGTGGTCCTTCTCTGGTTTGGAATAATCTCTGTACTTCAGAGTCTTAGACATCACAAAAGCTCTTGTAGCAAGGAATGAAATTTAGAAATATAAGTTTACTCTCTTGCGTTATAGACCTGCTGACTTTGAAGGGAAATGTGACAGAAGAAAGCATTTTCAAAATCATAGGAAAAGGAGGAGTTGGGGACACAAATTTCTTTCAATTTTTTCTTACACTGCAATCTTCTACTCTGAAAAATAGGTTAGCATTTGAAGGGGATTAGGTTATGTCACCCCAAATATGCCATTTTGGTATAGGTTAATTTTGAGCTGAAGGCAATTGAGAATTAACAGCTCCAGGAGTAGCTCCCTACCTTTTCCTTATCTGCCTGAAAGAAGGGCATAAATCTCCCTTTGTGAAGGTGTGCCCCCCAACTGTACCAGGAAGAGAAGAACATTCTTATCATCAGAGACGGAGAGTCAACACTGACATGAGTTTGCATAAACAAACTTAACTAAAATAACCCTATCTTCCATTAGTCCTTCTACTTCCTAGTTCCCCATAATTTATTGTCTGTGAACCCAAAATCCAACCCCAAGTCGAGCCCTTTCTAGCTTCACTTTTCTTTCAACTCCTATGCACTTAAAAAAATAAGTTTGTATTCCTTTTCTGTTCATCTGTCTTTTGTTAGTTAAATTCACAGGATCCCATTCATTTAACCTGAAAGGGTAGAGGGAAAGTGTTCTTACTGGACATAAGAAAGTATCTTAGTGGCTTTCAAAGCTTGCCTAAAGATTTTACTGTTCCTACATGGTGGCAGATGCATAGCCCATCAGAAATATCCATTCTTGCGAATCAAAACCACCATGAGATATCACCTCACAACTGTCAGAATGGGTAAAAGCAAAAACACAAGAAACAACGGTGTTGGCAAGGATGTGGAGAAAAAGGAACTCCCATGCACCGTGTATGGGAATGCAAACTTGTACAGCCACTATGGAAAACAGTATGGAGGTTCCTCAAAAAATTAAAAATAGAATTACCATAGGTACCTGTGTGGCTCAGTCGATTAAGTATCTGACTCTTGATTCCCGCTCAGGTCATGATCTCACCCTTCGTGAGACTGAGCCCTGAGTCGGGCTCTGCAGTGACAGTACGAAGCCTGTGTAGGATTCTCTCTCTGTCTCTCTGTCTCTCTCTCTCAAAATAAATAAATAAACTTAAAAAAATAGAATTACCATATGATCCCGAAATTCTACTAGTATTTACCCAATGAATACAAAAACACTAATTTGAAAGAATATATGCACCCCTATGTTTATTGCAGCATGATTTACAACAGCCAAATCATGGAAGCAGCCCAAGTGTCCATTGACTGATGAATGGAAAAGGAAGATGTGGTATATATGTAAAATGGAATATTATTCAACCATAACAAAGAATTGAAATCTTGCCATTTACAACAACATGCATGGATCCGGAGAGTATGATGCTAAGTGACATAAGTCAAAGAAAAATACCATATGATTTCATTCATACGTGGAATTTAAGAAGTAAAACAAATGAACAAAGGAAAAACAAGAGACAAACCAAGAAACAGACTCTTAACTATAGAGAACAAACTGATGGTTACCAGAGGGGAGGTGGGTGGGAGGGGAGGTGATACAGGTGAAGGGGAGGGATTAAAGAGAACACTTCTCATGATGAGCACGGAGTAATGTGTAGAATTGTTGAATCACTATCTTGTACACCTGAAACTAATATGGTACTCTATTTTAACTGAACTGGAATTAAAATTTTAAAAGAATTTAAGAAATACAGAACATATCCATTCTTTTTTTGTGCTGTCACATGACTAATTGAAGAGATAATGTCCCACTGAGCAAAATGTGGTGTCATGACCTCAACTCGGTACAGCAACTGTCATATATGGTGCAACCTAGTAGCCACTCGTGGCTAAGTCAGGTCATCAAAAAGACCTTTAATAAATGAAGATTGCAGGGGCGCCTGGGTGGCTCAGTCGGTTAAGCGTCCGGCTTTGGCTCAGGTCGTGATCTCACAGTCCGTGGGTTCGAGCCCCGCGTCGGGCTCTGTGCTGACAGCTCGGAGCCTGGAGCCTGCTTCGGATTCTGTGTCTCCCTCTCTCTCTGCCCCTCCCCTGCTCATGCTCTGCTTCTCTCTGTCTCAAAAATAAATAAAAACATTAAAAAAAAATGAAGATTGCCAAAAAAAATAAAAACAACAAAAAATTTCATGTGGTTGTAAAAGGAACACACAAAAGTCCACTTGTCTACCACTGGAGGAAATAATCACCTGCTTAAAGTCAAACTCATGGCTGCAGAGAGTTCAAAACCAATAGCTGCTGCTGCACTAATTGACAAAACTGTCCTCTAATACCCAAGGGCTTGGTAAAGATCTTAGTGGCTATTGTATCTCCATTAAAGGCAATTGGATGAGCAGGCCATTAACAGTAGGCTCAGTCTCTGGGCTTGTGCCCGACAGGAATCATTTACATTTCAAGACTTTAGAAAAATTACCATCATTTAGACATAGTCAAGAGACAACTGGAGAGGCTGCTGCAGTGACGAATGCTGAATAGATGAACCGACCCGGTAATTCCTTAATAACAGGGATAGAGTTCTGAGTGACACAACAGTCTTCCAAGGTCATTCTCTATTTGAATATCCTTTTGACGAGGTGTACAACTTGTTATTCATGCTCACTTAGTCTTCCCTTACAATTTGATTATATTTAACTTAATCAGTTCGGGCTATTTCCATTATACAGAGTAAGAAGGATAGAAACTAGAGACCAAAGCCCAGAACTTTGCAGATTGTTTAATATGTAGAGAATGATGCAGAATCAGGTTAGTTGCACAAGAACTCAATTGTTAGGTAACAGATAGTAGTAAACTGTCAAAGACAGTGACTGACTATGGGTCCATTTTCATCCAACGTCCTGCAAATCACCCCTAAGAATGCTTTCAATTCAAGGTGAACAGAGGGTACCTGGCTGGCTCACTGGGTGGAGTGTGAGATTCTTGATCTCAGGGTCTTGAGTTCAAGACCCACGTTGGGCATGAAGCCTTCTTAAAAAAAAAAAAAGTTTGAACAAAAGTTGCCTTTTTTCTTAAAGAAGACAAGAAAAAGAAAACATGAAATTATCACAGGATTGTAGGCATTATCGCATAACATAAAGCAGATGAGAATCAGAAAGAATGAAGAAAATGTTTGGAGAGCACAATTCAGCCAAGTGGTCATGCAGGTGGGACTTACAGGGAATGTTTCTTTGCCCAAATAAACATAACATGGAGCAGTTGGACCACAGATCTTTGGTTTTGCAGTGAAGATGGGAACAAGCTGCAGTTACCCTATGCTCTGTGCCATCATTATAAATAAATCCTCTGGAAATCTAAATGTAATAAGAAAAGCTTACAAAACCTTGTCAAAGATCCTGCCACATCATTTGAAAGTGACTTCTCTAAAAAAACAATAGCTCCTTCCCAACTGGCTTTATCTGATCACACACACCTGCACACGCTGGAGAGGAAACTTAAAGACCCAAAAAGAAGGAAACTCTGGGAACAGATGGACATCATAAATACTTTAATTTTTAAAAATTCAAGGAGTACTTAAGCTTATGAAATGGCATTTCAGCCCATAGAAAAAATTTTGGTTCAGGAAGGTCAACAAAGTCCGTGGACAGCAAACAAAAATGAACCATACAGATCCGTATTACTCCTTAACTGAGACAGGAAGGTTTTCAGATCCGTATTAACATAGATTAAATACCCAATGAGAAAAATACTCATTATGGCCAAACCATTCATTATTATGAACAAGCGTTTTGTGGATAGTGAGAAAAATTTTAGTTTGTACTAATAATAACCATGTTAATAAGCTACTTATGAAGGACATTCCTTTGAACATTTTAGAAGAAAATGGCAATTTTAAGCAAACTTCCTTTGGATAATTAATGTTCCACGTAAGTCACACATAGAACCAAGAAATTATAGGTTCTAGGATCTCACAGTGAACAGGACCACGAGATGGCTGCCCCCTCTCCTTTTCGTAAGGGCTATCGTTGTAACCCCAGGATGGCTGAGAGGAATCATCCCAGATCCCTCTACATGATGATCCATGATGCTTTGCCCTCTCGAAGTGACGCTATAACGCAACTCATTCCATGGAATGAACGGAGGCTCTTATCATTTTAAAGTCTCAGGCTTTAAAGTTAATCACATGAAATTATTTGGTCAATTTCATTTGTACTAACACAAAGCAGACAACAAGATCTTTGAAACAATGGCACACAAATTCTCCAAATTCGAATTTGATTATGAACAAGTAAACAGAATTCACTTATCCAGTCAGTATTTATGGAGTACCCACTATATGCCAAGCATTGATCTAGGTGTTGGGACTCAATGATGAAGACCATTTTCTTGTCTTCATAGAACTGAACACTGATTCTTACAAATTCAGCAGCACACATGTGTAGATGATGGTTAGTGTTGTGAGGTGAATAAAACAGCCTGATAGGCTGGAGGCTGTCAAGGTGATGGATGTCAGGGCTGCTGTGTTCCCACTCTCCCTCCACCCCCACCCCTGCCTCTACCTCATTCTACTCTGCAGATGAACTTCACTTCCCTGATGCCTATCTGGTGAAGGTCCCTGCTCCACAGTCCTTTAGTTCACACCTTCCTGCTTTAAGAAGCTGAAAAAGAATATAAACACAACTTCCTGGATGGGAGAATTTGGCCCATTTTGGGTCAGGGTTGCAACCTCTAGTCCAATCAACTAAAGCCAAGACAGAAACATTTAGAAAAGGAAAGATAAAGTTTATTTACAAAGAGTGCAAGAGAACAGGCTTCAGAACAGGCTTCCCAAATTAAAACAAAAACAAACAAAAATCCCACACAAGTATTTAAAGGAAAAAAAAAAAACCCTCAAAGTACCAAGGTTATGACAATTATATTAGTCTGCTCATGGTGAGGAAACAGTGACTTTCCCACATGATTATAATTTTTTCAAAGGTCATGATATGTCTTTAGATACCAGCATAAACAGAGAGAATGTTATTTTGGTTAGGAATCCAGGTTTACAGGAAATCTTCAAGGTTTATTATTTCGGAGATCAGAGCGAGTTAGAGTGACTCCAATCCTTTTGGTTTATCTCAGGGTGCAAAGCTTTGTCCTGAATTTCATATGTGAAGTGCTCAGTAATACTGGAAGCAGCTTCGGCTTTTGCTTTTGCTTCTACAATTCACAAGCTACAAACATAGTAACCAGGACCCATCCCCACCTAAAGGAGGCAGTTAAGTGGGTTGCTCTGAACTGGACAAAATTCCAAAATGGTCACTGCTGCCTGAACATGCTAGTCCTGGTTAAGCCTAATTACATAGCCGTAGGAATCTACACTGCAGACTCCTGGGTCTTCACATTTGACCAGTAATTTCTTTAAAAAAAAATTTTTTTTTAATGTTTATTCATTTTGAAGAGGCAGACCATGAACGGGGGAAGGGGCAGAGAGAGAGGGAGACACAGAATCGGAAGCAGGCTCCAGCCTCCCAGCTGTCAGCACAGAGCCCGATGTGGGGCTTGAGCCCATGAATCGTGAGATCATGACCTGAGCCAAAGTCGGGTGAGATCATGACCTGAGCCGAAGTCGGGCGATTAACTGACTGAGCCACCCAGGCTCCCCAACCAGTAATTTCTATAAAGCGGTTTCATACCTACTCATACAGCCAATCCTCAAAACCCTGCGAGAAAAGAATGTTAGCTAAAACTTATTAGGCACTTCCTATATGTGCCATGCAATTATTCAGCATGTATGTACTAAGTGTCAGACACTGTTCTGACACCTTCACATATATTAACTAGGAATTAATTTAATTCCTGCAACATTCCTATGAACATAAGGTACAGTTATTATCCCTATTTTATAGGTAATGAAGCTGAGGCACACAGGGGTTAAGTAATTTGCACCAGGTCACATAGCTTGAATGTGGTGCCGTTAGAATCTGATCCCAAGGAGTTAACTCCAGAATCTATGCTTTTTTTTTTTTTTTTTTTTTTTTTTAAGTAATCTCTACACCCAACATGGGGCTTGAACTCATGACACCAAGCTCAAGAGTTCCATGCTCTACTGACTGAGCCAGCCAGGCACCCCTGGAGTCTATTCTTTTAATCACTGTCTTACACAGATTCTCTAGAAATAAGTGTTATTCCAATTTTACAGATGAAGAAATAATACTGAATTGACTTTATCAATGTTACTAATAGAATGAGTGGAGATTTTAAATCAATGCTTCCAGGGGTGCCTGGATGGCTCAGTCGGTTGAGCGTCCGACTTCGGCTCAGGTCATGATCTCGCCGTCTGTGAGTTCGAGCCCCGCGTCGGGCTCTGTGCTGACAGCTCAGAGCCTGGAGCCTGTTTCTGATTCTGTGTCTCCCTCTCTCTCTGCCCCTCCCTGACTCATGCTCTCTGTCTCAGAAATAAATAAACATTAAAAATAAATAAATACTTCCAAAATGAGCACTTCATGTGTCTTTTGACTTCAAGCCAGGTTTCTTTCAATAACAACAGCAGCAGCAATAAGTTAAACAGTTATGGAGGATTTATGATGTGCCATGCACTGTTCTAAACAAGTTACATACATTAAGGAGTGTAATCCACAGCTCTATGGCCTAGATGCTGTTATTATTCCCATTTTACAGTAGAAGAAATGGAGGCACAGAGGATAAATAACTTGCCCAGGGCCACAGAACTGGAAAGTGACAGAGTCTGGATTCAAACTCAGGCAGTCTGTCTCCAAAATCTAGACTCTGGGAGGTAATTAGCGTTGGATGCAGTCACGATGGGGGTACCCACTGATGGAATGAGTGCCCTTAAAAGAGACACCAGAGAGCTTCTCTCTCTCCCCCTCCAGGTGCAGAAGAGGTCATTATGAGCACACAGCAAGATGGCAGCTTCCTAGAAGCCAAGAGGAGGCCTCAGAAGGAAACCTACCTCTCCTGCAACTTTGTCTGATTTCCCTGTTTCCAGAAATGAGAAATTAAAGTCTATTGCTTAAGCCATTTAGTCTCCGGTATTGTTATGGTAGCCTGAGCTGATTAAAACGCGTTGAAATTAAAAAGTGTAGGAGCAAGGGTTTGGGTTTAGGTCTGCCTATCCTTTCTACTACAAGTATCTATACTAAATGTATAGGGTAAATGGGAGAACAACTTAACATCACCAGCTGGGGAACACAATGTTTCTAATGAGCTCAGTCTACAGGTGAACAAATGCTTGTTAAGAAAGAACCAATGAATAAAAAGTAAGTTGTTTAGGAAAACACTGATGTAATGAGTTTTTTTTACCAATCTTCAGACATTGGTACTGTTACAGTGCTTTACACATGGTAGGTAATCACCAAAAATATATTAAACAAAAATTATTTTGGGGTGCCTGGGTGGCTCAGTTGGTTGATCGTCTGACTTTGGCTCAGGTCACGATCTCACAGCTCGTGGGTTCGAGCCCCGTGTCAGGCTCTGTGCTGATGGCTCAGAGCCTGGAGCCTGCTTCAGATTCTGTCTGTCTGTCTCTCTCTCTCTCTCTCTGCCCCTCCCCTGCTCATGCTGTCTCTCTCTCTCTCAAAAATAAATAAAAATTAAAAAAATTTTTTTATTATTTTTATTTTAAACAATTTATTATTTTTATTTTAAACAATTTCATAGAAGTATGAAAATTAGAAAAATGAAAGTTGAGTTTAGTGCTTGGTTACATATCTGGTGATATAATTCATGTCTAACATGAAAGTCAACTTCTAAGTAGGACTTTCTGATATCAATCCCTGTCTCAGCAAACAGCTACTGAGACCTGAGAGAAGATTCTATTTTATCCTGTGCATAGGCACACAGAAGATACAACTGGTTACCTACCCAATATCCTTTCACTGCTAGTCCCGGCCCCGAGCCTTCCTTCTTAACTCATAACTTTAATTTTGTCTAAGTATTGTGTGCCCCCACAAAGCTGTGTGCTCTAAGAGGTGCTACCCAGTCACTCACCATACCCTAGGGGCAAATTGCGATTAGCTAAGACAATCTCTGTGGCCTTTTTTCCTCTGATGCTAACTGGTTTGCCAGTAAATGGGTCTGCCAGACAATTCTGGCCATGAGACAGGAAGATACAAACTGAGTTAAGGATTTGAATACCAATTCTGCTTTAAATGCCATTCTGCTCCACATCAGTCATTGTCATAGGTTTCGACTGTCAAACTCATAAGTTACCTTAGGCTTTATTCTAATACTTCATTTTTTGACTTTACAGAGGGATACAAACAGGAAGACAACTGCACAGTAAGGCTCAGGGACTATCCAAGTGTTCAGTTACTCATATACAACTGCTAAGGAAGTTCAAGGTGCATAGGTTCACTTGACTGATTATCTGGGTCCCAATTTACCGCTCGTCCTGTGCAGGTACAGTTCTGCAGATTGGGATTTCATAGCAAACAAGGCAGCCAGCAGCCAGCACAGAGCATTGCTCTCTAGCTTAACTTGGTAGTTGTGAAGGAAATAGTGCTGAGAAGGCAGATCCAAGGTCACTCTCCCAGGTAGGCTTAAATCAGTTCTGAGACCCAGACCCTTACAGGACATTGCATGGAGGCTTCAAAGGAAAGGTTTCCAGGCTATTAAGGGACACAGAAGAAGATAAAGTCTTATTCCTTTGGGCATTTTTGTGTCTGAAGTTGATGCTCAGAACTACATTTTCCTGGTCCATTTAGTTTCCCAAGCTCCACTCTAAGACATCTCTTTTCCCAATTCCTCCACTTTACTCAAACCTCTTCCACTGTTATTTCCAATTGATTTCTTGCTTCCTATTTAACTGAGAAGACAGAAGCAATCAGAAGAGAACTTTTACACATCCCCAGCACCTACCAAACATTACTTTTTTTTTTTACCCACCCATCGTCCACCTCCCCTCTTCTTACAATGGAAATATTGTCCATACTCCACTGCAAGGCCACCCCCTCCACTTATGCTTCAGACTCTGTCCCCACTCATCCATTCAAGGACATCACTGTAGCAACTGTAAACCCTCCCGTTCCCTGGTTACTTCCATCAGCATACAGCCTTTAGTATTTTCTATTTTAAAAAGTCTCTCTCACTTGATCCTAAACCCTAGTGCAGCTATGGCCCATTTCTCCACTGCCCATTGTTATCAATACTTCCCAAGAGTTTTCTAGGTCTGTTGTCTCCAACTCTTCTAGTCTTTTCTGAATTGAGTTTCCTATTACTTGTAACCCAAGCCACCCTAAATATTATAACTTCATACACTCAGTAAATTATTTTTCCATTGAATAATGGTAGTTACTATGACTCAAGATTCTTAAATTGGGAGAAAGAGTCCTTCAACGAGAAATCCACTGAAATAGCAATGGATGGAATAACCTTCAAATATGATTAAACAGATTAAACAAACACATCCAAACTTGAATAGAGCAAACACTTGAGAAGAGCCAAGGACTGAATAATGGCAAAATGGAAGAAAATGGACAGAAATGAGAACTTTTTAGGCATTAAAACCAAAATTGAGAGGCGGGTACTAAGGATGAGTCTGAAATTTCATTTGTACAATCAGGTCAGAGGATGGTGCTGTTCACCTGGGATGAGCCTACAAGAGGACCAGATTTGGGGAAAGGAGGAATGTGGATTTGGCTTTTAATATGTTGGGTTTGAGGTGCCCTTGTAATACCAATCAAAGACAGTAAAGCCCAGAGAAGAGAATTGGCCTGAAGACACACATACGTGATACAAACATCTGAACTGTGGTTGGTAGCTTCATACTGTTAAATCATTGACCAATGTGATCGTTACTCTGATCTATTTTATTGTCCATTTGCAAAGATCCCTGCCTGGAATTAAATAAGATAGGGTTTAATACAAACATCTGCTATCAAATTTACTACCCCCTTCCAAAGGTAGCCCCCCTCCCACCTTATTCTGAGAATATCTGACAGATTAAGAATTAAGGTTCAAGAAGGTAAAAGTATGTGGCATCCCGTAAGCTCCACCTCCCATTCATTCCTTTAATTCCTTCCCACATGGGCAGGACCTGACTTGCTTTTAGCCAATAGAATATGGCAAAGTAATGGATGCTGCTCTGTGATTACAGTATTTTGTATTAAGACTCAGCCTGGCCACCTGACTGGAGCTACAGATTCTCCTTGCTGGTCTGATAAAGTTAAGTGAGCATGCTGAAGGATCCCATGAGGCAAGGAACTACGGGTGACCATTAGTTGCTGAGGGAAGACTCTAGCCAACTGCCCAGCAAGAAACTGAAGCCATCAGTTCTATAGCTATAAAGACATGAATTCTACCATCAATGTGAATGAGCTTTGGAAGCCGGTTCTCCCCACCCCCAGAGGAGCCTGCGGATGAGAACACAGCCTGGCAGAACCCTGATCGCAGCCTTGTGATCCAGAGCAGAGGACCCTGTTAAGCTATGTCCAGACTCTTGACCCAAAGACTGTGAGATGATGTGTGTGGTTTTTAAGTTGCTAAGTTTGTGGTAATTTGTAATGTGGTACAGAAACCTAAGTAATACTTAAGCTTTTATTCAGCGCATCCTACTTTTAAACATGCTGACAGAAAGTGCACCCAAAGGCCACCACAGCAACTAACTGGCATCTGTCTCACTGTCTCTGTGATGAGGAAACAAGCTGTTTGACAGGGGCAGGAGAAGCATGAAATGTCACAGAGAAAGTGAAAAAACTTTAAGCGAGGAGCCACAAAATGGCAAGCTTCACCACTATATGTATTTCTCTAGATTTAGAGAATAAATTTGTATATATATGTACTTATTTATTTAATATATTTATTTGAGTAAATCTAGAATTAAAAGCCAGAACTGGAAAATGAGTAGTAAATCCGGTATTAGAAATTCATGTGTTTACACCCTCATAGGTGGAAAAATGTAATTACAGAGTGGTCTTGTGTTGCAGTGAGTGAAATCAAAAGTAGTATGTAATTGTACCAAGGTCAGAGTGTAAAAGTTTTTTTCAAGCTAAAACAACTGGTCACAATTGCTTATGGTGTGTATGGAGAAAACCTCTGTCTAGACAAAATTAGTTAATTTGCAGGAAGGGAAACCACATCTTAAGATAGATATATGTGTCACACCTTAATGTTTTCCCTCTGGCTTAATTTACATTTTGAAAGATTACAGAAAATCCTAAAGTTTCTGAGTTGTAGACAGAAAAATTGGAACTATCACTTCTCTTCAGGGTTTCTGGTAGGGAGGCAAGTCAATAATCCACTAAGGGGGCAATCTGATAAAATAACGTGCATTAAAAAAACAAACACACACCTTTCAAATGATATGCAATTAAAGAAATATTTTCGGATACTTATCTTCTATTTGGTTAGCAGGGCAGATTTCTGCATCAACAGAATGTCTCAAAGCAGTTCTGAAATGAATTAAGTTTTTATTTTCCAAAAGACAGTAGGAAATCAATTTAAAGCTCACAGCTTTCTCAGTTTTCCCTTTAGTTCCAAGGCTCAAATTTGCTCTGGGTTAAGATTACCACACAGTGCACTGAACATTAAAGATTCCTTCCTTACCACTAAAGACTGAGTGGCCCAAAGCCTCAGCTCTTGGCTGCCTTCTCTCTACACTCATCCCCTCCAAGAACTTATCCTGCTGGATGGACTTAAATAGCATCCATATGCTATTTTTGCAGTCCTAATGAACTCCAAATTTCTCTATCCATCTGATACAACCCATCTACTTGTATAAATCTATCTACTTGTGTGTCTCAGATTTAGCAAGCCTCAGAACACAATTCTGGATCAGCACTCGGAACTGGCTCCTCCAGTGTTCTTGAGCTCAGCAAGAGCCACCACCTTTCTCTGGGGGTTACTCTTGACTTCTCTTACGCCCCTGCTCCCCACACATGCAATTCAACAAGTGCTCTCAGCCCTACCTGTAAAACATATGCCGAATCCTACCGCTTTAGATACCTCCACTCCTACCATGTAGCCTGAACTACATCTGCTCTTGCTTAGACAGGGGCAACGGTCTCCTCCCACAGGCAGTTTGCGACAGAGCATAATCTACGAACCAGAAGTCAGACCTGATCACTCCTCTGGCTTCCCATCAAACTCAGAAGAAAATGCAAACTCCTTTCAGGAAGCTACACGGCACTTGACACTGTCTTAGGTACTTGTTTACTGCCGTTGACTCCTCCATCACGTAAGTTATATGGGAAAGGGACTTCGCCTTATTCACTGCTATATCCCCGGTGCCTGCAGAGGTACCCAGCACGTTACACACTCAAATTCATTGAGTGAGTCAATGAACTTTGCTCTAATGGTACAGATTTTTGGTTTTAATGAGCATTATGCAGCCCTTACCTAGCCGCAACAAAACTTTGAAACTTAAGGCTTTGATATTCTTCTATCAGCAGAATTTCAGACTAGTAACTTAAACCTGTCAAATGTGAGTAGTTACTTTATCTCTTATAGTAACTTTGGGTGATTATTCTTTTCTTTCAGAGGCGCTAGAGGTATACGCCACACTTGAATAAAATTTCAAGCCATCAGGACAAATGTGTGTTGCACTTTATGACAAATGCTCCACTACTGTAGCTCTCTGTACATGGAAACTGCCTTTACTGAGTGGGCTCGCACATGGGCGGGGGAGAGAACATGTGCAAAAGCACAGTTAGAAATGAAAAAGCAGCAAATATCTTTGTGTGATTGTAAAATATACTCAAAGGGAAATTTAGCGAGCAGCAGAGTACAGAGGGGCTTATCCACCTGGCTAAGGGCTGTAACAGTAGACAACTGTGGTCTTTTCTCCATTTTGGAAAGTGTAAAGGAGAGGATGGTGGGAGCAAGGGGTAGAGAGGCAACAACCAGCCTGGAGGCAGACACTTTAGGAGGCTCTAGAAGCAATCCAGGCAAAAAAAAACTGTGGCTACAGTTAGGAAGATATCCCTTTGGGCTCCAGTCTAAACTGCTACGAAGCCTCCACGCATCTTCTCTACTCCGGGCCTGCCTGAATGACTGAATTTTGGTAAACGATCACTGATTTTGCAGAGGTTTCTTTCTGAAGATCTTTGGTATTGTTATCTATAGAAGTCTTATTCATACTCCTGACCTATTTTTCTTTATCCTTGTAACAAAAGCGTGAAATGCAGTCATTAACCATTTGTTCCTTTCGTGGTGTCAACTTTAGGAAGATTTTATGGTCCAGTGATAGTCATGTGGTTCTCGGATGGCAAGGGGTAAGAAGCACAGTGGGGCCCTCTCAGGTGCTCTGTATCACACAGCCATCTCCCTTTTCAGGACACAGGAAGACACTTCTGCTCCTTCAAAAGTCTGTGCCCCTTAGTGTACTGCTCAAACTAATACTGAGGTCAGGAGGCAGATGAAACACGTTATCCCCCAACTCTTGCCGTCTTGCCTTTAAGTAAACCTCCTTCTTTAAATGGAAATCATTGCAAAGAACTCCAGTGATCAATTTAGAAATATCCAAACCCTTCTCCAACCTCTTCTGCCTCTGCTTCAATTAGTACCCCCAGTCTTACAGAATCCTCATTAGTTCTGAACAATAAGACTCCTCAGTTATAACGTACTTTTGGTAAGAGAATTCCTCTTACCACTTCTACCTGCTTCAACTTTTATTAAGAATAAAATACTTTCCTCAAAATCTAAAAAAGGGAACCATGACCAGGGATTAAGTGAACATAGTATCTATTTTTTATTATGAAACATTAAATTTTGACACATTGCTTCATTTGCTTTTTAAAAATCTATTATCTGACTTAAACCTATTCAGCAAAAATGCCAATAAATTATATAAATCATAGTTTGGGTCTTTTTAAAACTAGGACCATACTGTTTTATGATAATCAGACAACAATACTAAATCTGAGTTGTATGAGCTGTTATTTTGTAATGTTTTAAAGTTTAGCTTAAAATAAAACCCAACCCAACCCAACAGCATGCTAATACACTGTTGCAAAACGTTCTGAGAAACACCCTCCTCATCTGTGAGTGTCAGTATCCTTCGGTGTCTTCCCTGAAAAACAATACAGAGTGCAGCCATATCAGGTGTCAAGGCACTCATTCTAAACTGTCCTATCCTGCCCATCTTAGGAGTCACACTGGATGGAGGGCTGACGATCTATATTATGCCCCAGCCCATGCTATCTTGCCTTTCAGTAAATCCATTTCTTTAAAGGGAAATCATTAGCTAAGAAGCCCAATGCTGAATTTAGAAACAATGATTCCAATACACATTAAATCGAATGTGTTAGTACTTAAAGTCACGTATTCTGAAAAGTGAAAATAATAGACTAATACAGAACATAGGTAAACAACCAATAAACTAAGGCAAATAGCACTGCCACCACATGCTTTAAAATGGTGTATTTTTAGTGTCTGAAGCTCTTCGCAAATTATCATTCGGAACAATTCAGATGAATTTCAATAAAAGATGTGTGTTCTGCAGGAAGTTAGTTTTAGGGTGTTCAACATGGGTGGCATCATTAAAAAATACATCAATAGTCTTATTAGTGAGTATTTTCCATTTGGGTTTCTAAATCTTTATTTTCTGTGGAGGCAAACCAAAGCACTGTCTTCAGACTCCATCTTCAAAGTTACAATATAGTCTCTACCATTCCTAGAGATTTAAAGCTAGATAGGACCCTGGTCCTTGCCATTATCTTCATCTTCGTCTTCCTCATCATCCTGGTCTCCGGATTCAAGTTCATCCTCTTCTTCAACCTAAAGGGAATATGTACATTTGAACACTGTTAAGATTTGTTCACTTCATTTTCAACATGTAATGACACGTACCACTTGATAAATTCTTTATTCCAGTAACTGTAGCAGATTACAAGCCATCTGATTTCCTTGATGATGATAATATGAGAGGAGATATACAGCTTAACAGGTCATACCTGTCTACACACAAATCTGGACCAAACATGACAAAAGAGAATGGCACATCTGGATAATGAGAGTCTTATGACCACAGGACCAAATCAATTCATTACTAGGCTCAAAGCCCAAAAGAGAGCCAGTTAACAAATACTGGAAACTGTGCCTGTATGGTTTACATCAATTCACTGAACCCCAGGAAAGCAATGCAGATGATACCTCATTCATGTACCTACATATTTACGCCTGTAATAATGGATATCTAGGCACAACACTTCCATGCTACAGTACAATTTTTAAAAATATATTATAGGGGCACCTAGGTGGCACAGTCAGTTAAGCATCCGACTACTGATTTCGGCTCAGGTCATGATCTCGCAGTTTGTGAGTTCAAGCCTTGCATCAGGCTTTGTGCTGATAGTGCGGAGCCTGCTTGGGGATTCTGTCTCTCCTCTCTGCCCTTCCTCTGCTTGTACATGGCCTCTCTCTCTCTCTCTCTCTCAGAATAAATAAACTTAAAAAAATACATACATATATACATATGTATGTACAGATATAATTTTTGGAAAGATTTCAATCTTACCGGGTGACCAAGTTCCTTGAGTTTATTCTTTAATGAAAATATTTTCTGATCCTGATCAGCCAACAGCACCAACAGATCATCTTGCTCTTTTTTAGAATCTGTAACATCCACCTCAAGTTTGTTTTTCTCATTTTGTAAAATGGCAATGGTGCTGTTAGATGCATCCAGCTGCTCTTTAATAGCAGCTCTTTCCTCAGACAAAGCTTTAATTTCATTCTGGGAAAAGAAAGGTGAAAATCAACTGATCTAAGATTAGCATTCATTCTCACAGGATTTTTAACAAATAGGCTCATTCTTTTTCTTTTTTTAGGTTCATTCTTTCTGTGATGATCTGAGGAGTTTGGCGGTGGAGATTTTAGGAATAGAACACACACACACACACTCATCCAGTAACAAGAGAATTTATGTTAGGCTATATACATCAAAGATGGTTATTATGAAAAGATACAGTTTAATATCCAAAAACTAGTTTTAATGAGCTATTTTTCAAAAATCCTAAGAGATAATACCATTTCAGATAATTGTAAGAATAAAGACACAAAACATTTTACAGCAGAGGCCTGATCAGCATCAGAAATTAGAACTCAGGTTAAAATTTTTTTTAGCCCAACTTCATGCATACAATCTACAGCTTAAAGATAAATTTGATCACTATCCAAAAGGCACAATCACACATTACCTTCCCTTTTGCATTTTTTTATATGAATAAAAAATTCCCTTTTAGGGGCGCCTGGGTGGCTCAGTCGGTTAAGCGTCCGACTTCAGCCAGGTCACGATCTCTCGGTCCGTGAGTTCGAGCCCCGCGTCAGGCTCTGGGCTGATGGCTCAGAGCCTGGAGCCTGCTTCCGATTCTGTTTCTCCCTCTCTCTCTGCCCCTCCCCCATTCATGCTCTGTCTCGCTCTGTCCCAAAAATAAATAAACGTTAAAAAAAAAAAAAAAAAATTCCCTTTTAGTTTTATTATTTCTACCTCATTCCTCTCTTTATGTTATTTATTCTGATTTCTCTGTCACACTAAATAGGCTGGCAGGATTCAATGTGCCCGTGTCCTTAGTTTGAAGGGAAGCCCACATGTGGCTTGGGTTTTAGCCCAAGCTGTGCTCTTTATTTCTTATTGTGATTAGACATTGACAAGAAAACTAAACTTTAAATGATTTCCACTTTCAAAGTACATCATATACAGTCTTACTTTATATATATGATGTCATCATTTGAAATGGCATTTAAAAAGGCTTCACTTGTGCCATCTTTACTCATCCAAATAGCAATGGCCATGCTGTGAGATAAAATTATACCCCATTAGCTTTCCTCATAAATCGAAGAATTGGGGACGTTAAATGAAATACAATCAAATTTCCTGGAGTCATTTCCTAGAATACGCAACAAATAAGAGTTTCACCAAAAAGCAACCTTTAATTCTTTCGTTTCCTGTAATAATGCTGATAGTCTTCCTTCCACGTCCGTCGTCTTTGCAGCTGCTACAGCTTCACTCTCTCCTGGTACAGGGGCTGGTTTTGCCTGAAAGTAGAAATTGGCGGGGGGTGGGGGAGGGGGAAGTTCCTTTAAAGTTACAGGCAACAGGCAATTCCAAAGGTTATTTAATTTTCTCGCTATTTTGAAACTATGCCCAATAGCAGAAATACAATTCCTGTACTGCAGAACTGTAGAATTCCTTATGTATACTGACACGCACTGAAGCGCTCTCCCCGGGAAAGACCAGCAGTCCCTACAGCAGAGCAGGAGGCTGGGTCAGGATCGGGTGCAGCACTGGACCTCCATGGAGCATGAGGAGAGCTGGGTTAAGCAGCCTCAAGGTCAGACTATAGCTATAACATAGCATTTAATAGGCAGAGAAAAATTTTCAAAGCCCTTTCCTCAGGAAATTTCTAGAAGTCCACATTATCTTCTCAGAGAGACAGGTGAGGAAAGAGAGCTAAATGACATAAATTGGTAAAATGCTAAGATTTTCTTAAGTGCTAATAGGAAATATTCTTAAATCATAGTGGTTTTTTTTTTTAGTGTTTATTTATTTATTTTTGAGAGGTAGAGCAGGGGTCGGGGCAGACAGAGAATCCCAAGCAGGCTCTGTGCTGTCGGTGCAAAGCCTGACACAGGGCTCTCACCCATGAACCATGAGATCATGACTCATGACCTGAGCCTAAATCAACAGTCGGATGCTTAACCAACTGAGCCACCCAGGTGCTCCATTAAATGATAGTTTTCTAATCTTTCGCCACCTTTTTTTTTTTTCTTTAAAGTACTGGGAAGGAGGGTGCTGATGTAACAAATACCTGAAAAATGTGGAAGGGTCTTCAGAACTGGTAGCAGCTAGAAGAGTTTTGAGATACATGTCAGACAAAGCCTAAACTGCCCCAAAGAGACTGTCACTAGAAATATGGACATTAAGGGCAATTCTGGTGAGGGCTCAGAAAGAAAGGGGAACTAGAGAGAAAGCTTCTATGGCCTTGGAGAAAACATCACCGTGAATAGAATATTGGTAGAAATACGGATGGAAAGGTTGTTTGCCTGAGATGGAAATGAAGAACATGTTACTGGAAAGTAGAAGAAAGAGATCCTTGTTATAAAGTGGCAAAGAAACTGGCTGAATTATGTTTTAGTGCTTTGTAGAAAGTAGAATTGGTAAGTGATGAACTTGGATATTTCATGGAGATTTCTAAGCAAAGTGTTAAAGAAAGGCATGGCCTGGTTTCTCCTTGCTGCTTACAGTAAAATGTGACAGGAGATACATTTTTTTTTTTTTTAATCTTAGAGAATATGCAAGCAGGGGAGAGGGGCAGTGGGGCGGGGGGGGGGGGGGGGGGGGGGGGGGAGGGGGAGGGAGGGGGGGGGGGAGGGAGGGAGGGAAAGAGAAGGAGCCTGACATGGGGCTCGATCCCACAACTCTGGGATCATGGTCTGAGCCAAAATCAAGAGTCAATTGACTAAGCCACCCAGGCTCCCCGAGAGAGATACATTTCAGAAGGAACTGTTAAGCAAAAGGGATCAGAACATGAAGATTTAGAAAATAGCCTATCCCTATTGCAATAAATGACAAAGTGTGTTGTGCTGAAATATCAAGGATGTGGCTGGACTCCCATTTGTAAAGAAGTTACTTTCGTAACTCATGGACCCAATCAACCATTTGAGCAGAAGCTGAAATAGAGATGCGATTATCTAGGAAGGATCCGGAGGGCCTTCTTATCCAATGGCTTGGATCCCTGTGTATTGCATGGGGTTTTTAAGAATTTTATACCAGCAGAAAACCTGTCAGCTTGGACTGAAGGGGACACAGATGGGATAAAATATAAAATACCAGCAAAATGAACCATCAAATAATGGATTATACTGATCTGGTGAGTCTGACTCTAATATGGCTGTCACCATGGCCAAGAAGCCTATGTGACCAGAACTCTGGCTAGTAAGCAACCTAAAAGGGAAGGTGCAGTCTGACACATTTGCTTCTTTTACATAGTGGCTGAGAAATAACATCCTAACCTTGTGTTAACTATTTTTCAGGGAAAAAAAAAAGTAATAATTAACTCACAAATGTTTCTGTTTTCTGTAACAGCTCCTGCTTTTCTGTCTGCAGTTTGGTGATCTCCACAGATTGTGAGTTTAACTGAGACTTTAATGTTGCCAGTTCCTAAGAGACAAAAATAGTTGAGTTGTAACATTAAATAGCATTAATTGCATCAAGGAAATATCTAGTTACAGGAAGAAATTTAAAATTATTTCCTTTCTTGACCTTTCTAAAATCACAACTTCCAAGTTTGAAAATCTAATTCTAAAAAACCATTCTTGAACTTTGGCGTCAAGCTAGAGAATTAAGCAAGTTTGTGATACATATTCACCTCTGACTTCTCCTGAGAGTCCATGTAAAAAATCACAAAGTAGGGGATGAAGGGAAAGAGGAAGGAAGGGAGGGAGGAAGGAAGGATGGATAAAAGGAAGAGAGAGAGAGGGAGGGAGAATCGCACAAGGTGAAAGAGAATCAAAGAAAAAAGAGCAATAAAATTGAGGAATTTCAGTAAACAAATGACAGTGGTAACTGATGCAGCACACCTGAGAAAGACAACTTAACTGACACTTGAGAAAGCCCAGCTGCTACCTGACTTACAAGGCACAACTGTTAAAGGCTTGGGAACTGGTACCATAAGATATCTCTGGAAGTGTGGGTAAAAATGGGGTCAAAACCAGCAGGGCTGGTTGAGGCGTGCCTGGGTGGCTCACTTTGGTTGAGTGTCCAACTTTGGCTCAGGTCGAGACATAGAGGTTCTCGAGTTTGAGCCCCGCGTCGGGTTCTGTGCTGACAGCTTGGAGCCTGAAGCCTGCTTCAGATTCAGTGTCTCCCTCTCTCTCTGCCCCTCCCCTGTGCTCTCTCTCTCTCTCAAAAAATGAATGGACATTAAAAACAAACAAAACAAAAAACAAAAAACCAAACAGCGGGACTGGTTCAAAGTCTGCTTAGGAAGACCACCAGATCCCTGTCCCCATCTCATGTATCAAGCAACTGTTCTTCTCTTGGCCAAAGACTAGGGGTTTATTATTTGCAAAGGGAAATAGGATATTTTTAGACTCCGGACCACAAAAGATAGATGAAAGAAGTCGGTACTGTAGTGAAAAGGAGGGAATTAATTCAAAGTTTACATGTCATTAATAATGAAATTCCCAACTTTCTTGCCCTCTCCCCACCAGAAATGCACAGGGAAAGAAAGGCGATTATAACCATGGTTCTCAAAGAAGGGAATCCCCCTCACAATATTTGGCAACATCTGTAGACGTTGGGTAAGTGGTGGGATGCTGTCATGTAAAAAGCTAATTTATTCTCTTAAACCTTTCTATCATGTGCATATGTGGCTTTCCTTGGATTTTTTTTTTCAGTTAAATAAATAAGTTACATAGACACTAAGATTATGGACAATTTTGGTTTTCTTTTTATACAGTATTTTACTATGTAAGAAACAAAACTGTCAAAAAAAGAAACAAAACTGTAATTTAAAATATATCTTTTAAAAATATGTATCCTTTTTAACAATGTAAAATTGAAAAAGAAAATAAATTGCAGAAAGGGGGTGCCTGGGTGGCTCAGTCAGTTAAGTGTCCAACTCTTGATTTTGGCTCAGGTCATGGTCTCATGGTTTGTGAAATTGAACCCCACGTCAGGCTCTGTGCCAACAACACACAGAAATATCTAGCTAAAGTTTCACTGGGAAACACCAAGTAAAAATTTTTACTTGGGATTTATAAACTAAGATCATTTATTAATAACTAATTCCCTTTAATTTTAATATAGCTCTAGTGTAGGTAGACTTAATAAAACCCAAACAGTATATTAATTTTCCTTACAAGAATAAAACACTGTGGACAAATATTGTAAATATTGTAAATCCTTAATGACAAATTATTATTATTATTTTTAAAGCCTGACTGTAGAATCTACTCTGGGGTACATGGATATTATCAAAATATGACACAGTTTCTCTGTGTACGGTCACTCCTCTCTTGGATCAGCCATGTCAGTGGGCTAGGACCAGATGACTAGTAGAGGAGAAGGAAGTGAATTTAGGTTGTCTGGGCTGTTGACTTCTTCCTTTAGAATTACTTTTTGTTTTTTAAAAGAAACAAAAGAAACATACATTCTTTTTATAAGAAAGGAAGGAAGAAGGGTAGGATAGAATAAAAAAGAGGAAAGAAAGAAAAATTTAAAAGGAAAAACTCAACTTGTTTAGGGATAGTATACTAAGGAGCAATCTGATACTTTTCTAGACTTTTCTTCCAATATTTAATTCTATACATAAGTAATTCCTTTCTCCCTTTTCTAGTTCTTATTAAACAAATATATTTAATATTCTATATTCTATTAATAAAGTTAGATCTGCATACCTACTTTCATTTTTTTTTAAGTTTATTTATTTATTTTTTAATATATGAAATTTATTGTCAAATTGGTTTCCATACAACACCCAGTGCTCATCCCAAAAGGTGCCCTCCTCAATACCCATCACCCACCCTCCCCTCCCTCCCACCCCCCATCAACCCTCAGTTTGTTCTCAGTTTTGTTTTTTTTTTTTAATTTTTTTTTTTTTAACGTTTATTTATTTTTGAGACAGAGAGAGACAGAGCATGAACGGGGAGGGTCAGAGAGAGAGGGAGACACAGAATGGGAAGCAGGCTCCAGGCTCTGAGCCATCAGCCCAGAGCCCGATGCGGGGCTCAAACTCACGGACCGTGAGATCGTGACCTGAGCCGAAGTCGGACGCTCAACCGACGGAGCCACCCAGGCGCCCCTGTTCTCAGTTTTTAACAGTCTCTTATGCTTTGGCTCTCTCCCACTCTAACCTTTTTTTTTTTTTTTTCCCTTCCCCTCCCCCATGGGTTTCTGTTAAGTTTCTCAGGATCCACATAAGAGTGAAACCATATGGTATCTGTCTTTCTCTGTATGGCTTATTTCACTTAGCATCACACTCTCCAGTTCCATCCACGTTGCTACAAAAGGCCATATTTCATTTTTTCTCATTGCCACGTACTATTCCATTGTGTATATAAACCACAATTTCTTTATCCATTCATCAGTTGATGGACATTTAGGCTCTTTCCATAATTTGGCTATTGTTGAGAGTGCTGCTATATAAGTTTATTTATTTTGAGAGAGAGTGTGTGTGCACAAGTAGGGGAGGGGCAGAGAAAGAGGGAGAGAGAGAATCCCTAGCAGGCTCCTGGCTGGAGCCCAAAAAGAGGCTCGATCTCACGAACCATGAGATCAGGACCTAAGCCAAAATCAAGAATTAGATGCTTAACCAACTGAGCCACCCAGGCGCCCCTATACTAGAATTATAAATATTACGATAACCAAGTAGGAAAAAGTTTAATTTGCTTTTCTAGATATTATAAATTACTCTAGCAGAAAATTTTTGTTTTTCTTTTTTTAGCTAGTCATCTGAGATAAACCAACATTTTTCTGGAGAAAATGGTCTAAACACTGAATACATTCAAGTATGCAATTGTCATGGTCAATAGTAAATGAAAATTGGGCATAAGATTTTATATCTTCATATTTGCAGCTTATAAATACACTTAAATTTTCCTTAATTGTTAGGTCACTGATAATCTACAAATAACTGGGGTGAGATATTCAGATCTGTTAAAAAGAACACAATTAAAAAATAAAAACACTTAACAAAAAGCAAAATACCATTACCATACAATGTTTTTTACGTTTATTTATTTATTTTGAGACAGAAAGAGCTGGGGAGGGGCAGAGAGAGAGGGAGACAGAGAATCCTAAGCAGGCTCCATGCTATCAGCGCAGAGCCTGACACGGAGCTTGATCTCATGATCTCAGGAACTGTGAGAAATCAAGCTGAAATCAAGACTTAGATGCTTGACTGAGCCACCCAGGTGCCCCCAATTACCATATAATTTAAAAAGCTCTTGGACTTTCAAATAACTATCTTCACTATCAAATTTTGCTTACATTAGCAAAAGTAGTTCTAGATTAGTGAAACTACAGAGCTGTTACTCTATTATAATTAAAACAACACAAAATAGAACTTGGATCAAGCCAGAAAATTACCTGTTTTAATTCTGCAATTTGTTCAGAATCTTGAGCAGAAGCTGTTGCTGAAGACTGTTCATTTGTGCCAGGTGATGCTTGGGAAGATTTCTACAAATACCATAGAAATAAACTATGAAATAAATTTAGTCTAAAGAGATAGGAAACAAAACAGAACTATACACGTATAAGCTATGCCTTACAGAGGCTTACCAAAAATTTCACATCAACATTTTAGTTTTTATATCCAAGATAAAATTTCAACATAGCACACGCTGTCTACAATAGTTAATAAATTTATACTTATACCAAGTAATTATTAAATCTAAGCACTTATCTGAAGTTATATGGAGAAAGAGCATAAACACAAGTATTTATTAAGTGATTTCCATGTATTAAAAGAGCTTTATACACAGTAGCTCATTTAATTCTCTCAACACCAAAACAGATATGACCACTACCAATTTACAGATCAGTAAAAAAGTTTAAAGAGGTTAACTAAGTTGCTTAAATTCAATGAGCTGGGGAGTGCTGAAGCTTTAGACAGTTTGACACCAAAGCTCATAATCTAATTTTTTAAACGTAAACTCTATGCTGAATGTGGGGCTCAAACTCATGGCTCTGAGAGCATGTTCTACCAACTGAGCCAGCCAGGAACCGCCCCCCCCCCCCAAAAGCTCATATTCTAAAGCCTTATGATGATATTTTGGCTTAAAGGATCCAGAAAAATAAACAAACGGGATAATGAGAATTGCTCTTGACCTCTTAAAATTTTTTTAACATTTACTCACCAAATTTTCAATCAGAGAGTCCTTTTCAGCCAGCTGGCTTTGTAAAAGCTCCTGATTACTTTTTAATTCTTCTATCTCTTCTCGTAACCTCCCAACTTCTTCTGGCTGAATGCCATTCATCTGAGTTGCGTCACTGTAAGAACCTTGATGCGGATTATCTTTTCCTATTAAAACAGGAATAAAGTTTGAAAAGCCAGCATGAAACTTAGGTTTTTCATTTCTTGAATGAGAAGATTTAAATATAAAAATATAAAATTTCCTTAATTCAATTACTTTGGTGGCACTTTTGTAATAAGCACATTTCATTTTTGCAGAACAGTGTACTGATAAAAATAGTGAAGTGATGATATTTTCAGGTTTCTGGGGAGAAACACAGCATAGTCTTATTAAGACTAAACTGCATGGTTTGGTGATCTACAATTAAGAATTACAGTAGTTTCAATTCCAATTTGGTCAATTAATATAAGAAAACAAAATCCCTTTTAAAATCTTCGCAAAGGAATAGTATTCTATGTGGACTACAATAACTGACAGATTATTGTTATAAATAAAGGAAGAGGTTAATTTTTTCTGAAAATTTTAGTCACCTTCATATAAATAAAACAAACTGTATTTCTAAATAGCTAGCATTCCAATCATAGGCACTACAGGATGATGCTATTTATAAGCATTTGACTTACCTGTGCCAGGCACTGAACTAAAATTCTATATATTAATTCATTTGATTCTCAGATGACACAGATGCTATTATCAGTTCCATTGTGCAGATGAGGAAACAGAAAGATTAGAGCAGTCATGCTCAGTTGGCTATACATCAGAATCACCCAGAAGCCTGTCATAATTATTAATGCTTGGCTCCATCCCAACTAATTAAAATCAAACATTTGAGTGGGGTCTCAGTATTGGTGGTATTAAAAAAAGAAAAAAAAATATCTCAGGATATTCTAATGTGCAGCCAAGGCTGAGAATCAAAGGAAAAGATACTGAAATATGTACCAAGAAACCTGTGCTATAAACTCTGATTTACACATTTGTTATAGTGATTAAGGTTAGAGAAAGACTAGTCCGCAAGAATAACCTGTTAGACTCAGTCCAGCTTTTGAGGACACTACAACAGTTACAACCAGTTATACCTACCTAGCTGTACTTTAAGAAGATTATACTGATCTTTGTGTTGCTGAATCTGAGATACTTGCTGTGTGACTGCTGTCTGGAGCTGTTCATTTTGACATTTTAACGTAGAAATTTGCTGCTTTAATTCCTCAAGCTGCAGATCCTGTAAAACAAAACATAATTTAAGTGTTTAAATTTATACTAATTAGCATTAAGAAGATGAGCAAACTAAAAATCAGAGATCATTCTGGGTAATGATGCTAAAGTACTCAACAATTCCAGAATCACTCAACCATTAATAATACATTAATGTATGCACAAAGGTCAACTAACGTGTAGCAGAACCATAAAATTTCCAGTAAGGCCCCGTTAATAATAAGCACAATAGCACAGCCTGCAATCTCACTGCAATTACTGGGGTGGGGAATGGTCAATTTTAAAAACTCCATTTTATGGTCCATCAAACCATTTAAGAAATTCATACCAAACTATTTAAGAAACTCAGTATATGTATACATGCATCTATATTACTTTTAATGTAAAAGATAATTTCTAGAATAGAACATTTAGAAAACCAAAAAAGAAAAAAAAAAAAAGAACTCCAACTCTTACCACCCTAATATAACTAGTTGGATATGATCTGTTTCTTTATTTTCTTCTAATTTTTTTCCAATCCAAGTGTTTTAAACTTGTCACACTCAGTCCATATGTCATTCTGTAGCTTTTACTTACTATTCAATTATAAGTTCCCCATATTACTAGTTTTTTGCAATCATAACTTTTAATGTTTACTCAGTATCAGTAGATGCAATATAATTTATATTCAAAAGCAACACCAAGGATGCTTTCCATTTTTCTAGATAATAATTATCATTACAATAAATATCATAGTCATATTTTCATTTCCCTGTATTCTGAAGAATTTCCTTAGGATGGATTCTCAAATGTCATTCAGTTTATATAAATATTTTATAGCTCTTAATGCTTATTGCCTAATTTTCAAATGGCATTTTAAATGATGAGAATATTTAAAATTAACATTTCTAAAGCACAGTCATTATAGTAATTGTGTCAAATCACTCTTTTCTTCTTCCAAATTAACCATATTTATCAGCCCCAAGTGTAGGCTGTAACATCACATTCCAAGTATTTATTTTCCATTGCTCTAAAGATATTACATCTTACCATCTGGAAGTGACTCCATATTTGTACTAAAATATAGATGAGAAACCCTAATAACCATGGGTGGGTTAATGATTTAAGTTTGAATCATCCAAAGAAGATTCTAATTTACTGATTGCTTATAAACTGAAAAGCTCAGACTGAGTGCTAAATATACCACTATATTTTTATTCTTTCTCAGAATTCCAATCTCAACAATATAGACTGTGGGGAAGAACACACAGCGGTTCTCGTTTAGAGGGCTCTACCCAAGCTTGCACTTGCCACATGGGCCTCAAACTGTGTACAATCAGCAGGGGGTGGAGGGCAGTGCAGGGCAGAGGGCGCAACCTGCTTCACTGGACTGTCACCAGTATATTGTTTCTAAATGACACTGGCATTTTAATAACATCAGTACTGCCATCTTCCAGGTAATACTGCAGCACTGTTTAGGATTCCAATCAAGGTATATACCATGATGAGGAATTAAATGAGAGAAAGAAACAAGAAATACACTCTGAGAAATGTAATAGAAAGTTTAAGGTGCTCAAGATAATGCAAGAGTGGAATTCTCTGGTGTTCTGAAGAGAAAATGTCAGCTGATGATTCTGAGAACGCAGTTTTGACTTTCATCATCACTCTCCACTCTCAATCAACTCCTTCTGCTATTTTCAGCATCATCTATTCAGATGTGAAAGACAGAGCTCTAAGGATTGTATCCGACCCTTTATGCTCCCTACACGTACATCCAGTCAGTACCAGGTCCTGCCAATTTCATTTGCTTTGGTCACCACATTTCTCAGATCTGCCCCCTCAACACTACATAGCATGAGTTTTAGGGTCCCAGTAATACACATGTTTTTGAATTCTGTTCCACCAATCACTGAGTGACCCTGGAGAAGTTTAAATTCTGTAAGTGTTAGATTCCTCATTGATTTTTATATGAAGGTATTAATTATGTTGTAGGGACGACATGAAAATTAAGCAGAACAGTGTTTAAAATGTGCTTTGTGAGCACCCAAAACACAATAAACAAAAAACAGCAGCCATTATCATCACTGGCACCATCAATGCCCCAATATCCTCCCCAATGCCTGCCATACCACCTCCCTCCCTCCAACTTTGCCTTTCAAGTTTCTACTTGGTGCAGCCACCAAGTGTCCCAGGTACATACAATAACACGTCCTGCCCCTCTCCCCTATTTCTCCTTTTGCCCAGCTTATTCCTAGTTATGCTTTTAGGACTCATGTTCTGTTTTCTCCAAGGCCCTGCTCTCACCTAGCTAAATGAGGTGCCTCTCAGTGCTGCCACATACCTTCAATTATCTGTATCACTAGACTTAATACGTTATGTGTGTCACAAAAACCTATTTATAGTTTTCTCTCCCCATGAGACTGTGATAGGGGAACGTGCCTGATTCATGCCTTCATCCACAACATCCTGCACAATCTTAACATGAGCTCTGTTTGTTGAATACTCAGGTAGTTCTAGATTATTTAGGAAAATAATGAGCTCTACTTTCTGTACCTTCTTGTATATGAAATGCCAGGAAAAACTCTTCCTCAAAGTAGAAAAGTATCAGTGCCCTAGAAAGTGTTTACAATCTGTCAATACATACTTGCTCTCGAATCATGTTTTTGTAGTGAGTCACAATACTGTCATGCTGTTCTAATGTTTTCTTCACTTCTTCTTCTTTTTTATCCTCTTCACTGGACTTATAAATAGCCTTAGTTATCACACCTATAAAAGAAAGCTTATTAAAAAAATATTTTAAAAATTTAAAATGTTATTTTATTAAGACTTAATCAGTAAAAACATATGGCCTAAATGCATGACAGAGAAGATATAGTCTTTCCAATCTTACTGAATGCCAAAAGTCCTTCAATGAACTATAGACCAAGAGCTCGGAAGAAGCCCCTACTTTTAGGCTTACCATGTAATCTACATGTGTCCAGAATATACGTATACAAAATAATCACAGGCACTTTCTAATGAAAATCAATATAAACTTTGTCTTACCTTCAAGTTCTTTTACCAGCTTCGTAAACTCATGATCAAATATCATGTATTCTGGACTGGGGAAGTTTGGCTGCGGTTTCTGAGATGCTCTGGAATACAACTCATGTTTGCTAATAAATCCTAGTTTCTCTATGAAGTTTTCTTTGCCAATCCTCTTCTCTATTAGTTGTTTTAGTTTCTCTCTACAGAGACAAGGACATTGAGATGCTTTTAAAAAAAGTCATAACAAGGGGCGCCTGAGTGGCTCAGTCGGTATAGCATCTGACTCTTGATTTCAGCTCAGGTCATGATCTCACGGTTTATGAGATTGAGCCCCAGGTGGCTCGGGATTCTCTCTCTGCCTCTCCCTTGAACACCTGTGCACACACACACACACACTCTCTCTCTCTCAAAATAAATAAATAAATAAACATTTTTTAAAAAGTCATAACAAAACACAAAAGCTTGGTCTACATTATGTTTTGGCAGAAAAAAATGTATCATTATCACTTGATGCATTAGCAGTCATTTTCCCCTGGCATCTTCCCCCCACTTACTTCATGTAGCTCTCAAGTGAGTTATCATTGAAGTAAATCGAAATGCCCAACAGAAGGGCACATAAGCCTTGTACCAACTGCTCTTCCTCGCCAAGATTTTCTGCAATTTGTCCCGTAAGCTGAAATTTTTGTTAAGGAAACTAATGGTTCATAATATCTAGCGTATTTTATTTTACAGTTTGAATTTGACACACATTTCATGTAAGAATTTCTACAAAAATTCTATGTATAGTCTAGGCAAGCATAAAACAAACAATGGCACACAGACACACACACACACACAGACACACAGCGTAAGCAAGCATCATTACGACCATAACAGTTTGAAAAGCTGCAACACAGCTGAAGAGAATTCAAATATTTAGAACACAGAGCTACCTCTAATGCAGAGGAAGAAATAAGCATACTTACATGTATCTTACTAAAATATAAAGGATACAAATGGAACATTGGCTGAATTGTGAAGAAAATGCGTTACAGCAATGGGGCAGTTGCTTAACCAGGTACAAAGCAACATTAGTAACCCAACTCTTGTCTGTATTTTGCTTCCCTGCAATAGACAAGTTGGCAGAAATCTCATTTACTTCTTTTAAACTTAATGTTGCCCTAAGACCCCCTCCACTTGCATTAAAAGATCTTTAACATCTTATAAAAGATGTATTAGGAATCTAGACATAAAAAACTGAACAAGAGAATTCATTCTTTTGTCCTTTATGGGTCATATTTCCCAAAATGAACAGAAGGCAGAAATTAGAATTGATTCAGGTTCATAAACATATACCAGGTTATCCAAAATACTATCAGTGGAAAAACCTGGTCTGCTAAGGAAGATGCATGATGTGAATGTTTGAAAAAATTTATCAGTCTGAAACACTTTATAATAACATAAACTCAAAAAAAAAAATAATAACATAAACTTGCCAGGCAAATTTATGATGTTCCAATTAGAATTTTAGAAACAAGTTTCTGATGAGAGGACAATTTCTACCTTCTTCAAATATATTAGGAAAAATAAAAAGAAATCATCTCCTGAATTATTTAGTCACATTCCATTAGAATAATAAACCATGTTGCAAACTCACTGACAACATGCCAAATAATGAGAATCACAAACATAACGAAGAAGAAAAAGATTTATTTAAATTAGCTAACTGCCCCAAACCACTAATTATTACTGCTGCCAACTATAGTTAGACAATATTGAAAACTAGCACATCCATCAAAATTACAGTTTCTTAAATTTTTATACAAGACATTTGTATCTCCTATGTGGGACAGTCTCTTAGCTTATAATGTTGCCACTGCCCATATTACATTATATAACCTATAATTTTGTTTAAGAAAACAAAACTTGTTCGTAACAAGTGGAAATTAGCACAGTAATGCATTACTTTGACATAGTCTCAGAAAATATCCAAAATACAATTATTCAAAGCTAGGCAAAGAATAGATTTAAAGTAACCATCATTATGTTTTGAAAAACCATTCAGACTATTCCAATTTCATGAACTTTGATGTCAATACCCTGGCCTTTTTATAATCTGTTTTCAAGTATATTTAATATTTAATTAAACAAATTCAAAATAGACTTCTTCAAAGTGATTTGCCACCAAAGAAGCATTAATTAGCATGAATTTGGCTTTTACATGATGCATTATTCTTACGCTTTCCTTGCTCTATGTCATTACCATGCCCATGATGTATCTTCATGTTATCCAAGTAAATTTAAAAGTTAAAAAATATATAGTTATTCTCAATCGACTATGTGCCACAGAGAACTTTAATTACTCAAGTAAATAAATGAAAATACTTCATTGACTGCCCCTAAGTATATATAAAAGATTTATTACTATTTGGAATACCATTTGCACGTACCAAATATACTTGCGTTGTATATATAAGGGCATCCTATCAAATCAGTGGCTCATATATGAGTAAGCAAAAATGGAACTAGATTCAAATGTGGCTCTTCTAAACGTATATACCTTTTGGGGTCTAACTGAAGCATAAGAACAGCAAAGTTAAATAAAACTAGTTAGAATCAGATGGAACATCCCACTTAAACTATGGCAACAAAAGAAGATAAAGTATTCAGGAATGAGCCTAACCAAAACTACAAAACCTAAAGGAGGAAAATTTAAAAACACTTCTAAAGAGCACAAAAGTAGATCTAAATCAATAGAAAGACACCATGTCTTTAGACAGAAAAACTCAAGATCATAAAGACACTAACGCTATTTAAAATTTATTACATTAATATAATCCAAACAAAAATATCAAAAGGTTTTTCTCTCCACAGAACTAAAAACATCTGGTTCTCAAGTTCATATGGAGAAATAAGCAAGAATGACTAGAGACCCTGTAAATTAAAAAAAAAAAAAATGAAAAAGAGCAACAAGGAGATACTAGGTCATAAACAGACAGGAATCAAGGGATAGACAGAATGAAAAGTCCAGAGATGATCCATCTACAAATGGGAATTAGTTTATGAAAAAGATAGCATATAAGCATTAGTGGGATACAGGAGGACTTACAAAATGTTGGGACAACTAGGCAGCTATCTAAAAAAAAGATCAAAGGATCTATAACTCATACTGTTCATTAAGAAAAATGGAACAGAGGTTTAAATGCAAAAAATGAAACCAGAAACTGTGAGATGAAAATATGGGTAAATCTGTTAAAATCTTCAAGTGGGGAAGACCTTTCTAAAAAGTATGATATGAAATGTAGAAGTGATAAAGGTCTCATTAAAAAAATCCAAAACAGGGGCACCTGCGTGGCTCAGTCGGTTAAGCGGCCGACTTCAGCTCAGGTCATGATCTCGCGGTCCGTGAGTTCAGGCCCCGCGTCGGGCTCTGTGCTGACAGCTCAGAGCCTGGAGCCTGTTTCAGATTCTGTGTCTCCCTCTTGCTGACCCTCCCCTGTTAATGCTCTGTCTCTGTCTCAAAAATAAATTTAAAAAAACGTTAAAAAAAAAAAAAAAATCCAAAACAGGGTCACCTGGGTGGCTCAGTCAGTTAAGCGTCTGACTTCGGCTCAGGTCATGATCTCACGGTTTGTGGGTTCGAGCCCCAAGTCGGGCTCTGTGCTGACAGCTCAGAGCCTGGAGCCTGCTTTGGATTCTGTGTCTCCCTCTCTCTCTGCCCCTCCCCCACTCATGCTCTGTCTCCCTCTGTCTCAAAAATAAATAAACATTAAAAAAAAATTAAAAAAAACCCCAAAACAAAACACCAAGTCAAAAGACCAATAATATATCAGGAAAAATGTATTTGTAACTTATCACAGATAAGGGTTGAATTCCTTAATAAAAAATGAGTTCCTATAAAATTAGAAATTATTTAACCCAATACAAAAATGGGCAGATGATATGAAATATAAGAAATGAGAATTCATGGGAAAACTTTAAGTGGTGTATAAATATACAGAAAGCTATTCAACCTTTTAGAATCAGAAATGCAAATTAAAACTCACTAAGATAATATTTTCCACCTCTCAACCGACTGGCAAAAATACAAGTCTGTTAATACACTGTTGGTGAGGCTGTAGGGAATATAGCTCACTGCAATCTTATTTCGCACTTTGCTAGTGGTTCAAAATGGGATTAGGTAGGGAAAAAACAAGGAACAGAACAGTGAATATGCATAAAAAACACCTAAAGACACCAGAAGAAATAAGAGGCAGGGACCCAGGACAGGGGTGAGGCCATGACTTCTTACTGTATACTTTTTATAACATTTGATTTCTAAATCATGTATATACGTATATATGTATTTTAAAGTGTGTGTATGTATGTGTGTGTGTACACACACACACTTTTAAAGGACTAAATTTAATTCTAATAGTGGCAGTGTGGTGTCAGTGAAAATATTTGGTTGAGAATTAGAAGAATCAAATCTTCTATTGTCCTACCTTGTGGAAGTTCAACATGCTATGTGGACCCCAATTTCCTCATTTAGTGAACCAAGGCCTTTGGACTAAATAATCTCAAACACAGAAGTTACAAGGATAGGCTCTGAATACCAGGATTTGTATCTTGGTTCTAAAACTCAACATCCTGAAACTTTATCATTATCCTTCAATAGCAGTAATAATTAATACCCATTTCATAGAGTTGTGGAGTGGATTAAATGGGTTAATACACATTAAGAACTTAGAACAGCACATGGTACACAATAAGTGTTTCATGAGTGCTATAAACTATGAACCATCCCTTCTAGTTATACAATTCTATGCTACCTACTACTGTATTAAAAGTAGAATAATGCCCCAAATTTAAAATAGATGGCACAGGGGCGCCTGGGTGGCTCAGTCAGTTGAGCGTCTGACTGTGGCTCAGGTCATGATCTCACGGTCCGAGCCCCGCATTGGGCTCTGTGCTACCAGCTCGGAGCCTGGAGCCTGCTTAGGATTCCGTGTCTCCCTCTCTCTCTCTCTGCCCTCCCCTGCTCACATTCTCTCTCTCTCAAAAATAAAGTTTAAAAAATTTTTTTTTTAAATAAAGTAGATGGCACAACAAAGTTTGAACTAGGAAAAGGAAAAAAACAGTAAAATTGCTAGGATAAACTTTTTTTTAAACCTCAACGAAATACAGGTGGTCCTTGCTTTTTTGCTAGGTTAATAGAAACCTATGACTATTGGAAACATGCACAGTGAGGACTGTGTAATAATACTTTTTTGTGCAGACTGCATTATTATGATGTTCATCAAACCATGATTTATAATAAAGAAAATGGAAGATAAGTATACAAAAATAAGGAGATGGTTAACTAACCAATGGTATATTTATTTGGTGAAATATTATGCAACCATATAAAGTTATACTTATTTAGTGTTTAAGAACATGGAAGATATCTGTAAGGAAAGAGGCAGCATACTCAATGGAATCTAATGTATGATCACCCCTATGTAAGTAAATAGTATAGAAGAAAAAAGACTGAAATTTAACCAATAGTTACTTTTGGGTAGAAGTCCCACTTTCTACTTTTTTATTTTTGTAAACTTTCCAAAATGAAAAGAAACTAAACTATTAATGAGTGCAAAAATGCTATAGTGTTTGTCCAGTGTACAATCACAAAATGTCAGTAAGATCAACCCAACAAAATCCTGACGAAGCTGCTCTATCATCCAAAAAATAAAATTAGAGATTAGACCTTAAAGGCTATCAAAACATTCTATGTCATTGCACTTTGATCTTCTGATGGATTCTTTAGAAGATAAACACCAAGAATAGCTAAAAAAAGAAAAAAAAAGAAAAAAAGAAAAAAAAAGTCCACACTCCACTTCATAGAATAGTTTCAGAAAACTCTTCATTTTGTTTATATGTTTATGTGTGTTTGTGATTGTTTATAGGTTCAAGTCAAGAAAAAGTATGTATCTCTTTAGCACTCCAGAGTGTATGAACCACTGAGATGTGGAGAAACAAATGGATGCTGAAATTGTAATTTCAGAGCATTCTGAGGGTTTAGTTACTAGAAATCACAGATTTTACAGGCTGGAATGGAACCACAAACAAAATAAATGAAGCTGAATTACCTTTAAGATAGACTATTATGTTTTCCTTATTATTTTCTATCTAAATAATTCCTCTTGTTCCTACTTTGTGGACTTCAAGTGTAGTATTTTACACTGTATATAGAAATATGACAAACTAACATTTTAAATTTCTACTCTTCAAGTACTGAAATGAAGTTCTAGAGTGTTATGATTAGACTCACTTTCAAGCAGTGGCCTCTGGCAATAGAGATTTAATAAGAAAGGGGCATGATGGAACTTTCTGAGATTACGAATATGTTTTATATCTTGTATTTGGGTGGTGATTACAGAAGTATATTAACCCATCAAAAATCATCAAATTGAACATTTAAAGTCTGTGAATTTTACTGTGTATAAAATTAGTGCGGTAATGCATTACTCTCAGGTGCCTCCAAAAACTCCTTTTTAAATGACTGACATGTATACTTTTAAAATATCTAGTATCAAAGATTCTGGAAGCTAAAACTGCTGAATATATCTGTGTTATTAACATGTATCATATCATACTCATACACAAAGATATAACTCCTAACAGCACCTCGGTTATTACTAGCAATACTGCACAATTGAACATATGAACGTAAATATTAAGGTACACTCCCTTTTTGCCAAAGACTGCACACAAAAAAAATCAAAACCAACACAAATCACACTCCCCACACACATCAAAAACTAACCCCCAATGGTAATTGTACCATATGGGTTATATCCAGAATAACCCACAATATTCAATTTAAAAATTTTTACATTACAAAATTATACTTACTATTGTACATTTTCAATAATCTAAGTAATAAAAAAGTCATCACATTCTTTCATACACTGACTAAAGACAAACTTCTTAACCCTAAATTTTACTAGCTTTGAAATAGTTTCAGGGGGGATAGAGAAGCAAGCTTAGGTGAGGAGACACACAAAACCAACCAAAAAAACCCAAACCAAGCTATTCCAGAAAGTGCAAGCATACCCGGAGGAAGCACAGGTACAGCTTCAGACTTTCATTCCCACAGCTCTTAGTAACACCACTACATGGAGAAAATACCCCATGGAGAAAAATTGGAGAGCCACTTATGATAGAGATAAACTTGCTGACACATGAAAGTGTGAGTAGAATGTAACTTCAAACAAGCGGTTAAAAAAAACCATCAGCAAAACCCAAGACAAAGGAAAGCCTTGCTGTAAGAGGGAAATGCCTAAGCTTAAACAAGCGATACATACCCGTCTGTCGATCTTATCACCCTGTAAATTACACATTAAAAATTATTTATAAATATTACTGCTGTAGAAAAACTTAAATCCAGAAAAATCCCTCACAGATGGTCTCTCTACAAACCCACACCAATAATTTGGGACAGGATAGTTCTAATATTTTATTATGTAACATTATATAATTATCTAATACTTTATTGTAACAGGATAGTTCTAATATTTTATTATGTAATATTTATTATGTAACATATATATTATATAACATATTTTATTATGTATTTTATTATGTAACATAATATTATGCATATTATTAATACGCATTTTGGAGGAGAAAGGATCATTTTACAGCACTGTGCTGTGAAGGGGAAGACACCACTATCTTGAGAATTTCTCATAATGCATTAATTGTGACTACAATGTTAGAGCGAAGTCTCTGGTGGTGGTGGTCCGTTAACTGCTGTTTGGCTTAAGAAAAGCTATTTTCAACAAACAGCAACATGAGAATGAGAAGTATTAAATATACATGGATATGAATATTTAGGGGTAGTTTTTTAAAATCACTAAGAAATAAATGATAAAGATGAAACAAGCTTTCAATTTAAATAAACAGATTTTAAACAATAAAGAGAATGTCTGATCTCCTTTTCATTAATTTTTAACCATAATTTATAACTTCCTATGGATGATGGCATTGATGTCTCTTTAAAAGCTCACAATAAAACAATTCAATGAGTGTGTCAAAATTAAAAATTAAGAAGGACACAGCACATTATCACAGGGAGGGAGAGAGGAAAATTCTAGGGGACAGCACAATTTTAGACTTAAGTATATTTTTACTCTAAGTGACTCTGAATGTTAATGACTATAGTTTTGCTAAACAGTGAACCTGAACTGTTCAACAGCAACAGAAGTCCATGTGGACAAATCATCCAACTGTAAGTGACCTTCATAAAGACCTTATCATCCACACTTCAGTGAAGCTTTGTTGTTCTCATTAGGTGTCTAGAGGAATGCAAACAGTTACATTTTTCTCTATATTAGTAGATAAATTATATGCCTTGGGGTTTTGAGGGTTGGAGAGCTCTCAAACATCAAGGAGTACAATGTTTAGTAAGCGATGGACTGGTATTGTTTTCTGAAAGGAAAATCAACTGGTCTGGGAAGAGAAAGAGGGAGGTACATAGCTATGAACCACTTTATTCTATTCTCTCTCATAAACAGACCCAAATTCGGCTACTGAGCAGAAAGAGAAAAGGACATGCAAGAACACTGGATGATAGAAAAAGGAAACAGAAAGAGAAACAAAACACCTTTCTGTCCAGAAGATGTGTTTCATGAAGCAGATCTTACTATTTGGCAAAACCATTCTTGTAAGAGTATGTATTTCTTTCTCTCTACACACTGTTTCAGGTTACAATGAGTTAATGAGCAGGTAAGTCCATGCCTCTTTCCTTTTTCATCTGCATCTACGAAGGATACCCTTAAACCTTTGTATCACTGACACAAAAACGTATAGCTGAGATTTTTTTCCCCCTTAGAGCAGTTCCACTCGCCAGCCACGTTACCTGTGAAAGGATGTTGGTGCACTGTTGCAATAAAGAAACTGGAGGGTTGCCGATACTTGTAGCAAGTTGAACCCTGAGCAACTGTTCTTTCTGGGTAGCATTTTCTTGCAAAGCATGGGCAAGGGCCACAGCAGCACACCAGTTTGAAAGTGAATCAGTAGAAAATAAACCTCCGCATAATAACTGACCAGCTGAGACTGAATTACCTGTTGCTACAAAGATGGCAGGCAGATGATGATAAAAAATTAATTGTTGTTTTACACACACACACAAATAGTATGAAATACGATTTTAAAATCTGTTAATTAGGGGTATTAAGTTACATTTTTAAAAGTCTGCTTTTCAAGACAAAAATGAAAGATGACAAAATGACCCTGGAAGAAGAGTAGCAGAACAAAGAAATAATTACATTTCAGGCATCAAATCGATGAGATAATATTCCAGAAAATTACTGTCTTAGTTAAAAACTGCATTTCTAAAGCAAATCCAAGGAAATGCCATATTTTAAATATTCCACTACATCCAGGGTCTTTTATCATTTACAATATACCTTATCATTAAAAGCTTGAAAGACTACGTACTTCTCAGAACAGAAATTAGAACTAAATTATTTACCATCAATAGTGGAAGGTAGAAGCGTTGACACAATTTCTCCTTGTCCTTTTTGGTTTTTATATAAGAAACATTGGAAACAGTAGAGAACGGCACAGCGCAATACAAACGGCTGCCTTTCGTTAACCATGGACATGAGAAGTACCACGATTGCCGGTCTGTTGCATTCAGAAAGAAAAGAGCAAAAGAAAAATTGCAACCCAAGGACACAGATCAGTAACTAGTCGTTTCTGCTGACTGAAACACCATAAGCAGAACACCAGCGAGGTAAGTATTCCACCTCCATTGCACAGGACAGACAACTGCCGCTCGGACAAGCAAGCAATCGGGTCTGAGTAAGGCACGGAGGAAGTGTGAGGGTGATAGCTGAGCCCAAATACCGAAGCTCCAAGGACCACAGACTCTTTTAAAACACCAACATGTTTATCTTGTCAGATAATTTCTAGTTTCAAAACATATAGTTGAACTTCTTAAAAGATGTGTATATGAGATATACTAAAAACCCAAAGTAAATTCTGACTTCCTCAGAGAAATAGCAGTATTTCCCTTTTCCTACCTTGGTGGGTTTGAAGGTGCATTTACAGAAGCAAAGTAGTCTTGGTTTACTTGGTAGCCTCGAATAACTTCTGACACAGTATTAATGGTCTATTTAGGGGGAAAAATAAAAATTGAGAGAGAGTAAGTCAAGGAAGAAAACCTGTTTTCAAAACAAAATGTTATATCCTTCTGTGGTTTGCTTTTAAATGCTAAAATTCAGATACCGAAAAAAGGAGTGACAGCATTATAATCCTGTTAACACTTTTTCAAAATAACGCTTTAAAACATTAAGCATAGGGCTCTAATTACAAATAACACCTGACCATAAGGATTTAAAAGTCTCAAAAAATTAAAATCAATAGTATCCTCTAAAAGACAGAATCTATTTCTACAAAACAAGGGTGCTTCAAAATAAAATCAGCAAACACATTTAAAATATAACAAATTAAAACTTCAATTTAAAGATGAAGTTGAAAATACCTCCAAGAAAATAGAATAAAAAGGCAAACTAGATACACAGAAAGTCTAACAAATCTATTAGTGGAGTTGCAGAAATAGAACATAAAAATAATTATCAAGAAATATAAAAAACATTCTCAGGACTGAAGGACACAGGTCTACAGCTCGAAAGGGTCCAGTGGGTGTCAACAATAATTGGGGAGGGTTAAAAAAAAAAAAAAGTCTGTAGTACTGCACATTATCAGTATATTTCAGGAAACCAGAAAGGAAGAGAAGATCCCAAAAGTTTCTAGAGAAAAAAAGTTACATGAAAAGGATTAAGATTAAAAATGGCTTCAGATTTCTTAACGGCAGCTCTGAAATAATGTTCAGAAAGTTGAGTGTTATGATTTCTAACCCTGAATCTATACCTAGCCAAACATTAGAGTAACTCTGAAAATAAAGGAATGACATGTAAAAGATAAAAACAAGTTCTCTTGCCATTTACTTTTTTTAGGAAGTGAAGTAAACTAAGATAATGAGTCAAAAGGTGGGGAGTAAAGACATGGAATCCTGGTAACTAAGGGATTTAACTCCAGAGAGGAGTAAAGGGAGATCCTAGGAGGATGGTGAAAGTCCTGGGGCTAGAGATGTGCACAGAAGTAGACCAGCCCATATTGGAGCAGGAGGATGGAAGGGGCTTCTAGAAAAGAAGAAAAAATGTCTAGGAAAAAAATGTCTGGGATGGGAAATGACATGTTAATCATATTGATAGTATTAATATGCAGTTACACAGAAAAACAGTAAGATGAAAAGAGAATACTATTACAACTTAGGAAAGAGAGATATTTAAAAATGATATAGGGCTCTGTCTTGGCAGGGAACAGTATTTGTATAGTCATAAAATTATAAACCCTGATTATTGATTTAAATGCAAATTACTGGGGTGACAGGAGGAAGTAAAGTGAGAGGGTTATGCAGAGGGGAAGCAAGACTTAAGGCAAGGGAGGAGTGAGACTGCAGATAGCTAGCTGCTTTTGTTATAAAACTTTTATTATTACCTATTCTTTTAATGTGCATGTGTTAATTTGAAAAAGATTTTATGAAAGTTTAAATAAACTAAACCTTTCTTTTCTTCAAACTAACCTCTTTTTCTTAATAGGTAGGAAAAAAAACGCAAACATCAGGGAAAAAGAATTTACTGTTCTAGGACTATGTAACACTACTTAAGTCTCAAGTCTTATTTGACTAAGTCATACTGTTCTCAACATTAAAAACTTAAATCATACTGTGCACTCCTGTTGAATACAATAAAATTAATGAAAGTCCTGTAAGCTTGAACAGTATTTATATATTATTAAACTTGAGGGATGAGTACACCTTTTGGAATTAATACTGTCATCATTATGCAAATTATATTTTAGTAGGATCAATAAGGAATTTAACATATAAAAATGGTTAACTATTACTGTTTTGCCTTCAGCTGACATCTAATTCTTCTTAGGATTCCTGATTTCAACTTCCACAAGAGTAGCCTCTGCCTCCATTTGGTTTACCTCAGTCAGGATATCAGCAGGCACTCCAGTGGCCATTAGGATAGTGCAAAGTTGCTGCAGTAAGCCACACTGGAACATAGCTTTCTGGCAGCTACTGGTAGCACCCGGAGGGTTGGTGGGAGATACCAGCACACGAACCAGCTGTGAAAGAAAGAGAAAGCAAAAGTGGTCTTTTAAAGATGTGAAAAGTCTTGAGGCAAATTTCTGTATGAACAAGAACGTCTATGTAAAGGATTCCCCTCACCTATTCAGCCAGATTTAGATGCTCTTTCCTTCACGCTCTCATGGCAATAGTTCTGTTATAGTACATAGCACATTACGCCAGTTTGTCTCCTTCAGGTGATTGTGAACTCCCAGAGTAGAAACTGCCTTGGTCATTTTTGTATTCCAAAGAAAAGGCCCAGTATTTATAACATAGTGTATAGTCAATAAATGAATAAGTAACAGGGTGGTATATTTCTTACCAAAGTAAAGATGAACTACCTAATTATGGAGAAGGTCTGAAAATAGAATGGCTTGGGGTGTAATAAAGTCCCCCTAAACTGGAGATACTTAAAGAGAGACCAAAACTAACCCCTGAAGACATGGTAGAAGATTTATGCGTTAGGTAAGGGGCTGGCCTCATTGATTGTTAATGCTAATTAAACCTTTATGGTTCTATGATTAGTCTGAACTTGAACATGAAGTCTGAGAAACATAAAAAATGTCATCCCAAACAAATGTTCAGCAGTTACGTCTTCAAAATAATTTCACATATAGCTTGTATTTTAAAACTAGACTTACAAGTCTATGTGTGTACAAAACCTTGTATATTAAGATCAAATGGGATTTTATAATATTTTTATTAAGAGGGTTGATTAATACATTGATGTCACTAGAGAGAAGCTTTAGAATTACATAATGGCTCAAATCTTTAGACCTTTCTGGTTAGACCTCCATGGCTTTTTGTTTTGGTTTTTGTTTTATTCTCCTCTTATCCCTAATGTGAAAAAAAAAAAAATATATATATATATATATATATATACATATATATATATTTAAAGCAATACCAAGCTATTTGTCACTTCTCCCATAAATATTTCTACATATGCCTCTAACTAAAAAGAATTTTAAAAAACATGATCATCATGCCATTACTGTAGCTAACAAAATCAACAATAATTCCTTAGTATCATCTAATAGCAGTTGGGTATCTTTATTGATGAGGTAAATAAAGAAAAAGTAATTATCAATCTTCTAGATGACAGAGAAGTAGGAAAAGGTGATTGAAGAAAGAGGGAATATTTATTATAAGGATAACAACATAAGGGAAGACTTAGTAACAACATTCAAATATGTAAAATACCATAAGGAATGGACTTGTATTTTCCCTGAGAGCAAAACAGGGGGCAGTTTGTAGAAGGCAGATTTTGACTCATTATATGAAGTTTTTAAGAGCTAGAATTACCCAACAATGAAAAGGATTCTCTCATAAGGTAATGAGCTTTCTGGGAACTGCTGGCAGTATCTGTCCAAAAAATGATATATAAGGGTATATTCCTATAGGAATAGGAGGCAGAACTAGTCATAACACTATCATTCCAAGAAAAATTAAAGTGTTTTATGACTAAAAAACTTTTCAAAAAGATGCTTCCCCAAAATTTAATCTGTAAAATTTGAATGAATACCCTCAAACACATCGATTTCAATTTATAGAATTTTTAAAATCAATCATGATTTCAACACAATGATGAATAATTCCAGTTAGGATGTTATCTATCCAAATAGGACTGTTTATCCTCATTTTTGATGCATTTTCATTTGGTGCATAACAGAGAACTGGAAATACAAGCAACCCTAAATAAAGCTATAAGGAAATAGCACAGTAATAGGCTGAAAAGCAGAAGATAACCTGTGGCCTGCGAAGTCATGAATGCATCAACTACTCAATCTTTGAGATGGAGAATATATTGAAGTGAATTAAACTCAGCTTCTTTATTTTGAAGTTTACATTCTTTAAGATTTTATTTACTTTTTAAATGTAAAAAAAAAACTTAACCAATTTACTACATATGTAAAAATAATGTATTTTTTTGTTTATATGCAGCACCCTAGTCTAATTTTTTTTTTTCTTTTGGTAAAGTAGTACTTTTTAAACAGCGGCTTTCTTCAAAAATGATTCTTTGCTTAGTACTCTAAACCATAAAACATGAGTGGACTCCTCTAGCAGTTTAAATTTTCCCTGCTTGGTAGGATATATATAAGCTTTTGCACATCACCACATCCCTTTGCTCTGTCTAATCATGTTTTGAAAGGTATTTTTCTACAGGAATTTATTAAGAAAGTGGTGTTGGGCAAAATATCAAGCTTACTACTTGGAATGCTATTTCTACGGTGCAAAAAACATGTTGAATAACTAAGTCTTGAAATGTGTAATACTGACATGTGAAAGTAGAAAGGATGAAGTGGGGAGTATAAAATAGAAATATTTTACCCATGTTCTCCTGTAAAATATTTTCCTGACAGGTTTGAGGCATATTCTATATAAGGTAACTATAATTTGTTATCTAAATTGGGACACTTTAGAAGTGAAAGAGGACACTGTTCGTAATTACAAAACGATTACTAGCCTGGCAAAATGGGGCATCTGGTCACCTTAATTACCAATTAACCCTACACAGGCAACTCCCACGGCATGCAACGATATTCAGACTCTAATTACTAGAGAAACTATCCATCTAGTTTTGAGGAAAACAATTTCAGAGACGCAGGAACAATTCAGAGATATTAAAAGACCCACAAGAATCACCAGAGAGCCAGTAAGCTGGGAAGCTAGTATATAAACTCAACGGTTTGGAGAGGGAATAATAAAGGAATAAGTAAGTAAAATACTTCAAAGAACTTCATATTTTCTCTGATGCAGAAATCATTTGGGATCCTATTGTCTTCACTTTTACCATTCATCACCAGTAAGCTAAAATAAAATTGCAGGTGACTTGTCATTTTAACTTATATCAGACTTAAAACAGATTATTAATCTTTGGAGGCAGGGACATTATCATTCATTTCCTAGCAGTCACTGCCTAGCTCTCAGTAAATGTCTACTGAGTGAATTTATTTGCTGAACGCAGTATTCCGTACATTAAAATTTACATTAGAACCTTAACTGAAGAAAGTAGATTTAAAAAATTCAAATCAACAATCTAACCTATTATTCTCTGGGTGCAAAACCCATCAGGAAACTATACGTTTGGATTTGCTTTAAAATAATCCAGCAGGGCAGGGTGCCTGAGTGGCTCAATCAGTTAGGCATCTGACTCTTGGATTCGGCTCAGGTCAGGACTTCATGGTTCCTGAGTTCGAGCCCTGAGTCAGGCTCTGCAGCAGAGACTACTTGGGATTCTCTCTCTTCCCCCCGCCCCACCCTCCCCTGCTCACTCTGTCTGTCTCTCTCAAAATAAATAAACCTTAAAAATAAATAAAATAAAATAATAAAATAAAATAAAATACAAATAATCCAGCAGGGCAAGAGAAGGGAATAAAAGATGAAACAAAATTGCCACATGTTAATAATTATTGAATTTGAGTCATGGGCATATGTACTGGGGGTTGGAGGGAGGGGTTAATGGCAGTAGATCTCTATCTCTGAGCATAACTACAAATCTTCATATTAAAAGGTTTTCTTTTAGGCCCATCTGAAACCAACTCAATATCCTAGATTTATCAAATACAAGCAATTTTCTTTTCTTTGAAAGGAATGTTGTCAAAATTCTTGTCACATTTATGTCTAACTATAGTGTACCTGTAGCATTACGTGCAGATTAGTCACTTTCTGTGCAGACCAGCCAGAATTTTCATCGCCAACATCAAACCAAGGTTTCATACGTTGAATATATGAGCCTTCTTTAAAAAAATTTTGATTGGAATTGTTGTTTTTTAACAAGTTTTGGAGCAAAATCAGACAATCTTCCACTACTATGCCTGAGAAAAGAATGTAAAATGGAAGTGTTAAGGCTGATAAAACCTGAAGGAAAATTCACTCCCCAAACACTTAAATAAAAGACAAAACTTCAAACTCAGCATTTCTTCAGTACAGCAAGGCAAAAAGCCTGTTCTGACTCCTGACGGTCACAGGCCACAATCTGCGTGCTCTTTCTTAGGTTTCCAGTGATCTCTTGACCTCTCTGTTCAACTACCCCTCACCTCAATAACTCAGATTTTTTCTTCAGATCCCAGATTAAACATCAAGACCTGATGACTAGGTTGGCATCACCAGCCACATGCTTTCACAAGAACCTGCTCCTTTTATTATTATGTAGTATCTGTCTTCTCTACTAGATTATAATTCATAAAGACAGGAATGTGAATGTCCTACTAGGATACAGTGACCTACTCTATATCCTCAGCAGAGACAGAAACAAGATATCAGGTCTATACATATCAGCTCACTATTAAATATTTGTTGAATGAATAAATCATATCTTATTTAGTCACTAAGAAGCACTGGACATTGTTGTCTTGAGTCTCTTCCTTGAAACTTCCTCTTCCCTTGGTTTCTAGTAACTACTCTCTCATGATTTTCCTTACAGATCTCTGGCCACTCCTCAGGCTTCCTATCTTTCCTGGTTCCTCTTCTCCATTTACTTCTATCTTTGCTTACAACATACTATTCTATAGGGTAGTTCCATCCACACTACAGCATATACTATCATCATGGCTTAAAGCTCATCAACTGATCTCTATCATGTGTTAGTCTAACCAAGGATCTGTTTCCTCTGTTAAGAATATGACTAATGTTGGGGTGCCTGGGTGGCTCAGTCGGTTGAGCATCTGACTTCAGCTCAGGTCATGATCTCGCAGTTGACGAGTTCGAGCCCTGCGTTGGGCTCTGTGCTGATAGCTCAGAGCCTGGAGCCTACTTCCGATTCTGTGTCTCCCTCTCTCTCTGCCTCTCTCCCGCTCATGCTCTGTCTCTGTCTCAAAAATAAAGATAAACATTTAAACAAACAAACAAAAAAAGAATATGACTAATGTCAGATGTTCACAGCTAGTAAGTTCCTTTGTGAGGTACACTCACACATTTACTCCTAGTAGTTGAGGTCTGTGTTTATAAAAATCAGTTTTTTGAATTTTTTTAATGTTTTATTTTTGAGACAGAGAGAGACAGAGCATGAGCAGGGGAAGGGCAGAGAGAGAGGGAGACACAGAATCTGAAGCAGACTCCAGGCTCTGAGCTGTCAGCACAGAGCCCAATGTGGGGCTTGAACTCACAAACCGCGAGATCATGACCTGAGCTGAAGTCGGATGCTTAACTGACTGAGCCACCCAGGCGCCCCAGTTTATTTTTTAAATACACTTTATTTTTGGGGCAGCTGGCTGGCTCAGTCAGAAGAGCACATGACTCTTGATCTCAGTTGGGGTTGTTTGAGTTTGAGCCCTACAATGAGTGTAGAGATTAAATAAATAAAACTTTAGGGATGCCTGGGTGGCTGAGTCGGCTGGGCATCTGTCTGACTCTTAATTTTGACTTAGGTCATGATCTCACAGTTCACGGGTTTGAGGCCTGCATTGGGCTCTGTGCTGACAGCATGGAATCTGCTTGGGATTCTTTCTCTCTCAGAATAAATTTAAAAACTTAAAAAAACCCCACTTTATATCTTAGAGCAGCTTTAGGTTTACAGAAAAAATGTGCAACAAATAAAAGGAATCCCCATATAAGCTCTCCCTCCGTTTCCCCTTTTATTAGTAGCTAGCATTAGTGTGGTGCATTTGTTAGACTGATGAATGAAAACTGATACATTATTAAAGCTCATGGTTTACATTAGGGTTTACTCTGTGTTGTGTGGGGTTTAGCATATTAGTTTTGACACACATATAACATCATTTATCTACCATTACAGGATAGGATAGCTTCACTGCTCTAAAATCCTCTGTTACACCTACTCATTTCTCTTTTCTCCTACCCCAAATGCCTGGCAATCATTCATCTTTTTGCTGTGTGTATATAGTTTTGTCTCTTCCAGATATTATACAGTCGGAATCACAGAGTATATAGTCTTTCAGGCTGGCTTATTTCACTAAGCAATACGCATTTAAGGTTCCTCCATGTTTTTTCATGGCTTGATGCTGTTTTCTTGTTGAATAATATTGGATTGTCTGGATGTACCACAGTTTACCCATACACCTACTGAAGGACATTTTGATTGCTTTTAAGTTTTAACAATTATAAATAGAGCCACTATAAACATTCGAGGGCAAGATTTTGTATGGATATAATTTTTCCACTCATTTGGAGAAATACCAAGGAGCGTGATTGTTGGCTCATATGGTAAGAGTATATTTAGTCTGGTAACAAAGTGCCAAACTGCCTTCCAAAGTGTCATTTTGCATCCCACCAGCAACGAATGAAAGCATCTGTAGTTCCTGTTTTAGTTTGCATTTCCCTAATGACATATGATGTTGAGCATCTTTTCATATGCTATCTGCCATCTATATATCTTCTTTGGTGATGTTTTTGCCCATTGTTTATTTATTGTTGAATTTTAAGAGTCCTTTGAGTATTTGGGATACAACTTCCTTCTGAGATATAATATGCCAATATTTTCTTCCAGAGAAATTTTCAACATTAATGAAGCCCCACTTATCAATTTTCTCTTTCATGGATCATGCCTTTGGTATTGTATCTAAAAGTAAATTACTTACGTAATTTACAAATCCACCATGCTATTTGCACTAGTTATTAACTATTATTCATGTAACTTTAATTACAGCATATTGTTACAATTGTTCTATTTTATTATTAGTTGTTGTTGATCTCTTATTGTACCTGATTTATAAATTAAACATTATCATAGGTATGTATGCATAGCAGAAAACATAGTATACATAAGATTTGGCACTATCTGCGGTTTCAGGCATCCACTGGGCATCCTGGAATGTATTCCCTATACATACGAGGGGACTATATAATAACACAGCTATTTTTATAAAAACTAAGTTTAAGTCTTTGGCAAAACTTAATGAAAGCAAGTCATTAAGAACAGCTGTTGTTATATATGGGCAATACAAGTCTAAAAAGCAAGAAAAGTAACCGTAAAAACCCAGAAAGATCTTGCATTCCACTGTAAAGAAATAAAAAAGCAAATCCTACATGATGTATTATAGATATGATATATAAAACATGCAGAAAGATGGAAAAACTCCAATGAGTGGACCCATATTCAAAGAAAAGGTTTTGGCCCTAACTCAAAAGATCAGTATAGCAATGCATGTTAGAAAAAAATGTATTGGAGAGGAAGATGGCGGCGTAGGAGGACGCTGGGCTCACCGCGCGTCCTGCTGATCACTTAGATTCCACCTACACCTGCCTAAATAACCCAGAAAACCGCCAGAGGATTAGCAGAACGGAGTCGCCAGACCCAAGCACAGACGAGAGGCCCACGGAAGAGGGTAGGAAGGGCGGCGAGGCGGTGCGCGCTCCACGGACTGGCGGGAGGGAGCCAGGGCGGAGGGGCGGCTCGCCGGCCAAGCAGAGCCCCCGAGTCCGGCTTGCAAAAGCGGAGGGGCCTGACGGACTGTGTTCCAACAGCAAGCGCGACTTAGCGTCTGGGAGGTCATAAGTTAACAGCTCTGCTCGGAAAGCGGGAAGGCTGGAGGACAAAGGGAGGGTGAGCTGCGGAGCCCCCGGACGACAGAGCTCAGTTTGGCGGGGAACAAAGGCGCTCGCCAGCGCCATCTCCCCCGCCCATCCCCCAGCCAAAATCCCAAAGGGAACCGGTTCCGGCCAGGGAAATTGCTCGCTCCGCGCAAACACCCAACTCTGTGCTTCTGCGGAGCCAAACCTCCGGCAGCGGATCTGACTCCCTCCTGCTGCCACAGGGCCCCTCCTGAAGTGGATCACCTAAGGAGAAGCGAGCTAAGCCTGCCCCCCCGCCGCCGTGCACCTTGCCTACCCACCCCAGCTAATACGCCAGATCCCCAGCATCACAAGCCTGGCAGTGTGCAAGTAGCCCAGACGGGCCACGCCACCCCACAGTGAATCCCGCCCCTAGGAGAGGGGAAGAGAAGGCACACACCAGTCTGACAGTGGCCCCAGCGGTGGGCTGGGGGCAGACATCAGGACTGACTGCGGCCCTGCCCACCAACTCCAGTTATACACCACAGCACAGGGGAAGTGCCCTGCAGGTCCTCACCACACCAGGGACTATCCAAAATGACCAAGCAGAAGAATTCCCCTCAGAAGAATCTCCAGGAAATAACAACAGCTAATGAGCTGATCAAAAAGGATTTAAATAATATAACAGAAAGCGAATTTAGAATAATAGTCATAAAATTAATCGCTGGGCTGGAAAACAGTATACAGGACAGCAGAGAATCTCTTGCTACAGAGATCAAGGGACTAAGGAACAGTCACGAGGAGCTGAAAAACGCTTTAAATGAAATGCAAAACAAAATGCAAACCACCACGGCTCGGATGGAAGAGGCAGAGGAGAGAATAGGTGAACTAGAAGATAAAGTTATGGAAAAAGAGGAAACTGAGAAAAAGAGAGATAAAAAAATCCAGGAGTATGAGGGGAAAATTAGAGAACTAAGTGATACACTAAAAAGAAATAATATACGCATAATTGGTATCCCAGAGGAGGAAGAGAGAGGGAAAGGTGCTGAAGGGGTACTTGAAGAAATTATAGCTGAGAACTTCCCTGAACTGGGGAAGGAAAAAGGCATTGAAATCCAAGAGGCACAGAGAACTCCCTTCAGACGTAACTTGAATCGATCTTCTGCACGACATATCATAGTGAAACTGGCAAAATACAAGGATAAAGAGAAAATTCTGAAAGCAGCAAGGGGTAAACGTGCCCTCACATATAAAGGGAGACCTATAAGACTCGTGACTGATCTTTCTTTTGAAACTTGGCAGGCCAGAAAGAATTGGCACGAGATTTTCAGTGTGCTAGACAGAAAAAATATGCAGCCGAGAATCCTTTATCCAGCAAGTCTGTCATTTAGAATAGAAGGAGAGATAAAGGTCTTCCCAAACAAACAAAAACTGAAGGAATTTGTCACCACTAAACCAGCCCTACAAGAGATCCTAAGGGGGACCCTGTGAGACAAAGTACCAGAGACATCACTACAAGCATAAAACATACAGACATCACAATGACTATAAACCCATATCTTTCTATAATAACACTGAATGTAAATGGATTAAATGCGCCAACCAAAAGACATAGGGTATCAGAATGGATAACAAAACAAGACCCATCTATTTGCTGTCTACAAGAGACTCATTTTAGACCTGAAGACACCTTTAGATTCAGAGTGAGGGGATGGAGAACTATTTATCATGCTACTGGAAGCCAAAAAAAAGCTGGAGTAGCCATACTTATATCAGACAAACTAGACTTTAAATTAAAGGCTGTAACAAGAGATGAAGAAGGACATTATATAATAGTTACAGGGTCTATCCATCAGGAAGAGCTAACAATTATAAATGTCTATGCGCCGAATACCGGAGCCCCCAAATATATAAAACAATTACTCATAAACATAAGCAACCTTATTGATAAGAATGTGGTAATTGCTGGGGACTTTAATACCCCACTTACAGAAATGGATAGATCATCTAGACACACGGTCAATAAAGAAACAAGGGCCCTGAATGAGACATTGGATCAGATGGACTTGACAGATATATTTAGAACTCTGCATCCCAAAGCAACAGAATATACTTTCTTCTCGAGTGCACATGGAACATTCTCCAAGATAGATCATATACTGGGTCACAAAACAGCCCTTCATAAGTTTACAAGAATTGAAATTATACCATGCATACTTTCAGACCACAATGCTATGAAGCTTGAAATCAACCACAAGAAAAAGTCTGGAAAACCTCCAAAAGCGTGGAGGTTAAAGAACACCCTACTAACGAATGAGTGGGTCAACCAGGCAATTAGAGAAGAAATCAAAAAATATATGGAAACAAACGAAAATGAAAATACAACAATCCAAACGCTTTGGGACGCAGCGAAGGCAGTCCTGAGAGGAAAATACATTGCAATCCAGGCCTATCTCAAGAAACAAGAAAAATCCCAAATACAAAATCTAACAGCACACCTAAAGGAAATAGAAGCAGAACAGCAAAGGCAGCCTAAACCCAGCAGAAGAAGAGAAATAATAAAGATCAGAGCAGAAATAAACAATATAGAATCTAAAAAAACTGTAGAGCAGATCAACGAAACCAAGAGTTGGTTTTTTGAAAAAATAAACAAAATTGACAAACCTCTAGTCAGGCTTCTCAAAAAGAAAAGGGAGATGACCCAAATAGATAAAATCATGAATGAAAATGGAATGATTACAACCAATCCCTCAGAGATACAAACAATTATCAGGGAATACTATGAAAAATTATATGCCAACAAATTGGACAACCTGGAAGAAATGGACAAATTCCTGAACACCCACACTCTTCCAAAACTCAATCAGGAGGAAATAGAAAGCTTGAACAGACCCATAACCAGCGAAGAAATTGAATCGGTTATCAAAAATCTCCCAACAAATAAGAGTCCAGGACCAGATGGCTTCCCAGGGGAGTTCTACCAGACATTTAAAACAGAGATAATACCTATCCTTCTCAAGCTATTCCAAGAAATACAAAGGGAAGGAAAACTTCCAGACTCCTTCTATGAAGCCAGTATTACTTTGATTCCTAAACCAGACAGAGACCCAGTAAAAAAAGAGAACTACAGGCCAATATCCCTGATGAATATCGATGCAAAAATTCTAAGATACTAGCAAATCGAATTCAACAGCATATAAAAAGAATTATTCACCATGATCAAGTGGGATTCATTCCTGGGATGCAGGGCTGGTTCAACATTCGCAAATCAATCAACGTGATCCATCACATTAACAAAAAAAAAGAGAAGAACCATATGATCCTGTCAATCGATGCAGAAAAGGCCTTTGACAAAATCCAGCACCCTTTCTTAATAAAAACCCTTGAGAAAGTCGGGATAGAAGGAACATACTTAAAGATCATAAAAGCCATTTATGAAAAGCCCACAGCTAACATCATCCTCAACGGGGAAAAACTGAGAGCTTTTTCCCTGAGATCAGGAACACGACAGGGATGCCCACTCTCACCGCTGTTGTTTAACATAGTGCTGGAAGTTCTAGCATCAGCAATCAGACAACAAAAGGAAATCAAAGGCATCACAATTGGCAAAGATGAAGTCAAGCTTTCGCTTTTTGCAGATGACATGATATTATACATGGAAAATCCGATAGACTCCACCAAAAGTCTGCTAGAACTGATACATGAATTCAGCAAAGTTGCAGGATACAAAATCAATGTACAGAAATCAGTTGCATTCTTATACACTAACAATGAAGCAACAGAAAGACAAATAAAGAAACTGATCCCATTCACAATTGCACCAAGAAGCATAAAATACCTAGGAATAAATCTAACCAAAGATGTAAAAGATCTGTATGCTGAAAACTATAGAAAACTTATGAAGGTAATTGAAGAAGATATAAAGAAATGGAAAGACATTCCCTGCTCATGGGTTGGAAGAATAAATATTGTCAAAATGTCAATACTACCCAAAGCTATCTACACATTCAATGCAATCCCAATCAAAATTGCCCCAGCATTCTTCTCAAAACTAGAACAAGCAATCCTAAAATTCATATGGAACCACAAAAGGCCCCGAATAGCCAAAGGAATTTTGAAGAAGAAGACCAAAGCAGGAGGCATCACAATCCCAGACTTTAGCCTCTACTACAAAGCTGTCATCATCAAGACAGCATGGTATTGGCACAAAAACAGACACACAGACCAATGGAATAGAATAGAAACCCCAGAACTAGACCCACAAACGTATGGCCAACTCATCTTTGACAAAGCAGGAAAGAACATCCAATGGAAAAAAGACAGCCTCTTTAACAAATGGTGCTGGAAGAACTGGACAGCAACATGCAGAAGGTTGAAACTAGACCACTTTCTCACACCATTTACAAAAATAAACTCAAAATGGATAAAGGACCTAAATGTGAGACAGGAAACCATCAGAACCTTAGAGGAGAAAGCAGGAAAAGACCTCTCTGACCTCAGCCATAGCAATCTCTTACTCGACACATCCCCAAAGGCAAGGGAATTAAAAGCAAAAGTGAATTACTGGGACCTTATGAAGATAAAAAGCTTCTGCACAGCAAAGGAAACAACCAACAAAACTAAAAGGCAACCAACGGAATGGGAAAAGATATTTGCAAATGACATATCGGACAAAGGGCTAGTATCTAAAATCTATAAAGAGCTCACCAAACTCCACACCCGAAAAACAAATAACCCAGTGAAGAAATGGGCAGAAAACATGAATAGACACTTCTCTAAAGAAGACATCCAGATGGCCAACAGGCACATGAAAAGATGCTCAGCGTCGCTCCTTATCAGGGAAATACAAATCAAAACCACACTCAGGTATCACCTCACGCCAGTCAGAGTGGCCAAAATGAACAAATCAGGAGACTATAGATGCTGGAGAGGATGTGGAGAAACGGGAACCCTCTTGCACTGTTGGTGGGAATGCAAATTGGTGCAGCCGCTCTGGAAAGCAGTGTGGAGGTTCCTCAGAAAATTAAAAATAGACCTACCCTATGACCCAGCAATAGCACTGCTAGGAATTTATCCAAGGGATACAGGAGTACTGATGCATAGGGGCACTTGTACCCCAATGTTCATAGCAGCACTCTCAACAATAGCCAAATTATGGAAAGAGCCTAAATGTCCATCAACTGATGAATGGATAAAGAAATTGTGGTATATATACACAATGGAATACTATGTGGCAATGAGAAAAAATGAAATATGGCCTTTTGTAGCAACGTGGATGGAACTGGAGAGTGTGATGCTAAGTGAAATAAGCCATACAGAGAAAGACAGATACCATATGGTTTCACTCTTATGTGGATCCTGAGAAACTTAACAGGAACCCCTGGGGGAGGGGAAGGAAAAAAAAAAAAAAAAAGAGGTTAGAGTGGGAGAGAGCCAAAGCATAAGAGACTATTAAAAACTGAGAACAAACTGAGGGTTGATGGGGGGTGGGAGGGAGGGGAGGGTGGGTGATGGGTATTGAGGAGGGCACCTTTTGGGATGAGCACTGGGTGTTGTATGGAAACCAATTTGTCAATAAATTTCATATATAAAAAAAAAGAAAAAGAAAAAAAGAAAAAATGTATTACATTGAACTTGAAATAAAATGTTTAATGTGCATATTTTAAGTCCTTTTAAAAATCTCTGATTTAACCAATCCTGATCTCTCCAAATTAGAGGCTTCCTCACCTCATACTGCTGAACCATGTGTATCCTCACCTCCTGGAGAGGAACCACTATATCTCTTACGAAGGACCATAAATCTCCATTAAATAAGATCTGCCACCAGAAGCATCTGAACGCTCTGGAGGAAACAGAATGTCAAAGCCCTCACTATAACTGGCAGCCTGCCCTCCACTGTGTGAAGGCCACCATCAGTTACAAGGAGCCACTGGAACTTATCTTAGCAATCCTAAAGACAAGCTAATTCTATGTTGCCTTAAAATCCCTGTTTTCCTTGGTCATCTCTGAAAATATGCACCTTGCTAATCACCTATGCTCTTTTATGTTCTCATTTTAAAATACTTTCTTGGGGCGCCTGGGTGGCGCAGTCGGTTAAGCGTCTGACTTCAGCTCAGGTCACGATCTCGCGGTCCGTGAGTTCGAGCCCCGCGTCGGGCTCTGGGCTGATGGCTCAGAGCCTGGAGCCTGCTTCCGATTCTGTGTCTCCCTCTCTCTCTGCCCCTCCCCCGTTCATGCTCTGTCTCTCTCTGTCCCAAAAATAAATAAACGTTGAAAAAAAAAATTTTAAATACTTTCTTTTCCCTACTTAATCTCCTTTCAAACTTTTTTTAAATTTTTTTTTTAACGTTTATTTTATTTTTGAGACAGAGAGAGACAGAGCATGAACGGGGGAGGGGCAGAGAGAGAGGGAGACACAGAATCGGAAGCAGGCTCCAGGCTCTGAGCCATCAGCCCAGAGCCCGACGCGGGGCTCGAACTCACGGACCGCGAGATCGTGACCTGAGCTGAAGTCGGACGCTTAACCGACTGCGCCACCCAGGCGCCCCTCAAACTCTTTTATATGTTACCTCCAACTCCCGAATATTAGTTAACAAAACCCTCAATCACTTCATGAAATGCTTTTTTCTTTAAAGAAGCTACCTTACCTTGTAACATTCTGAAGTGAAAGCAGATCATGCTCTCAATCCCATGTACCTCAGAGTCAGGATATGGATTCTGTGATCCTACTGGCCCAGTGTACTTTCCAGAGACCAAAGTTCCTCTACCCTCTCACAAAATCTCCCGTTCCTTTGAGGATCAGGCCACCTGCCTATACCATCCATCTCTTACCATTCCTAATTGCATTTAAGTAAAAAAAACGTGGTCACTACTCTTTGTTCACTGAAAACATCGCCAGCACCTTGCTCCAAATCTTCTTTCTCTACTTACTGCTGTCACTCTTGATTCCAAAGACAATCCATCTAATACCTGGACTTCTAAGTTCCTTGTCCTCATCTTCAGAGAAAATTCTCATTCCATTACTAAAACCTCCCATCTTTCCAGCTCAATATTCTCAACATATCTGGTCTATGACTTCCCTGAGACTTTCAACCCATCAATAAGTTTTTGAAACTCCCATTTTAGAAACCCCATCTTTACTTCCTTCCCTATCTAGCTTAGATTATATAGATCTTCCTTTCTTACACTCTACAGGTAATATACTAAGTTCTCTTGCCTTACTATCTTTTCATGGTACCTTCCTGGAAAAGACACAACCCTGTGAAAAACTAACTGCTTGGCTTTTTCTCTATCTTGCAACTCGGCAGCTGAGTACTGGAAGGGAGTGGGGGGATGCAATCACATAATCAAGCAGTCTGCAGTGCTATAAAATCCCAGTGAAAATCCTTAATGGCACCTTTATCCCTGACTGGAAATCTTCCTAATTTCAACAGTCAACTAGCTCTCCTACTTTCCAAAAGACTTTTTAACCTTCTCCATAATTCTCAACTGTGTCCTCCTCTTTCACTCTTAGCATATGACTCTGTCTTCAACTCAACACCCTACCCCCCTCCCCATCTTTACTTCTTCAAGTCTGAAAAAGGAGCTATATCTCCACCTGTGCCTTCCCCATTATGATGGAAGATGTGCTTCTCCTATCTTAAAAGCCAATTCCTGCCCTTGCTCTGGATTCCATTCCTTCTTCTTCTTCTTTTTTTTTTGGTATTGTGTACCACTGATCATCCTCTCTCTCTCCTGTATCCTCCCTCTTTTCTACTTGCTTATGTTGGTTGTAGCCTCTCTTTTTCAAGAAAATACCCTCATAGATTAAAGAAGAATAATATGATAATCTCCATAGATATAAAAAAAATTCACTACAGTTTAAGATTCATTCATGATAAAAAAAAAAAACTCTTAGCAAAAATCAAACTTAATGGTGAGACATCAGCATTCTCATTAAAGTCAGCAACATTCAACTGTACTAAAGATTCTAACTAGTGCAAGACAAAAAAGAAAGGTAGTGCAAGAACTGAAAAGGAAGAAAAACAATTACTGTTATTAGTAGAAAATAGGATCATCTGCACAGAAAGCCCAATTACAACTACTGGCTTAATAAGGTGGTTAGACACAAGATCAACAAAGAAAAATCAAGTAGTGATCAGTTTGAGAATGTAGTAGAAAAACATCCCATGCATATGGTTAAGAAAAACTGTAAGTAAGATGCCTAGAAATGAATCTAAAAAAACAAAAAAAGAAAAGGTGTAACATCCTTTTGCTCAAAATTATAAAACATGACTCAAAGACATAAAAGAAGATCTTTACAAATTAAGAGATAGACCTGGGTTCATGAATGGGAAAAGTCAATTCAGTAGAGATGAAAATTCTCCTTAGTCTCTAAGTCCAATATACTTCCAATCAAAATTCTGACAGAGGGCACCTGAATGGCTCAGTTGGTACAGCATGTGACTCTTGATCTTGGGGTTGTGAGTTCAACCCCCACACTGGGTATAGATTTTACTTTAGGGGAAAAAATTTCCAACAGGGATTTTCATAGATCTTGACTAGCAAACAAGTTTCATTCAAATAAAAGAACAAAAGGAAAAGGCGTGCTAATTCTGAGAATTCAGAATTCATTCAGATGACCAAAATATATTTCTCAGATATACCTGGTCTTCAGCCATAGTTCCTGAAACCTCCTCAGGGTCATAAAGGTGAAATGGGTATCTTGCTATTAATGAAGGTGATTTGGGGATGTCACCCAAGGGTAGGGACTAGTTGCCAGGAAGAACAACCATGTGACTAGAGGGTTGGAATTTTCAGTACACTACCCCCCTGTGGCAACTCCCCCACCTCCAGGGAGGGGAGAGAGGCTGGAGGTTGAATCAGCTAATGGCCAATGACTTAGTCAATTATGAATTTGTAATGAAGATTCCATAAAAATCCAAAAGCACAGTTTTTTCACTTCTTTTCAGAGAGCCTCCACACTTGGGAAAACTAATTGCTTCTATGCGTCACTGAGCTGGGCTCCAAGCTTTGTGAGAACAGAAGCTCCTTTCTTTGGGACCTCCCCCTATATATTTCTTCATATGGTTGTTAATTCATATCCTTTAACAAACCAGTAAACATAAAAAAAATAAGATAAAATAAACCAGTAAACATAAGTGTTTCCCTGCATTCTGTGAGGTGGGTCGGAAGCACAGGAAAACAGCCTAAGGCTTATGACTGGCATCTGAAGGGGGTTGTGGAGGGCAGCCTTGTAGGACTAAAGCCTAAACCTATGGAATCCGATGCTATCTCTGGGTAGAATCTGATACTATCTCTGGGTAGACAGTGTCAGAATTGAGTTGAATTCTCAAATACTCTGCTGGTATCTAACATTGGAATTGGATCTGGGAAGCTTAGGAGAGCCAAAATAAAAGGTTATTCCTATATTCTAATAGATAAGAGATTATTATGAGGTTTAGTAATTAAGAAAGTGTGGTTTTAGTATAGAGTGAGACAAAAGGACAAATGGAACAGAACAGAGAACTCAGAAGCAGACCTTCACACATATAGGTATTTGATTACAAATCTCAGACCATCTTTCAAATGCAAAATCCGTATTAATTAAATGCAGAAGATAAAATTGCAAAGCCTTTAGTAGAAGAAAATGTTGAAAACGCTCTTTACAACCTTGAGGTAGAGAGAAAAATTTTAAACAAGACACAAAAGCATAAACTATTTTTAAAAGCCAATATGGAGCACCTGGGCGGTTCAGTTGGTAAAGTGTCCAACTCTTGATTTTGGCTCAGGTCATAATCTCACGGTTTGTGAGACTAAGCCCCATGTCAGGCTGTGCACTGGGTGTGGAACCTGCTTGGGATTCTCTCTTTCCATCTCTCTCTGCCCCTCTCCCTCTCTCTCAAAAATAAATAAATATAATATATATATATTTATATTTATATATTTATATATTATATTTATTTATATATAGACTTTATTTATAAATATTTATATTTTTATTTATTTATTTATTTATTTATTTATTTATTATAATAGGGCACTCTAGTTTAATTGTGTAACTTACATTTTGGACAACTAAAAGGGATCAAATGCAAGCAAGTTATAGATTACGTAAAAAAGAGGAGAAAGTAATCCTAGATCCAGAAAGTAAATCAGGTGAATCTTGGTGGCTTCTCATAAATGTTATTCAAATAGGTTTTATTAAATTCTGATCAGATAATAAGAAGACACAGATCACTTGCTTTGGGGTCAGACCTATGTGGAATCAAATTCTGACTCCATATGTGAGAGACTTCATTTCCTCAACTACAAATCAGAGATGATAATAATACACCACAAAGTGATATAAGATTAAATAAGCTAGGGTTGCCTGGTTGGCTCAGCTGGCTGAGCATCCAACTTTGGCTCAGGTCATGAACTCACAGTTTGTGGGTTTGAGCCCCGTGTCGGGCTCTGTGCTGACAGCTCAGAGCCTGGAGTCTGCTTTGGATTCTGTCTCTCTCTTTCTCTGCTCCTCCCCTACTTGTGTTCTCTCTCTCTCTCTCTTTCTCTCTCTCTCTCTCTCAGAAATAAACATTAAAGAAAAAGATTAAATAAGCTAACTTATGTAAAGTACCTGGCTCATGGTTACCAAAATAACATTTTTTAAAAAAGCCAATATATGTGAGTAAAAATTTAAACTTTAATAGAAATAGTATAAATAGACTAGAAGAAGATAACTGAAACATGTATAATTAACAAAGGACTAGTATCCAGAATACATAAAGAACTCTCAGTAATCAACTGGAAAAGGAAAAATGATCTTATACTAACACGGGTAAGCAGGTAATTGAGACGGGTAAAAGACAAATCAACAAAAATGGATGGTGAATACACCATGAAAATATGCTTAATCTCATTAGTTTACAAAATGAAAAGTGAAAATCTGAGTGAGATACCATCTCACACCTATCAAACTGGCAAGCAAGGATTGACAAGAATGTGAATCTATACATAAGTAGACACAAAAGACCATTCGTGACAACAGTTTATATTAGCAAAGATAGATACAATCTGTCAGTTCAATTAAAAAAATAGATCACAGAATATTTATACTACTGAATAATATACAGCACTTAAAATGAATAAACTAGAGTAACATGTATCAACGTGGATAAATCTCAAAACATGTTGGATAAAAACAGCCAGTTGTAAAATTATACTCAGAAGGATACTTTTTATCTAGTTTGAGAACATGCAAAATAATGCTATATATTAACATACGATGTGCATGTGTATAGACTCACACAAACACATGTTAAAAGTATAAAAACACACTGGATGGAAAAACAAAATCAGAATAGTGTTATCTTAGAGAAGGAAGGCAGAGTAACAATGGTTATACAAAGGACTTAACTATCTCTTGTGTTTTATTTCTTTAAAAAAATAACCTAAAGCATGTATAGCAAAATGTAAACATTTAATAGAATTGGATGACATGTGTACAAGTGTTTGTTACACTATCTCTTACTGTTTTCTGTATTTTTGAAATATTTCATATGTCAAGAAAAAATTTAAGAGGATAAAAAACATTCCCTGTCAACCTCCAATTCCTTTTCACCTCTCTCCCCTGACTTCTCCAAATTCTTTGCATGAGTTTTCTCTATTCTATCTTCCCACATCTAATTCTAATTCTAATTCTGACATTGCAATATGGATTCTGAGGCAACCACTATACACAGCTGCTCTCCCCAACGTCATCAATGATGTCCATGTTCTACATCTCAAAGGTACATTTCTGCCCTTATCTTGTTTGACAACCCAGCAGCTTCTAACAATGCTACCCACTCCCTGGACCCTCTCTACAGCGGGTTTCCTCTTGTTTCTCAGCCTGTTTCTTCTCAGTCTCTTTTGCCAATACCTGCTCCTCTACCATCCCTTCACTATTAGTATAACTTAGGTTCTGCTTTAGCACTTCCCTTCTCATTCCTTACCCTGGCTGACTCATCTAATCTTTTATCTCATTTATCTTTGTTTCATCTATCATCATATTCTAGACACTCAAATCTTTTTTAAATTTTTTAAATTTTTTATTTTTGAGAGACAGAGAGAGTCAGGGTATGAGCAGGGGAGAGGTAGAGAGAGAGGGAGACACAGAATCCGAAGCAGGCTCCAGGCTCTGGGCTGTCAGCACAGAACCCAATGTGGGGCTTGAACCCATGAACCATGAGAAGTTGGACACTCAACCAGCTGAGCCCCCCAGGTGGCCCTAGACACTCAAATCTTTATATCCAGGCTGGCCCTCCCCTCCAGGGTAATATAGCCAACTGTCAACTACACTACCACTCTACTTGCTAATCCCAGTCCAGTCAATGCAAATAAACTCATTTTCTCCTCCAACCCTAGTGCTAGGTTTTTGGATCAACCTCTCCTTAAAAACAACTAAAAATGCTGAATTAAAAACAAAAAAAGCCTCAGGAGCAATGAAGAGTTAACAGTTTAGCAGGCTAACATTGATAAGAAAATGAATGTCTTAGTGAGGTAAGCAAGTATAAATACCTTTTGACTGGAAGTACATTTCTCGACCTTAGAAAATATAAAACTTTCATTGTGACAAACTTACAGGGCAGAGGGAAAATAAATCAAAGCGAAGAGCATATACAAAGTGGGAAAGAAATCTAATATAAAACTCTCCACTAATAAGCTGAGACTTTAAATGGCTATATCCTCAGGGTGAGAACAACCAAAAGTTAACTAGTCCAGATAGATCTTGTATCCTGGGTTTGAATTGCCTGAGTGGTCTAGGAACTCTCAGACCTTAAACCTCGATTAAGGTGATCCCAGATAAATTGCACTCCCAGGGCCTGGCAGAAATGAGCATGTTTTCTCTAAAAGAAATTACCTCCATCCTAGGCTTCAAATTATTATGAATTAATTCTGTTAAGTAAAACACAACACATAATCAAAGATAATCATGGACCCAGAAAATATTATACAATGCATAAGAACCAAAGCAAAACAGAGCAAAAGTTCCAAATCCACAAAGACTTAAAAATATTGGGATTATCAGACAGAGACTATAAAATAATGGTTTCCTACATTCAAAGAAATAAAAGGTAAGTTGAAAATATCTGCAAAGAAAAGGAAATTATAAAAAAAATTACACAGCAAGTTTGCTAAAGAACAAAACAGAACCTCTAGAAAAAAGAAATTAAAAATTCAACAGCCTGGCTGGTTCTGTTGCAAAAGCATGTGACTATTGCTTTTGGAGTTGAGTTTGAGCCCCATGTTGAGTGTAGAGATTACTTAAAAAAAATAATAAAATCTTAAAAAAATTCAACGGATGGATATTAACTAATCTTGTATTTCACAGTATGTTAAGTCAAATCATGCTGTACACCTTAAACTGATAACAGTGTTGTAGGTAACTATGTTTCAATAAAAATGGGAGGGAAAATCTCTCAATAGACATGTTTAACAGCAGATTAAATACAAGTGAAGATAAAAGTCCCAATTGTTTATTTCTGCTTTTGTCATCAAAATAAAAAGCTTCTGCATAGTGAAAGAAACAATCAACAAAACTAAAAGGCAACCTACTGAATGGGAGAAGATATTTGCAAATGACATATCCGATAAGGAGTCAGTATCCAAAATAAAGAACTTATAAAACTCAATACCCAAAAAAATGAATAATCCAATTAAAAAAAGAGAAGACAGGAATAGGCATTTTTCCAAAGACATACAGATGCCTAACAGACACATGAAAAGATGCTCAACATCATTCACCATCAAGGGAATACAAATTAAAACTACAATGAGATATTAACTCACACCTGCCAGAATAGCTAAAAACAACACAAGAAACAATAGGTGTTGGTGAGGATACAGGGAAAGGGGAATCCTCCTACACTGTTGGTGGGAATGAATAGTGGTGCAGACTCTCTGGAAAATAATACGGAAGTTCCTCAAAAAAGTTAAAAACAGAACTATCTTACAACCCAGCAATTGCACTCCCAGGTATTTACCCAAAGAATACAAAAATACTAATTCAAAAGGACACACACACCCCAAAGTTTACAGCAGCTTTATCTACTACAACAGTGAAACTACAGAAACAGCCAAAGTGTCTATCAACTGATGAATGGATAAAGGAGATATGGTATGCATGTATACATGTATGTATATATGTGTGTGTGTGTATGTGTATACCCACACATATATACGTGCACGATGGAGTATTACTAAGCCATCAAAAAGAATGAAATCTTGCCATTTGCAACAATGTGGATGGAGGTAGACAGTATTATGCTAAGCGCAATAAGTTAGAGAAAGACAAATATCATAGGACTACACTCAATTGTGGAATTTAAGAAACAAAACAAATGAGCACAGGAAAAAAACAGAGAGGCAAACCATGAAATGGGCTCTTAACTATAGAGAACAAACTGGTCACCAGAAGGAAGGTGGGTGGAGGGAGTGGGTGAAACAGGGGATGGGGATGAAGGAGTGCACTTGTGATAAGCACCAGGTGTTGTATGGAAGTGTTTGAATCACTAAACTGTACACCTGAAACTAACATTCAACTGTACATTAACTAGAATTTAAATAAAAACTTAAAAATAAATAAATAAATATAGGTGAAGAGAGTATTGATGAAACAGAAAACAGGTCAGAAGAAATAATCTGGGGGGGCGCCTGGGTGGCTCAGTTGGTTAAGCATCTGACTTCAGCTCAGGTCATGATCTCACAGTTTGGGGGTTCAAGCCCCATGTCGGGCTCATGCTGACAGCTCAGGGCCTGGAGTCTGCTTCAGATTCTGTGTCTCCCTCTCTCTCTGCCCTTCCCCCACTTGTGTTCTGTTTCTCTCTCTTTCAAAAATAAATAGACATTAAAAAATAATTTTTTTTAAAGAAGAAATAATACAGAATAAAGATTGGAAAGACAAAAAGATGGAAAACACAAAAGAGAAAGTAAGACAGATAAAGTGAAAGCCAAATCAGATGACAGAGAATTGATTCTGAGTTTAGAAAGATAGGAGAAAATAGAGCAGTATTTGAAGAGAGAGAGAGCTGAAATTTGAAATGATGAAAGATATCACCTAGCTTCCAGAAGCCTAACAAATATCAAATAGAAATAGGAAGAAATCCATACTCAACAAACCATAATGAAAGAAAGAATATAAAGTATGAGTTCTCATTTTTCCCTCTAATTGCATTCCCTAGAAGTTAACAATTTTGTGAGCACAAAAGGAATCTCTTTAAATCAATCTTCTCATACTATACCTCCATCACTGTTCCCCTCCTCTGTAATAATGTCCAGTAGTCTCTCAAAAGCATTTTCAAAAGCAACAATTTTCTGGATGGCTCCATTGCTTCTTGTTAGTGCCTGTAGTAGTAACACACCCTTATGGAGAAAAAAGACAACATGTTAAGTAGAGAACAATCTTTTTAAGACATGTAAAACCACAGAATTTTAGAAGTGCAGGAATTTCACAAGTCCAACTCTTTCACTTTATAGATAGGGAAAACAAGGACAGAGGTGAGCAAGATACCTCCCTAAGATTATAGATCTCAAAGAGACCGAGCCTAGACTGGAATCTATGTCTACCAATTCCTAATTCTTTTCACTGCACAACATAAATATACAATTCTTACACAGTCATCCATCTTTACTTAGCTTTAATTGTGGCATAAGAAAACTGGGCTTGATTATATGTCACAGGGATATCTCTGTATGTGCTTCACAATAGTAATGATATGAAATTGTGAATTCAAGAATATAAATTTACAGGGGCGCCTGAGTGGCTCAGTTGGTTAAGCATCTGACTTCCGCCCAGGTCTTCATCTCACGACTAGTGATTTGAGCCCTGCGTCAGGCTCTGTGCTGTCAGTGCAGAGCCTGCTTTGGATCCTCTGTCCTCCTCTCTCTCTGCCCCTCCCCCACTGGTTCTCTTTCTCAGAATAAAATAAACTTTAATAAACAAAACAAGAATCTAGATGTTACAACAAAAATGTAACTTAATCCCTAATCGTAAAATTAATGAAAAACAACATAAACAGAGAATTTTATCTGTCTCAAATAAAAACCGGGGTGCCTGGGTGGCTCAGTCAGTTAAGCATCTGACTTCGGCTCAGGTCATGATCTCACGGTTTGTGAGTTCAAGCCCTGCATCAGGCTCTGTGCTGACAGCTCAGAGCCTGGAGTCTGCTTCAGATTCTGTGTCTCCCTCTCTCTGTTCCTCACCACCACTACCCCCACCCCCTGCTCAAAAATAAATAAACATTAAAAAAATTTTTTAAATCAATAAATAACAACTAAGAATAAAGGTAAAAGCAGGAAAAAAGAGTAGGGAATTAAAGGAAATCTTATATTTAAGGACCAAGCTAATGCAGTTATACACATACACACAAATTCTATCTGAAAATGAAAATAAATGGTAATGATATTAATAGTGATCCATGAAGAGAAGATTTCTATTAAATGGTTTATATGATGGGGTGCCTGACTGGCTCAGTCAGTGAAGCATGTGACTCTTGATCTCGGAATTGTAAGCTCGAGCCCCATGTTGGGTCTAGAGATTACATAAAACCAAAATATTTTTTAAAAAAGGGGCGGGGAGGAGGGGCCTGAGTGGCTCAGTTGGTTAAGTGTCTGACTTCAGCTCAGGTCATGATCTCACAGTTCGTGGGTTTGAGCCCCCCATCAGGCTCTGTGCTGACAGCTCAGAGCCTGAAGCCTGCTTCAGATTCTGTGTCTCCTTCTCTCTCTGCCTCTCCCCTACCCATGCTGTCTCTTAAAAATAAATAAACGTTAAAAAAAATTTAAAAAGGTTTCTATGGAATCATCATATTTATACTGAGGGCCAAAAGAAGAATAGAACAATAACATCAAGTTTAAGATGTATAGTAATATTTTAGTGAAAGAAAGACATTTCAAATTCCTAAGTAGATGGGTATAGATTTAAATAAGACAATTCTTGAAAGAGTAATAGAGATTTAAAAATGTACCTTTCATGAGTTACATAATTTCAGCCCTTATAATACTGCGTTGACATACATAACGCAAAATGTTAAATACAAAGCTAAAAACACTGTGTATATGGACTAGAAGTCAAGAGCACTTTACTTTTGTCTCTGCTTTGCCACTAACCGGTTGTGAAGCTAAGAGCAATCCAAATGGTATCTATTTGCTAGCACTTAGGATGAGAAAGGCACAGACCAGGTACCACTAATACACAGATGAACAGACATTATTAACAAATAACAAATCGTTTGGTTTCCATGAGTCTTGGGCTTCTCAGTGTCAATATGGAGACTGAATTAGACTGATATGCTCTCCTAGCTCTAGACTTTAATTTTAAAAGATTTTTCCAATTGCTGTCTAAAGTATTACAGCTTAGGGGTGCCTGACTCGCTTAGTCAGTAGAGCATGAGGCTCCTGATCTCAGGATTGTAAGTGTGAGCCCCATGTTGGGTGTGGAGATTACTTACAGTCTTTAAAAAAATAAAAAAAAAAAGTAAGGGCATCTAGGTGGCTCAGTCAGTTGAGTATCCGACTCTTGATTTTGACTCGGGTCATCATCTCACAGTTTCAGGGCTTAAGCCCCACGTTGGGCTCTGTGCTGACTGTGCTGAGCCTCCCTGGGATTTTCTCTCTCCCTCTCTCTCTCTCTCTCTGCTCCTCCCCCTCTTGTGCTCTCTTTGTCCCTCTCAAGAAGAGAATGGATAAACTTGAAAAAAAAAAAGTATTACAGTCTTGACCAAGTTATAGATAACAACCACTGAAAAATGTTTAAGCAACAGCAACAACAAAAAAACACTGCATCAATACAAAATATTCAAACATATATGCAAATAAATAAATCAGAATTGAAAATAACTCCAGAGCAAATCATGCTCTATGGTTAAATGATGATTACAAGGAAAATCCTTTGAAATGCATATTCAGTCAAATGAGGGTGAGGATTCCAAACACAAGGCTTTAAATTTACACAGTTAAATGTCTAGGGAGGTTTCCCTTACTCTTTCTGGAGGCAGAGTTTGGTGTCAATATAACTTTTGAGAAGAGGATGAAAGAAATCCTAAACTTGTGGAACACATAAATTTGCATACCAAAATCATCTAAGTCAAAATACTGGATAGGCAGGAAACAAAGAAATAATGTGGTCTTGTATACAACTTAAAAAGGTCTAAAAGATTGGCCAATACCCCAATTTTCCAAATCTAACTTACGACTCTAAAAGAGGATCAACAAAGATTTCACTTGCAAAGAAAAGAAAACAAGCTGCATATTCTTAGACTTCTTTTTTGAATTTAACTTACGTCATTACGTATAACTTCCCTGGAATCTGCTAATAAGTCCATCAATCTCGAAACACCTAGAACATATAATCATGTGAAAAATACGGGCAGATCAAAAATACAAATAGTGATTGAAATTATAAACCATTTATTAACACATCATTTCAGTCTCCCTCTTTAGGAACGATCCTCACTTTTAAATCAAAATTATGTAAGGAAGATGAGTCACTTACCCATGGGACTGACTAAAATGATTTGCTGCACCTGAGGCCCTAGCTGTTTTAAAAGAGAAGTAAGAAGCTTCACACCAGGCCAGCGGACATGGAAATCAAACTCCTGCAATTTAAGAATTTAAAATATTTAACATATGTAATATACATTTTCAAGAAAAACATTTTTTTCAACAGTGGTACCAAAAACAAACATAGTTTAGCAAACTTTAAAAAAGCAATGTAGGGGCGCCTGGGTGGCGCAGTCGGTTGAGCGTCCGACTTCAGCCAGGTCACGATCTCACGGTCCGTGAGTTCGAGCCCCGCGTCAGGCTCTGGGCTGATGGCTCGGAGCCTGGAGCCTGTTTCCGATTCTGTGTCTCCCTCTCTCTCTGCCCCTCCCTCGTTCATGCTCTGTCTCGCTCTGTCCCAAAAATAAATAAAAAACGTTGAAAAAAAAAATTAAAAAAAAAAAAAAAAGCAATGTAAGAAATAAAAAGCAATAAAAAGAAAATAGTTAATATAAATTGATTAAACTGTTCCTGACTCAGTAAAATAAAAATTGAAATAAGCAGACAATATTTTAATAGATTATATAGTCCTTAAAACAATGCACATTAATCTCTTGCAATGATACAACAAATTTCACAACCTTGAAAAGGTATATATATGTTGCTTCATCAATAATACCCAAAAAGGCAAAAAAAAAAAAACACCCCAAAAAACCCCAAAACTTATTAAGATGACAAAAATAGCAAGATTCTTTATTTACCTCCAATAAAGATAATAGGAGAGTAACATTTTCCGGCTGCTTAATGAAAATTTCTGTAAACTGGCTTCCCAAATCTTCACTCTGTCTTGTGGAATTTTCTTCTGTAATATTCAAAGATAAAGTACTTCAATATGATGTTATGTTATTTTAAAGTATCCTTTTTGTTGAGGGAGCTAAGCAGAAATGACTTTTCTTGGAACAATGTGGCTGGTAGTGATATCACAATTATGCTGGAAAGATTATCTTTAAAATACCTTTCAATGTCATTTAAATGAATGTTACTTTTTAAATGCTTAAATATGATATTCAAAGAAAAGATATCTAAAATTTCACATCTTTTCAAAGATATTTTTAGATTACACTTTTAATTACGATAGAGGGAGCTTAGTAGGGTGGTGGAAATATTCTATCTCAAATATGATAGTGACTACACTATTATATACATTTGCCAAAACACACAGGACTATACAACCACAAAGAGTAAATTTCACTGTGTATAAATTATACCTAAAAACCCCTCTCTCCCCAAAACATTATTGAACATACAGTCCTTGTTGACCGTTAGGTTACTGTGTTAAATAATTTAATTACAAAATTAAACCAATCACCTGTATATTTAATACACACACACGCACACACACACAGCACACACACACAAGAAAGTTATTTGGCAATAAAATCAGAATGTGACATCCAAATTTACATTTATTCTTTATTTTTTTTTAATATATGAAATTTATTGTCAAATTGGTTTCCATACAACACCCAGTGCTCATCCCAAAAGATGCCCTCTTCAATGCCCATCACCTACCCTTCCTTCCCTCCCACCACCCTCCCCCCCATCAACCCTCACTTTGTTCTCAGTTTTTAAGAGTCTCTTATGCTTTGGCTCTCTCCCACTCTAACCTCTTTTTTTTTTTCCTTCCCCTCCCCCATGGGTTTCTGTTAAGTTTCTCAGGATCCACATAAGAGTGAAACCATATGGTATCTGTCTTTCTCTGTATGGCTTATTTCACTTAGCATCACACTCTCCAGTTCCATCCACGTTGCTACAAAGGGCCATATTTCATTCTTTCTCATTGCCACGTAGTATTTCATTGTGCATATAAACCACAATTTCTTTATCCATTCATCAGTTGATGGACATTTAGGCTTTTTCCACAATTTGGCTATTGTTGAGAGTGCTGCTATAAACATTGGGGTACAAGTGCCCCTATGCATCAGTACTCCTGTATCCCTTGGGTAAATTCCTAGCAGTGCAATTGCTGGGTCATAGGATAGATCTATTTTTAATTTTTTGAGGAACCTCCACACTGTTTTCCAGAGCAGCGGCACCAGTTTGCATTCCCACAAACAGTACAAGAGGGTTCCCGTTTCTCCACATCCTCTCCAGCATCTTTAGTCTCCTGATTTGTTCATTTTGGCCACTCTGACTGGTGTGAGGTGGTATCTGAGTGTGGTTTTGATTTGTATTTCCCTGATCAGGAGCGATGTTGAGCATCTTTTCATGTGCATGTTGGCCATCCAGATGTCTTCTTTAGAGAAGTGTCTATTCATGTTTTCTGCCCATTTCTTCCCTGGATTATTTGTTTTTTGGGTGTGGAGTTTGATAAGCTCTTTACAAATTTTGGATACTAGCCCTTTGTCCGATATGTCATCTGCAAGTATCTTTTCCCATTCCATTGATTGCCTTTTAGTTTTGTTGATTGTTTCCTTTGCTGTGCAGAAGCTTTTTATCTTCATGAGGTCCCAATGGTTCATTTTTGCTTTTAATTCCCTTGCCTTTGGCGATGTGTCAAGTAAGAAATTGCTGTGGCTGAGGTCAGAGAGGTCTTTTCCTGTTTTCTCCTCTAGGGTTTTGATGGTTTCCTGTCTCACATTCAGGTCCTTTATCCATTTTGAGTTTATTTTGGGGAATGGTGTAAGAAAATGGTCTAGTTTCATTCTTCTGCATGCTGCTGTCCAGTTCTCCCAGCACCATTTGTTAAAGAGACTGTCATTTTTCCATTGGATATTCTTTCCTGCTTTGTCAAAGATGAGTTGGCCATACTTTTGTGGGTCTAGTTCTGGGGTTTCTATTCTATTCCATTGGTCTATGTGTCTGTTTTTGTGCCAATACCATGCTGTCTTGATGATTACAGCTTTGTAGTAGAGGCTAAAGTCTGGGATTGTGATGCCTCCTGCTTTGGTCTTCTTCTTCAAAATTACTTTGGCTATTCGGGGCCTTTTGTGGTTCCATATGAATTTTAGGATTACTTATTCTAGCTTCGAGAATGCTGGTGCAATTTTGATTGGGATTGCATTGAATGTGTAGATAGCTTTGGGTAGTATTGACATTTTGACAATATTTATTCTTCCAACCCATGAGCACAGAATGCTTTTCCATTTCTTCTTCAATTTCCTTCATAAGCTTTCTATAGTTTTCAGCATACAGATCTTTTACATCTTTGGTTAGATTTATTCCTAGGTATTTTATGCTTCTTGGTGCAATTGTCAATGGGATCAGTTTATTTGTCTTTCTGTTGCTTCATTATTAATGTATAAGAATGCAACTGATTTCTGTACATTGATTTTGTATGCTGCAACTTTGCTGAATTCATGTATCAGTTCTAGCAGACTTTTGGTGGAGTCTATCGGGTTCTCCATGTATAATATCACGTCATCTGCAAAAAGTGAAAGCTTGACTTCATCTTTGCCAATTTTGATGCCTTTGATTTCCTTTTGTTGCCCTATTGCTGATGCTAGAACTTCCAAAACTATGTTAAACAACAGCAGTGAGAGTTGACATCCCTGTCGTGTTCCTGATCTCAGGGAAAAAGCTCTCAGTTTTTCCCCATTGAGGATGATATTAGCTGTGGGCTTTTCATAAATGGCTTTTATGATCTTTAAGTATGTTCCTTCTATCCCGACTTTCTCGAGGGTTTTTATTAAGAAAGGTTGCTGAATTTTGTCAAATGCTTTTTCTGCATCGATTGACAGGATCATATGGTTCTTATCTTTTCTTTTAGTAATGTGATGTATCACGTTGATTGATTTGCAAATGTTGAACCAGCCCTGCATCCCAGGAATGAATCCCACTCGGTCATGGTGAATAATTCTTTTTATAAGCTGTTGAATTCGATTTGCTAGTATCTTATTGAGAATTTTTGCATCTATATTCATCAGGGATATTGGCCTGTAGTTCTCTTTTTTTACTGGGTCTCTGTCTGGTTTAGGAATCAAAGTAATACTGGCTTCATAGAATGAGTCTGGAAGTTTTCCTTCCCTTTCTATTTCTTGGAATAGCTTGAGAAGGATAGGTATTATCTCTGCTTTAAACGTCTGGTAGAACTCCCCTGGGAAGCCATCTGGTCCTGGACTCTTATTTGTTGGGAGATTTTTGATGACCGATTCAATTTCTTCGCTGGTTATGGGTCTGTTCAAGCTTTCTATTTCCTCCTGACTGAGTTTTGGAAGTGTGTGGGTGTTTAGGAATTTGTCCATTTCTTCCAGGTTGTCCAGTTTGTTGGCATATAATTTTTCATAGTATTCCCTGATAATTGCTTGTATTTCTAAGGGATTGGTTGTAATAATTCCATTTTCATTCATGATTTTATCTATTTGGGTCATCTCCCTTTTCGTTTTGAGAAGCCTGGCTAGAGGTTTATCAATTTTGTTTATTTTTTCAAAAAACCAACTCTTGGTTTCATTGATCTGCTCTACTGTTATTTTAGATTCTATATTGTTTATTTCTTCTCTGATCTTTATTATTTCTCTTCTTCTGCTGGATTTGGGGTGTCTTTGCTGCTCTGCTTCTAGTTCCTTTAGGTATGCTGTTAGATTTTGTATTTGGGATTTTTCTTGTTTCTGGAGATAGGCCTGGATTGCAATGTATTTTCCTCTCAGGACTGCCTTCGCTGCGTCCCAAAGCGTTTGGATTGTTGTATTTTCATTTTCATTTGTTTCCATATATTTTTTAATTTCTTCTCTAATTGCCTGGTTGACCCATTCATTTAGTAGGGTGCTCTTTAACCTCCATGCTTTTGGAGGTTTTCCAGACTTTTTCCTGTGGTTGATTTCAAGCTCCATCGCATTGTGGTCTGAAAGTATGCATGGTATGATCTCAATTCTTGTATACTTATGAAGGGCTGTTTTGTGACCCAGTATGTGATCTATCTTGGAGAATGTTCCATGTGCACTTGAGAAGAAAGTATATTCTGTTGCTTTGGGATGCAGAGTTCTAAATATATGTCAAGTCCATCTGATCCAATGTATCATTCAGGGCCCTTGTTTCTTTATTGATCATGTGTCTAGATGATCTATCCATTGCTGTAAGTGGGGTATTAAAGTCCCCTGCAATTACCACATTCTTGTCAATAAGGTTGCTTATGTTTGTGAGTAATTGTTTTATATATTTGGGGGCTCCCGTATTCGGCGCATAGACATTTATTTTTTTTTATTTTTTTTTTAAATTTTTTTTTTCAACGTTTATTTATTTTTGGGACAGAGAGAGACAGAGCATAAACAGGGGAGGGGCAGAGAGAGAGGGAGACACAGAATCGGAAACAGACTCCAGGCTCCGAGCCATCAGCCCAGAGCCCGACGCGGGGCTCGAACTCACGGACCGCGAGATCGTGACCTGGCTGAAGTCGGACGCTTAACTGACTGCGCCACCCAGGCGCCCCAGCGCATAGACATTTATAATTGTTAGTTCTTCTTGATGGATAGATCCTGTAATTATTATATAATGCCCTTGTTTATCTCTTGTTACAGCCTTTAATTTAAAGTCTAGTTTGTCTGATATAAGTATGGCTACTCCAGCTTTCTTTTGACTTCCAGTAGCATGATAAATAGTTCTCCATCCCCTCACTTTCAATCTGATAGTGTCCTCAGGTCTAAAATGAATCTCTTGTAGACAGCAAATAGATGGGTCTTGTTTTTTTATCCATTCTGATACCCTTTGTCTTTTGGTTGGCGCATTTAGTTCATTTACATTCAGTGTTATTATAGAAAGATATGGGTTTAGAGTCATTGTGATGTCTGTATGTTTTATGCTTGTAGTGATGTCTCTGGTACTTTGTCTCACAGGATCCCCCTTAGGATCTCTTGTAGGGCTGGTGTAGTGGTGACGAATTCCTTCAGTTTTTGTTTGTTTGGGAAGACCTTTATCTCTCCTTCTATTCTAAATGACAGATTTGCTGGATAGAGTATTCTCGGCTGCATATTTTTTCTGTTCATCACATTGAAGATTTTCTGCCATTCCTTTCTGGCCTGCCAAGTTTCAGTAGGTCTGCCACTAGTCTTATCGGTTTCCCTTTATATGTTAGAGCGTGTTTATCCCTAGCTGCTTTCAGAAGTTTGTCTTTATCCTTGTATTTTGCCAGTTTCGCTATGATATGTTGTGCAGAAGATTGATTCAAGTTACGTCGGAAGGGAATTCTCTGTGCCTCTTGGATTTCAATGCCTTTTTCCTTCCCCAGATCAGGGAAGTTCTCAGCTATTATTTCTTCAAGTATACCTTCAGCACCTTTCCCTCTCTCTTCCTCCTCTGGAATACCAATTATGCATAGATTATTTCTCTTTAGTGCATCACTTAGTTCTCTAATTTTCCCCTCATACTCCTGGATTTTTTTATCTCTCTTTTTCTCAGCTTCTTCTTTTTCCATAATTTTATCTTCTAGTTCACCTATTCTCTCCTCTGCCTCTTCAATCTGAGCTGTGGTCATCTCCATTTTATTTTGCAGTTCATTAATAGCATTTTTTAGCTCCTCCTGGCTGTTGCTTAGTCCCTTGATCTCTGTAGCAATAGATTCTCTGCTGTCCTTTATACTGTTTTCAAGCCCAGAGATTAATTTTATGACTATTATTCTAAATTCACTTTCTGTTATATTGTTTAAATCCTTTTTGATCAGTTCGTTAGCTGTCGTTATTTCCTGGAGGTTTTTTTGAGGGGAATTCTTCCATTTCGTCATTTTGGATAGTCCCTGGAGTGGTGCAGAACTGCGGGGCACTTCCCCTGTGCTGTCTTGAATAACTTGCATTGGTGGGCGGGGCCGCAGTCAGACCTGGCCCCCACCGCTGGGGCCACAGTCAGACTGGTGTTCACCTTCTCTTCCCCTCTCCTAGGGGCAGGATTCACTTTGGGGTGGCGGGGCCTGTTTGGGCTACTTGCACACTGCCAGGCTTGTGGTGCTGGGGATCTGGCATATTAGCTGGGGTGGATCAGCAAGGTGCACGGGGGCAGAAGGGGCAGGCTCAGCTCGCTTATCCTTAGGTGATCTGCTTCGGGAGGGGCCCTGCGGCACCGGGAGGGAGTCATACCCGACACTGGAGGGATGGATCCGCAGAAGCACAGCGTTGGGTGTTTGCGAGGTGCAAGCAAGTTCCCTGGCAGGAACTGGTTCCCTTTGGGATTTTGGCTGGGGGATGGGCAAGGGAGATGGCGCTGGCGAGTGCCTTTATTCCCCGCCAAGCTGAGCTCTGTCGTCAGGGCTCAACAACTCTCCCTCCCGTTGTCCTCCAGCCCTCCCGCTCTCCGAGCAGAGCTGTTAGCTTATAACCTTCCAGATGTTAAGTCCCGCTTGCTGTCAGAACACACTCTGTCCGGCCCCTCTGCTTTTGCAAGCCAGACTTGGGGGCTCTGCTTTGCCGGCGGGCTGCCCCTCCGCCCCGGCTCCGTCCCTCCAGTCCGTGTAGCATGCACCGCCTCTCTGCCCTTCCTAGCCTCTTCCGTGGGCCTCTCGTCTGCACTTGGCTCCAGAGAATCCGTTCTGCTAGGCTTCTGATGGTTTTCTGGGTTATTTAGGCAGGTGTAGGTGGAGTCTAAGTGATCAGCAGGATGCGGTGATCCCAGTGTCCTACGCCATCTTCCCCTACATTTATTCTTTAAAAGACTCTATAATTGTCCTTAAGACTTAACAGTCTTTAGATTAAACTATGTATTGTTTCAATGTCAAAAAAATGTAAAGATCTCTAAAAACTGAAGCAGTAATTGCCAAAGCAAATGATCATTTAAAATCTGCCTATGCTATCCAGGCAATTTAGACATGGTAAATATACTCCTCCCTGTTCCCTCAACCATGCCAGACACAACTAATCCTTTTCTACACATTGCTCCAGGCAGTGACTAAAAACCAATGGAACTGACAGTCAAGAGCCCTCAAATAGTTCTTTTCTAATGTGAGATTTTAATGTTAATATACTTTAAAATGGAAAGAAACCAGGAGATGAAAGGAAAAACAAAACCACCCAACAGTGACAGTGATGATCGCATCTAATTATTTGTAGGAAAAGGAAGAGAGCAAAAGTAGAAGTGTTTTCAAAACTTATGATTAAGTACCCAAATATGCTGGGTTCACCCTTCAAAAACTCTAGGAAATATTTCTCTGATATATCAGCTCTTGTGTCAGTAAAAGAATTAAATGTTTCTGAACCCTCAAACTACATTACTTACAAAATACTTCAGTTTTAAAAGGATTGCTTTGGCTGCGGTGCTGAGAACAAGAGAAATAGGGAGACAGGAAGCAACCAAGGAAAGCAGTAAAGATGGCTTAGACCTTAGTGGTAACAGTTTTTACAAAATTTACCATTTACTGAGATGAAAATCACTGTGGAGAAGTAAGCTAAGAGTACATAGAGACGTTCCATTTTGGATGTGTCAAGTGTGAGACACATGATAAAGATTAGAGTGGTGATATCAAGGCAAGCAGTTGGATAAACATAAGCACAGATGTCAGTGGAGAAGTTTGGGTTGGACATATACATTAGAGTGGTAAACATATATAAATGATACTTAGAGTCACAAAACTGAATGATAAAGAGCATCAAAAAAAAACCCAAAAACTTCCAGCTGGGGTGCCTGGCAGGCTCAGTCAGTAGACCATGCAACTCCTGATCTCGGGGTTGTGAGTTCAAGCGCCATGTTGAGTGCAGAAATTACTTAAAAACAAAATCTTAAGGGGCACCTGGGTGGCGCAGTCGGTTAAGCGTCCGACTTCAGCCAGGTCACGATCTCGCGGTCCGTGAGTTCGAGCCCCGTGTCAGGCTCTGGGCTGATGGCTCAGAGCCTGGAGCCTGTTTCCGATTCTGTGTCTCCTTCTCTCTCTGCCCCTCCCCCGTTCATGCTCTGTCTCTCTCTGTCCCAAAAATAAATAAACGTTGAAAAAAAAAATTAAAAAAAAAAAATCTTAAAACACACACACACATACACACACACCAAAAAACCAGCTCACATCATGCTTAATGGTAAAAGATTGAATGGTTTCCACTTAAGATCAGTAAAGAGGCAAAGAGTACCCTTTTTCACCGCTTCTAGTCAACACTATACTGGAGATCTTAGTGCCATAAGGCAGAAAAATAAACATACAAGGCATACAGACTGAAAAGGAAGAAATACAACTGTCTCTATTTACAGATGATAAATTTATGTTAATTTATAAAAATCTATAAAAAATCTATAAAATCTATTAGAACTAATAAGAGAGGTTAGCAAAGTTATGGGATAAAAGGTCAATATACATACTTAACTGCATTTCTATATATAGGCAATGAACAATTAGAAATTGAAATTTAAAAAACAATACCACTTAAAACAGCACCAAAAATTATTAAAGATTTAGGGATAAATTTGATGAGACCTATAAGAACTGTGCTGTGAAAACTCCAAAATGGTACTGAAAGAAATTAAAGGAAGACCTGTATAAACATATATACTATGTTCTTATATAAGAAGGTGCAAAAGTGGGCGCCTGGGTGGCTCAGTTGGTTAAGTGTCCAACTTCGGCTCAGGTCATGATCTCACAGTTTGTGTGTTCGAGCCCCGTGTCAGGCTCTGTGCTGACAGCTCAGAGCCTAGAGCCTGCTTCGTTCGGATTCTGGGTCTCCCTCTCTCAAAAATAAATAAACATTGAAGAAAAAAAAAAAGAAGGTGCAAAAGTGTTGGGGAGCCTGGATGGCTCAGTTGGTTGGGTGTCCGACTTCGGCTCAGGTCACAAACTCACAGCTTGTGAGTTCAAGCCCCGTGTCAGGCTCTGTGTTGACAGCTCAGAGACTGGAACCTGTTTCAGATTTTGTGTCCCTCTCTCGCTCTGCCCCTCCCCTGCTCATGCTCTCTCTCTCTCTCTAATAATAAAAACATTTAAAAAAAATTTTAGAAGGTGCAAAAATGTTAAGATGTCAGTGTTCCCCAAATCAATCAACAGATTCAACAGAATCCAAATCAAAATCTCAGCCAGTCTGTTTTAGTAGAAATTGACAAACTGATTCTAGACTGATATGGGAATGCAAAAAACCTAAAAAAGCCAAGAGAATTTTGAAAAAAAACAAAGTTGGAGGACTTAACACTTCATAATTTCACGATTATTATAAGGCTATAGTAATCAAGACACTACCATGTAAGGAAAAGGATAAGTGTGCTTACCATGTACCTTACCATGTAAGGAAAAGGATAAGGTCCAGAAATAGCTCAAAATGAATCACAGACCTAAGTATAAAACTAGAAACCATAGACCTGATCATAGGAATTAAAACTACAGACGTTTTAAAAGAGAACATAGGAGGACATCTTAGTGATTTCAGATTTGGCAAAGATTTCACAAATAGGAAACAGCCTAAATTATAAAAGAAAAAAAAAATCAAACTGAACTTAATCAAAACTTAAAACTTTGTTCTTCAAAACACATTGTTAGGAAAATCACAGACTAGAAGAAGATATTAATACCGCAAAGGACTTACACCTAAAATATATAAAAAATTCTTACAACTCAAGATAAGAAAAAAAAAACAGTAAAAATGAACAAAAGATCTGAATAAACACTTCAAAGATGAAAGTTATATGGATGACAAAAAAAATCACATGAAAAGCTTATTATTACGAAAATACAAATAAAAATTACCATGAGATATTATTTCATACCTATTAGAATGGCTCAAATTTTAAAAGACTGACCATATCAAGTACTGGAAAGGATGTAGAGGAACTGGAACTCACTCTCATACACATTCCACTGGGAATGTAAAATGGTACAACTACTTTGAAAAAAAAAAAACAGTTTTGGCAGTTACTTTAAATTTTTTTTCCAACGTTTGTTTGTTTGTTTGTTTATTTATTTATTTATTTATTTATTTATTGGGGGGACAGAGCATGAACGGGGGAGGGGCAGAGAGAGAGGGAGACACAGAATCGGAAACAGGCTCCAGGCTCTGAGCCATCAGCCCAGAGCCTGACGCGGGGCTCGAACTCACGGACCGCGAGATCGTGACCTGGCTGAAGTCGGACGCTTAACCGACTGCGCCACCCAGGCGCCCCTTGGCAGTTTCTTATAAAGTTAAACATACACCAATTATATCACTTAGCCATTCTATTGCTAGGCATTTACTCATAAGAAATGAAAACGTAGGGGCGCCTGGGTGGCGCAGTCGGTTAAGCGTCCGACTTCAGCCAGGTCACGATCTCGCGGTCCGTGAGTTCGAGCCCCGCGTCAGGCTCTGGGCTGATGGCTCAGAGCCTGGAGCCTGTTTCCGATTCTGTGTCTCCCTCTCTCTCTGCCCCTCCCCCGTTCATGCTCTGTCTCTCTGTCCCAAAAATAAATAAATGTTGAAAAAAAAAAAAATTAAAAAAAAAAAAAAGAAAAGAAATGAAAACGTATATCCACACAAAGACATATATGTTTACAAAAGCTTTATATGTAGCAGCTAAAATCTAGAAACAATGAAAATGCCCACTAACAGGGAAATGAACAAAAAAAAAAGTATATAAAAAATACTGGTTGGGGTGCCTGGGTGGCACAGTCGGTTAAACGTCTGATGCTTGACCTCAGCTGGGGTCATGATCTCACGGTCTGCAAGTCTGAGCCCCATATCAGACTCTGCACTGATGGCATGGAGCCTGCTTGAGATTGTGTCTCTCTTTCTCTCTGCCCCTCCCCAGCTTGTGCTCTTTCAAGATAAATAAATAAACTTAAAAAAAATGTTTAAAAAAATACCATTATGCTACTTACTAGATGCTACTATGTAAGTTACATGATCTCTGGGCTTCTATTTTCTCATCTTCAGAAAAGAGAAAAATACCACCTACCCCACAGGCTGCTATTAGGCTCAAATAAGACAAAAATGATACAAACTGATGAAACGATAATAGAAACAACTACTAATTTCTACTACCCAGCAAGGAAACCAGCTTATTGTCACAAGAGTAAAGGCATAATGTTTTGATATTTTCTGCTTCCAAACAAGCGGTTCAAATGTCACAAAGGGAAGGCTATGCACTTTAACAAGTTAGTTTGTTAGTTTTTGTTAAGTATAGTTAACTTTGTCATGTACCATTTTAAGCCTACTTTAGATAAGGATAGTCCCCTCCTCATTTAAAAAAGTTAAGGATCTCAGGAAAAGTAGCAAAATTATAAAATAAAACTTGCTTACTTTAATTTGAGGAAAAGAAATATTAATGTTAAAAGTAAATGGAACTTGAAGCAGACTACAAGAAAAAGACAGTATCAGTGAATTCTGTGAATTAACATAAAAAATGTCACTAACCAGACATTATTATGCATGCATTATTTTAAAGGGACAATATCAACATATAAGTATTCTCTAAACTGAAATACCTTCCAGTTCTTGTTGAATACATGCAAAATTAATACGTATACATATGTATGTATACATACTCAAATATTTTTATTTTTAAATAAACTGCCTCAAAAATTTTCTCCAAGAAATACCCAAAAAGTAATTTGAATAGACTGTCCTGCCAGAGAAAAAGCTATAATGTTGTTAAAAGGTGCACTAGAATATTTTCTGTTCTGGACAATAAATAGGCTTAATAACCATAGAAAAAATAAATAGCTATGTAAGATTATCAAATATTTCCCTTTAATTAAGGATTCTTATATAGTGAAACAAATCTCAATGTTTTTTACCAGCCAGAAGAAACATCACTTGACAGTGTCCTTTTCATATTACCAGAAATTATGCCTAAAAGCATCATGCATATGTAAATGCAATCTTTTACCTTCAACATCATCTGAAAAGGTAGACAAAAATAAATAAAAAGTGGGTGGTGAAGAAAACAGTTTCTATGTAGCAGTATCCACAATAAAATAAATAAGAGCTTAAAAATGTCAAATGAGCAATATAATCCCTTGGAAAGAGAGACTCATTCACTTTATTAGATATCTGAGATAGCCTAAAAGAGATATAGCATATGCTATATATTGAGGATTATGAGACAGATTTATCAATTAAGGATTCTAAACTATCCCCAAAATAAAGAACTCTAAAATGGAGTTCGTTATGTCAGCTAAGAATCACCTTTTGATGAAGCAGTAGAAAGTATCAATAATAAAACTAAAGGGCATATTTCCCAATCCAGATTTTTAATTGGCCCTTTCAGGATAAGTTAATTTCCAGAACAAAGTTTAAGTTCCTATTTTAATCTTCCCTAGAAAAAGTGATTCTACTACTGTTTCTCTGAAGAACTGTTTATGTTGTTTTATTCAAAGAATCATTTTTGGGGGCGCCTGGGTGGCGCAGTCGGTTAAGCGTCCGACTTCAGTCAGGTCACGATCTCGCGGTCCGTGAGTTCGAGCCCCGCGTCGGGCTCTGGGCTGATGGCTCGGAGCCTGGAGCCTGTTTCCGATTCTGTGTCTCCCTCTCTCTCTGCCCCTCCCCTGTTCATGCTCTGTCTCTCTCTGTCCCCCAAAAAATAAATAAACGTTGAAAAAAAAAATTTAAAAAAAAAGAATCATTTTTGGATGCTGAATTAAAAATGAGCCCAAACACACATAGACAAACAAAAACTGACTCTAAACATGATTATATTATAAATTTATAAGAAAGAAAAACTACCTAACTAAAAATATTGCTGTACATGATTTTTTAAAACAGAAAAATTATCTGCTGTAAACTACAAAAAGAGCTAAATTTCTAATCTGAAACTAAGAGAACAACAAAAAAAGAAAATGTCTTTTATCATGTGTTCTAACAAGTGTATTGTACCTAATTTTCTCATCTGAGAAATAAATAGGAAAATAAGTATCTTTTTCTTCAAAGTGTGTTCTTATGTGTATTGTATTTAAGTGTTGTCCTGTGACTGACAGCCTCTTATTCCATGGGTACCAAATCATGTTTTCTCAAGATTTTTTCACCCCTGACAAATTAACAAAGTGAAGTTTTAAGCTAGATATCACAGAGGAATAAAAATTTAAGAAAAAGAGTATTTAAGTCCAAGAAATTGTGACCATTCAACACAACCCAATCTCAAATGTTTCTAGTACTGGTATTCTGTGAAGTTAATATCTATATATATTTCCACTCTGTTATTATCATAATAAAATATGTACAAACTTATAATTATCTACATTTCTTTATCATTTGTCTACAGAATTTCAAGAGATCCTATAATTTTAATCTAAATTAGACTTCTAAAATGCACAAATATGTCCACCCTTCTGGCTGTCTAGAATAATGAAACACCGACTGTCCTCCTGCAACAGGTAATCTGATGTGAAGAATGCATTCTTCAACAGCACAGTCACATGTTACTCAGTGCACATTTTTTACAATACACAGAACAAAATGTATATGGACTTCTCTTTAAGTATTTCGCATACTGACAACAAAATGAAGTAAAATGAGGGGCGCCTGGGTGGCGCAGTCGGTTAAGCGTCCGACTTCAGCCAGGTCACGATCTCGCGGTCCGTGAGTTCGAGCCCCGCGTCAGGCTCTGGGCTGATGGCTCAGAGCCTGGAGCCTGTTTCCGATTCTGTGTCTCCCTCTCTCTCTGACCCTCCCCCATTCATGCTCTGTCTCTCTCTGTCCCAAAAAAAAAAAAAAAAAAAAAAAAAAAAAAAAAAAAATGAAGTAAAATGACAGACTACCTTATTTTAAGTATGCAAGTAATTTGAAACAAAAGAAAAAGGAAAGATGTACCAAAAAAGTGTGTGAATTTTGAACTGATTCGTATCATTTCACACCAGACAGACAATATAAAGGAAATTCTAAATTCAGTAAGATGTTGCTCCTTATAAATTAACAAAAGTCCCATGTTAAAAGGAAAAACTCTGTAATTTCATATTGTTCACCAGATAATAACATATAAATGAAATAGCTTTTTTCAATAGCCAAAAATGATGTTTAATCCAGAAACTGCTAATATTCATACTACTTAACTAAAACAAATACAAAAGGAGGGCAAAATTTATAAAAAAGAAGAATCCAATTTCATCTCCAAATAACATACAAAGTAATCATTTTAAAGACACTTTTCTGGGACTAAGCTTATGTCTTTCCTTTATTAGTTAAAAAAGAAAACAAACCCTTATAAATAAATTGATAAATTCACCTTCAAAACCAGAAAAATTGGCACAACTCCAGGATATATAGCATGTTATTTTATGTAGAGAAAACACAATAAAAGAAACTTACCTACTTCTTCTTCTTCATCATTAGATATTATATTATACAGTGTGTCCAAAGCATAACCTATTATTTCAGAATCCGAACTGGAAAAAAGAAATTATTACACTTATACACTGCTAAAGTGTAAACTGTTAATTATCATTTTTAGACAGTTATTTACCAAGACTGTGTAAAACATTAATCTAAAACTACCCTAAGAGGGGTGCCTGGGTGGCTCAGTTGGTTAAGCATCCTACTCTTGGTTTCAGCTCAGGTCATGATCTGACAATCATGAGGCTGAGCCCTGTGTCAGCCCTGGATGGTGTGGACTGCTTGGGGTTCTCTCTCTCTCCCTCTCTCTCTGTCCCTACCGCCATCATACTCGCTCTCTCTCAAAATAAATAAATAACAAAAAAGTAAAATTAAAAAAGCTACCCTAAGAAAATATCAGAGTGCAAGCGTAAAGAATGTATAAAGGTTTATTTGTAATAGTGGAAGACAGAAGCAACCTAAATGTATAATAATAAAAAATAGACACATACAGCAGCAATGAAAGTATTTTTAAAGCAAAAAAAGTATTTTTATTTAAAAAAAAAATTTTTTTTAACATTTATTTATTTTTGAGACAGAGAGAGACAGAGCATAAACGGGGGAGGGTCAGAGAGAGAGGGAGACACAGAATCCGAAACAGGCTCCAGGTTCTGAGCTGTCAGCACAGAGCCCGATGCGGGGCTCGAACTCACGGACCACGAGATCATGACCTGAGCCGAAGTCAGACGCTCAACCGACTGAGCCACCCAGGTGCCCCAAAAAAAGTATTTTTAAAGAATGTTTAATGACATGGCAATTAAAACACCCTTGATAGGGGTGCCTGTGTGGTTCAGTCGGTTAAGCGTCCGACTCTTGATTTCTGCTCAGGTCATGATCTCACAGTGGGTGAATTTGAGCCCCACCTTGGGCTCCATGGTGACAGCTTAGAGCCAGCTTGGGATTCACTCTCCTCTCTCTGGCCTTCCCCAACTTGCATGCATGCATACTAGAAAAATTAATACAAACCAGGTAATTTTATGGGTATGTGTTTATGTTTATATATATGTTTCATGATATATATATTTAATAGTGTGATCCTTAGTTGTACTACTAGAGTTTGTTTCACTGCTCTATACTTTATTACCTAAAAACAAGCACACACAAAAAAACAAAAGTCTTATGGTAAACATAATACTATTTATAAAATCAGGGAGTATAAGATTACAGTTGTTGATAGACAAATTTTGAAAACATGATGGACGATGATGGCATTTAGTGTGGAAAGCAAGAGTGAAATATAGGTCACAAAGATTCAATAAATATGAAGAAGTAATTACGAATGATAAATGAAAGCTAAGATGAGGGACAAAGGGGATCACAACCAGAGGATGTAAATTTCAAATGAAGTTTTAAAAATTATTATTTATAAAAAAATTATTATTCACCATTTTGCTTTTGAGAAATCTTGAGGAGCATCTTTTAAGAAAGTATTAAGGAACTGAGAACAGAAAGAAATTTCCTCAAGATAATAAAAGAGAATCTATGAAACTCCCAGATCATCATATGTAATGGTATAAAACTGAATGCTTTCAACCTAAGATCAGGAACAAGATCATGATGTTCCCTCTAGCCACCTCTATCCAACACTGAAATGGAAGTTCTAGCTAGAGCAATTGAGCAAGAAAAGGAAATGAAAGGTATACAGATTTGGAAAGGAAGAAGTAAAACTACACATACTCACAGATGACATGATCTTGTATACAATCTTAAGGAATCCACTAAAAAGTATCAGAACTATGAATGGATAAAGAAGATGCAGTATATACACACACAATGAATTTTACTCGGCAATCAAAAAGAATGAAATCTTGACCATTTGCAACAACGTGGATGCAACTACAGTGTATAATACTAAGCCAAATAAGTCAATCAGAGAAAGATAAGTGTCATATGACTTCACTCATTTGTGGATTTTAAGATACAAAACAGATGAACACAGGGAAAGGTAAGCAAAAATAATATAAAAACAGGGAGGCAGACAAACCATGAGATTCTTAAATACAGAGAACAAACTGAGTGAGGGTTGCTGGAGGGGAGTTGGGTGGGGGGATGGACTAAATGGGTAAGGAGCATTAAGGAGGACACTTGCTGGGATGAGCACTGGGTGTTATACGTAGGGGATGAATCACTAAATTCTATTCCTGAAATCATTATTACACTATATGTTAACTAACTTGGATGTAAATTTAAAAAAAAAGTATCAGAAATAATAAATTCAGCAAAATTGAAGAATACAAGCTCAATATAAAAAAATCAATTTATAGAAGTGGCATTTCTATATACCAGCAATGAACAATGAGTAAACATAATTAGAAATTAAGAAAACAATTCAGTTTAAGTAACAAAAAGAAGATTAAAATACTTTGGAATAAATTTTACTAAAATTGTACAAGAATTGTACACTGGAAACTATAACACATTATTGAAATAAATTACCCAAGACTCAAATACTTGAAAAGACATTCTGTGTTCGTGGATAGAAAAGGAATATTATTAAGATGGTAATATATCCCAACTTGATTTATAGATTCACACAATCACTATAAAAATGCTAACTGCCATCTTTGCAGAAACGGACAAGCTGATCATAAAATCTGTATGGGAATGTACAGGATCCAGAATATATCCAAACCTATCTTCAAAAAGAAGAGCAAAGTGGAAGAACTCATATTTCCTGATTTTAATATATATCACAAAATGGCAGTAAATAAGACTGTGGCGCTGGCATAAAAGATAGACTATAGATCAACAGAATAAAGAGTCTAGAAATAAAGCCTAACATTCATTTTAACTGATTTTTGGCAAGAATGAAAAGAGCATTCAATGGGAAAAGAACAATTTCTTCAACAATTTGTGCTAAGACAGCTAAGTATTCACATGCAAAAGAATGAAGTTGGACCCCTACTTCATACGATATACAAAAATCAGCTCAAAAGGGATCAAAGACCTAAATTTAAGAGCTAAAGTTATAAAACCCTTAGAAGAATCATAGGTATAAATCCTCAAAACTTTGGATTAGGCAATGGTTACTTAGATATGACACCAAAAACATAAGCAAGGAAAGACAAAACAGATAAATTGGACTTTGTCAAAATTAAAAACTTCTGTGCTTCAAAGGACACTATCAAGAAAGTAAAGGGGTACCTGGGTGGCTCAGTCAGTTAAGTGTCTGACTTCAGCTCAGGTCATGATCTCACAGTTTGTGGGTTCGAGGCCCACGTTGGGCTCTGGGCTGACAGCTCAGAGCCTGGAGCCTGCTTCAGATTGTGTCTCCCTCTCTCTCTGCCCCCCCCTTCTCGTACTCTGTCTCTGTCACTCTCTCTCTCAAAAATAAACATTAAAAAATAAAAATAAATAAAAATAAAAGAGTAAAAAGACAACCCAAAGAATGTGAGAAAGTATATCCAAATCAAGTATCTGATAAGGGACTTATAACCCGAATATATATACAATCCAACAATAAAAAGACAAGTAACCCAATTAAAAATAGGCAAAGATTTGATATACATTTCTCCAAAAAAAAGCATTTAAATGGTCAATAAGCACATGAAAAGATGTTCAAAATAATTAGTTATTAAGGAAATGCAAATCAAAACCAAAATGAGATACCAAGTTGCACTCACAAGAATGGCTGTTAAGAAGGGAAAAAAAAAAAAAGGACAACAAATTTGTTGGTGAGGAACAACTAAACCTTCATGTACTGCTGGTGGAAATATAGAAGAGTTTGGCAATTCCTCAGAGTTAACCACATGCCCTGACACTTATGTATAAAACACACGTTCACACAAAATCTAGCAAATAAAAATTCACAGCAGCATTATTCATAACAGCTAATAAATGAAAATAGCCCAAACATCCATCAACTGACAAATTGGGTAAACAAAATGAGATATATCCCTACAATGGACTAGTATGCAGCTGTAAAAAGGGAATAAAATACTAATATATGTTACAACATGAATGATCCTTGAAATACGCTAAGTGAAAGAAGTCAGACACGAAAGTAACATATCGTATGATTCCATTTATATGAAATGTCCCAAACAGTCAAATCTATAGACACAGAAAGTAGATTAGTGGCCAGGCACCGGGGAGAGGAGGGTATGGGGAATGATGGCTAATGGATACAGGATTTCTTCTGATGTGATGAAAATGTTCTGGATTTTGAGGTGCCTGGATGGCTGAGTCAGTGGAACGTGCAATTCTTATCTCGGGTTGTGAGTTCGAGCTTCATGTTGGGTGTAGTGATTACTTAAAAGTAAAATCTTTACCAAAAAAAAAAAAAGAAAATGTTATGGATTTAGAGAGTGGTGATGGTCACACAACTCTGTGAATATACTAAACCCACTGAAATGTATACTTCAAAAAGGTGAACTTTATGGTAAAAAAAATTGTATCTCAATTTTTAAAATTACTATCTAGGCATCATGGTTTGGAAACAGTGAGAAATTAGAAAACTTTCAGGCTCTGAGTGTAGGACTTTGGAGAATGAGCAGTCTCTCCAATATGGTTGTTAAGAGAAGCAGAACCACAGACAGATGCAGAGTTTCAAGCCACATCAAGAAAGGGAACAGAGCTCTCTGTGATGCAGCCAAGGATGAAGAGGATTCAGGGGAAGAATTTTCAGAGTGTGAGTTGGAAAGGCCAGGAGAAGAAGCATAAAATAGTAATGAAGAGGGATGCATGGCTGCTTCAGTCCATAGAGCATGCATGACTCATTTGATCTCAAGGGTTGTGAGTTCAAGCCCCAAGTTGGGTGTAGAGTTTACTTAGAAAAACAAACGAACAAACCCCACAAAAAACAACAGTAATGAAGATGAGATGTGGAAAGAGATGGCCTTTTCTTTCCATGAAGTTAAAAAAAATAACCCAAGGGGCGCCTGGGTGGCTCAGTCGGTTGAGCATCCAACTTCCACTCAGGTCATGATCTTGCAGTTTGTGAGTTCGAGCCCCGTGTCGGGCTCTGTGCTGACGGCTCGGAGCCTGGGGCCGGCTTTGGATTCTGTGTCTCCCCTTCTCTCTGGCCCTTCCATGTTCATGCTCTGTCTCTCTCTCTTTCTCAATAATAAATAAACGTTTAAAAAAAAAAATAACCCAAAACACTTTGGAAACAGAAGGCAATTGACAGGTATCAGAGGCAAATGGAAAGGGAATTTATTTTGACACAAGAAAGGGAGTGAAACACAAGAAGGCTCATAGAAATTTACCTTTGTTTCTGTCTAAAAGGCAGAATAAAACAAGCAGTCTCTAACATGATACAATTATGAGTTCATACATTCACAGGCTAATGGTACACCCTTTTTCTAAGCATGGTGCCTGGCACATAGTTAATGTGCAGTAAATGTTTTAAAAACTCAACTTCTTAACCTTTATATCAAGAATTTCTAATATCTACACATTTATTTTCTGCTGTGTGCTTAAAATGACAATAAAAGCCACTTTACATAAGAGGTAACATTCTATTTGACCATCCATACTGAGATGTTAGTCATTCATTACTAACTTTGTAAGATCAATGAGAAAATGTGCACATGGAACAAAGACACATGGAATAATATAAAAGAAAAATTACAGATTGTATGTATGTGTAGTCATCACACTAAAGTTTTTTTGATCTAGGCTCCATTTTCTCTAACTTGGAATATTATTTAAAGCAGGTAACTAACTTTAGATTACTTTATTTATAGTTTTCCACTAACGCTATAACAAGTTACCACAAACTTAAGCAATACAAATTTATCACCTTACTGTTCAGAAGTCTGAAATGGGTCTCAATGGGCCAAAATCAAGGTCTCAGCAGGGCTGCCTTCCCTTCTATAGGCTCTAAGGGAAAATCTGTTTCGGTGCCTTTTGCAGTTCTAGAGGCCCAGTTCCTCTACCTTTGAAGCCAGCAACCACACATCAAGATCTTATCCTATCACCTCATTCTGACCTTCTCTTTTGCGTTCCTGTTCCACTTTTAAGAAACGTTGGGATTACACTGGGCCCACCAGGATAACCTAGGATAATCTCCCCATCTCAAAGTCCTTAATTTAATCACATCTGCAAAGTCCCTTCGGCCGTGTAAGGTAACATCCAGAGGTGGTGTTAATTAGGATGTGAACATCCTTAGGGGGTCCATTATTCTGTCTACTATAGTTACTCACTATGCCGTTAATAAAACAGTCCAGGAACACCTGGGTGGCTCAGTCGGTTAAGTGTCCGACTCTTAATTCCAGCTCAGGTCTTGATCTCAGGGTGTTGAGTTCAAGCCCCACACTGGGTTCCACACTGGAGGTGGAGCCTACTTAAGAACAAACAAACAAAAAAACAGTCCTGGGGTGCCTGGGTGGCTCGGCTGGTTAAGCATCTGACTCTTGGTTTCAGCTCAGGTCATGATCTCACAGTTTCGTGAGTTAATGCCCCACATTGGGCTTTGTGCTGGCAACATGGAGCCTGCTTGGGATTCTCTCTTTCCCCTCTTTCTGCCCCTATCCCGCTTGTGCTGTCTCTGTCTCTCTCAGAATAAAACTTAAAACAAACAAAAAAGCAAAGGCCAGATAGTCCTGACATATCCAGTGTATTTATTCAAATGCATTAGAATTAGTTGGCTTTGAAAAGATAGCCAATGTGGGTTGTACCAACTGACAGGACGAAAGAATCTAACTGGTATGAATAAGCAGCTAGGCATTGCTAAAATATAACTGAAATAAGAGGCTATGAGGTTAGACAGGCAATACCAAAACCTTCAAAAAGTTTATATGCTTTGCTTGTTTAAGAACTTAGATTAGGGGCGCCTGGGTGGCTCAGTTAAGTGTCCGACTTCGACTCAGGTCATGATCCCACGGTTCATGATTTTGAATTCTGACAGTGCAGAGCTCGTTTCGGATCCTCTGTCCTCCCTCTCTCTGCACCTCCCCAACCATGCTTGCACTTGCGTGCTCTCTCTCTCTCTCAAAAATAAATATTAAAAAAAAAAGAAAGAACTTAGACTTCACACTGCACTGAGCTGGTGAAATGCATGAAGTGAAAAAAGATTTATATATCAGATAGGTAATTCTTATAATGCACAGACTGAATGGAGGGACAAAAAGATCAGAGGCAAAGAATACAGTCTGGAGGTAGTAGTTGTTTAAAACTATGTCCAAAAATTCCTTGGTACAGATCCCTTCAAAAGATGGAACCTAATCTTCCTCCTCTTAAGTGTATGCTGTATTTATTAACTTGCTTCTAACAAACAGAGAGCGGTAGAATTGATGGTATGCAACTTCTGAGACTAGGTCCCAAAAGGCATTTTCGCTTTCTCTTTGCTTTCTCTCTAAAAGTGCTTGTTCTGGGAGAAGCCAGTTACCATATCATAAAAATGCTCAAGCAGTCCTATAGAGAGAGCAACATGGTGAGGTAGTGAAGCCTCCTGCCATCAGCAAAGTAAGTGAGCCATTTTGGAATCACATCTTCCCAATCAAGCCTTCAGATGACTACCATCCTGGCTGACATCTTGGTTGCAACCTCATGAGAGACCCTGAGCCAGAACCACTTAGCTAAGACACTTCTGAATTTCTCATCCACAGAAAGTGTGAGATAATAAGTATTTATTATTTTGAGCCACTAAGTTTTGAGGTAATTTGTTATACAGCAAAAGTAATAATAATAATAAAGATAACTAATACAAGGGTGCCTGGGTGGCTTAGTCAGTTGAGCATCCGGACTCTTGATTTTGGCTCAGGTCATGACCTCCCAGTTTGTGAGACTGAGCCCCACGTCAGGCTCTGTGCTCACAGTGCGGAGCCTACTTGAGATTCTCTCTCTCCCAATCTCTCTGCCCCTCCCTTGCCCACACTCTGTCTCTCAAAATAAATAAACATTAAAAACAAACAAAAAAATACACACACACACACAGAGGCTCTGAAAATTGATTCATTGATTGATACTGAGCTAGAACTAAAAATCAACAAAGGAAATAGAAATGTATGGATTTTGGTCTGCAGGAGCATAATGGGTTAAGGAGAGGGATGAGTTCAGCATGAATCCTACAGTTTCTTGCTTGAATGGAACCGTATTACCACCTAGGTTGACCTGGGTCAAAGGCAGTTGAAGGAGATGGTGGAAGGCCACAATTAGGAGCAGATAAATTAACTCTTGAACATTCTGAACTTGAGATATTGATGAGAGATCTTGATATGGCAGAAATGTACATTGAGCAGTTAAAGGTTGTAACATATATTTAACTAGATATAAGATTTTTGAAAGCTATTCATGCATAGTTGTTAATTAAAACCAAAGATGCAAATAAAATCTCTTAAAGAGAAATTGGAAGTGATAAAAATAGGCTAGTGATCTTTCTCTTACGACATGCTCAGACTTAACACTTCACTCTATTAGTCCAGTTTCTTTCTCCATAAAGACAAGTCTAGATAAGTGATATACCATAATATGTATTTTATGTTATGGAACAGTATATTACAGTATATCTAATTGAATATCAAAACATCCAACTGACCAATTCAAACCACAAATCTTCAGCTTTTAATGAGATGTCATTCCATTTTCACATAATGGAAAGATATCAACCCCTGAGATTCTGTCTGTCTTAATGGTTAGCACAGTGGTTTGCACCTAGTATCCAATTAGTATTTATTGAAACAACTGAAAATAAAAATGTAATAACCTTAATAAGTTAATCATTTCATTTCTAAAATAGTGACTCTAAAACAAATGAATTAAAATTGCAAGAAAATTAGGGAGAAAAATCATCGAAAACAGACTTACCGATCTGTTTGTAAGACATGGATAAGATGTTCCATAGCTTGTATACCTACTTCCAAGCGGTATTTCTGCACAAAAGAAAAATGTTGTTAAAGTAACTAATATCCAACTTAATAAAATTAGTAGGTGATAAAGCATTACAAACCTTAGATAATGATTTGAGAGCACGAACAGCATTTCTTCGGTCATCCAGCAAAGTAGATGAAGCAACTCTGTCACAAAGCTTTTGAATCTGTCATTAAAAAATGAAATAGCATAAACAGAACTTAAAAAAGCAAAAAAGAAACATGAAGTTCCCCCCCTAAATTTATACCATCTACTTTCGAAAACAAAAATCAACAAATGGGATGTCATGGGAATTAGGTGCTTTTATAATCTCATTACAGACAAACAGATTTCTCACAGAGACTTGAAAAACAGAAGTGGTGAAAGAAAAGTTAAATGAAATAAGTCATATAAGTTGAGGAATTAAGAGAAATCATTAGTATAATCAGAACTTTGTAAACATGCAGCTTACAACTGTTTGAGCCAAGAGGAAAGCAGGGTTATGGTAGAAGACGGGAACTTATTTAAAAATTTTTTTGAAACAATAATTGTTTATAACTTCACCCTAATATTTCCACTAAGTATTTGAAGAAGAAAAGATGGAATTATATACCAAAAATATTAAGTTTTTGGGTGCCTGGCTGGCTCAGTCAGAAGAGAATGCAACTGTTCATCTCAGGGTCAGGAGTTTGAGCCCCACATTGGGTGTAGAGATTACTTAAATAAATAAATAAAAACTTAAAATTTTAAGTTTTAACTGTGCCTCAAAATCTATAGAGATGAAATGTTTCCATTATAAAAATTTTTAATAAATTTGCAGGTATTAAAGTTCAAGTTGCATTTTAAAATAAACCTTCCAGGGGTAGCCAGGGTGGTTCAGCTGGTTAAGCATCCAACTCTTGATTTTGGCTTGGGTCATGATCTTACGGTTCTTGATATCACTAAGACTGCAGAGCCTGCTTGGGATTCTCTCTCTCCCTCTCTCTCTGCCCCTCCCCTGCTTGTGCACTCTTCTCAAAATAAATAAACTTAAAATAAAATAAAATAAAATAAAATAAAATAAAATAAAATAAAATAAAATAAAACCTTTGGGTATTTAATTTACAATGGGAAAAAAATTGGAGACAGCTGTCCCTCAAGAGAAGAAAAACTAGGGGTGCCTGGGTGGCTCAGTCAGTTGAGCATCTGACTTCCACTCAGGTCATGATCTCGCGGTTCATGAGTTCGAGCCCCGTGTCGGGCTCTGTGCTGACAGCTCAGAGAGCCTGAAGCCTGCTTCAGATTCTGTGTCTCCCTCTCTCTCTGCCCCTCCCCTGCTCATGTTCTGTTTCTCTGTCTCAAAAATAAATATAACATTAAAAAAATTTTTTTTTTAAAAAGAAGAAAATAAATTATACATTCTTTGGTAGAATATTATGCAGCTACTCAAAACAATGAACTGTACTGATATGAAAATACAATGATTTAATAAACAGTGGGGAAAAAAGAAAAGCAAGTTGTAAAACTACATGTAAATTATGAGCCCACTGAAGCAAAAGTACTAAACACTGCATGTAAAATTGCATTAAAAAAAATTGGAAACTTAAAACTATAAAACTTCTAGAAGAGAGCATAAGAGAAAATCCTAGTAGCCTTTAATAAGGCAAAAACTTCTCATACATACTAAGAGCACAATCCATAAAGAAAAACTAAATAAACTGGACCTCATCACTTCTGTTCTTCAAAAGACACTCTCAAGAGAATGAAAAAATAAACCACCAACTGGATGAAAATATTTGAAAATCTCTGATAAAGAATAGTTCTTAAAACCATGATACTTGGCTCCTGTTAAGTTCTAACAGTTACTATTTTAATGACTGTTACTAAGATTCTATAAATATTATGGCATATCACTCACACTTTTGTATCCTATGTATCTGAGTTAGTGGTGTTTAAATACATACACTGTTTTCCAAATTATGTTCTGCAGACTTCTAGTGTCCCAGAAGATATTAATAGATTTCTTATGATCGCAGAACCAGCAGGAAACACAAGGTTATACAAAATTAAATAGGTTTCTGCACTGCAGGATTTCTAAAAGTCTTTACTATGCTGATTTGCATTTCTACATACTGCAGACAGAGTATGATAACCAAGCATAGCCTTACTCTTTGATTTTATTCATTCTAACTGCTCACATTTAAAAATTATTTCTACCTTAAACTATATTTACCTTTGTAATAATTACATTGACTTTCCAAAACACAAATAATACAACTTTCTCTTCATTAAATAAATACAACTTTCTCTTTATTAAATAACTGATTGACTTTTTCTACCACAATTTGTTTTTTACCATTAGAAAAACTACATAACTATCTCTTGAAAACATAAAGCTTGCTACTTTCAGCTTAAAGAATTTCTTAGTCCAAAAACAGTTTTCCTAAGTATGACTATAATTTCCTTTACTTGGGTCTTGTACATCTTTTGTTAATTTTTTCTAGGTCATTTATAACTGATACTAGGAATTGAAATCATTTATAGGCATTTTCTGCTTTTTACGAGCCCTAGACCTTAGCACCAGTCCTAGACCTCGGATTCCCAGCTCTCATGGAGTACTGAGTTCTAGTACCATGCAGGGCTTGAACTCGAGCTTCAGCCTCAGAATCCTCTATAGTTAGTATATAGAAAGCCCTGTGTCAAAATATGACCTTCTGTGTCTAGAAACTCTTCAATTATTTGTTGAATGTGAACACTTGAAGGCTACTTGATACTGAAGGAGAAACTCAGCTTTAGGAATTTTGGAGATGATCATAATCCTAGAGTTTGGGGGTTTGCTTTGTTTTTATTTTCCGTCTTTTATTTTGTGCTCTAAATATGCTAATATTTGAGTGTTGTCAATTTTTTTTTTACAAAGCTTTGAGATATACACAAAGATAATCTCAGTTGTTATGAAGATAAATACAACCTAAAATAGCAATGAGGTTATTTTTACCTATCAGACTCACTAAGATTAAAATTAAAATAAGAGTACCAAATATTCTATGATATCATTTCTATAAAATAAAAAAACAAGTAACATTAATCTGTGTTAGCAGAAGTCAGGATAGTGGTTACTCATGGAGAGAGGCAGTGACCGGGAATACAAAGGGGACTTTTTGGGTCTTGATAATGTTCTGTTCCTTGATCTGGGTGCTGGTTACATAGGTGTGTTCAGGTTGTGAGGTTTACATATTTGACATGCATACTTTTCTACATACTTTAATACATTTAATAAAATGATTTTTAATTATTTTTAAAATATTTTATTTTTAAGCAATCTCCACACCCAACATGGGGTTCAAACTCACAACCCTGAGATCAAGAGTTGCACACTCTACCGACTAAGTTCGCCAGGCACCCCAATAAATTTTTTAAAATAGAAATATCTATGGAGGTTCCTCAGAAAATTAAAAATAGACCTACCCTATGACCCAGCAATAGCACTGCTAGGAATTTATCCAAGGGATACAGGAGTACTGATGCATAGGGGCACTTGTACCCCAATGTTTATAGCAGCACTTTCAACAATAGCCAAATTATGGAAAGAGCCTAAATGTCCATCAACTGATGAATGGATAAAGAAATTGTGGTTTATATACACAATGGAATACTACGTGGCAATGAGAAAAAATGAAATATGGCCTTTTGTAGCAACGTGGATGGAACTGGAGAGTGTGATGCTAAGTGAAATAAGCCATACAGAGAAAGACAGATACCATATGGTTTCACTCTTATGTGGACCCTGAGAAACTTAACAGAAACCCATGGGGGAGGGGAAGGGAAAAAAAAAAAAAAAAAAGAGGTTAGAGTGGGAGAGAGCCAAAGCATAAGAGACTGTTAAAAACTGAGAACAAACTGAGGGTTGATGGGGGGTGGGAGGGAGGGTGGGTGATGGGTACTGAGGAGGGCACCTTTTGGGATGAGCACTGGGTGTTGTATGGAAACCAATTTGTCAATAAATTTCATATATTAAAAAAAAATAGAAATATCTAGGATAGGCAAAGATATATTAATTAACTTGCTTATATTCTACCAAAGGGAAACTAACCTAAAAAAGTGGCAATTTGGCAAAAACAATTACAACCTAAAATATTCATACCCTTTTTTTTAGCCAGGCATTCCTACTTCTAGGAATTTACTCTTTAAAAACACCCCCACAGTTACATAACGTTTTATACTAGGATGTTTTTTGTAGCAATACTTTTAATAGCTAAAAAGGAAATCCAGTTCCCGCCACATAAGAATATAATAAGAAGTCTGCAACTGGCACTCCAGAACTCAGACTTCCAGCCTTCACAACTTTGAGCAATAAATTTCTGTTAATTGGAAAAAAAAAAAAAAAGGTGGAGGGGAATCTAAAGGTTCATCTATCAATCAGAGAGTAATTAACATATGGTACACAGAAACTATGCAGTTGATCAAATGAATGAATCAGAGCCATTTTTTTTAATAGAAGAAAAAGTGGACAAAAATTATAAGCAGTATGTTTGGCATTAGTTCATTTTGGTTTAATATGATACTATTAATAAACAATGTGAATATGTATAGAAAATATTAAGACGATGTACCATATTGCCATTTGGTAGGTTGCTGGAAATGTTCATTTTTTACATTATTTCTCATGTTTGAATTTTGATAAAATAGGAATTACCTTTATAAACAAAAAAGAGCAATAATGGAGTAAAGCAAAATGGTTTATGTTTTATTGGAATTTCTAGGATATTTTCATGACTGACTGAACACATCTTTTCAAATGCTATCTTCACTCTGATCAAAATAATACGAAATCAGAGGTGCCTGAGTGGCTCAGTTGGTAAAGCATCTGCCTTTTGATTTCAGCTCAGGTCATGATCTTGTGGTCGTGAGATCAAGCCCCTGCACAGGGCTCAGCGCTGACTGTGGAGCCTGCTTGGGATTCTCTCTCTCCCTGCCCCTCCCCTGCTCATGCCCTCTCTAATAGACTTAAAAAATTAATAGTATGAAATAAGCTCTTAATTGATAAAAAAACTACCATAATAAAAATAATCCTCAATTGGCCCCCTGTTGCTTATAAAGTCCAAATTTTTTTAACTAGAATGCAGTCATTGCTCAGTTAATATACACACACTGAGGACACATGTATTTGTTCTTGTACTAACCAAAATAAGATATGGTCTCTAACCACACAGAACTTGCACAGGAAGACAGTCACATGAATATAGAATAACAACAAGTTAAAGGTATATAAGTAAGTGCTGAGTAAAGCTGGGGCACAAAAGAAAACAGTCAATTCTATGTGAAAGTGAAACTGCTACAGACTGAATGTTTATGTCCTCCCCACACCCCTCCCTGGGCCTCCACCCCCAATGCAAATTTAGAAATCCTAACTCCTAATGTGATGGTATGAGGAGATGGGGCTTTGGGGAAGTGATTAGGGAATGAAGATAGAGTCCTCATGAATGGAATCAGTGCCCTTATAAAAGAGACTCCAGAAAGCTCCGTCTCCCTTCCTGCCAAGTAGGACACAGTGAGTAGATATATGGAGGAACCAGAATGCAGGCCCTCAGCAGACACAGAATCTACCAGTGCCTTGATTTTGGACCTCCCACATTCCAGAACTGTGAGAAATAAATGCGTGTTGTTTAAGCCACACCCAGATTATATTTCTGTTGTAGCAGCCCAAATAGATTAAGACAGATACTGTTTAAGAATGGTATATTTAACTCAGGCAACACTAGATGTTGGCAAAGATGCAGAGAAAGAGGATCTCTTTTGCACTGTTGGTGGGAATGCAAACTGGTGCAGCCACTCTGGAAAGCAGTATGGAGGTTCCTCAAAAAGTTAAAACTAGAACTACCCTATGACCTAGCAATTGCACTACTAGGTATTTATCCAAGGGATACAGGTGTGCTGTTTCAAAGGGACACATGCACTCCAATGTTTATAGCAGCACTATCAACAATAGCCAAAGTATGGAAAGAACCCAAATGTCCATCGATGGATGAATGGGTAAAAAAGATGTGGGATATATATATATATATATATGTATACACACACACACATATATATACACACACAACGGAGTATTACTCTGGGAATGCAAGCTGGTGCAGCCACTCTGGAAAACAGTATGCAGGTTCCTCAAAAAACTAAAAATAGAACCACCTTATGACCTAGCAATTGCACTACTAGACATTTGTCCATGGGATACAGGTGTGCTGTTTCGAAGGGACACATGCACCCCCATGTTTATAGCAATACTATCAACAATAGCCAAAGTACGGAAAGAGCCCACATGTCCATCGATGGATGAATGGATAAAGAAGATGTGGTGTATACATATACAATGGAGTATTACTCCAATTACTCCAATCAAAAAGAATGAAATCTTGCCTGTTGCAACTACGTGGATGGAACTGGAGGGTATTATGCTAAGTGAAATTAGTCAGAGAAAGACAAAAATCATATGACTTCACTCATGAGGACTTTAAGAGACAAAACAGATGAACATAAGGGAAGGGAAATGAAAATAATATAAAAACAGGGAGGGGGACAAAACAGAAGAGACTCATAAATATGGAGAACAAACTGAGGGTTACTAGAGGGGTTGTGGGAGGGGAGATAGGCTAAATGGGTAAGGGGCACTAAGGAATCTACCCCTTAGAGGCGCCTGGGTGGCTCAATTGGTTAAGCATCTGACTCTTGGCTTTGCTCAGGTCATGATCTCATGGCTTGCGAAATGGAGCCCCAAGTCAGGCTTTGCACTGACAGCACAGAGCTTGATTGAGATTCTCTCTCCCTCTCTCTGTCCCATCCCTGCTTGCATGCACTCTCCCTTTCTCTCTCTCTCTCTCAAAATAAATGGACATGTATCCTGTTATCAAGATGCTTTTACAGCCTCAGTACAGTGTAGTTAGTATGCTAACTACCTTGGACGTAAATTAAAAACATAAAATAAAATAAAAATTTTAATACAAAAAAAAAAGAATGGTATAATTAAGGATGCCATTCTTGAGTCAAGAATTAAAGGATAAGTAAGTAGTTCAGGGGTGCCTGCGTGGCTCAGTTGGTTGAACATCTGACTTCAGCTCAGGTCATGATCTTGAGGTTCATGGGGTCAGGCCCCATGACAGGCTCTGCACTGATGGCCTGGAGCCTGCTGTGGATTCTGTGTCTCCCTCTCTCTGTGCCCCTCCCCCACTTGCCCCTCCACCCCCCAAATAAACATTACAAAAAAAAAAAAAGGATAAGTAGTTCATCAGACAATATGAAGGAATTTCAGGCACTGAAAATTATTTCCTTGTAATTGTTTGCACATATTTAATGTATAAAAGAGCATTTCATATTCACAATAAAATTGGTCTAGGCAGTTCTTTCTGCCCATGGGTCCTGTTCCCATTGTATAATAAAAACACCCCCCAAAATTGGTCTAATTTGAGTTTTTAAATTGTATACATCTATGAACCAAAAAACGTAATTTTCATCCCTCTCTCTCTCTCTCTCTCTCTCTCACACACACACACACACACACACACACACACACACACACACACACACATATACTTGTTCTAGTAAAATAATACACCAAAGGAGACTTTCTAAAATTAGAAAATTTCCCCTTTTACAATAATTTGTATCTCTGGGAATGATGGCTGATCTAAAATAACATGGGAAAAATAAGAATATATAAGATTAAAATGTTAGCTAAAAACATATTTCTTTTCTAGTAAGTTCAAAGTATCTGCTTCAATAAACTGATTAATGAGCAAATCACTATTTTTAGTTGAAAAATGTACCTTTTCAAATATTAAAATTAATCACTATTATACTTATAGAAATAAAATCCATTCTTTCTTGAGTTTGGGTAAATAATCTATCAAGACTATTTTTTTTTAATGTTTGTTTATTTTTGAGAGAAAGAGAGACAGAGTGTGAGCAGGGGAGGGGCAGAGAGAGACAGAGAGGGAGACACAGTCTGAAGTAGGCTCCAGGCTCCGAGCTGTCAGCTCAGAGCCCAACACAGGGCTCAAACTCATGAACTGTGAGATCATGACCTGAGATGAAGTCAGACACTTAACCGACTGAGCCACCCAGGCGCCCCTCTATCAAGACTATTTTTAACAATATAAGCATGCTTCTGACTGATTAAACCTGGATTTTTACAGCAAGTACATATTCTTCCAAATTGGGGATTTTAATCAGAACTTTCTCTCTAGCAACTTAAAGATGAACTCAAAGCAGTCAACCATAGTGCAAGCCAATGAGAATCAACGTGAATATAAGAACAACTTATTTAGAAGCATTAGACTGAGTTATTTCCGATACCTTCTGTCAGGGACCAAACTGGTCTTTTCATTTTAGCTTTTTCTGATAGTAATCTAAAATTAATTACCAGCTTCTCTGTCTTCTTAAACAACACACATAATTATAAGCTTTCTTAGCACTTAAACCTAAGTCCTCTCCAAGATATACATAAGACCAACGTCTTAGGTTTTAAATAAAGTAATGAACATAAAAGGTTTTGCCTAGTACCTGGCACCTACAAATATTCAATAAATATTATTAACAAACTTTATTGTTACCAAGCTTATGACTTTTTTTGTATTCTTCTATCAGGCTTTTGGCTGTCACTTCCATCATATATGTTTTTAACAGACCATTCAATTTTGCAGATTTTAATTTGCAACTGAGAAATTTGATAATTAAGTTAGATACTAGTACAATTTTTCTTAAAAAATTTTTTATATGTTTATTTATTTTTGAGAGAGACAGAGAGACAGAGAGCCAATTGGGGGGGGGCAGAAAGAGGGGGAGACACAGAATCCAAAGCCAGCTGCAGGCTCTGAGCTGCCAGCACAGAGCCTGATGCGGGGCTCGAACCCACCAACCAGGAGATCATGGCCTGAGTCGAAGTCGGACACCTTAACCGATCAAGCCACTCAGGTGCCCAAATACAATTTTTGTATAACAAAAAATCATTCAGGCTTAAGATCAAGATTGAGTACACGGACCCTGCAACTTCCACTTTTGCTATAGGAAAGCCTATTACCTCCTGATAATATTCCAGATGGTTGAAGTTTCTGAATAAGTGATCTCTCTATAATAAAGTGCTACATTGCTACTCTTTACCGACCACTGAAACCAAATGAAAGGAAAATATATGTGTTCCAAACCTTACAAAGATTTAGCCATGTTTTAGGCCAAACACTGTCTATATTTTTCAGTTGATAGTTACGAAGCAAAAATTTTGTAGCACAAGAATGTTTAAGTTATATTCAGAAATTGTAGATCTCACAGACCATTATGCCATTTATTCCTTACTTGAAAAACCAATTCAATGCAGCATAACTGCCTCACTTTCCATTTCCTCCTTTCAGTTATTAGAATCCTCTGTGTTTTAGCTGGGCACATAGATGTCTATCTACATAGACTACTTTCTAAGTCTTCCTTGCATCCAGGCATAGACGGTGACTATATTCTGGCCCATGCATTCTTAGTACTTATTTTACAGAAGAAACTAAGGCTCAGAAACAAAACAATACATCTCAAAATACACTGGCAGTTTGGTGGCACAGTCCAGATTCTTTCTACCCAAGCTGTAGATGTCTCACTCCAAAGCCCACCCTCTCATAGCTTACATTGCATCCTATGCAGAAAAATGTAAATCTGAGTTACTGTTGCAAACTACATGGACTGCAGGACTTTATAGGGGGAGACTGAAATACAGTTTCTATGAATAGGTTTTACTTGCACTATAGCTCACTAAAGGACCCTGAAAAGCCTTTGACTTAACTGGTCAGCCAGGGTTGTCCCTTGTTCTAAGGGAGTTTGAGCTTTACTCTTTACTTTGGGAAAGCTATAATCAGAAGCTATGGGTGGGGGGTGGGGGGGAAGGCAGCAGCTACCAAGTTAAAAAAAAAAAAAATTAGTACCGTATAAGTACTTCAGAAAAACTACAAAAATTAATATACTCACTCTTTCAGAATTAACCTGGCTGAGATAAGGACAAACTGGAGTGGAAAAAGAGAGAGAGAAAAAAAAATATGTCAGCTCATTATAATAGACAAGGAATAAGGTTAAGAAAAAAACGTATTAGGGTGGTGGTAACGGGCCAAGGGCTGAAGGGATAAACAAGGCAAAAGAATAATTGAAAGAACTGAATTTAAGAGGCTGGGGGCTCTAAATAAAATGTCTGGGACAACCACTCTTTGGGATTCAACTTCTACAGCTTTTTCTTAAACAAACGTATGGTCAAATATTGTTTTTTAAAAGATACAATTAAAAAATCAAAAAAGCAGCAGTGATTAAAGCTAGCTGAAGTCTGGGGCGCCTGGGTGGCTCAGTCGGTTAAGCGGCCGACTTCAGCTCAGGTCACGATCTCGTGGTCCGTGAGTTCGAGCCCCGTGTCAGGCTCTGGGCTGATGGCTCAGAGCCTAGAGCCTGCTTCCGATTCTGTGTCTCCCTCTCTCTCTGCCCCTCCCCCATTCATGCTCTGTCTCTCTCTGTCTCAAAAAAAAAAAAAAAGTTAAAAAAAATTTAAAAATAAATAAATAAATAAATAAAGCTAGCTGAAGTTTGAAATCATGAACCAGCAATCATTCTTCTATATCTCAGCAAACACTCTGGGTTTTGGCAAGGATAAAGGTCAAAGGAGCAATATATCTGAAGAATTCAGTACCATAATCCTAAGTGGTGGTTCATCCATTCATTCAACAAATATCAGAGTGCTGCTACCCCCATGGGGGCTGTGATCAGTGCAACCAGAAAGCAGTGGTCTGTGACAAGGTAAGTTCTGAAACTGGGACCACACATTTAGAAACTTCTACAACTGGATAACTGTACGGCTATATAAAAAAAAATAGGGCTTAACATTTTTACACACACGAGTGTGTCTATGTGTACTGTCACTCCATCTTCCCAGCAACTCATTTTTATTGTATTTTATAGAGGTGTTGGTCTGTGATTAATTGGAAATTAAAAAAATAAAACTAAAGCAACTGGTCTTTCACCACAGACAGTTAGAGAAATATTAGTAAAGTGCTTAACATTTTGCAAAGCACTGCAAAATTTTATTCTGGGGGAATAGCAGTGAGCCACTGTAGAAGGTACCTATTCTAATGAAATGATAATGGCAAGGAGACCACAAATTAAAAATAATTAAGATAAAGAGAGAAAGTGATAAGTATGACAAGGGGAATAATTAGGGAAATGAGATAGTGATTAGGTGGAGAGTACGACTTTACATAGCCTAGTTGGTCAGAGGGCCCCAAGTTAAGCACTGGTTTGGATATAGCCAGAAGTGTGGGTAATGAGTAACAACAACAAAGCAGGTGGAAAAGTAGGGAAGCAGAGTGAATGAGCATATTACCATAAGGAAAAAGGCAGTGTTTTAAAGGATAAATGTATTCAGTGTCCCAAATGGGATCCTGAGGTGAGAGACTTTGTTACTAGCAACTCACTCACTATCTCAGAAACCAAACAAGGAAGCCAACTTGTTTAAAGCAAAAGTCATAAGGGGTGCCTGGGTGGCTCAGTTGGTTGAGCGTCCAACTCCTGGTTTCAGCTCAGGCCATGATCTCACAGTACGTGAGTTCAAACCCCACGTCAGGCTCAGTGCAGACAGTGCAGAGCCTGCTTGGGATTCTCTCTCTCTCTCTCTCTCTCTCTCTCTCTCTCTCTCTCTCTCTGCCCCAACATTGCGATCTCTCTCTCTGTCTCTGTCTCAAAATAAATAAATCTAAAAAAATTTTAAAGCAAAATTCATAATTATACTGGGTATTTAAAGTCACAAACTCTTGTCTGAATCTTCAACACTCTCATCGACATGATGGGAGAGTTGGAAAGGGAGTGAAAGGTTTAAATCCCACATATTTTAATACCATTTTCTCCTTAATTAACATTTTGCTGCCATTATTGATCTAATACAGAAGAAGGTAATCAAGTCTACTTTGTTAAAAAGTCAGAAATGTTTATACCTAGACTTTTTACCAAAATAGTCATTATCTCAGTAGACTATAAAGCACAACATTTCAGATAACCATTCTGTACCCTTGAAACAAGTAACCTTCCCAGAATTTCACTGCCTGAATAAAGAGAAATATAAATACAGACGAGACATGTAAGGTTACAGAACAGAAAACTGGTAACAACAAAAGAAGATACTTCAGCCTATTTGCCTGAAACAAAGAAATTTGTAAATATTTTTTATTTTATTTATTTTTTACTTTTTTTTCATCTTAATTTATTTTTGAGAGAGAGACAGACTGTGAACGGGGGAGGAACAGAGAGAGAGGGAGACACAGAATCAGAAGCAGGCTCTAGGCTCTGAGCTGTCAGCACAGAGCCCAACACAAGGCTCGAACTCATGAACTGTGAGATCATGACCTGAGCTGAAGTCGGCCGCTTAACTGAGTGAGCCACCCAGGCGCCCCTGTAAATATTTTTTAAACTCTATGGGAATCTATGTTTACTGATTAGTGAATAGAAAAAATTCTAGTACCTACTATTAAATTTTCTAATATATATATTTTTAATGTTTATTTCTGAGAGAGTGCAAGTGGCGGAGGGGCGGGGGGGGGGGGTACAGGGGATCCAAAATGGGTTCTGTGCTGACAGCAATGAGCCTGATATGGGGCTCAAACTCACGAACCACGAGATCATGACCTGACTCAAAGTTGGATGCTCAACCAACTGAGCCACCCAGGTGCCTCATCTACTATTAAATTTTTAATTAACTCTGCCACTCTTTTTTTTTTTTTTTTTGGTTTATTTATTTTGAGAAAGAAAGCTATGACAATGGAGGGGAAGAGAGAGAGGGAGAGAGAGAATCCCAAGCAGGCTCTGCACTGTCAGCACAAGCCTAATGCAGGGTTCGAACTCACGAACCATGAGATCATGACCTGAGTTGAAGTCAAGAGCCAGATGCTTAACTGAGTCACCAGGTACCCCATATGCCACTCTTATAAAAAAAAAAAAAAACTCATTTGTATCATAAACATATTGGTAACTGCAAAGAAAATATTCTGGAAGGATGTATGCCAAACTTCATTAGCAATTACCCTTGGCAATGGGAAATGAGATTGTGACAGGAAGAAGAAAGGGGAAATTTTAGACTACATAGTGATATGAATTATTTACAATAAGCATGTTTTCACTATTGCTTCAATAACTAACCAGAAAAATTTAAAGGAATTTCCAGAATTTATTAGACCTTGCTTTTATTCTCTTATGTGCTCTAACATAGCACCTGACTGACTCACTGTTTATCTACTTTCTGAATACAGTTGATTCTTGTTAGCCACAGTAGTTATGTTCTGTAAGTGACCACAGACAATGAATTAGCAGATACTGAACCTTTGCATCTAAGAGAAATACAGTGCTAGGTTCCTGTGAGCCTGTGGTCACATTTTCCCCAATCAATCCAATACATAACCTTGTTTTATGTGTATTTCTTTAAAGATATCTTTTTCAATACATGTCCTTGATTCATTAACACTGAACTCACAGTCACCGGCACTATTACTCATGCCTGAAGGAAGCTTTTATAACACACATATTTTCTCTGTGAAAACACCACAGCCTTTTTGTGCTTTAGGAACACTAGACAGCACTTTAGCACTACATGTGGGGTCATTTTTAACAGCAAAATCACCAACAAGAAGCACAAAAATGCAAAAAACATGACACTAAATAGGCTGTGAAAAGGACACTGGTTTAATATGAGAGTTGAAACAAGAAGGCAGAGTATCTCCTTGTTTGACCTCAACTGGGGACACACAGATCAGGTGACTCAAATTTTTCACTACCCTGCACATGTCCACAAACAACTTGCAAGGACTAGATGTACTGATATTGGAGTTACAAAGAAATCTTAGCATAGATGAATTTGCAAATATGGAATAGATGAATAACAAGGATTGACTGTACCTTAAATACAATCTAAGTCAGGTTCATCATCTGCAAGATGGAAGAATAAAGGATAGACTCTAAGGCTACTTAATACTCAACACTTAGAATAAGTTAAAAATACTCAGGGTGCCTGGGTGACTCAGGTTGGTTAAGCGTCTGACTTTGGCTCGAGTCATGAGCTTACTGTTTGTGAGTTCGAGCCCTGCGTCAGGCTCTGTGCTGACCGCTCAGAGCCTAGAGCCTGCTTCAGATTCTGTACTTCCCTCTCTCTCTGCCCCTCTCCTAGTCGCACTCTATGTCTCTCTCTCTCAAAAATAAAAAGAAACATTGAAAAAAATAAAAATAAAAGAGTAAGTTAAAAATACTTAACCTTTCATAGTAAGTAATAACACATTTGTTTTGTATACTATCTGAAAGATCTATTTGGCCTACACAGTATTTAAGGTAAGTTTTAAGCCAGTATCTAAAAATTGAAAGATTTTATATAGAAATCCATATTTCCACCTTTTCTGGAGGAAAATCAGCCTGATAGCTAATGATAGCTAATACTGTATTTCACACAATCTAAGAAGCCATCAATTATAAGATCCACCATTTTTGAAAGTAATCTCTATGCTCAATGTGGGGCTCGAACTCATGACCCCCCAGATCAAGAGTTGCATATTCTAGCAACTGGGCCACAAGATCCACCATTTTTTAATGTAACACCAAGCAAAGAGAAATATTGCCAATTATAATTACATGATGCAAGGTGATTTCAGAGATGTTTGCATGCTAATGTGCATCTCAGAATTGTTATTATATGGCAATGTACAGCATTTAGTATGTGCCAGTCTTTGCTAAAGATCTATGTATTTAAAATTCATTTAATCTACATAAAAACGCTATACAACAGGCACCATTATTATCCACACTTTAGAGATGAGGAAACTGAGGTACGGTGGGTAAATCCAAGTTCAGAAAACTAGTAAGGAGTTGGACAGGATTCAAAGTGAAGCAGTTTGAGTGCTTAACCATTACATTAAATTGGCTCTCTGAGCCTGCATTCCTGGAGGCACCAACTGGCTGGGGTTGAGCACTATCTATGCTCTCAAGTCAGGATACACAGGCTCCAGTTTCAGCCAGACCTCTGCTCTCCTTTAACCTGACCTGCTGGAATGAACAGTGATGTTACCCAACTGACACTATTGGGATTTGAGTTTGTGACTCTTGTATTAAACAAAAGAATACTATATATTAACAAAAAACAGTTCTAAAAAAAAAAACATATATCTATACATGTATATATATATACGTATGTATACACATATGTATATGTACATATATATGTATAGATATATGTTTATATATGTATATATGTATACGTACATATATACATGTATATACATATATACATGTATATACATATATATACACATATATATACATGTATATATACACATATTGGATGTATATTGGATAAAATTTAACCCAGAGTTAGTTTTATTTAGAAAGACCGGAAAGGGGTAATAAGGAAAAACTCAAAAGACAATAGTTCTTCAATTTATATTATGGTAAGTATTAGGTGCTCTGAGCGATAAATACAGTGATGAACTAGACATGTATCCTGGCGCCTGGGTGGCTCAATTGGTTAAGCATCTGACTCTTGGCTTTGCTCAGGTCATGATCTCATGGCTCGCGAGACGGAGCCCCAAGTCAGGCTTTGCACTGACAGCACAGAGCTTGATTGAGATTCTCTCTCCCTCTCTCTGTCCCGTCCCTGCTTGCATGCGCTCTCCCTTTCTCTCTCTCTCTCAAAATAAATGGACATGTATCCTGTTATCAAGATGCTTTTATAGCCTCAGTATAGTGTAGTTAACAAAGTAACTAGAAATCTGGTATTTTAAATAATTCTAATAAAGTAGCTTTATGTTTTAACATGCAAAGATCTCTAAGACCTATCAACCAATTAAAAATGTAAGCTGCAAAACACTATAAATGGTATATCATTTATGAAAAAAAGGATAAATATGATCATACAATATATAATTTTATATTGTATAAATGTATAACTTCATAAAACTCTGGAAGGATTTATATCACATTAAGAATCATGCTTATTTCTGGAAAGAGTACGAAATTGGAGATGGTAGTCAAGCAGGCCTTAAACTTTACTAGTATTGTTTGCCATTTTGTGTAATAAAAAATTAAAAAGCTAATGAAAAAGAGAGTATGCGTAAGATAATGTAACTCATGCAGGTGATTATGTATCAGAACTCTTCATCATTTTTAGTAATTGTCAACTGAGATTCACAATTCCACTTACCAAGACAAAACTGAAAAGGGCAAATAATCCCACTAACAATTGGTAAATTGAGCATAATCAGAATGATAACCTAATAATCTGAATTTAATATTTGTTTACTTTGCTAACCAATAGTGCCATTTACTTTTATTCAGAGATAAACAAAGGAGACCAAAAAAGCAGCAATGTGATGGGAGTGACTAGGAAAGAAGAAAGTGAGATGAGAAACGTGAAAATGAAAAGCCACTGAAAAGTAAAAGGGGAAAAAGGCAAGTGGCATAAAACTAGCATGCTGGGGTGCCTGGATGGCTCAGACGGATAAGCATCTGACTCCTGATTTCAGCTCAGGTCATGATCTCACATTTCATGAGATGGAGCCCCCTGTTGGGCTCTGTACTGATAGCTCAAGCCTGATTAAGATTCTCTCTCTCCCTCTCTCTCTCTGCCCCTCCCCGACTTGTGCACAATGGTGTGTAGTATGCTCTCTCTCAAAATAAATAAACTTGAAAAAAAAAAAAACCAGCATGCTGAAAGTACAATTTAAAGACACTGCCATAATGCAGTTTGCAGTATTTTCTGACAATTCCTAGGAGAAACCCATATATTTTTTTAGTATTCAGTAACTATTTAACTGACATACAAATATGAAGGACAGGAATGCCAATTTAAAAAATCTAATTCAGGGAAGCACAGATAGCTCAGTCAGTTAAGTGTCTGACTTTGCCTCAGGTCATGATCTCATGGTTCTGGCTGCGCATCAGGCTCGCTGCTGTCAGTGCGGAGCCCCCTTCGGATCCTCTGTCCCCTCTCTTTCTGCCCATCCCCAGCTTGTGCTCTCTCTCTCTCAAAAATAAACATTAAAAAAAATAATAATAGGGGCGCCTGGGTGGCTCAGTCGGTTGAGCAGCTGACTTCGGCTCAGGTCACGATCTCGCGGTCCGTGAGTTCGAGCCCCGCGTCGGGCTCTGTGCTGATGGCTCAGAGCCTGGAGCCTGTTTCAGATTCTGTGTCTCCCTCTCTCTGACCCTCCCCCGTTCATGCTCTGTCTCTCTCTGCCTCAAAAATAAATAAACATTAAAAAAATTTAAAAAATAATAACAATAAAATAAAAAATCTCATTCAACCAGTTATTCAATAAATATTTACCAAACATCTAATACCAACTTATTTGATCATATAACTGCCTCCAAGAAGTTTAAAACGTAGTTATAGCTTCCCTGGAGAGAACTTCCCTAACCATGACTATTTACTGCAGGACTAAAATAATTCATGTTAACCAATAATCAATTCATTTACAGTGTTTTAATCAAACAAACAAACAAAAAATACTAGTGTTTCGGGGCGCCTGGCTGGCTCAGTTGGTTAAGCGTCCTACTTCAGCTCAGGTCATGATCTCGTGGTTCACAAGTTCAAGCCCAGTGTTGGGCTCTGTGCTGACAGCTCAGAGCCTGGAGCCTGCTTCGGATTCTGTGTCTCCCTCTCTCTGACCCTCCCCCTCTCACACTCTGTGTCTTTCTCTCTCTCAAAAATAAAGAATTTTAAAAATTAAAAAAAAATTAGTGTTTCAGAGCACAAAAAGAACCAGAAATTTATTTTAAATATTTTTTATTGTTTATTTATTTTTGGAGAGAAAGAGAGAGGGAGAAAGAGAGAAAGAGTGTAAGCAGGGGAGGGACAGAGAGAGCAGGAGGAGACACAGAATCCGAAGCAGGCTTCAGGCTCTGAGCTGTCAGCACAGAGCCCGATACAGGGCTTGAACTCACAAACCATGAGATCATGACCTGAGCCGAAGTTGGATGCTCAACCGACTGAGCCACCCAAGTGCCCCAAGAACCAGAAATTTATTTTAAATTGAACTCTACAACTAAGAGGTTTTATGAAGGAAAAAAAAAAAAAAAAGCAAAGGTCAGTCCTATCTTCAGATGACCTAAATTATTATGATCTAAAAAAAGATGTGGGAACATCACAGTCAAACACCAGTCTCTTTGCAAATAAATCCAATGAATCTAATACAATCAATTTCCATTACAATTACCAGTAAGTCAGCCAAGCTAATATACTGCTTCATTTATTCTCCATGTTTTCTCTAAGAAAAGAACAATGCTTTCCAAAAGAACATTTTTTCCAAGCAAGGCATCATTATGAAACTTGTCTACCAATTAACCTATCACAAAGGTTAGCATCTCAAAGTCTTAACACCACCAGCTTTCAAATTAAAGGTAATTTTTTATACAAAAATGTTTATAGCATTTCTGCCTGAGGTATAAAAATATAAGCAGGCCTTTTCTAGGATATCCACAACAGACAAAAAAAACCAATGCAGTATAAATAAAATGTGAATACATTAAGAGAGCAAAATGGTATTTGCTATCAGCAAATTTACATAAGAAAATTTTAAATTCTCTCCTAAACGATAATCAGATTCAAGAGTGATTACAATTAGTTCTCAAACCACAAAGCACCAGGACTTATTTTATCTTTTATTTATTTATTAACGTCTATTTTTGAGAGAGAAAGAGAGAGAGAGAGAGCGAGATAGCATGAGCCGGGAAGGGGCAGAGAGAGAGAGGGAGACACAGAATCTGAAGTAGGATCCAGGTTCTCAGTTGTCAGCAGAGCCAACGTGGGGCTCGAACCCATGAATCACGAGATCATGACCCGAGCCAAAGTCTGATGCTTTAACTGACTACGCAACCCAGGCACCCCAATCTTTTAGGTATTTAAATTGGCAACACTTCATGAGCTGCATAAAACTGACAATAGTAAAAGACTTAAAAAAAATTTTTTTTGGTTAATGTTTACTTTTCAGAGAGAGGGACAGAGTGTGAGTGGGGGAGGGGCAGAGAGGGAGGGAGACAGAATATGAAGCAGGCTCCAGGCTCTGAGCTGTCAGCACACAGTCCGACGCAGGGCTCGAACCCATGAACTGTGAGATCATGACCTGAGCCGAAGTCAGATACTTAACCGACTGAGCCACCTAGGCACCCCTTAAAATGCAGTATTCTTTTTAAAAATATATCCTCTAGGACAAGTTTTCCCAAAGTATGTTCTTCAGAACACTCAGATCTATAAGGTTTCCAGAGGAAAAAAGGATCTGGTCTAATAAAATTCATAAACACAACTTACTTTATACCTACATGTTGAATATATTTGAAAACTGCTTATTAATAAATCTTGCATCAATATTAGGCTTTTTGTTTTGTTTCTGATCATCACCCAACATACTTCTTGATAACAAATTTAAGTACATCTACTCATGTTTTTTGAAACATACCTTGCTACTGGTAGGGTGTGTAATATTTAAACAATTCTAGGTTTTTTTTTAATTTCCCTTAATAATCTACATAATAACCTTTAAAAAAATTCATATAGTTTTCAACAGACACTACTTAAAAAGAATATAAGACATCTTTGGTTGGATAGAAGTGATCAAAACACAAATCATTATTATGGTTTTCTTTGACATTGTTATTGCAAGAGAACCAAGAGAGAAAACACGTATCAGTGATGACACTGACTTCGTTATTAATATGAAACTTGAACCCAAACAGGAGTTTTAGACTATACATTTATAGTAACGAGGTATAAGACATGTTTGACCAAACCAAAACTATGTCTAAATTTAAACACACATTCCTTAACAACAATTTTTATTACAAGAAACTACAGCTGTCTCTATATTGTTAGTCCTTTTGCTTTTTAAGCCAGCTGATCACCATCTGATCTAAAAGGAGATGACCTGGGGCACATAGGTGGTTCAGTCAGTTGAGCACACAACTCTTGATTCCGGCTCAGGTCATGATCTCATAGTTGGTGAGATCAAACCCTGTGTCAGGCTCAGGCTGACAGCATGAAGCCTGGCTTGGGATTCTCTCTCTCTCTCTCCCTGTGTCTCTCACCCTCCCCCCATCCCTCAAAATAAATAAACATTAAAAACAAAAAGAGATGACTTTATCAGTACAGTAATTCCACATACTTCTTCTGGACTTAAGCAACCTTTATGCCTTGGGATACAACTTGAGAAAAGAAAATCCCCTATGATTTTTCATCAAATGCAGTTAATATTTCTCTTGGGATTTTCAAGAAACTAGCTTTAAAACAAAAAAAGCTATTACATGAAAAGTAGATGGAAAATTAAATGTGTTAGCATTCAAAAAAAAATAAGTAGGACTTTTACTATAATTAGTGTTTATTTGTACCCTGCAAAGTATGTCAAGACTAAGGAGGCTTCAATCACCAGAAATCAGTGCCTGTCTCTAAAGTAAAAAAAAAAAGAGAAATCAAATTTAAAAGTATTTGACTCTAAAATATGAAAGGTTTAATGTGGATGAAATTCTACACTTAAAATATTTTTTAGAATTTTATAGAATTATTGACTATCCTATGATACAACACTATGTCTCTAGAAAGCATCTTAACACCAATCAAAAGTTACTCTTGGGGGCACTTGGGTGGCTCAGTGGGTTGGGCTACGGGCTCTTGATTTCAGCTCAGTTCATGATCTCAGTCTGTGAGATGGAGCCTTGCAATCGGGCTCTGTGCTGACAGCAGAGCCTGCTTGGGATAATCTCCCTCCTTCTCTCTCTGTCCCTTCCCCCACCTCTGTCCAAATAAATAAATAAATAAAATTTTTTAAAAAAGTCCCTTTGAAAAGTTGGGATAATATCTTGGGGATTATTTAAAAAAAAAAGTTACTCTTAACTGAGAGGATGAAGAATTAGGTATTATAAATCAGTAATGGGGCATCGGGCTGGCTCAGTCATAAAGCATGCGACTTTTGATCTTGGGGTTGTAAATTTAAGCCCCATGTTGGGTGTAGAGATTACCTAAAAATAAAATCTTAAAAAAAATCAATAATATGGGGTGCCTGGGTGGCTCAGTTGGTTAAGCATCCGGCTCTTGGTCTCAGATCAGGTGTGAGTTCGAGCCCGGCATTCGTCTCCACGCTGTCAGTGGGGAGCCTGCTTGGGATTCTCTGTCTCCCTCTTTCTCTGGCCTTCCCCTGCTTGTACTTTCTCTCTCTCTCAAAATAAATAAACAAACCTTAAAAAAATTTTTTTTAAATCAATAATGTAACTCTAACACATTCAGAAGATATTTAAGTTCAGTAAGAGAAAGCAGGAAAGCACTAAAGGCACAGTAAATTTGAAAAAATCCCTTAAGTAAAAAGTTTGACAAAATGAACATCAATCATTCCAGAACTTTGATTCCAGCAGTCTTTAAAAAGTATTGTTTTACCACCTAACAATTCATAAGCTGCTATGATTATAGATCTGGGATTTCTTTCATATAACACTATAATTCATTCATTTAACAAATACTTACCAAGTATCTACTACTATGAAAAAACAAAGATTAAAATACGTATGAACTCTGCCTGAAAGATTTTTAAGAGTCCAGAAGAGTGAAACATATACAAATGGTAGGGAAAGGTAGAAAGCATAAGAAATGCACAATCTAGTTAAAATATGAAGATTGTTCAGAGGGGAAAGAGATTATTTGCAGCTTGGTGGGGGAAAAGGGGTGGATTTAAAGGACAGGTAGACTTTAGGGGTATCTAACTGGCTCAGTTGGTAGAGCATCCAACTCTTGATCTCAGGGTTGTAAGTCTGAGCCCCACGTTGGGTGCAGAGATTAAAATCTGTTTAAATCTTCTTTAAAAATAAATTAAAAAATAAAAAAAACAAGATAATAAAATTAATTAAAATAAAGGACAGGTAGACTTGAGACAAAGAAAAGAGGCTTTCTGCTGGGAAAAAGAGGAGAAAAGCACAAAAGATGGAAAACCACAATGAAAACAACTTAATTTTAGAGAAATGGAAAAAATTACAAAATATTAAACAATTATGTAGAAGTTAGAGGTTCCCAACTCTGGCAACTAAAATATCCAGGGCAGATCAAATCGCCAATTAAAATATTTAATATTGTACCACTCACTCTATGATGCTCTACAAATACGTTTTTTTTTTAATTTTTTTAACATTTATTATTTTTGAGAGAGCATGAGCAGGAGAGGAGAGAGAGGGAGACAGAACCTGAAGCAGGCTCCAGGCTCTGAGCTGTCAGCATAGAGCCGGACACAGGGCTTGAACCCACAAACCACGAGATCATGACCTGAGCCAAAGTCGGACGCTTAACAGACTGAGCCACCCAGGAGCCCCTACAAACACCTTCAAAACTAGTGACCCATGACCCCCTTTATCTGTTGAATGAGATGGTAAACAAATTTTATTCACTGTGTAACTTGGAGTAAGCTATTAATTCTCTTCATAAGATAAATTACTTTTCCAATTTTGAGTATGCATACTCAAAGTTAGGCAAGAACAAGGGCTCTCACTTTCCTTTCAGTTTACATAAACAACATACACAAGTGATACTCAAGCTTCATTTGAAATCATGATGTAAAAATTATATTGTTCCATTCACTGGTAAGATCAGAGTTCTAGTCTCATACTGTACAACTTGCTTTAATGCTCTGTGCTTCAGTTTCCTAACTTGTAAAATGAGGGTGTTTAAGCTGGATGATCTGCAAAGGGCCTTCCAGCTTTAAAATTCTATACTCAATTGTACACCACCTTTTCTACAGAAGTCATTGTGACAAGGCCAACTATTAAAAAAAAAAGAAAAAGAAAAAGAAAAAATAGTCTTCCTCTAAAAAAAAACCATGCAATTGGGGCACCTGGGTGGCTCAGTCGGTTAAGCGTCCAACTTCGGTTCAGGTCACGATCTCACAGTTCATGAGCTCAAGTCCCGAGTCGGGCTCTGTGCTGACAGCTCAGAGCCTGGAGCCTGCTTCGGATTCTGTGTCTCCCTCTCTCTCTCTGCCCCTCCCCTGTTCATGCTCTGTCTCTCTCTGTCTCAAAAATAAATAAAACATGGGGCGCCTGGGTGGCGCAGTCGGTTAAGCGTCCGACTTCAGCCAGGTCACGATCTCGCGGTCCGTGAGTTCGAGCCCCGCGTCGGGCTCTGGGCTGATGGCTCGGAGCCTGGAGCCTGTTTCCGATTCTGTGTCTCCCTCTCTCTCTGCCCCTCCCCCGTTCATGCTCTGTCTCTCTCTGTCCCAAAAATAAATAAACGTTGAAAAAAAATTAAAAAAAAAAAATAAAACGTTGAAAAAAATTAAAAAAAAAAAACATGCAATAAAAACTATACTAAGTGCCAGGCTCTATTTCCTATTTCATTTAATCCTCATTTACACCAATAAGAGCAGGAAGGTGGTTCCCTTCCGTTACGCAGGGTATCCTCCAACTCTTGCCTGGTCCAATAAAATTAGGGGTGGAAGGCAAGGATTCAAATCAAGGTCTGATGCCAAAGCAAGCTCTAATAAGCCATACTTGGTGCCTCAAACAAAAAATGTCAGACATAAAATAAATGAACAAAAGCTCAACAGGTAGGCTGTGACTTTGGTAATCTGGAGGGAGCATGGTCTTATAAACGGGGCAGCCTGGGGACCTTGTAGCCATGCGAGCAGACAAAGAAGCCAAAATCAGGGATGTGTGTGTGCACACTAATATTGTACAAAATCTCCTGATTTTCAAATGAAAAAAAAAAAAAAAAAACAGACTCACTAGCTTTCAACTTCTGCTTCAAACAGCTCTAATCCAGATCTATGAGGTTGATTTCAATAATATTACATAAATTTCCAAAATTCCCAAGAAAGTATTAAAATATGGATGGGCACCTGGGTGGCTCAGCTGGTTAAGCCTTGGACTCTTGATTTGGGCTCAGGTCATGATCTCACCGTTGGTGAGATCAAGCCCAACACCCAGCTCTGTACTGACACCTCACAGCCTGCTTGGGATTCTCTCTCCCTTCCTCTCTCTGCCCCTCCCCTGCTCATGCTCTTTCTCTCTCTCAAAATAAATAAACTTAAAAAAATAAAAAAAATAAAATATGGGCATCAGCAAGAAAACCTAGGCTAGGAACTAATGCAAACCATGGTTGAATCCTGGCTCTACTACTACCAGCCGTGCGACCTTGGTCAAGTTACTTTACCTCTCTAAACCTCATTTCTTCATTTGTAAAGTGAAAATACTATCATCTATCTTGCAGCGTGGTTAGAGTGAAGGAGAATATGGACTATAAAGAGCTCAGCCTCAAGGTAAGCCTCTACCTCAAGGTAAGAGCTTGACAAATGAAAGCTATTATTATCCTTCAAGATCCCAGTAACACAGAACACAGGACCTACGTTCACAGATATTCCAGTTATGTTCATGAATACTATCCAAAGTTTACCTTTAAAATGTCATCCTTTGTCACTTTTCTGCAGATCTAAAATTACCCTCACATAGTTTATTTTAAGTGTCACACACACTCACTTCTAATAACACCGACCAAACTTCAAAGTAAGCTGATCCTAAACTTAACCAACTAGCAAATACTGTTTTCAGTGGCTAACAATTCTGTAAAGTGACGCTGCAAATCGTGTTACCAAGGGTTCAGACTTCTGAATGGGGAGAGTGTAAGGGAAAGCCGGGGGATGTGTCCCAAAGCGGTTTGAGCGCGAAACATCCCTGTACGTCCAATCGAGTATTTCCCAAATGGCATATAGTTGGAGGAACCCGAAAAACGAGGTCTGAACTAATAACACCTGGCAGAACGACCTTCCTCCAATTGAAGGGACAGGAGCAGGTGGCTTTGTGCCCCCAAACTATCGTTTTATTCTTAGCCACTTGCTCTCGTCAACAGCTGGGTTTTAAACCTTCTTGCAGTTTTCCCCCATGCCCCATTCCAGGCTGCGCCGGAGGAAGCAGGACTTCAGGTTCCTCTCGGTCCGGGGAAAGGAGTCAAGGGCCCACGGCCCCGAGGGGTGCACAAGACAAGTCGGGCCCCCTGTGCCCAGGATCGAACCCTGACGGGGCGGCATCACACGAGGACCACCCTTCACGCCAGGCCTGCGGAGCTTCGGGGCGCGGCTGCTGTCAGCCGGGCCGAAACACCGCGGTGGGGGCTGCGCTGGGGCGTAAGGGAATAACTCGGGGGTTTCAGGAGAGAAAGGGAAGCAAAGGGAGAGGCGGCATGTGGACCCCCGGCCCACGGTGGCGCGCGGGAAGTCACCTCCAGGCCCCCGAGTCCTCCGTCCCGTTCCTGCCCGAACCCTTCCCAAGTCCCGGACCCGTCGCGCTCCTCTCACCGTCTCGGCTTCTGTGTGCTGGGGTCCGGCACTCTGACCCCCCATTACCCCGCGGAGGAAATTCATCTTGTCGCTCAGCCACCGGCTCTATCGGCACCTTCGGGAAAGAAAAGGTAACTTTCCCTGCCCTCGGCAGGGCCTGGCCCCCAAGCCCGCACTCTGCACTCTGTGGCCGCTGCCACCACCGCCTCCTACTCGGCAGCCGCTCCAGCCCCCGCTAAGCCCGGAAACAGCCGCCGCCACCAGTCAAGATGCGCATGCGCGGGGACGTGGCATTACGTGGCGGCTCCAAGGGCGAAGGCAAAGGGGAAAAGTAGGAAAAAGGAGGCCGGTAGCTCGGATCCGCCCAAGCCCCGCCCACTGCGCAGGTCCCACCTCCCTCGGCAGGGACACGCCTCCTACTCCCGCCCTTCTCGGGTCGCTACTGCTGGCCCCAACCACCCACGTGGTAGAAGCCCGGCCCTGCCGGCTGGAGAGGACACCAGTAGTGTACGTGTTTTGGCTTGCGGGTGTTTAGTTGTCGCCGAGGGGGACTTACTGCAAGCTATCGAATCTGGGGTCGTATTTTGTTGAGTCGAAAGTGAAATTTTACTTCGGCCGACGTGACAGGTAAGGGGTCCCGGCCCCTGGGAGGGTTCGTTTGGTTTTGTGTTTTAGCAGTACGAGCCGTGTGGCCTTCTGATCCTCGCCAATTGCATTTCTTTACAGGGCTTTGTTTAGTGGTAAAAAGGGTAGTAGAGCCCCCTCATTCCACTGCCACTGGAGGGCGCATTTCTCAGTTCTTGCTCTTCAAACCTGTTCTAAAAGGAATTCCTAGATCTTAACACCAGGTACGCTGCTATTTTCAAGTAGTGTGAGGTGCAAACCGATTGAACCCTGCATTTAGCTTGTTAGACAAAATACATTGGTCTGTAGTGTCAGTTTGGCAGCTAGTAGCATAACATTTTGTTACTAACTCAGCGTCTGCATTTTCAGCGTTTTTTTTTTAAACATGAAAAATGTCATTTTTTTCAAAATGGTATGCTCTGACCCTTTCGAAATGAAATTGCCCAGGTAGGTACACATGCTTCTGGAGTAGTCTTGTAAATTTCTTGAGGCTAAAAAGCGAAGGGTCTAGTTAGCTTACTGATTCATACACCCCTCTGCTTGGATGCCCCACAGGTCTCAAATTCAGCATTTAAAATTGAACTCATCATCTTCCCCAGCCTCCATTAAAGGGGAAAAAAAAATCAGTATGCTTCTTTGTGCCCTGCCACGCACAACAGTACCACTAGCCAAATAATTGCCTAAGCCAGAAGAAGGATGCTGGGTGGAATCTTATATTCTGGATTTTACCTCCACGAGTCCAATATTCAAGTCCTTTCATTTCTATTTATAGACTATTTCTCAGACAGGTCCTCTGCTCTTCATCTTCTCTGCCTCTGACATAGTTTATGTTCTCATCATTTCTCACCAAGATTATAGCAGTAGCTTCCTAACTAGTTTGTCTGCATTCAAGCCCTGGCTTCCATCCAGTCCAGTCTCCGCTCCACCTTTGGGTGAGCCTAACAACAAGAAAACATCTGTCCATGTTGGTCCTCTTCTTAAGATCTGCCGGTGGTTGTCCATCTGCTCCATAATAAAATCCAGTCTCTGTAGCTTGGTATACAAGCCTGTTATGTTCTGGCTCCTATCTCTCCAGCTCCTGCCTCCCCCACATACTCTGGAATTATGCCTGGATATGCTCTTCCCCTCCCACCTCCTCATCAAGGAAACTCCTACTAGTTCCTTAAGACTTAACTCTGGCATCCTCTGAAAGCTTTCCCTGATACCCAGATACATATGTATATGCTAGCAGTTTGCAGTTGTTAATATGTGGAAAGCACTCAATAAATGCTTGTGAAGCCAAACTGTTAAGGGTGGGACTATGTTCTTCAGTTTTGTATCTCCATAGGTTAGCACTGTCATAAAAGGTGATCTTAATGGATAAATGAAGAAGACATTATGGATAAATGAATATTATGCTGAGGAGGAGGGTGAGGTAAAATCGTAGATAACACATATCGCAAAGGCTATGGTGAAACTTTTTTTTCCTAGTGCCAAGGTTTTAAGCTTGGGTGACTTGGAGAATGGTTGGGCTGATACTGCACAAAATGGGATGCATTAAGCATTGTCCTCTGCTTTAAAACTAGATGCTTGACATTTGCTTCAGACATTTTCCATGGGGGAATTTTGTTGCAGCCTAAAAAAAGTGACCAATAAATGCTCAGCATTGTTACTACCAAGTAATGTGTGCAAAGAACCTTACCCAGTCTCTAAGCCCCACCCCTCCCTGAACCACTCTTCGCCTTCTTCCTGTGCCTCCCTCCACTCCATCTTCTGGAGTGGGACTCATGGGTATCTACTATGTGTATTCTTTTGCAGTTAAAAAAAAAAACAAAAACCAAAAACAGTGCCTTGACATTTTAGCTAAGTTCTTTTAAGGCACCAACCTTGTCAAAGTGCCCTGGTTTGTTTTAAACTGGTGAGTATAGTAGGTCAGTAATCTCGTACTATGAGTTTTCCCTCCAGTTGACCTGTTTTCTTCCCTGACAGCATCCCCTGAGCAGAAAAGACTGAGGGCAGGAGGGATGGACAGTGGGTCCAGAGGACATGAGGGTGGAGCCCTCATTCTCCCCCTTGACCTCGCAGTCTTGCCTCTGTCCTGGTGTCTGGAAAAGGGTGGAGCTGCTCACCACTTCCAGTCTCAAGAGGAGGCAGAGAGGATACAATGGCTAATTTGTTCCCCACTTGGGGTCGGAAAGGGGAGCAGAGCCATCATGACTACGGAGCAGCCATGAAATGGACTCCTTATACAAGAGAAAGGGGGTTACATGTGAATGTACTTCCACTAATTTTATAGAGAAAAGCCAAGGACAATGTCTTATTTCTATTTGTACCCTTTAATCACTTAGCATAATTCCTTTAATATGATAGATGTTCAAGAACTGTTTCTTAAATAAAGGAAGCAAAAACATGAAAAATTGTGATGCCTGACTTATGCCATTATATTTCTGACTTTCATAAATCTAAACATTCGGGAGAAGTATGCTCCAAATCATTAAAATACACATAATCAAAAATTTTAACTTGGGTGAAAGAAGTGATTTTTCTTTAAACCAAACCCGGGGGCACCTTGGTGGCTCAGTCAGTTGAGTGTCCGATTTTGGCTCAGGTCATGATCTCTCAGTTCGTGGATTTGAGCCCGCATGGGGCTCGCTGTCAACGTAGAGCCCGCTTCAGATCCTCTGATCCCCTCGCTCTCTGCCCCTCCCGTGCTCACACTCTCTCTCTCAAAAAAAAAAAAATAAATAAATAAATAAACATTTAAACCAAAGCTGATAAAAGTAACAAATTAATTGGTTTGAAATTCATTTTTTAAATTGCTTCCTAATGATCCCCTACTTCAGTCTCTCTTCAGTGGCCCCCTTTCCCATCCTTCCTTTCTTTCTAGTGGCAAATTCAGCAAAACAATGAAATATAATTGCACAGGATTGTTTTCTGGTAGGAGTGACGGTGTTGTGGTGGAGTATTGTCTATACCTGCTCAGAAGGATGAGATGCTAATTTGTAGTTGAAATATACCATAGACAGGTCTTTAAAGACTAATTACTGAAAAATCAGTGTCCAAAAATATTGTTTTGGGTTTTTTTTGTTTTTTTGTTTTTTTTTTAAGTAAAGCCTATGCACAACATGGGGCTCAAACTCAAGAGTCGCATGCTCTACCGACTAAGCCAGCCAGGTGCCCCCCAAAACATCGTTGATACAATTATGTAATACTATCCATTAATCAAACAACATCAGAAAAATAAATTACTAATGATGAAGCAGCAATTGAAATTCATAACCAATTGGGGCGCCTGGGTGGCGCAGTCGGTTAAGCGTCCGACTTCAGCCAGGTCACGATCTCGCGGTCCGTGAGTTCGAGCCCCGCGTCGGGCTCTGTGCTGACTGCTCAGAGCCTGGAGCCTGTTTCCGATTCTGTGTCTCCCTCTCTCTCTGCCCCTCCCCCGTTCATGCTCTGTCTCTCTCTGTCCCAAAAATAAATAAACGTTGAAAAAAAAAATTAAAAAAAAAAAATAATAATTTACTTAATCCTCACAACAACCTTATGAGGTGGGTAGTGTTAGTAGCCCTATTTTACAGATGGCAAAACAGGCAGAGAGTGATTTGCCTGATGTCATACAGCTAGGAAGTGACCTAAACCTGGGACATAAACCTGGGATCTGGCTCCAAAGCCTGTGCTCTTAGGTACTATGTTATACAGCCTCTTCTACACTCAAGGCAAGGATTATGCACTAGGTAGAAATATGGCTTGCAAGTCCTTATATAATCTGGCCCTTCTGTTATCCCTCCCACTACATTCCCTCTACTCCAGCTACGCTGGCATCATATGTTTCTGACTTACTCTCCCCTCTCTCCTCTGTCCCCTTGTTCTTTTCCTGTATCGGGGATGATTGCTACTTCACCTATATAGAGGAATGGTTTACTCCTTCCTGTTTTTAATTAAGTCTGCTCAAAGGTTGGGGCGCTTGGGTGGCTCAGTCTGTTAAGCATCTGTTAAGCACCTGACTTTGGCTCTGGTCATAATCTTGTGGTTCACGAGTTCAAGCCCTGCGTCAGGCTCTGCAGGTGGTGGGGAACCTGCTTGGGATTCTCTCTCTCTTGCTCTTCATAAATAAATAAGTAAATACATACATACATACATACATACATACATACATAAATAGTTACTAGGTCTCTCCTGGCTATTCTAAGTTGCAATTTCCCCATAATCCTCCCTCTCCTCTGCTTATTTCTCTCTGTAGCTCTTGTCAGTCTGATACATTATTTCCCCATATATATTCTTTTCCAGTATTTCATCAGATCTAAGACACTGTTAAGTGTCCTTCAGATAAAGAAGAAAATTAAACCCTGCCAGTTGTCAGATGCATCTACCAAAAGATGCATCTCAATTTTAGGTTTCATAAAATGTGAAAAAAATGTTCATTGTAGAACTAAGGGAATATAGTAAATATTTTACATCTTTATCTTGTTTATTGTCTATGTATCCTCATGACCAGCAGAATGTGAGCCCATAAAGGCAGTGATTTTAGTCCCTTTGTGAAATGTTCTATCCTCAGTGCTTAGCACAGTATCTGACACATAGTAAGTGTACCAATATGACACTTGGTAACTCTAATGGATGAATGAATTCCTCAGATGAGGAAATTCCTGCTTTCAGCCTGTGTGCATGGGAGTAGAAATTCTGCAGCGTTGCTAAGCACTGCATGGCAGCCTGACCTCCTCAATAGAGTCTGCATTGGGGTTCTCAGAAAATTTTATTAACCTGCTAATTTTAGTTTTCGAGTATTTTGTTGGCCTTTAATGACTAACTTAATAATTAACGTTTAGTCATATGTAAATATAAATGTTTTGTTGGAGAAAGAATTTATATTTTTAGGACTAGATCTCAGGCCACTGGGAGAACCATCTCAGCCTCCCAGTGGCCAGCTTACCTTGCTTGAGGATTCACACTGATGAAATGGTTTTCATCTTCTCTCTCTTCTTTTCCTCCTCCTCCTCCTCTTTTTCTTTCCTCCTCCTTCTTGTTCTAAAACAGGTAATACATTCACATGGTTAAAATAAAAAGTGCGAAGGGATAAAAAGTTCCCCTACTATATATTCCTTGGCCCCCAAGGCAATCAAACAATTCTTGTTTATCCTTCCAGATATACAAATGTGTATATTTAATCCCTCTGTCTTTCTCTCTCTTTTTTTAAAATAACACAAATAAATGTATCACGTTGTACATACTGTTCTATACCTTTTTACATTTAGTATACCTTGGAGATGGTTCCATATGAGTATGTAGAGGGTGTATATATCTTCTTCATCCTTTCTTATTGTGTCCCATGAAGTGCTTTTCAACATATTTTTTTAAAGTCCTAGGAATTCCTGGGGTACCTGGGTGTCTCATTTGGTTAAGCGTCTGACTCTTGGTTTCGGCTTAGGTGAGTTTGAGCCCTTCATCGGGCTCTGTGCTGACACCGTGGATCCTGCTTCGGATCCTCTGTCTCCCTGTCTCCCTGCCCCTCCCTGTCTCTCTGTGTCTCAAAAATAAAATTAAAAAACATTTAAAAAAAGAATAAAGCCCTAGGAATTCCTTAGGAGAGGAGAGTGCAAGAAAGAAGGTTCTGGGCCCCCATCCTGTTCCATTCAATTGATTTCATTTATTTACATTGCCTATTTAATTTGAACAAAAAGATTAAGAAGCTAGAATTTTGGACAGCCACCTCTCTTAGTGTGAAACGTGAGCAAGGTATGGACTTGTAATAGTGAAGTAGTCTCACGTGCTCTAGAGTTCAGGGTTCAAATTCCTACTCTACCTATTTAGAAAGGAAATAAAGGTGTTAGGATTTTATTAGATATTATCTTTAACATGCTTAATACGTTAATATCTGAGACATAGTAAGTACTCCATAAAGGTTAGAGTAGAGACCCAGATCGCCTTTGGTATGTATTATGAATTTCTTAAAAAATTAACATTTAAAGATATTACCCTATAATCGTACTTAACTGAAACTTTATTGGCTCATGTTACTGAAAAGTCTGTTACTTCAGTCAGAGAGGGCTTGATCTAGGGTTTCAAGACAATGTCCCCAGGTTCTGGACTTTCACTGTTTCTGGACTCAGCTCTTTTTATTGTTTTTTTTCTCTGGCTCCACTCAGGGGCAAGATGGCTGTCAGTCCCTACAATCTCCCAGGTCTAAGTTCATCAAGGAAGACTCGTAACCTCTCCTCATGATTTACTGTATCTGGTTGAGTCATGTGCCCATGCGTTGGGCCAAACCCTGTAGTCCAAAGTGTGAAATGCACTAATTGGCCTTGATTCACGTGACCACCTCTAAAGCCAGCAGTCAGAGTCCTCAGCTCATCTGAAAGCATAAAGCATAAGAATAGGGGAGCAGGGACTTTCTTCACAGGAAATCTAGAATACGTGCCAGGGGAAAGTTTATCAGGATAGAAAAAACAATAGATGCTCACTGTATGCCCTAATGGACTTGACCACTTGCCAGTTGTTTTTGGAAAATATTTTTTCAGCAGTGCCACTAACATATTGCTAGCCTCAGTTCTGTTGTTCTGCAAAAGGTTCAAAAGATCATGCTGCATTATGTAATAAAAGTAATTTCACATTGCATTGTGTTTATGTTTACAAGCACAGCTGTATCTTTACTCTTTTTTTAAAAAAACTATGGTCCTGGTGTGTGTTCATATTTAAGAAAACATAGTAAACAGAGTTGCTTACTTATGAAACATCTAAATTGGGAACTCCCGTTTTCAGTTCCAAAGGGCTTTTTATAAAACTATCTATTGAGTGACAGATTTATCAGATCCAGGCCTTGGCACTCGTGCCTGCTGTGGAGAATTTGCAGTCAGCTCTCCACCATACCCACGATCTTCCCCCTTTCTTCCAGCTAGCTGAACAAGCAGGTCTTGAATAGCCAGGATGAAGTTTTTATTGTCCCATTCCATAGTTAGACTAAATCCTTTGAAGTTCACATTACTGGCTGATACCAAGATTCCATGGAAGCTTAAGATGGTTTATTATGGAGTCACTACTACCTCTAGCAGCAATCCATGACCCTAGAGCAAGTTACAGCTTATCTATTTCATTTGCCTGAGTCTCTGGCCCAAGTGTGGGGGGATGGGGTGTCAGGGGACTCTGTAGATCTTCTTGAGATTAGAGTACAGTCTGACAAGGTAGATCGGGCCTCCAGGACAGCAGGATAGTTAGCTGACCTAGACCACTTTTCAAAGCCAGTCTATACCTTTAAAGTCCATCTCTCCCCAATTTCAGCCCTTTAATGAAGTTGACTATAAGGTGCCAATGTCCTGTGGTCAGTAAATACACAGATAATTGGGGTGGGCTCAGTAACTTGCAGATAATTAGGTGAAGGGTTCAGAATTGGAATAGGCAGATGGTTTGAGAAAAGAAGGAGGTGCGTGAGGATGTAATTCTCTGCCAGCAGGTCAGGCGTCCACTGCAGAGAAATGGAAGATTAGAAGGTCATGAGCACAGACAGGGGGAAAAAAGAGAAGTCTTCTCTTTGGCCTGCCCATTTCCTGATGCTGCCTTACGGGGGCCTCCTAAACACCACATTAGTTGGAGGTAGTATGAAGAGCTGGGAGAACTGACTTTGCCGTCTCCACTGTCTGCTCCCTACCTCCAATACTCCCCCACACACATGGCTTTTACAGGGCAGGACCACAGCCTGTGAGACCTAAGCGACCCAGACTCAAGTCCTAAAACTGTTCCCTCTCTCCCAGCTATGTGAATAGTGACTCCTAAATAGCTCAGAGTCCGAGGTCCCAATCGGTCATTGCCGCAACCAGTCTCCTTCCTGTGGGGGCCCTGCTATCTAGGTCTGGTTCTAGTATCTGGGTCAGAGCAAAACGGCTATACTAGTATTGTGGTATTTATTTCATGGTATAGTAAGTTTTAGGATCTTTGTTCTTTAAAAGTTCATGATTCATGCCTTTTAAAACAAATCAATGAAACTACGTATTTAACACATTTCATTTTCACAGAAATTAGTGATTCCAAGCTCAGCTGTGTCTTTGCATGTCTGTCTTTTTTTTTTTTTTTTTAATTTTTTTTTCAACGTTTATTTATTTTTGGGACAGAGAGAGACAGAGCATGAACGGGGGAGGGGCAGAGAGAGAGGGAGACACAGAATCGGAAACAGGCTCCAGGCTCCGAGCCATCAGCCCAGAGCCTGACGCGGGGCTCGAACTCACGGACCGCGAGATCGTGACCTGGCTGAAGTCGGCCGCTTAACCGACTGCGCCACTCAGGCGCCCCTGTCTTTGCATGTCTTGAGCTTTAGCTCTTCTGCCTGGAGCTTTTAGAATCTAGTCCTCTGGATTGCTGCTCAGCTCTAACCAGAGTCTAGGGCTCCCCATATTTGCTTTTTCCCTGCCAGTCCAGGAAGGATGGTCCTTTCTGTGGGCCAACTCCTATCTTCCCCAGCAGAATAAGCCACTTTGTTCATAGAACCTTTCTTTTGGAATCCATATGCCCCCTCCCTCTTTTTTGGGGGGTGGAATGGGGTGTGGAGGTGGGGTTGCAGGACCTGAGGAAGGGAAGGGATGATTAGAAGGGCTTCTATGAAGGAGACAGGGGGCAAAGAAGAGGAAGGCAATAGAGTGGCAAGAGAATTGAGAAACTGAATGAAACTGCTGACTAATTATCTGCAGCTAGAGTATTACACCCACATAAATACTGTTGTTGTTGTTGTTGTTGTTGTTGTTTCTCAGTACTTAAAATAGCTCGGTATAGCAGAATGCTGAAAACAGTTGTGCTTGGTTTCTTGAAGTACTGATTCAGCAAACATTTGAGCCTCTGTCCTCAGAGACAGGCCCTGCTCTAGGTACTCTCCTGTGTGTGTATCACTCTGGAATGCGAGAAATCCTTATGCCTGTTTCACAAAGAAAGAAGCCTGGGCTTCAGCATGGCATAGACCAGAAAGGCAACTTTTTGTTTGCCGAACTAGATAGACCTCGGTTTTCATTCTAGTCTTGCCAGTTTCGGACGGCGTAGCCTTGGGCAAATTCCTTTGCTGTACCGGTTGCAATGACCATGTGCTGCCACGACAGGAAATCAAAGAGTATCTTAAATTAGGAGGTAGGAAGTACAGGACTGACACAGAGGCTCTAAGATGTCATCTGGGATCTAAGCTAGAATCTTTCTGCTCAGCCATCCTTGGCTTGAGGCTTTTCTCCTTGTGGCTACAAGCTAGCTGCTTCATCTCCAGCATTGCATCCCTATTCTGAAAGGAAGAAGGGCAAGGGTGAATGGCCAAAAAAAGAGAAAAGATTCTAAAAGAAGAGAGAATAAACACTAAGTGAGCAATTTGCTAACCTAGTAGCATCATTTGTAAAGATCAAATTAAATAATGTTCGTAAAACGTTTACCAAGAAGCGGTTGATTCTTAAAAATACCCCTCCCTTGGTGCGCCTGGGTAGCCCAGTCAGTTGGGTGTCCGGCTCTTGGTTTCAGCTCAGGTCATGATCTCACAGTTCATGGGATCAAGCCCTACATCAGGCTCTGTGCTGAAGGTGCAGAGCCTGCTTGGGATTCTCTCTGTCTCATGCCCTAGTCTGCCCCCCCCCCCATCAAAATAAATTAATTAATTAAAAAACTACCCCTGCCCAATTTGTGGGGACAGGTATTTATTTATTTGATCACTGTAGTCACAGAGGCAATAAACAGAACAGATGATAGTCACTGCACCTTAGTTTCCTTTTATGTTTAGAAATTCTATATTTTCTTAAATCTTTTGGCATCTCTTCAGCTATACAACTAAAACTACCTCTATGCTGTGTTAATCTACACAACTGCCTGCAGAATGCTTGGTTCTAGGACCTTTTACTAAGACAGCATTACATGGGTATTATATAAGAACTTGGTTCAAATTTATTTATATTTCAGCATGTTCACCTCCTTATAGTCTTAAGACATTTGTTCTTTTTTGGGGCAAATGGTTATTTATTCCCCCCAGGGATCATACTTTGGAAAGACCTGGGCAGGGAAAATGGTTAGAGAATAGTGGCATTTTCTCAGCCTTATAAATAAACACAACTGTATGTTTTATTGATTCTTTGCAGTTTTTAAAATATTTAACAGAGAGAGGGAACTGTAAAACTCTTTCCGCTTCTGCCCGTGAAAAGAATTGGAATTTTAAAATTCCCTTGTCACAGAATCAGTATGTAAGATCATGAAAATTTAATACCAATTGGCTGCAGAGTCTCACTTCATTTAACTGAGAATTTTACACTGAACATGAGGGAATTATAATATCAGTACAGGTCAAAAATAAAAAATGATGGTAGAAAAGTAATACATCAAGATACAAATTATATATACTGAATGATCATAGCTAAGTTTAAAATATAAACATAGGAAGAAGCCTAGAAGGAAATGCAGTAAGGTGTGAATTTAGAGAAGTTATATTTTAGTGGGAAGATCCTAGATAATGCTTTCTTCTTTCACCTGTTCCATAATTTCCAATGGATACTTTTTTTTAAACAAGGATGCTTTTAAAAAATAATCACAAATAATAAGTAACTTAGAAAAGATACTAAATAGAAATAGTTTTGGAAGAGAAACATCTGGAACCCTGAAAACACAGTTTGCTTGGGAGAAGAAGCCCAAGGGCCCCCATGTTACAGCTGATGCCTGAGCCTGAATTTTATTTCATCTACTTTGATACCATCCCTTCTCTTCCCTTCCATTTTTCTTTTCCTTTATTTCTCATCTCTTTTCCTCTTAATATACGGCAGGTTAAAAGATTAATTATAAGAAGACCAATTTTATATAGTAGAATGAACAGTACACCTTAAAACCAGACAGATTTGGATTTGAATCCTGACATCACCATTTATTTGTTCAACAAACATTATTTGAGCAGCTACTGTGTCGCTTACTATCTTAGGCACCGAGGATTCACCAATGATTAAAAACAAATAAAAATGGGGCGCCTGGGTGGCTCAGTCAGTTAAGCGTCCAACTCTTGGTGTCAGCTCAGGTCCTGATCACACGGTTTGTGAGATCAAGCCCCATGTCAGGCTCTGTGCTGACAGCACGGAGCCTGCTTGGGATTCTCTCCCTCTCTCATTGCTCCTGCTCTGATCTCTCTCTCTCTCTCTCTCTCTCTCTTTCAAAATAAATAAACTTTAAAAACAAAGTTAAAAAAAATGTCTGCCTTTGTGCAATGTATATTCTACTAGGGGAAGACTATGTCAGTTAAGAGGCCCTGGAAAGACCCCTGGATCAAAAAATATCTGCCCAAGCTGATGATTACAATGTGTAAAGTATGGTATGAAGGACTTAGATTTTTGGATCAACAGATCTCTTCTTTTAAAGTGCAGATGTCCAGGGGCGCCTGGGTGGCTCAGTCAGTTGAGCGTCCGACTTCGGCTCAGGTCATGATCTCACGGTTCGTGAGTTCGAGCCCCGTGTCGGGCTCTGTGCTGACAGCTCAGAGCCTGGAGCCTGCTTCAGATTCTGTGTCCCCGTCTCTCTCCTCCCCACCCCTGCTTGTGCTCTGTCTCTCTCTGTCTTTCAAAAATGAATAAACATAAAAAAAAAAATTTAAGTGCAGATGTCTGTGGAAAGAGTATATCATCATTAGACTACACTGTTCTTTATATATTAGCATAAATTAATTCTATCATATATCTTAAATGCTAAATGAGAGCCATGCTTTGCAAGAATAAACATTTTAATTGAAGAGAGGACCATTGGATACTATTCAGGAATATTGAGTGGGTTTCAGACTAGGCAGTAAGAATGTCCTCTGGCAACAGGTGACTTAGGAAGGGCAAGAAAGAGGATTAAAGAACAATGTTAGGATTCTGGGAACAGATTTTACTCTTAACACATTAGTTTGTTTGGGGGGAAGATCTAAAAGGCTTCCCATATTTAGGTACTACCCTTCTTCCTTCTCTTTGCAGCCAAGTCTTTTTGAGAGTGCCTTATGACCTGGAGATTCCAGATTCCAGAATATAGAGAGATATATCTGTGGCCTTCCCAAATCCTTCTCATTCTCAAATACTCCTACTAGAGTGTACCATCTCCCCCACAAAACGTATAAAGTCTAAATAAATAAAAAGTGGGGCGCTTGGGTGGCTTAGTAGGTTAAGCCTCTGACACTTGATTTAGGCTCAGGTCATGATCCTATGGTTCATAAGATTGAGCCCTGCATTGGGCTCTGCGAGGACAGTGCAGAGCTTGCTTGGGATTCTCTCTCTCCCTCTCTCTACTCCTTCCCCATACTCTCTCTCCCTTTCTCAAAATAAATGAACTCAAAAAAAATAATAAAAAGTGGCCCCTGGGTGGCTCAGTTGGTTAAGCTTCTGACTGTTGATCTTGGCTCAGGTCATCTCACAGGTTTGTGAGTTTGAGCCCCGCCTCAGGCTCTGTTGTTAGTGCAGAGCCTGCTTGTGGGTCTCTCTCTCCCTCTCTCTCTGCCCCTCCCCTGCTTGCTCTCTCAAAATAAGTAAAGTTAAAAAAAAAAAAAAATAGAATAACAGTCCCACTGAGGTACAAATACCAGCCTTGTGCTTATTAGTAGCTTGCCTCTTGCTCACATTTTTAAATGAAAGTTCACTAATAAAATTTAAAATATGTAGATGCCAATATTCTGCTGTCATTTATACTTGCATCTCTATATCCTCCCTCCGGTTCACCTTTCACCTCTTCCACAGTGTTGCCTCTATTCCTATTATTCTGAAATTGTACATTGTAAAGTTGTAAAGAGGTTCTGAGTTCTGTCACAGCCTAGGGCCCCTCCTGTTTAAAGAAACAGAAAGTCTTGTAAAATAATTCAGGTCAAAGAAGATGTAAGGAAGGATATAGGGGAATCTAAAAGGAAATATTCAGGAAGTACAGCCCAGCCCCCATGAGAACTAGAGTCAACATACAGGTACTATGTGTGGAGTGTGTGTGTGTGTGTGTGTGTGTGTGTGTGTGTGTGTGTGTGTGTTTGGTGCATGTCAGTCAAGCTTGATAGTCTCCTTTCTGTGCTTTTTTTCCGTGAATCTGTTCTACTCCCTTCTTTCTGAGACTTGCTTTCTCTGCTGATTCATGACCCATCTGCTGCCATTATGTTAGGCTTGCACAAATGCCATGGCCCCAACCCTGGCTTTTTCCTGGCCCAAGTAGGACCCGTGTTTAAGAAATGTTTCATTATTATTACCTGTGTTTCCCTTTATCTTGGCTTACAGAGTATAGGTGGGGTGGGAGGATGGAAGATTTAGTGTATCCTGTTAAGAACCATTGATCTTCGGTTACCCGAGTGTGGTAGTAGTTGGTATTATTTCCTGACAACAACAGTTAGCTTGTGGTAACCACTGTGTATACTGTCTCCATTAACTGTCTTAATATCACTACTTTCATCCCCTTTATGCAAGAGGACACTTGAAGGAGGGAGCTAAAGTAGCCCAGTGACTGGGATTTGATCTGAGATTTCCTACTGCGGAGGCTGAGTCCTCTCCTGCTCTCCCACATCAATCTCTAATCACTTCATTGGTTGTTCTTGGCAATTGCCATAGCTTAACCCTGGTACTTATTTCCCCAGACTACTCTGTCTCACTCTGGGGAAGTAGATAATTTGTGAGAAGGGGTACACTAATCAGTGGGTTACAGAAGTCCATCCAGTAACATTGTTTCCTAGTTGTTTCCAGTCTGTGACAAAGCACTGCTCTTGCCGGAACATATGGAGACCAGGTGAGACTGCTCTGTTTCTCATGTGGAGCCATCCACCAACTCTAGCAGCCCTCCAAATTGACACTACACTTTGTCATTTATATAAGCTGTTGCTAATGTTCAATAATACTTCAGGGCTTAGCCCTGGCACAGTACCTGGTATATGGTGGGATGGATGACCAATAAGTGTTCTCCCTGCCAGTAAACCGAACCAGCCAACTTTAGATTATATCTTCTCATAAAATGGAAGCCAAGGGTCATCAGAGTTGGTGTCTTTTTCCATTTGAGTGGCTATAACAGAATACCATAGATGGGGTGGTTTAAAACCAACAGAAATTTATTTCTTACAGTCCTGGAGACTTGGAAGTCCAAGATCAAAGTGCTGGCAGATTCATGACTGGTAAGGACCCATTCACTTCCTGGTTCATTGATGGCTGGCTTCTTACTGTGTCCTCACATGGCAGAAGGAACAAAGGAGCTTTCTTAGGACTCCTTGGTAAGGATATTAATCCCACTTGGAGCCCTCATGGCCTGATAACCTCCCAAAGGCCTCATCTATAGAATCACATTGGAGGTTAGGATTTCAACATATGAATATTTGTGACACAAATACTGAGACTTTAGCACCAAGTTAGTTAGTGAAGGGAATCATGATTATAGGCTAGCAACCTTTGGAATAGATGATTCTGTTAAAAAAATAAATAAATGTTTATTTTTGAGACAGAGGGGGGAGGGACAGAGAGGGAGGGAGACAGATGATCTGAAACAGGCTGGGCTCAAACTCAGGAACTCACCTGGGCTCCAAATCAGCTGAGATCATGACCTCAGCTGAAGTTGGGACACTTAACTGACTGAGCCACCAGGCGGCGCCCCCCCCCCCCGCAAAATGTTTTTTAAGACACTTTTTAAATAAAAAACTTTAAAGATCACAATGGAGGGGATCAGCTGGACCATAATCATTCGGTTCCCCAAGATGTATCTTAGGTCCCTTTCACATTACTGCTGCCACCAACATGTTGGCCTCTAGGAGGCACTGTTTCCCCTCCAAGGCCGGGGGCCAGCGGCTGTGAATCAAGTATACAGCAGAACCTAACTACAGCTGGGTTCTGTCTGCTAGAAGCTGCCACAGGGAAACAGATGGAGTAGAGTAATGCCAATCAGGTAAACTGGTTATTAGGAGAGTTTATTGATCCTCAGCTCACAGCTCACTGGGGGTCCTGAATTCCTGGCTTTTGGACTATTGATGTTCCTTACTCCCAATATCCAGGAATCCTTTATTGGGCTTGGTGCTAGGACAAAATTGCAAGGTCCCTTCTCAGAGCCAAGCTTAGTGGGAAAGAGGGATAGTCCCCTAAAGTCCTCAAGACCAGGCCTGAGCATGGGAGAAGTCCTGACGGCCTTCCTTAGACTCACCCTCACAGTGCCTGATTTTTTGGTTTGGAATTAAGTATACTTCTCTTCAGACAACACCTAGCATGTGGCATAGACCTAACTTAATTGTCGCTACCCTTTCTCAATAATAGAGGGTCCCGTTTGTTACATATACTTTGCCTTCACTATGAAATAATTTCTATTTTAGGTACACCTTGGCCAGAAAGCAGCTATTAATAGTAACCGTAGCTAAGAAAACCAATTAGCAAATTCATTCATTTAGGATTATGTCTACATTTTTGTTCTCAAGATTTCAATATTTAGTATTAAATAATAGAGTCTACCTTCATAAAATCCAATTCCACTCTAAACAAATGCCATAAAGCTTGAAAAATAGAAGTTGATTTTAATTTTATAAAATTTATATTTGACAAGACTAAGGTCCAATCAATGTTTTTTTCTATATTGATTTGTTAAACCATAGGATTAGAATTAAGCTAACCGGGGTTTTTGGGTGGCTCAGTGCATTGAGTGTCGACTTCAGCTCAGGTCACGATCTTGTGGTTCGAGCCCCATGTTGGATCTGTGCTGACAGCTCGGAGCCTGGAGCCTGCCTGCTTCAGATTCTGTCTCCATCTCTTTCTCTGCTCCTCTCCTGCTCCCACTCTTGTCTCTCTCTCTCAAAAATAAATAAACATTAAAAAAAAAAAAGGAATTAAGCTAAACAATAATGATGCTTTATTGAAGAAATAATGCATCCTCATTCATCAATCTGGTAATTGTCTTAAATGTTCTGGATATATTTTCAAATATTGTTGTCTGAGGTCCATTCCTTCACCCTAACCTGATTATGAATGTGTAATTTTATCTGGGAACCAGAGGGTCATTTGTTGTATACACACCTGTCTTTTATTATACTCTTCTCCCATCAAACAATTCCACTTATGTACTTGGGTATTTGTTTTCACATTTCCCTGTGGCTGTTAAGGTTATTTATTAGCTTCCGGTTTCCACTACTATGTGTAATAGTCCTTCCACTCTTAATTTGCTACTTGTGATCTAATATAGACTGTTAGCCATGGGCAACTTTTATTGAGCACTTACTGTGTTCCAGGCATTGTTCCCAGAACTTTGTGCATATTAGCCAATATAATCCTCATAAGCACTCTATAGAGAAGGCACTATTATTATTCCTATTCTGTGACCATTTGTCCAAAGTCCTACAACTACCAAGAGGCAGAGCTTGGGATTCAAACCAATCCAGCTCCAGAGCTTATAACACTATAGAATATACAATACTGCCTCAATATCCAGGTTTATTAGAATAGCTTAAGAGTAAGTAGGATCTTCATAGAATTTCCAAAGTACTCACCTGTGAATTATATTTTGCTCATATATAACCTCTTGGAGACCATTTCCTCATCCGTAAAATGGAAATAACAGAACTGGCCTGATAGGACTGCTGTGAAGATTCAAGGGGTGAGATGTGTTTCTATTATGTGTATGTAAGTGTATATGTGTGTGTGATAAATTTCTGTGTTTTCTTACATGTGTACACACATGTGCACCCTACACAGTGCCTGTTCATTATTTTAAGCACCATTCCTGTGCTTGATAAATGATAGCTATTACTGCTATTATCCATGAGTTTTAAGGACAGCAGAACATCCTGACATCTAATGATCTGTAGATGTCGAGAAGCCTTTACACTCATCCCCTCTTCATAGCCCTCTTCCACAGGGCTCATCCACTTCCTTTTTAAGGACCCTGCCAGTGCTCATTTAGGAGCTCCCCTAAGTGGTGGTAGAAGAAAATTTCTAGGGGCTTTCGGGTCCTTAGTCTGGGGGCCTCCCCCGTGCTCACACTCCCTTCTTCCCAGCCAGCCTTTCGTGCCCTCCACTCTTCTCGGGACCCCTCTCCCCTGGGCCATAGAATACCTGTGGAGCTCAGTCTTTCTGTTTTCCCTGGGAGAATAGAAAGATTTGTATCAGGCTTTGGCTTCTGGCTTTCTCTGGGTGGGCCTCTACCTCCCAGGTAGCCTGAAGGTGCAGCACAGGATTTCGGGGGTGTTGTTTCCCAAGTGGGCAATTTGCATCTCAGAAGAACTCCAAGTGGGGTCATCAGGCATTTAAATGTACTACTCAAAACCCGGCCCTCCCTGAGGATTAACCCCTCTGGGCACTTCCTCTTCCAGTTTTGCAGAGTTTAGGAGATCTCAATGTAGGGCTAGAGATTAAAATAAATAAGCAAAATAGTTGTTAAGTTATAGAGGTGTATGCATTTTGCCCAAGATCCACAATTTATTAAGAGAAACATTTACTCTGAGATGGATGAGAGATGTTGCCAACAAATGAAGTTATATTTAGGTGAAAATTATCTTTAAAACTCAGAAGAAAATGAAATGACCTTGAGAACATCTTATGAATCCAATGAATAGCAGAAGAGGGGAAGAAATTTTGAATTAAAGGTAAGATACTATGCCAGCTAGTCGTTAAAGGGTCTCCCTGCCTTCTGTCTTCCTCCTGACCCCTCCTTTCTTCTTGCTGTGGCCTGTGATATATTTTTTTAAATGTTTATTCATTTTTGAGAGAAAGCGTGAGTGGGGAAGGGGCAGAAAGAGAGGGGGACAGAGGATCCAAAGCGGGCTCTGCGTTGACATCAGTGAGCCCGATGAGGGGCTCGAACTCAGGAGCTGTGAGATCATGATCTGAGCTTAAGTCCAGATGCTTAACCAATTTGAGCCATTCAGGCGCCCCTGGCCTGTGATATATTTAAGAAGACTCTTCATCTGGTTTCTCTCTGGGCTAACACACCTCAGTTCCCACTCCCCCTGCCCCCCTGCATTGTGTTCAGGATAAAATCCAGAATGTTTGATTTATTATGGCCCCTCAGCCTTCAAAAGTTGCCTTGTCCCTCCCCACCCCCAGTCCTCTGCTCCTCTCCAATGCCCCTTGTAAACTCCAGTTTCTAGACTAAAGAGCTTTCACTTCCTAAATGTTCTTACCTCCAGAAGTCTCCCTGTGCTTACCCTCCCGAGGGACCACTTCCCATCTACAAAATTGGCTCCTACTTGTCCTTCAGTTTTCAATTTAGAAGACACCTCCCCCACCCACTGAATCTGGTGCTTCCCTAGATCTTACCCCCAGGGCGTGACACCTGTTTGCTACACGCAGTTAAGCAGACTTCAAGAGGACTCAGTCTTCTTGAGGCCAAGAACCCTGTTTTGTCTGTTTCACGGGTCTACACACAGTTCAGTGTTTGGCCCTTCTGGACATTTAGTAAGTAGATGTTGAATGAAAGGATTGGGGGCAGAGGAAACTGGTGGCAGTTGCCTAACTGGGAAGTGCTGTAGATGGAGGGCTGAGAGATGGAGTCTGGTGGGCTGCTGGCTTTTTCCTCACACCTAACTGCTGTCAGAGCCTGGCCCTCATAACTGATCCGCAAATTGCTTGAAACGCTGGGAAACCGGCTTCTGCCAACCGAACCTTGCACCGCCCTCAGGTTTGCTCATTTGTTAATGTGTAAGAAGAAATACTAACTGTCAGGAGGAAGAGACTCCCTGCCAACAATTTCTCACCCTATAGGAAGCTACAGGGAATCCATATTAAAATCAGCAGGTTGCATGTGGGACCTTCCTCCCTTCCTCCCTTCCTCTCTTCCTTACTTTCTTCCACTTCTATTGGAACAAAAGAATGTGAGTGATTTTAGAGATGACCAACCACCCTTTTCACCGACTCCTTCATCTGTAGATCAGTTTTGTATATTCATTCTGGTTATGGTCCAGGTTGATCCCGTGGAATAATTTGGAAGTCTCTTCCAGATCGTTTGCTTTATCTCTGCTCTGTCTGATGTGAATCTCATTTCCAAATTCCAGGGTGGGCGGGTGTGCAGGGACATCCAGGGCAATAATTACCCTGCTGCAGCTTCTATACATAGTCCTGCTAATGAGTCCGTACATAATGCTTTCTCTTATGATATAGCACATAAGAAGATTTAAAATTCAGCATTTGTCAGGGGGTGTCTCGGTGACTCAGTCAGGTAAGCAGCTGACTCTTGATTTCGACTCAGGTCATGGTCTCACAGTTCATGAGTTCAAACCCCACATCGGGCTCCAAGCCTGCTTGGGATTACTCTCTCTGTCTCTCTCAAAAGTAAATGAATAAATTTAAAAGAATACATAAAATAAAATTCAGCATTTGCAAAGAAATACTGGAAATGATAAATCATAAGGTTGTCAGGGAGAAAAAAATTTTCTACTAAGGTTCGGTTGTTGGGAGCCTTTGAGTTAAACTAACAAAAGACAGGGGTGTTTGGCTGACTCAGTCAGTGGAGCATGTGGCTCTTATTCTTGGGGTCGTTAGTTCGAGCCTCATGTTGGGTATAAGAGATTGCTTAAGTACACTTAAAGAAATCTTTAAAAAAAACTAACAAGAGACAAATTGTCAAGAAAAAGACAAAATTTAATCACATGTTTTTATTAATGTGTCTCAGAGGGGCAATTAGAATTTGGGGGTTGTACTATACCATCTTAATGGGGAAAGAGTATAGGGGGAAGGGCACTTACTGGAAAACAAGACTTCTTTTTTTTTTTTTAATGTTTATTTTTCAGAGAGAGAGACAGAGACAGAGCCGCAAGCAGGGGAGGGGCTTAGAGAGAGGGAGACACAGAATCTGAAGCAGGCTCCAGGCTCCAGCTGTCAGCACAGAGCTTGTGGCTCAAACTTAGCAACTAATGAACCTCTAGATCATGACCTCAGCCGAAGTCTGACGCTTAACCAACTGAGCCACTCAGGCGCCCCTAAAACAAAATACTTCTTAATGAGGGAAGGAGATGGGGAGAAAAGACATTATGGGAAAATGCATGAAATTTTTGGAAAGTTAATGGGCTCCTAGGAGTGCAGATGGGAGAAAGGGTAGTTTTAGGTGTGGTTTGGAGACTTCTCAAAGTCTCTGATGATAAGAATCAGTCTAACCTGGTTGATCTATGACAATTTGGGTTCTTTTGAGTTCTTTTGGGAAGCTCTGCTTTTAGGCATATAAAGGATTTCAGGAACTCAAATAGCTTCTGCTCAAATAATTTTTATGCCACAGTGGCATATTCTGGACCCCTTCATGGTCAATTTTTTTTTCCTCTGGAGTATTTTAGTGGGTAGAAGATAATTGGATAAAACTGTTTTCCAAAATTATATCAGACTTTGAATTTGAGGCCCCAAAAACTGTCTAACTGGCTAGAATATAAAAGAAATATAAACAGGGGCGCCTGGGTGGCTCAGTCAGTTGAGCGGCCGACTTCGGCTCAGGTCATGGTCTCGCGGTCCGTGAGTTCAAGCCCCACATCGGGCTCTGTGCTGACAGCTCAGAGCCTGGAGCCTGTTTTGGATTCTGTGTCTCCCTCTCTCTGACCCTCCCCCATTCATGCTCTGTCTCTCTCTGTCTCAAAAATAAATAAACGTTAAAAAAAAAAAGAAATATAAACAAATACAATGACTAGATATTATTTACTGGATCCAGATGATACTGTTGTTCAAGTTTAAAATATTGCTTACTCAACAAGATTTAACAAATTAAGAGGCATAAGAAAAACCTGAGTGGCTAAGTTGGTTAAGTGTCCAAATCTCGTTTTTCGGCTCAGGTCATGATCTCGCAGTTCATGAGATCCAGCCCCGCGTCCGGCTCTGTGCTGTTAGCACAGAGCCTGCTTCGGATTCTCTCTCCCTGTCTCTCTCTCTGTGTCCCTCCCCAGCTTTGGCTCATGTTCGATCTCTCTCTCTCTCTCTCAAAATAAATATTTTTTAAAAGGGGTGAGGCATAAGAAAAATATTTTATTCAAACCAAATGGTTTAAAATTATTAGTCCAATTTTATTTAATCTTTTCTCCCTTTTTTAAGGGTGGTATTTGATAAACTCTAATAGCATATTGTCAGCATGCTTTTTTTTTTTTTTTTTTTTACAATAAAAAGAAATAATCTTGGGGCACCTGGCTGAGAGTATCCAACTCCTTATCTCGGAGTCATGAGCTCGAGGCCCACGTTAGGTATAGAGATTACTTAGAAAAAATCATTCATTCATTCAAAAAATGCTTACTGTACCAGCACCATTTTATTTGCTAGGAGTTTTATTTTAGGCCTGATTTTGTGATATACCAAAAATGGGTAAGAAAGATAAATACAGGATTAAAAAGACAGTGCTTACTATCCCAAGGGAGAATAAGTGAATGAAAACTCTTACCAAGTAGCCATCAAAAGAGACAGGGCAAAACTAGGTGTGTAGGCCAAGCAACCCTAATTCCTTAGAGTTGGTCATTTGTGGCAGAAGTTGGATTTAGGTCCAGCAAAGAGACCTACTGAATCCCTACAAAACAGTGCAGCAGAACCTATCTTTGTGAGAAATGGAACAGAGGAGGCAGTTTCCTCAGTATCTGTTGGGTTTGGCAGAATAACCTCATCTTGTTGGAGCCAAAACACTGAAAGAGTAATGAGACTTTCTGGAATTGTGGGGCCAGGTTGGAAAACTTTGACCTGAGTTAGAAACAGCTAAATGTAGAGAATACAGGGTTGAGGAGATAAGCTGGGGTAAAAAAAACATGTTCTCTGAGCAGTTATCTCTTATTTATACACTATATGCTTTCCATATATTATCTAATTTAATTCTTCTAACACTGCAACAAAGTAACTAGTATAATGTCAACTTTACAGAGGAGGAAACAAATTGTATAACTGCTATTTATTGAACATTTATTTCCTGTTTTATTCTATGCTAAATTAAACATTCATTTCATATTCTTAAGTATATGTGTTGTTATTTATGTTGAATTCTTTGCATATTTTAATAGATAACACAAGATTGTTCTTCCACATTTGCTATGATTATAACTAGAAAAAAAACACATGGAAATTTAGAAGGAAATAAAAGTGCTCACAGCGTTTGTATTTGGTCATGTGATTGCGGCACATCTATTTTTCTTCCCGTTTTCTACATTTCCATACTGAGCATATATTAGTTAAAATGATAAACATGAGTAAAATGATACAGTATAGATTATACTAATGTAGCCTCATAGCTTAAGGAAATATTCATGAGATCTTTCCTAAAAGCAATAACTGCAAGAGAAAACATCTCACTAGAAGCCATGACACAGACATAAAATCTGAAATATTACATATTAGGTTGTAGTACATAAACTAATTAGAATCACGTCTTATAAATGCTCTATAAGACGTAAACACAGCCAGTGTTACAGGAGGCTGCCGAGTGGTCCAATTTACAGGAGAAAATAAGAAAGTTGGCAAGCCAGGCTGAAGCAGTGACTAGTTAGAGTCAGCTGCCTACTGGTGTTTTGAACAATTTGCCCCACTTGTCTGAGACTCCATTTCCTCTTCTGTAAATGGAAAATAATGATTCCCACTGTGCTGATCTTTGCTGAGGATGGATTAACAGCCAATTGGAGTGGGTTCAAAAAGGATAGAAGAAAAATTAGAGACAGCAAGTATAGACAACTCTTGAGTTTTACTCTGGAAAAGCAGAGAAGTGGGGTGTAGCTAGCGGGGAAGTTTGTTACTGTTTTTCAGCTGGGCTGTTTTAAAGCATGTTTATATGCTGATGGGAATGATCCAGTAGAGAGGGAAAAACTGGTGATGATGGGTAAGTGCAGGAGGGATGTTTCTGAGTAGGCGGCAGGGGAGGCTTGACCTATAGGAGCACAGCATAGGGAAAGCAACAAGTAGGACGGAAGAGTGATGGGTGCAGACGCAGAGAACACGTGAAGGTGCCCTGATTGCCGCGCTGTGTTGTGGGCACGTGATTAAGCCCCTCGCTCCAGCAAAATGCACGGACAAAGGAGACACATTGAGAGGGTAAATGGGGAGAAGTTGTCTGGAAACTTGAGGAGAGCAGAAAAGCTGTGACACAGTTACCTAGGAGAGTAAATTGATAAGAAGTATTGCGCCATTGCAGTGGTGGCAGACGTAGGGCTACTGGAAGTCTGTAGGCAAGAATTTGAAGTGAGACCAGAAGGCAGCCTTGTGTGTTTTCCTCCAGGCACAGTGACTGGGCTAAAGACAAGGTGTCAGCAGGGCTGTTTCCTTCTGGAAGCTCCAGGGGAGAATCGGTTTCCTTGCCTTTGCCAGTTTCTAGAGGCCACCTGCACTTCCTGGCTCATGGTCCCTCCTACATCTTCAAAGCCAGCAACTTGGCGTCTGTCAGTCTCCTTCACACATTCTCCTTCTTTCCTCAGGTCACCTTCTCTCCAACTTTGAGCCTCTTGCCTCCTCAGAAGGACCTATGTGGTTACTTTGGGCCTATTGGGATAATCCAGGATAATCTCCCCATCCCCAGATCCTTAATCAACATCTGCAAAGTCCCTTTTTGCCATGTAAAGTAACATTCACAGGTCTGCAGATTAGGACATGGGCATCCTTGGGGGGACCATTATTCTGTCTCCCATAATTAGTAAAGTTGAATATGTTTTCATATGATTATTAGCTTTTTGTATTTCTTTTGTGAATTTTTCATTCTTGACATTTTTTTTCTATTAGCTATTAGTCTTCTAATCCATTTGTAAGAACTCTTTATCACTTAAGGATATAAATCCTAATAATACAACATTTTGCATATTCCCCCCCTTGTTTATTGCTTGCCTTTCAATTTTGTTTACAAGATACTGTCCAATTTACAAAAATACAGTACCATTTTAAAACTTTATATTGTGGAAAATGTCAAACAAAATGGAGAGAATACTGTATTAAATCTCTATATATTCATCGCCAAGTTTAAATATTGATTTAAGGCTATTCTTATTTTATCTATATGTACCCTTACCCATATCCCCTACATTATTTATCATTTTGAGACAAATCCCAGACATCATATATCTCATCCATAAATATGTCAGCAAAATCCATTAATTTCATGATTTAAATTTTCCTAAATTATTTTCCCTAAGGTTTCTGGTTTTGGTGCCATGTAGAAGAAAGCCCAATTCACTTGTGTTTTTAAAGGGGGTGGAAAATAAACTCTGAATATAAGTTTTGGTGCCTTTTTTTTTTAAATTAAAAAAAATTTTTTTTTTTTTAATTTTTTTTTTTTTTTCAACGTTTATTTATTTTTGGGACAGAGAGAGACAGAGCATGAACGGGGGAGGGGCAGAGAGAGAGGGAGACACAGAATCGGAAACAGGCTCCAGGCTCTGAGCCATCAGCCCAGAGCCCGACGCGGGGCTCGAACTCACGGACTGCGAGATCGTGACCTGGCTGAAGTCGGACGCTTAACCGACTGCGCCACCCAGGCGCCCCAAAATTTTTTTTTTTAATGTTTACTTTTAACAGAGAGAGAGACAGAGCATGAGCAGGGGAGGGGCAGAGAGAGAGGGAGACACAGAATCCGAAGCAGGCTCTAGGCTCCGAGCTATCAGCACAGAACCCGACCTGGGACTTGAACTCAGACTTTGAGATCATGACCTGAGCCAAACTCAGACGCTCAACCAACTGAGCCACCCAGGTGCCCCAAGTTTTTGTGCCTTTTAAGGAAGTTTCCTTAAACTTAAACAATTTATTTCCTTTAAATTGTTCTTATTAGCAATGACCATTTTCTGGCTGTTTAAACAAGTGTATTTGAGCACCTACCATGTGGAAAATGCTGTGAATTTAATTTTTGTTACCCTTGCGTGCATGTGAACAGGGAACTGTATAAAAAGGATTACAATTATAAAATTAGCAGGCTGCCCACTGATGTCTGCACTCCTGATTTAGTCTTCTTTCCGTGACGACACTGATGATTGGGAACAACTGTTGGCAATTGTCTGTTGTGCCTGCATCATTTACACGTTTAAATGTTTTTATTTTTGTTTTGCCAAGGCCACGGGGCACTGTGTGGAAGTAAAGACAAATATGCAAAACAAAGGGAAGAACATATTCCCTCCGTCATAGTCCGTTTGCTGTGTGACCCCTCCATGTTCCCAGAGAGATGAGCTCCATGGTCTTTCGTTTAACACAGCCCAGACTGTAATGGACTGTTGGCAACCACAGATGTAACTGGAGAGCTGTTGGCTTCCATTTTGAAAAAGAAGAAATATAACAAGTACAGGACTCAGTAAGCATAGATGATCTACGTGATTTCTTCTTACTTTCCAGACAGAAAAGGGGGTGGCCTGGCTGGAGTGCAGTGTGCACTTGTCATAGCCTAGCAACTCCACAGCCAAAACAAACACAGCTCAGACCTTACTGCCATAAATACCAACGGATTGGTTGGCACCCACTAATTTCCTACTCTTAACCCCTTGCAACCCAGTTTCCACCCATTTCTGTGGAAACTCTTCTTTCGAAGGTTGGCCAGTGAGAGCCTGGACATTATTTCAGTCTCTGTCTTGTGTGTCCTTTCTTTAGGAAGTGACTGTTAACAGCCCCCCTGTTTTTAAACTCCTTGCTCTCTTAGCTTGTGATGCTAAATGATTCTGTTCTATGCAGGTATTTCTGTGTGAATCTTTGACTCCTATGGTGGTTGCTTCCTATCCCTTCATCCCTTAGATGGGGATGCTTTTTAGGCTGATGTGCTTCTCTCTTAGCACTGACTTCTCTTGCCCCCAAATCTCTATTTCCAGCCTTCTTTCCTGAACTCCTGACACACATTTCTGGCTAATTTCTGGGGATGTCCGAGACATCTCAGTCCTGCCTTGAACTATAGGGGTGCACACCGGTACCCATTCCCCTAGGCTCAGACCCACCCAGTTCAGGAGACACCATGGCAGGAACTAAAGGATCACAATTTGGCGAACTTGGAATTGAGTCTGATTGCTGTATATATCAGGTGAGCCTGAATGGAGCCGGTGGCCCCCTGCGAGGGGCTGTGGTCATACAACCTTCCCTCTTGGAGACCTGAATGATGCTTGTCTTGCCCAACCAAGAACTTTGTACTCCCTGTAGTGTGAGACCTGTTTTGCGGAGGCCCTGAAGTGTTTATTAGTTTCACCAGTCCCTTCCCAAATAATCATATCCTGTTTTGTTTTATTTTTCCCCAGTCCCACTAGTGCTGTGTTTCCCATCTTCACTGTCAGACTCTTCTGGGAACTGTTGGGCCTTGAGTCGCAGGGCCATTTTCCTGGACATTCACTAGGTCTTGACCATTACCCCTTCTGTGTCCTCCTGCCCCCATTTCCTTCATGCCTTAATTACTTCATGCTCAAAATTACTGAAAATCCCCCCAACTGTTGTTTCTGGAGGTGGAGCCTCCTGCCTTCTAGTGCTGTCTTAAATCCTTCCTGGAACTTGGTGAAATATAAAAATATACTTACCTCGGAGGGCACCTGGGTGGCTCAGTTGGTTGAGTGTCTGACTTTGGCTCAGGTCATGATCTCATAGTTTATGAATTTGAGCCCTGCGTCGAGCTCTGTGCTAACAGCTCAGAGCCTGGAGCCTACTTAGGATTCAATCTCCCTTGCTGTCTGCCCCTCCCCTGCTTGTGCTCTCTCATAAAAATAAATAAAACATTTATATATATATATACACATATATGTGTACATGTGTATGTATGTGTATATATATGTGTGTATACATGTGTATATCTGTATGTATATACACCTATGTGTATATATACACGTATGTATATATACAGATATGTATATATACGTGTATATATCTGTATATATATATACGTACGTGTGTGTATATATACATACATACTTGGAAGTAGATTAAAAAGTTTTTTTTTAATGTTTATTTATTTTTGAGAGAAAGAGAGACAGAGCATGAGTGGGGGAGGGGCAGAGAGAGAGGGAGACACAGAATCCTAAGCAGGCTCCAGGCTTTGAGCTGTCAGCGCGGAGCCTGACGTGGGGGCTCGAACTCATGAACCGCATATCATGACCCGAGCTGAAGTCAGGCGCTGAACCGACTAGCAGGTGCCCCGGAAGTAGATTTTTTAAATCAATAATTATTAGCATTCTTTTCATTATTTAATTTCAACTGTGCATCATGTGTAAGGTTGGAGGGCCTGATTTTACTAGTGTCCCATAAATTCAGGCAGGCACTCCTTTGACATATGTGCTAGCTAAAGTTGTATGTAAAATATTTTCAAGCACTCACCTTGATCATGTTGCTGCATGGGAAAATGCCTTCAGGTAACTTTCACCCCAGGCCATAGTCCACACTTAAATTGGTGTGCTCTTTGAGTCTTTCCCAGTTACTGTCTTTATTATTATTATTTTTTCTCCCCCCACCCCAGATCTATTGAGATATAATAGACACATAACGTTGTGTAAGCTTCAGGTGTACAGTGTGAGAATTTGATGTAACTCTTCAGTACGAATAGGGGGACTCTCTTTCTCTTCTTCCTCTTTCTCTCTCCCATTCAAATTGATTAATTAATTATTGAACACTTAAGAGGGGCAAGCCCTAAGTGAAGGGTGAAGCAGGTTGTGGTGAAGGCTGCAGAAAACTGGAGAGAGGAGGCCCCACACCGAGGGAGTGGCAGCTACTGATCTTCCCGCTGTCCACATGTGGATCGTGTGTCCAGTGTTGTCCAATCATCATCTTTTTCTTTTAAAAAAATTTTTTTAAATGTTTATTTATTTTTGAAGAGGAGGGGGAGAGAGAGAGAGAGAGAGAGAGAGAGAGAGAGACACAGTGTGAGTGGGGGAGGGGCAGAGAGAGAGGGAGACACAGGATCCGAAGCAGGCTCCAGGCTCTGAGCCATCAGCACAGAGCCCAACGCGGGGCTTGAACCCAGAACCGTGAGATCATGACCTGAGCTGAAGTCGGACGCTCAACCTACTGAGCCACCCAGGCGCCCCGAATCATCGTCTTTTTCAAGAGACACTGGACATCTGAATTTTGATGTGAAATCTTCCGACTTTAAATGTGAGCAATCAATTAAAAAACCTTTTAAACACTGTGAGGGCTAAGCAGAACAACTGTGAGCCGGATTTGGCCTGCAGTCTCCCTGTTTGCAATCTCTGCTCTCCAGAAACCCCTCAAAGCCCTTCCGTGTTCCCTGATACTTTGCGCCTTCATGGCTCTTCTTTTTGTTCTTCACGTTGCATTATCTGGACTGCCCAACCCCATTCTCCATTGATCCAAATCCTAACTCTTGCCTGATCCTTAAGATCAAACTCAAAGATTGCTATGTGGCATGCTTGGCTTTTCAGCGGCAATAAAGACAGAGCAAACAGGGGAAGCCAAAATCAGAAATGGGTTGACAGGTGGTCTAGATACCAAATCCTGCCAGGCCAGCCAAGGCAAGGATCAGGTTCCCAATCCACAAGTCCATCTAACAGGGAGCCAGAGGACAAGAGGTTCAGTAACTTGGGTTAAGGACCCTGAGCAAGTACTAGGCATAGGACACGGAACATCGCATAGAAGTTGATAATAGTCACAACATTTTTTTTTCAATAGACTTCTTTAGGTTTTTTTTTGCTTTTTTTTTTTCTCCATTTCTTTTTTAAAAATTCTGTTTTTTACTAGAATTCTCTAGTTTTTGAAGGGAAAGAGAAAAAAAAAGGAAGGACAGAGGCACCTGGCTGGTTCAGTTGGTGGAGCACACAACTCTTGCTCTCGGGGTCAGTGAGTTCAAGCCCCATGTTGGGCATAGAGTTTACTAAAAAAAAAAGGTAAAGGCAACTAACATTTTTAAAGTAAGCTCTGTGCCCAACATGGGGCTTGAACTCACTGACCCTGAGATCAAGAGACGTCCTCCACACACTGAAACAGCCAGGCCCCCTGCAGCTACCATTTTTTGAAAACCTACTGTGTGCTAGGTGGGTATGTGCCGAAGTCATACCTGAAGTTCGGAGAGATCAGATAGTTCATTCGTGCCATATAGTTAATAAACGGCACAGTGAGAATTTGGATTTTCCATTCTTTGTGGAAACCACTAAACCGGTGGTTTTCAATTCAATATTGGCTGTATGTTAGAATCCCCTGGGGAGGAAGTGTTTGTACGTGTGGGTGCGCATGCTCACACATGGGTGGATGTTTAGTAGGCAATGTATCAGTGTATCCAGATTTTGATCCCTGGAGAGCTTTAAAAGAATTCAGATGCTGGGGCACTTGGGTGGCTCAGTCTGGTGAGCATTAACTTCAGCTCATTTCATGATCTCAAGGTTTGTGAGTTTGAGCCCCACATCGGGCCCACTGCTATCAGTGCAGAGCCTGCTTCGGGTCCTCTGTTTCCCTCTTTCTCTGCTCCTCCCCCGCTCACTCTCTCTCTCTCTCTCTCTCTCTCTCTCTCTCTCTCTCTCAAAAATAAATAACACGTTAAACAAAATTCAGATGCCTGGTGGCACCCCGCACCACTTAAATAGAATCTCTTGGGATGGGACTCAGGTGATAATGATGTGCAGCCAAGGTCGAGAACCACTGAGTCTTTCCTACAATATTGACCCCTGTTGAGCATTGCTCACAGAGGGAAGGGAAGCAGTGAATAATAAACAGGTAGATGTCAGGGAGGCCAGTGGAACTCAAGTAGTGTTATTTTAATTAGCTGTTTCTTAAAGTGGAAATATATATTTGTACTCATTCCACAACCAGATAGCCCAGTCTGGAAGTCTAGGAATACATAGGGAGCTGTCAGTGGAACAAAGCAATGAAGAGTATAAAATACAGTTCTTCAGGGTGCCTGGCTGGCTCAGTTGGTGGAGCATGGACTCTTGAGCTCGGGGGTGTGAGTTCAAGTCCCACGTTGGGTATAGAGGTTACTTAAAATCTTTAAAAAACTAGTAAGAGTTCTCCAAATATTGGTTTTGTTATTGTTTTTTAACAGTGTACAATTCAGTGCTTTTTACTATATTCACAGAGTTGTGCTACCATCACCACAGTCATTTTTAAAATGTTTTCATCACCTCAAAAAGAAACTCTGTCCTCTTTAGCCATTAACTGCCAGCCCTAAGCAACCACTAATCTACTTTCCTTTTCTAAAGATTTTTCTGTTCTGGATTCAAATGTTGAGGTTTTGGGGTTGTTATTCCTTTTTTCTTTTCTTTTTTTTTTTTTGGAGAGAGAGAGCGGAAGTGCACATGAGCCTGGGAGAGGGGGAGAGAGAGAGAGATGTGGGACTCAGTCTCATAACTGTGAGATCATGACCTGAGTTGAAATCAAGAGTCGAATGCTTTACTGACTGAGACACCCAGATACCCCTCAAGTGTTGGTTTTTAACCCAGGTGCTTCATTGATGCAGGACCCATGATGATCTTTGTTATTTTTATTTATTTTTTTACTTACGTATAGGAAAAAAGCATAAACCATAAGTATACAGCTCAATAAAATTTTTCAGAGTTTCACAGCTTGTGAGTTCAAGCCCCAGTCGGGCTCTGTGCTGACAGCTCAGAGCCTGGAGCCTGCTTCCGATTCTGTGTCGGACCCATCTCTCTGACCCATCCCCTGCCTATGCTCTGTCTTTCTCTCTTTCTCTCTGTCTCAAAAATGAATAAACATTAAAAAATTTTTTTTAATTAAAAAAAAAAAGATTGGAACCTTCCTGTATGCCTCCCTCCTTCAGGGGGGTAACCACTCTTCTTCTGCCTTCTACAACCACAGATTAGTTTCGCCTTTCTTAAAATTTGTACCAGTGGATTTACAGACCCTTTTTGTGTCTGCCTTCTTCTACTCAACATTATGTATGTGAGAGTCACCCATATTATTGCATGTAGCCATGACAATCTTTTGATGTTAAATTCACCTAATTTCCTTAAGAACAAATTACCTGGAAAGGTTCATTGTGACTTCAAAATATTCTTCACATGATTTATTGAACAAGCCACCTCCCTTAGGTCGGTATGAAAATAATCTGTATCTGAAGGATTTGTTTGGGAATTTTCATTCAGAAGACTGACATTGTTGATGGCAAATGATAGCATCTCGGTATTGCAGAGCTAGTTGGCCAAGTCATTAAATTTGAACTGAATAAAAAAAAAAGAAAAAAATTTTTAAGGTTTTATTTTTAAGTCATCTCTGTATCCAACTTGGGACTTGAACTCACAATCCTGAGATCAAGAGTAGCATGCTCTACTGACTGAGCCAGCCAGGTGCCCCTGAACTGAATAAATTTAAATATTTAGTAACATTGAACAAGCATAAGAGATTGACTTCCTTATCTAGGTCTGTCTTTCTGGGATTTTTTTTTTTCTGGGATCTTTTTATTTTTATTTGGGGAACTGCTTATGATTTTTCCTTCTATTTAAACTTCTTATTTTTCTCTTTCACATCTAATAATCAGTACTATAGACCAACCTCCTTCTTCGCCTAAGAATGTCTCAGTGTAAGACCAAACATCTACTAAGGAGATACCTACAAGTGTTGGAAAGTGCCATATAATTTACTCCTAGTTTCCTTGGCAATTTCTTCTCTCCTTGCACATTCAAAGAAGCTAGTGGAATGCTTGCTAAACATGGCAAAGTACTTTGCACAGAAATTTGTTCTCTGTGGAATTTCTTTTTATGGGCCAACAAGGTTTGCCCTTCACAATAAAAGCACAAGGAAGATCTTTGTGAAGATCAGGCCTTCCCTAATACATTTGAATGTTCAGGTCTCTTGGGGAGTCTCTGAAAGCGGGGAAGGAAAGCTGCAGGTTTAATGCTGTGCTCTCTTCCCCAAAATAAGCCTCAATGAGTAACTAGGATATGAGGTCAGTATCCTGGCTTGAGGCCAACCAGATCAGAAACATTGATAACAGAGGTTCTGTGGCATTTAAAATACACACAACAAATGTAATAACCAATAAATAAATGTGCTCACTTCACTAGATACTACTTCCTCGTGCCCCTAAAATAGCAATGATGTTTAGGCCTTAGATCAGAAATCTCCAAAAATGATTTGTTTGAAAAATATATCCCTAAGCAAACTGTCAGGCAGCAATCAATTACTTCTGCAGGTTTCTATGACCTAAGCGTTAACTCCAGCTTCCTTTGTGATTCCCTTAAGCTCCCACATTTTACAAGAAAGGTCATCAGACCCCTGGCAGTCCCCAGGGGGAACAAAAAAAAAAGACTGCTTTTAAATGCTTAAAAACTGTACAATTTTCTCAGTTTGCAGAGAAAAAGAGGAAATAAGGAGTTGGTTCATGGAAATTAAGCCCAGCTTTTCCAAGATGTATGTCTTACTATCTTTGCCCATCACAGAAATACACATCCTGTGCTGAAAGTTTGCACAATTATTTTTTCTAGGATTTATATACAGTGGAAAACCTAAAGGAAAAAAAATTAAATGCCATTTACCCCCACCCCTTCCCTTCTAAGATGTCTTGCCTGGCCTTGAACTTCATGTTGTAGTTATTTATACCAAACTGTTGTACCTCCTAGGACATGTCCCATCACCTTTGCTGTTGCTGTTTTCTCCGCCTGGGACAGCTCTTGTCAGCCATTGCACTTTCTTCCGTGACTCTTTCTCACTTGGCCTTCCAGACTCTGCTCAGGTGTCATGTCCTGTAGGAATTCGAACCGCTGGTCTGACTTCATTGCCCCTTCTCTCTGTTCTCACTTCACCCTGTGCAGATCTCTGTCTTAAACCTTACTCTGTTACAGTGACATTAACATTCTTCTTTGCATGCCTTTCTCCCACGCTACATTCCTCGAAGGCAAGTTATTAATAAAAGTGATAAATTGTATGACCTTTCTTCTAGTTTTCTTTCAAAAAATCATAATATTAGCTCATTTCCAAACTTCAGGTTTAGTTAAATAATCCTTATGGGAAACATATGCTGCTTTGTGAAATGCACGTTATCATTATTTTGTCTAGTATTAAATAGAAACCGTTTAGATGAACATTCTATCTAACTTTAAGGGTGCTTAAATACACTGTTGATGCTAACCAAATATGGACTGGAATACCCATTTTTTAAAAAAATGTCTCATTCCCTGCTTTTTCTGTGTGTGTCCGTCCCTTAACTCCTCTATTAACCCTTTATTCACTGCTACACTAGATTTTCTTCCTTATTTCCAAAGAACAGGTCCTTGTTTACGATGTTCACTGTCACTTTATAGATGTGGGCTTCCAAGACTACTCCTAAAAGAGACAGTTTATTTCCCCTTTCAGAAACACGTCTGAAGGCCATGTACCTGGCACCCAGAGAAGGGCAATGTCTGGGCCATGACCACGTGGCCTAACTGTAACCATGACGGCTTTATGTTCTATGAGATTGGAACAACAATGGTGCTTTTTCACAGAAGAGGAAACAGACTTAGAGGGCTTTATAACTTGCCCAGCATCATACAAGTTTTATTTTATTTTTTATTTTTTTAATTTTTTTATTTTTATTTTATTATTTTTTTTTAACGTTTATTTTTTTTTTCAACGTTTATTTATTTTTTTTTTTTGGAACAGAGAGAGACAGAGCATGAACGGGGGAGGGGCAGAGAGAGAGGGAGACACAGAATCGGAAACAGGCTCCAGGCTCTGAGCCATCAGCCCAGAGCCCGACGCGGGGCTCGAACTCACGGAGCGCGAGATCGTGACCTGGCTGAAGTCGGACGCTTAACCGACTGCGCCACCTAGGCGCCCCAACGTTTATTTATTTTTGAGACAGAGAGAGACAGAGCATGAATGCGGGAGGGTCAGAGAGAGAGGGAGACACAGAATCTGAAACAGGCTCCAGGCTCTGAGCTGTCAGCACAGAGCCCGACATGGGGCTTGAACTCACGAACCGCGAGATCATGACCTGAGCCGAAGTCGGACGCTTAACTGACTGAGCCACCCAGGCGCCCCCATACAAGTTTTAAATGTAGAGCTGAGATAAAAACCAGACACTATCAGACGGCAGAATTTATGCTTTAAAAAATGTTTTTTAATGTTTGTTTATATATTTTTGAGAGAGAGCGTGAGCAGGGGAGGGTCAGAGAGAGAGAGAGAGAGAGAGAGGGAGACACAGAATCCCAAGCAGGATCCACACTGCCAGTGCAGAGCTCCACACAGGGCTCAAACCCACAACCTGTGGAATCATGACCTGGGCCAAAGAAATCAAGAGTCAGAAGCTTAACCAACTGAGCCACCCAGATGCCCCCAAAATAAATAAATATTTTTTTAAAATACAGTACAATACTGGGGCGCCTGGGTGGCTCAGTCGGTTAAGCGGCCGACTTCAGCTCAGGTCATGATCTCGCGATCCATGAGTTCGAGCCCCACGTCGGGCTCTGTGCCGCAAGCTCAGAGCCTGGAGCCTGTTTCGGATTCTGTGTCTCCCTCTCTCTGACCCTCCCCCGTTCATGCTCTGTCTCTCTCTGTCTCAAAAATAAATAAACGTTAAAAAAAAATCTGAAAAAAAAAGGAAAAAGTATTATAAAAAAAAATACAGTACAATACCATAAAAGTATTTCCTCTTCCTTATGATTTTTTAATAACATTTTCTTTTCCCGGGTTTAGTTGATTGTAAGAATATAGTATAGAATTCATATGACATATAACATCCATGTTAATCTACTGTGCATATTATTGGTAAGGCTTCCAGTCAACAGTAGGCTATTAGTAGTTAAGTTTTCAGGGAGTCAAAAGTTATATACAGATTTTTTTTTTAATTAAAAAAATTTTTTTTTAACGTTTATTTATTTTTGAGACAGAGAGAGACAGAGCATGAACGGGAGAGGGTCAGAGAGAGAGGGAGACACAGAATCTGAAACAGGCTCCAGGCTCTGAGCTGTCAGCACAGAGCCCGATGTGGGGCTCGAACCCACGGACCGTGAGATCATGACCTGAGCTGAAGTCGGCCGCTTAACCGACTGAGCCACCCAGGCGCCCCTATATACAGATTTTTTTAAATGTTTTTATTTATTTTTGAGAGACAGAGAGAGTGCAAGCAGGGAGGGGCAGAGAGTTGGGGGGGGGACTGATCTGATGCAGGCTCCCTGCTGAGAGCACAGAGTCCCATGTGGGGCTCAACTCATGAACCATGAAATTATGCCCTGAGCCAAAACCAAGAGTTGGGCGCTTAACCTACTGTGCCAACCAGGCGCCCCATTTACGCAGATTTTTGACTACACGTGGGTCAGCACCCCAATCCCCATGTTGTTCAAGGGGCAACTCTACACAAATACATACAAAATGTTTATGGTTTCACGAACATCCTCTATCTCCACCCCTAAAAAATGTGCAGAGAACTCAGGGTTAAAAACTGGTTTAAAACATTCAAGGAAATACAGTTACTTAAATAGATCTGGAAACTCTTTTTAAGAATTCTTATGAATGCTTTTGTATCTTTTCCCAGCTCTGCTTGTAGAAAAGCCCTCAGGCCCTCTTACAACTCTTTTACTTAAGGACCTGAAAGTTCCTTGGGTTTTCTATAGCCTTGGTTGCTTAGGGAAAAAACCTCTCCTTCCAACATTATTGCCCCTATGAACACACTTTATCTGGGACTGCTTTCTTGTGCACAAAAGGTCTTTGGTCACTTACTTTCAGTTGTCTTTCCCTTTTCAGGTCACCACAAGAACTTGGGTAATTGGGGGCCATGGCTCTGGTGTTAGTGATCAGGCCTGTTCGCTACAAGGGCTCACTCAGCGAGTCTGAGTCAACAAGGCATAGGTCAGAGTGGCAATCTGAAAGAAGGAAGGTAGAGATGTTTTTAAAAACCAGGCTTCTGGCCTGACCAGAAGGATAGGACAGATGTTGATTCTGAGGAAGAGTCTTGCCTTAGTCATAAACGTCAGAAGCTGAGGGAAGGTTTAGAGAAGTATTCCACTGCCATAGCCAGAATCCAGAGAATTAGGTAGCCTAAGTGGTTATACCTGGAAACATGTGGGTAGAAAATAAGGGCTGAGACTGATCCTTTGTGTGTTGCACTCGACTGGTCAAGGTAGAAGAAAGCCAAAATGCTTTTACCGTGTATCAGCTGTATAATTTCTTATGACGATCTTTCCCCAGTTGGAAGAAGTTTCACAACTGCTCTCCTGTCTTTTAAGTTTTCGGTCTGCTGATGAATGCTTGTATTTTGTATACAGTTGGGTTTTTTACTAGCTGGAATAGTTTCTTTTTTCTTTTTTTTTTTTTTTGTCTTTAGATTTTATTTATTTTGTTTTTAACTAATCTTTAGGAGCATCTGGGTGGCTCAGTCGCTTGAGTGTCTGACTTTGGCTCAGGTCACGATCTCACGGTTTGTGAGTTCAAGCCCCACATCAGGCTCTCTGCTGGTAGAATGGAACCCGCGTCAGTCCTCTGTTCCCTTCTCTGTCTATCCCTTCTCCTCTCGTGCTCTCTTTCTCAAAAATAAATAAACATTTTTAAAATATTTAAAATAAATAAATAAATACATGAAATAATCTCTACACCCAACGTGGGGCTCAGACTTAACAACCCCGAGGTCAAGAGTCACATGCTCCACCGACTGAGCCAGACAGGCACCCCACTACTTGGAATAATTTTATGGCCTGGTTACAAGAAGAGACTTGAGTGTTTTACTAGAGTGAAACAAATTTGCTTTTAAAGGTACCATATGCTTTTCCCGCTCCTGGATATGACTATTTAAGACAGAGACTCAGGCCATGGTTTCTCTGTACTATCAAACCATACTTGACCCAAGAGGAGAATGGAGAGTGAAAGGATGGAAGGTGGTAGACCTAGGCTAATGTCTATAACTTTATGTAGCATTGTATTTCAGTCCCCAGATACTGAAAGTCTGTCTCCGTTTTGTAACAGGAATCAGACCTATATACCCTCTATGCCAGAAACTGTGCCAGGCACTGTCACTAACCCTCCCAACAACCCTAAAGTTGGCTGTTGATCCATGAAGAAATTAAAGGTCAAAGAAGTGAACTAACCTGACCAGTGTCAAAAAACTAGTTAGTGAAGGGGCACCTGACTGGCTCCGTCGAAGAAGCATGTGACTCTGGATCTCCGGGTTGTGAGTTCAAGCCCCACATTGGGTGTAAAGATTACTTTAAAAAAAACAAAAACAAAAACTAATCGGTGAGGAAAATAGGATTTCATCCCTTTTTTCCTACTCCTATGTTTAAGTGGAGAATTGTTCCCCTGCTTTGGCTTCTCCCAGTACGACTTCCCTTCTCTCCCACACAAGGAAGTCTGGCTCAGGGACACTGGTTGACACCAAGTTAATCCATTGGAGACTGATTAACGACCCACCAGAATACTATTTCACAAAGGAAGATATGCCTTTTCAATTAATAGGTTATCTGCTGACCAGGGCCCCTCCTCTGGGTTTAGAGTGCTTGGTGAGCATTCAGTCCAAGAGGAGAGAATTGGATGACCTCAAGGCATCTCATATCCAGACAATAAGCACACTTTGTAGCCAATTAGTGACAAGAATATTTGTGGCTGCCAAACATAATCTACCCTGAGCAGTAAGAGATCAACACTGGTGAAATTTTGCCCCTTTCGAAAATCATCATTTTCTGGACTCCAGGCAACTCAGGGCAGATGACTCCTCTTTTTATTGACATTATCGTTAGTTGTTGTACTTCCCAGGATTACTGTATCTCTTAGATCACTCAGCCTGAGGTGATTTTAGCTGTCATCGTAACTTCAGAAGCATTGGATAGAGAATCCATTAGAATTTACAAACCATTATTCAGATGGTTTACTTTTGTAATCCCATAAACCTAATTCTTTGGGTTGATTTTTTTTTAAGGTTATTTATTTATTTTTGGAATCTCTACACCCAATGAGAGGCTGGAACCCACGACCTTGAGATCAAGAGCCCCACTCTTTTCCAACTGAGCTGGCCAGGCACCCCTCTTTGGGTTGATTTTTGATGAGGTTTTTGTCTCTACATTCTGAAGAAGTGACATGCTTCAGGTTTGCAGCCTTTATTCTCCCAATCTCTGGTAGCATTTAGAATCTCCTCTGCTTGAAGACTAATAGATATGATCAAAACCAGTTAGGTAGCTAACACCCACACATATAGCAGGAAGTCATGTCGTTACATTTTATACTTAACAAATGGGCAAGCCACGCAAATGCGTTATCCACTTTTCTGGATATGTGAGGTATTTTAACACAATGATCAAATGGAGAGGAAGACTATCTCTTTAGACCTTAACCTGTCCCAGGTTTACAAAGATAATGGATGGAAAGATTTCAGGGGAAATTAACATTTGATTCTTTCTTCAGGCCATAATAGCCTTTCTCCTTTTCTGCTCTAAAAGGAATAGATTCATCCTACGCTGGGGAGCAGGTTTCTCTTTGCATCAAAAAGCTTTGCAAGGGAGCCAGCTGCACCAAGAGAACCCTGAAATTCCTGTGTAACATGTTTTCAATCAGGAAGGCTTGCTCCAAGGCCGCGGAGGTTCATAGAAGTAGGATGAGGTATAGTGTCAGGAACCCTGGGGGATTCTGGGGTCTCTTTCTAAATTGGCCACTTTTGCCCTTGTGCAGCTTGCCTACTCTGTGGATTGCTTGTGGAACTGAAATGAATTGTGTTTGAAAGTGTTTTGAAAACTGAAAAATGCTACGCAAATGTAAGTTTTACTTCCAAGCAAATCAACGAGAAGTCAGTGAAGAAAGGATCAGTTGAGAGCAATGGGTGCATATGCTATTTTAAGCACCAGACATTAAGTGCCCATGTTTATTGAGCATTTACCCATGTGCCGGGCACGGCACCCATCTAATTAGCCCATCTAATCTTCACAGTGCTCTAATAAGGTAAATAAATATTATTGTTCCCATTTTACAGATGAGAAACCCTGAAGCACAGAAAAGTGAAGCATCCTGCCTAAAGTAATATACGTAGGTAAAATATACCTAATAAGTGATGAGGTGAAGTGAGCACACAAATCCAGGCAGCCTGGTTGCAAAGCTCAGACCACGTTGCTGGCAGCATGATCCTTACTGAATTGGTAGCCAGTCCAAGACATTTGGTATGCCAGTCTCAAAAGGTTAAATGTTATGTAAGTGTTGGAAGGCTAAAATCGCGATGAGTAACAATACTTTCCAAGAAAAACAAGTATCCTTTCAGGATTTGGATTTGACCCCTAATGCCTAGTCTTCGTATTTGGGGTCCTACGTAAACCCTACCTCTGTGGGGATGTGTAGCCTTTAAACACGCATGAAAAGTCATCCCTTACATACCTACTTCATCAGCAAAATGGTGATAATGGGGTTGGTTGGTCTTTTAAGATCCAGTTCGGTGGAAAATGGTCAAATAAGAAGGTTCAAAGGAAAAGCACGGTAAACTAAAATGACAGACAAGTATTTTATGCTGAAGTCTGTAATAAAAACAGGAATCAGTTACTCTAATTCTAGTAATTTTACTTTTTTTAGAAATTCACCTGCTAATAATGATTGGATCTGATTCTCTTTCCTTCTTTTTTTTTAAAGATTTTATTTTAAAATAATCTGTGCACCCAACGTGGAGCCCAAATTTGTAATCCTGAGATCAAGAATCTCAGGCTCAACCTACCGCACCAGCCAGTTGTCCCCCTGCTTTTTTTTTTTTTTTTGGATAGGAAAAAATGTATCAGAGTCATCCCATATGTCTGGCAGCATCTTTTCTTCACCAACGTCAATTGATAGATTTTTGTCTGATTTGTCTGATTTCTTCTTTTTATTTTTTAGAGAGAACGAGAGAGAGCATGAGTGGGGGAGGGGCAGAGGGAGGGAGAGAGAGAGAGAGAGAGAGAGAGAGAGAGAGAGAGAGAGAGAGAGAGAGAGAATCTCAAGCAGGCCTCATACTCAGTGCAGAGCCTGACACAGGGCTAAATCCCACAACCTTGGGATGATGACCTGAGCCGAAATCAAGAGATGGGAGGCTCAACAGACTTGAGTCACCCAAGTGCCCCTAATTTCTTCTTTATTCATTTCTTTTGTTTTACCATCTACATCTTTTGTTATACCACCTGTATTTCTGGTCAGATGATATAAATTATTTATGGATATGTTATGAGAGGGAAGGGAGAGCTGAGAGGATAAAAAATTAATACCATCCCGTAGGTACTAAGGCAATGCCTTCACTGTTTACTAATGTTTTTTATTGTGAAATTAACATATGACTATAGAAGAGTAGGAGGTACAGCAAAACATTAAGCTGACCAAAAGCATGAAACATGTTCCTACTTAATAGCAAATTGAGTACCATATTTTTTATTTAAGATTGCATCACAAATGTTTGGCTTAGGATTGAAACATAAATATGTAACATAAAAATACATTTTTGAGTACTGAAACTTACAGTTTAGACATAGATTTGTCGGGAATATGTGAATTATTTAACCATTCACTTCTGGATATTTAAGATGCCTCTTTTTTCTTAATTTATTTTTTAAATTTATTTTTAAGATGCCTCCAGTTTTTAAATGATGAAAACAAATAATATCACAATGATATTTTTCAAGATTTTATTTTTAAGTAATCTCTACCTACACACAGTGTAGGTCTTGAACTCATAACCTCAACATCAAGAGTTGCGTGCATCACCAACTGAGCCAGCCAGGTGCCCCCACTATGAACTTCTTGGTGCATATCCTAAGAGGGATAAATACATAGAAATGGAATTATTGGCTTAAAAAGTGCAAACATTTTAAAGGTTTTGATATGTCTTGCCAAATTGCTTTTTTAAAAGGTTGAATTAATATTTACTTGCAACAAAAATATACAAAGGGGCTTGGTTTTGCATATTAGCTGTTTTCACTTACAAATATTTACACTTATTTATGATTTGCCATTGTTTTATTTTAACAGCTCTTTATATGTGCTTAACACTATGTACTTTTTTTCTATAAATTGGACATCCTTTGCATTTTTGTTGATTAGGTTTTCATGTTGATTTCTTACCAAGTTTGTTAGTCCTTTGACTCAAATTTGTGACAGAAGTGTGCAGGTACATAGCTTGTATTTATTTTGGTTATATTCTCATAATTTTCTTTATAATTGATTCTATTGCCTCTAAGCTTAAAAAGTCATTCCTCACCTATGTAATCACTGGAAAACAAAACATGAAGCAGAGCCATGTACTAACATAAAAGGATGCCTAAGTTATACTATCAAGATAAAAAGTAGTGTCCTGCAAAACAGTGTTTAATTATGATCCCATTTCTCTCCATCTTTCTCTCCCTCTATTTTTCTTTAAAGATTTTTTTAAGGGGGCACCTGGGTGGCTCAGCTGGTCGAGTGTCCGACTTCGGCTCAGGTCATGATTTCCTGGTTAGTGAGTTCAAGCCCCACATCAGGCTCTCTGCTGTCAGCACAGAGCCTGCCTCTCTTTCTGCCCCTCCCCCGTGCGCGTGTGTGCGCACACGCTCTCTCAAAAATAAATGAAAACATTTTTTAAAAAGGCAAAAACACCACAAATACTAGGAGTCCAGGAGAAAGACTGTTGTGTCCTCCCTCTGCTCTCAAATGGTCACTTAGTCAATTCATGGAAGCTCTTACGGGGGCACTTTTATTCAGCCAGTGCCAGGTGCTGGATTAGAGAGGCAAACATGAGTTCTTCCCCCATGGAATTTACAGGGTGCATGTATACAAGAGGGGAAATATCAGATATTGAATTATAAATTGAAATATTCAGTGTTGTGAAGAAGTGCAAAATGCTGTTCAGTATCCCTGTGCAGTATCACTTAACAGTACCCTCTACTGTCATTTTCTCCCTACTGCCTTTCTGTCTCCCTTTTTTCTGTCTCTCTCCCTTTTTCTATTTTTCTTTCCTCTTCTTGTTCTCTGTCTTTTCTTTCCCTCTCTTCCTCTCTTCCTCTCTCCCAGTTCTCTGAAGACACTATGTTTCAATTATTTTTGCCTCATTCTGAGCCTAGTGCTCTGCTTGATACATTGACAATCAATGGTGGCTGCTGAATGAATGAATCCCAGGAGTCTTAAAGGGTGGACTCCTGCAGGACAACCTGTAGATTACCATTGTATTTCTATTTATTAAAAAAAATAAATCTAGAGAATCTAGGAACTATAGAATATATAAAGTATATAAAATAACGATAGAACACAGCTGAGATAAACTTGTAGACTGTTTAAGCGGGTGTTAGGTTAATTGAAATTCTAAGGATAGTTTCTGTAAGGGAAAATCCTACCTAACTCACCTTTAGGATGCTTAAGTGAGTTATTTCAGTAGGAGTACTTTGGGAAATATCAGTAGATGTAATTTACTTTGCTTTTTCACAGATGTTTTTTGTTTTTAAGTAGGCTTCCCGCCCAGTGCGGAGCCCAACAGAGGGCTTGAACTCATGACCTTGAGATCAAGAGTCAGATACTTAACCAAGTGAGCCACCCAGGCACCCCATTCACAAACTTGATAAAGGTTCGAATCCAAGGTCCACCCTGTGACAGGATATATGGCTGATGTGTCAAAGGAAGAGTAGAGTGTGTAAGAGAAAAAGTGGCAAGAAAAGAGGCAGAAGTAACATAAGAACTAAATCAGGTAGACCTTGTAGGCCAGACAGGACGTGAAATTTTATTGGGTTGCCTTCGGAAGGAAAATTTTGAAAATGTCATCTGATTGACAGCTATAAAGGATCTGGTTGTTGTGCCTGTGAGACTAGACTGTAGTAGGATAAGAATGGAAGCACCAAGACCAAGTTGGAAGGCTGTTTCAGTAGGCAGTAGTGGCCTGGACTATAATAGCAGTAATAGGGATGAGAAGTGTTTAATCCAGATTAAATATTGAAGGTAGAGGGAATAAGTTTATTGATGATTGGCTGTGTGGTGTGAGAGAGTCAAGGGTGACAAACATTTTTGGTCGGAGCCACTGAATGAATGCAATTCATACTGGTCTCCCTGCCTTATAGTCTATTCAGGGAGGGGGTGTTTCATGGAGGTTGTATTTAAAGGGCAGGGACATTAGAAGGCTACTGCAATCATTCTGGAAAGATGAAAGGGGCCTGAACCCGAGCAGAGGCTGTAAGTATGGAGAGGCATTCAAAGGGCATAGACTTGAGAGATCCTTAGAAGTTAAAATCACCATTTAGAAAACAGTTTAGGGTTTTTTACTAAAATTAAAGATAGCTGAATATTTACCCTAGAGCAGGGGGTGCCTGGGGCCTGTTTTTGGATAGCCCTAGAGCTCAGCATGTTTCTTACATATTTAAAGGATTAAAAAAGGGGGTGGGGTGGGATATGTAACAGACCATTTTTGGCCCCCAAAACTTAAAATATTTACTATCTGGCCCTTTACAGTGTAAGTTTCCCAGCCCGTGCTTTAGTTCAGTGGTTTTTATTTTTATTTATTTATTTTTTTAAAGTATACAGTCTATTAGTTTTTTTTTTAATGTTTATTTATTTTGAAAGACAGAGAATGAGCAGGGGAAGAGCAGAGAGAAAGACACACAATCCGAAACAGGCTCCAGGCTCCGAGCTGTCAGCACAGAGCCCGACGCAGGGCTCGAGCTCCCAAACCATGAGATCATGACCTGAGCCAAAGCCGGACAGCATCACCTGGGAGCTTGTTAGAAATGTAAATTCTCAGGCCTCAACACAAACTTGTTGAATCAAAAATCCTGGGCTTGGGGGCTCAGCAATCTTTGTTTTAACAAGCTCTCCAAGTGATTCTGATGTATGTTAATTTTTGAGAACCATTCCCCTAGGGAAACCTTTGTACCTGTGCATCAGGATACATTATCTTGAAGAGTAATAGTGGTTATGCATAAGAACCCCAAACTGGAAACAATCGAAATGTCAATCAGCAGTACAGGAGATAAGTGTAAATCATGGCAGTTAATACAGTGAGTGTATTCCATAGCTTGTGATTAAGGGCTTGGAGTGTGATAGCAGACTGTGTTTGAATCCCAGCTCCAACAGTAGCTGTGTGACCTTAATTTGATCTCTCTAAACTTCAGCTTCCTCATTTGTAAATGGGCATAAAAATAATAACTACTCTATAGGGTTATTGTTACGCCTAAACAATTACAAAAAGGAATTTGAAGAGTGCTTGGTACAGAAGTATTAGATTTAAAGGGTAATCTGCATGTAATATATTATGCTTTAAAGGAACAACAAAAAAAGTAAAAGTTCATTTCACAAAAGTTACAATCTGCTCAAATATTTTTCATGTAACAAAATGATTAGGCAAACTAAGGTAAAAACAATGTAGTTTTTGGAGATTCAGATGTTGGCACTGCCTCCGGAAACCTCAGTTTGCACATGTGGAAAATACTTTAAAATTGCTCTTAAAGGATTAAGGAAACTAATGAAAGGTCTATGCCCGCTTACGTTTGGTACATGGGCGCGTAATAAATGTATTCTTTCCTTTTCTATTTGCGATTTCATTTCTTTTGCCATTTCCTCAGCTCTTCCTTCCAAAATTCTTCTGCTGTCTCCATAGTCTTTGAGAAACATCGCCAGAACCAAGGTGCAAAGTGGCTTCCTTGACTATAAGGAGATTTGGCTTTCCCCATGAATCAAGGTCACTAGAGTCAATGTCTAGTGTTGTCCCAGCTACGCCCTGGGGCCAAGTCTGGGCCTAGATCTAGGACAGGGCTGTAATCCTGCTATCTCCTGAGATTTCAGCCTTTTTAGAGGCCTTAGTATGTAACACCCTTATTATGTATTTAGCAACACCTAAATACATAACAGGCACACAAAGAAATAGATTATTTTCCACTCTGTGCAGGCCACAGCATATTTTTCTATATCCCTGGGCCTAACACCTAGTAGGCCCCAGAACGTATTTTGCTTTGGGTTGTTAGGCTGAATTTGACCTTCTCGGTGTTTTAAATCTCCATTTCCTAGGATGGGTTAATAATGTAGGTGAATTTAGGGTACAAATAGCTGAAACCACTGGCTGCATTTTATGTTTGTCTAGAGCAGCAACCTGCAGACACCTAGTTAAAAGAGAAAATTACTAAATCCCTTCTCTTTTAACATTAATAATCAAAAGGGACTAGAAATATCGGTCTCCAAAAAACGGCGCAAAAGACACAGCGCAGCAGCCAACCGGGTTCGTGTTCGGGTGCGATTCGGAAGGGCGGCAAGGCCAGAGCCTTAGGGCAGTAGAAAGGCAGCCTCCTTGTGACGTCAAATCAGCGGACTCTCGCCCCGGCTTCAGGCCGGTTCCGGTTCCCCGGCTTTCTGGGCGCGAGAGTACGTGAGCGCGGCGGCGTTCTGCGCGTGCTCCGCAGAGAAACGCGAGAAGGTTGGGTCCTGCTCGCGAAGGAGATGCGTGATTGGCTGAAGTCGTGCTGGGGGGTTCCCCAGCCCTTTCGGCAGGGGTAAAACAATAAGAGGGGGCGGCGGCAAAGGGGGCGGGACGTCCGTGTTCCTTGTCGCTCGCCGCAGCGCCTGGCGCCCGGGAAGAGGTGGTTGTAAGGGAAGCGAGCTCGCGACTCTCCGGCTTCCGAGGCTTCAGGTTTATCGGAGGGAGGGGGTGGCGAGCGAGAGGAAGCCACTGCAGCCGGTCCTCGGCGACTCTCCTGTTGACCTCCGCGCGACGTACCCGCCGCCGCTGTTGGTTGGAGGTGTGTACGGGGGCCGGGAAGGGAGGTTGGTGTGGTGGTCGGAAGGGGACATTCCCTTTGCTGGCCGCGGCTCGAGGCAACCGTCCTGTGCGTGAGCCCCAGTGTCGGAGGTGTCGGGTCAGAGAGAGACATTGTTCTTGCAGGCTGCCTACGCTGCCGTGTGTGCGTGGAAGAAGCCGAGCCTTTCCTCGCAGGTGAGGGATAGGAGGCCGCGTGAGAAGGGAGGTGACTGGCGTGCGTTGTGTGGACGGAGGGCTCCGCGGGCACAGGTGGGGCCCGGATTTGTTGGAGATGAGGTGGCGAGCTGGGAAAGGGGACGCAGCAGCTCCCAAAGGCGCGCTAGTGGAGGCTCAATTCGGGACGTGGAGGAGTGGGCTTTCTGGAGAGGATGTTTTAGGGTGGGGAGCCCACCAGCCTTGTCTTCGAGTCGTTTGCGTCTCTTATTCCCGGTTTGAGGGGAGCGGGGAGGCCGTCGCCGCCCCGCCCGTGGGGGAGGGGAAAAGAGGCTGTGTCGGCGGAGGCAGAAGCGACGCAGATGCGAAAGTAGCGGCCTGCGGGCACCATTTCTGTGCACCGAAACAGAATCCGGGTTTGAAAGCAGCCGCCGCTTTGCTTACCCAGTGTCTAGTGTTCCGCGGTCTTTGACTCTCCCCTCACCTCGCACCTTGGGTTTATCCCCAACGTGTTCAGAAACCCGGTTTATATATATATATATATATATGTATATATATGTAACGTGCACCTTCTTCCTACTCTTTTTATGCAGACAATCCTTTATTGATCCAGGAGTAGAAAAGGTGTTTGAGTGCTTTGAGGAATGGGTTTCTTCCTCTTCCCCCACTTTTGGGCGGGGGGCGGGAAGGATAGTCTAGGAGAGAAACATAAGCTTCCCTATATTGTGTTGATTTTTGTTAGTTGAATCTGATTGAATTTTATCTGCGTCTTTAAAAGCGGATTTCTTAAGATGGCTCTGTGCCGATTTGGAGCGAATATAGATTTGCATCTACAGTTTTCCGCATAGATCAATCCCCCCCCCCCCCAACGCATACCTAATTTCTTAACAGATTTTTTTTTTTTTTCCGACGGTAGGTGCTTTTGCTCCCTTTAAAAAAACAACAAAACTCGTGCACGGAAGCTGGAACGATAGTAAAGTTGACCCCCCCCCCCAATATAATTGTTATGGTTTCAAATTGGGTTAAAATACTGGTTTTTAGGTTCAAGGCTCCACACACCGTGTTAGTCCTCCAAATGTGAGCATTTCCTGTACCTGGATCTCTGAACCATAAACCGCAATTAGGGAACCCTGTATGTTAGAGGGAAAGAAGATGGGAATTCCTTGTCTAGCTCCATATTTGGCAGTTAATATAGCCTTAGACATGTGAACAAAGTTTCTAAGTAAACATTTAGCCCTTTTAGTATCCAATGTTATTTTGATGTCCAAAATTCTTGGTCTTAAAAGATAGATGGTATGATTAGTTTGAATTTAGAACTGGATTATGTGTAGTTTCTTTGGTGATAGTACCTCCTGCTTTCTTAAATTTTTAGGATTAGTCATGTGTGTCCCTATGTTATAACAATCTCTAGAGGCTGTTTAATTCTGAAAGGCTATTGGGATTGTAGGGAGGATAAGGACCTCAAATGGATTGCTTATTAAGAACTGTTATGGTTCAAGTGTTTTAATATTTGGGATTGAAATATTAGTGGTGAAGAAGTGTTAAGAGTGAAGAGAATCAGAATACTTGTGGGGTTCTTAGGGATCAGAAGTAGAAGAAAGAAGAAAATAAGTCTTAATTTGGTAGCCTAAATGAGTGTTCAGTAGTAGCTGAGCAGCCAATTCTTGAGTTTCAGTAATATTGGCACTGTTGGTAGCAGGAAATAATTGCCCATATTTTACTTATGAGACATCAAAAATGAAAATTTTGATAGCAGTTGTTGAAAATCTGTAAATAACTAATTGTGTGTTTAGATTCTTAACAGTTTCCTTATTGTGAAGAATTATTCCTATTGATTCCCCGTTATCAGAATCGAAGATTCCTGGGGCGCCTGAGTGGCCCAGTTGGTTAAACATCCAACTCTTTGATTTCTGCTCAGGTCATGACAACAGGAGCCTCCTTGGGATTCTCTCTCCCTCTCTCACTGCCTCTCCCCCCTCAAACACACACTCTCTCAAAATAAACAAACATTAAAAAAAAGTTTTTAAATACAAACTTTTTTTAAGGATTGAAAGTTCATTCTTAGGTTTCTTTAAGACTTTTCCCCCACATTTTACACTGAGTTGATATGGAGGCAGGGAATGACCCCCCCCCTTTATTTTAAATTGTTTTTTAATGTTTATTTGTTTTTGAGAGAGAGAGAGACAGACAGACAGAGGATCCGAAACAGGCTCCAGGCTCTGAGCTGTCAGCACAGAGCCTGATGTGGGGCTCAAACTCAGGACTTGTGAGATCATGACCTGAGCCAAAGTCAGATGCTTAACCGACTGAGCCACCCAGGCACCCCATGAGTGATCCCTTCTAAAGGCTGGGTTTGATAGGTACAACTTGAGGGTTGCTTCTGAATTTAAATTCAGTAGAATTTCATCAGCAAACATGGCTTGGTTACATTACTCTGCAGTGATGGACACTTGATTAAGAGCTGCTAAGACAAATTGATTCTTCGCCCAGAACTCTGGACTGGCTTCAGAAGGAGTAGAATCAGTTTCTTGATGGCTGTGCCTCAGCTTATTCACATCTTTTAATTTCTAGGTATTTTACCTTATTTTGGTACAGCATTGTGGGTATTTTGGGATGACTCCTGGGTTTTTTGTCTTTTGTTACTGTCTTCTGTTTCTTAGCTCCTTCCAACGGTACCAAATAAGGTAACAGTTTGACTTAAAAAGAATTTTTTTATATTTTTGCATTTGTAGCTGTTCTTTTTCATTTAGCTGTTCTTTTTCATTTACCGTTTTTTTTTGTTGTTGTTTTTTTGTTTTTGTTTTTGATTTTTGAGGGGAGAGGTACAGAGAGAATCCCAAGAGGACTCTGCTCTCTGCTCTGTCTGATGCCGGGCTTGATCTCACCAATCCGTGAGAATCATGACTGGAGCTGAAACCAAGAGTCAGATGCTTAACCGACTGAGCCACCCAGGCACCCCCCCCCCTGCCTTTTTTTTAAATTTGTTTTTAGTGTTTATTATTTTTGAGAGAGAGAGAGACAATGCGTGAGTGGGGGAGGTGCAGAGACAGCATAATACTTGGTCACTTTCAAGAGTTTCTGAACTTGAAGTTTTGCCTCCTTACTTTTGGGGCCTGAGGACAGGCTGAATCTACAACTACCTTTTATTTATTTCTGCCACTGGTACTTGATTTTGTTTGTGATGCTTTCATTTTATGGTCTGCTACAACAAATTGAAGGTTTCTGCTCTAAAGAGGTGTTCATTGTTGGGGCGACTGACTGGCTCAGTCAGTAGAACTTGCCACTCTTTCAATTTTTTTTTTTTTAAGTTTATTTATTTTTGAGAGAGAGAGAGAGAGCATGAGTTGGGGAAGGAGAGAGAAATCCCAAGCAGGCTCCCCACTGTCAGCGCAGAGCCCGGTGCAGGGTTCGAACTCATGAACAGTGAGATCATGAGATCGATCATGACCTGAGCCCAATCAAGAGTCGGATGCCAAACTGAGCCACCCAGGCGCCCCTAGAACATGCCACTCTTGATTTTAGGGTTGTGAGTTCCAGCCCCCCGTTGGATGTAGAGATTACTTAAAAATTAAAAAAAAAAGTCTTTAAAAAAAAGGAGATTCATTGCTGTTTTGTTAAAGTCACCTGGAGTTTCAGAAGTTCCAGTTTTAATATTTGATTAAGTGTTGAGAATGGGAATAGTCCATGGCTCAGTGACAAAGGGGTTAGGCCTGACTACTGGGGAAAGGTAGTTCAGTACCCAGTAGAGATTAGCTATGTTCTAGCATAGACATAGCCTTTGGTAGCATAGTTTCTTTCTGGTAAAGAATTGCATCCTGTTACTAGAGATCTTATTACTTTTATAGGAATCAAGATACAGTACATATAACTTTACAGTAGGCTGAAAAAATATTTTTTGTAGGTTAAAAAAATTTTTGTAATTGTCATTTTCTTTGAGTTTCCTGATTATTTATTTTTTAAATAAGATGACATAGCTCAACTTCTTTTTTTTTTTTTTTATTAATTTTTTTTTTTCCAACGTTTATTTTATTTTTGGGACAGAGAGAGACAGAGCATGAACGGGGGAGGGGCAGAGAGAGAGGGAGACACAGAATGGGAAACAGGCTCCAGGCTCTGAGCCATCAGCCCAGAGCCTGACGCGGGGCTCGAACTCACGGACCGCGAGATCGTGACCTGGTTGAAGTCGGACGCCTAACCGACTGCGCCACCCAGGCGCCCCGACATAGCTCAACTTCTTAGCAGTTTTCATTTGCGTTATTTTTTTCTCCAAGCATTGAAATAGCCACCAAATGTGACATGGAATTTCATGTCTGTAATTTGCAGTGAGTGAAATCTCCCCGCCAGAACTTGGGCACTTACCACTTTTTATAAATTGTGGTCAGGACACTTCGGGCTCCTCAAAGAGTGAAGTTTTGATTGTGTGTTTTGATGTTTATATACTGTGGTGGTTGCTGGCAGGTGTTTGAAGCTAATAGTTATAGTTAGGTGTTATGATTATATGTAGATCTATCACCGTGTGGATAATGGAGACGTTGCTTTAATAAGAATGGAGATGCCATTTCAGAGATCCCTGAGATTAAAGAGAACTGTTGGAATACAAAATTATTTTGCTTGGGGCCTTTTTTTTTTTTTTTTTAAGTTACGTATTTTAAGAGAGAATTGTGAGTGGGGAAAGAGCAGAAAGAAAGGGAGAGAGAATCCCAAGCGGGGCTCCATCCTAGCCCTATAAACCGTGAGATTGAGACCTGAGGCTAAATCAAGAGTCAGACACTTAAAGGACTGAGCCATACAGTGTCTGCCTTGTCTTTTCTATTGTAATCTGCTCTGATAACTATTTTGCTATAGTAGATCTGAAAAATTAATTTCATTTTCTTGTCCAGGTGCATGCATAGCCTTTACATTGTTGAAATCAGGCCTTGTAAGTTTTGAATTGTGTTCAGTGTGTTTTCTTTGGTGGTTTTATTGTCTTTGAAAGTATTTTAAGGACTGCACATGAATTGATGTTTTTTATATTATAGTTGGGGTTCAGTTTATTCTATCAGGTAAGCATAGCAAATGTTTTATAAATCACCTTTTGGAAACCTTGATGTTAGAGGGTGCTGCTTAGGATCCTAGGCAGTAAGTTCTTTACTAGTCTTTCAGTATGTAGCTGCTCTATTTTATTTTATTTTATTTTTTAAGTTTTAATGTTTATTTATTTATTTTTTTTTTTAATTTTTTTTTTCAACGTTTATTTATTTTTGGGACAGAGAGAGACAGAGCATGAACAGGCGAGGGGCAGAGAGAGAGGGAGACACAGAATCGGAAACAGGCTCCAGGCTCTGAGCCATCAGCCCAGAGCCCGACGCGGGGCTCGAACTCACGGAGCGCGAGATCGTGACCTGGCTGAAGTCGGACGCTTAACCGACTGCGCCACCCAGGCACCCCTTTAATGTTTATTTTTGAGAGAGACAGAACGAGCGGGGAAGGGGACAGAGAGACACAGAATCCAAAGCGGTCTCCAGGCTCCAAACTTACAGCACAGAGCCGGACGCAGGGCTTGAACCCATGAATCCCGGCATCATGACCCGAGCCACCCAGGCACCCCTGGTTGCTCAATTTTAATTCCAACATGGTATTAGTCTGTTTCTTCCATCTCCATCTCCATCTATTGAAGCCTATCTTCAATTAGTTGGTGATATTTAAGCACACTTAAACTTCATAAATTGTCACTAATGTACGCATAATGTCAGAGATTGCCTTTTTGTTTTACTAGTAGTGGTAAGTGTATTCACACACTTTTGGCCTTTATTCTAGAGCCGTGTTTTCTTTTTTCTTTCTTTTTTTTCTTAAGCTTATTTTTTTAGTACTCTCTACACCCAGTATGGGGCTCAAACTTATGACCCCAAGATTAAGATGTTGTTTGCTCTACTGACTGAGCCAGCAAGGCACCCCTAGAGTCCTATTTTGTAACCAGTAACATGTATCTGTTAGAAAGTTATCAGAAACTAAGTGAAAATTTTAATGTCTTAATTTAATGTCTTACTAGTGGTGTTAAGAATGGGTATGTAGCTTGCATTCTTTTTCTTGTAGACCCATAACCCATTTGTATGTATGTTTTTATCATGCTTTTTTCCGAAGATGGAGTTTATAACATTATTCTACAATTTGGTTGTTACTTTTGCAGACGGTCTTTCTTGCCCACATTTATACTTTCCTATCCGCCCCTATTTTACTTTTTTTTTTTTAAGCTTATTTATTTTTGAGAGGGAGTGGGGAGGGACAGAGAGAGAGGGAGAGACCACCCAGGCATCCCTCTCCTATTTTACTTTAAATCAGTGCATAATTTTGTATTTTATAGCTTTCCATTTAATTGTTTTTTTGTTTTTGAGAGAGCGAGCATGGGCAGGGCAGGGGCAGAGAGACAGGGAGACGCAGAATCAGAAGCAGCCTCCATCCAGGCTCTGGGCTGTCAGCACAGAGCTCGATGAGGGACTCAAACTCACAAACCATGAGAATGGTCTGGGCTGAAGTCAGATGCTTAACCGAGTGAGCCATTTAGGTGCCTCCATTTACCTCTTAATGGAATTTAGACTGCTTTATTTATTTATTTATTTATTTATTAAGTTTAAAAAGTCTTATTTTGAGAGAAAGAAAAAAATGAGAGCGGGGGAGGGGCAGAGAGAGAGGGAGACAGAGAATATCAAACAGGCTCTGCTCTGCCAGTGCAAAGCCAGATGTGAGCTTTGAATTCCTGAACTGCTGCAAGATCATGACCTGAGCTAAAATCCCGATGCTTAACTGACCGAGGCACCCAGGCGCCCCTAGCCTGCTTGATTTTCTTTAGTGGCAATGAACAGCGTTAAATATACATCTTTGTTCAATTGTGTATTTCTTTGTAATGTGTCTTAGAAATGGCATTAGTGGTTATATATGTTCATTTTTAATTGATTAAAACTGCAAAATTACATCTCCTAAAGGTTGTAAAAATGTTTATTTTCACTAACACTGTGTAAGAGCCCATTTTCCCCACACCCCTTAACAGTACTGGATATTACCAATCATTTTCATTTTTGTTAATTTTATAGGTGGAAGATACCAACTTTGAATAAATTGCCCTTTTTTTTTTGAACTGTGGAATGTTCTCAATTTCAGGATATCGTGGTTCCCCTACATTGTGTTGAGGGATTTTCCGTGAAAGTTCGTGAAATAATTGACATAATGAAGCATAATTGTATTGCCAAATTTAAAATTTGAGGAATAATTTACCAACAGTAGAGACTATTCTTCATGTGCAGTTTAATGACTTTAGACAGACATATAGTTATGAAACCACTACCATGGTCAAGATCCAAGATATTCCCTTCACCAGAAGTTATCTCCTGTTTCTTTATAGTCCTTTGTATCTTCAGTCTCTGATAGGTTTAACCCTGTAGTTTTGCATTTTGCAGAATGTCCTGTCAATAGAATTCTGTAATACTAACTTGTTTAGCTTTCAATAATGGTTGTTTTTTTTTTTTTAAGTTATGAGAAATCTGTTTTTTTCTGGATACAAGTCCTTTATCATTTCAGACTGGTTTGTCTTTATTTTCTAAGTGATGATTCTAAATGAGAAGTTTTACATTTTGATGGAGGTCCAATTTGTCAGGTTTTTTTAATAATTCTTTTTGTGTCTTACCTACTTTATTTAACCTAAGGTTACAAAAGTTTTCTTTTTAAAAATAGTATATATTTTTATTTTTTTATTTTATTTTTTTAATTTTTTAACGTTTATTTATTTTTGAGACAGAGTATGAATGGGGGAGGGTCAGAGAGAGAGGAAGACACAGAATCTGAAACAGGCTCCAGGCTCTGAGCTGTCAGCACAGAGCCTGATGTGGGGCTTGAACTCACAGACTGTGAGATCATGACCTGAGCCGAAGTCAGACACCTAACTGACTGAGCCACCCAGGTGCCCCAAAAATAGTATATATTTTAAAATGTTTATTATTTTAGAGGGCATGCACGTTTGGGGCGAGTGGAGGGGCAGAGAGGGGGGACAGAGGATCCAAAGCAGGCTCTGTGCTGACAGCAGAGAGCCCGATGCAGGGGCTCGAACTCATGATCTGTGAGATCATGACCTGGGCCGAAGTTGGACACTCAACTGACTGAGCCACCCAGGCACCCCTAAAAGTTTTCTTCTAGAAGCCTAAAGTTTTAGGTTTTACGTTTAGGTCTGTGGTCCATCAAGATGATTTTTATATGCAGGTGAGAAAGTATGAGGCAGACTTCCTTTTGTTCTTTTATGTTTTTAAAGTTTATTTATATTGAGAGCACACGAGCACATGAAAGGTCAGAGAGAGAGGGACAGAGAGAGAATCCCAAGTAGGCTCTAAACTGTTAGCATGGAGCCCGATAAGGGACTCAGTCTCACAAATTGTGAAATCATGACCTGAGCTGAAGTCCAACCCTTAACCAACTGAGCCACCAAGTGCCCCCCTTTTGTTTTTAATGTGTGGATGTCAGATTGTCCCTAAATCTTTTTGTTGAAAAGATAAAATTACTTTGGTACCTTTGAAAGGACTATATTGTGTGGGTCTCTTGTAATGCTAATTTTGGGGGGATGGGATTTCTAAAATTACTTAAAGTTCTAAAATTAGAGCCTTAAGTTCTGATTTTATTTTATTTATTTTTTTTTAATTATTTTTTCAACGTTTTTTATTTATTTTTGGGACAGAGAGAGACAGAGCATGAACGGGGGAGGGGCAGAGAGAGAGGGAGACACAGAATCGGAAACAGGCTCCAGGCTCCGAGCCATCAGCCCAGAGCCTGACGCGGGGCTGGAACTCACGGACTGCGAGATCGTGACCTGGCTGAAGTCGGACGCTTAACCGACTGCGCCACCCAGGCGCCCCAAGTTCTGATTTTAAAGTTTAAAAGTTCTTAAAAGTATTTGTGCCCAAACTGCTATGCTGTATTTGATTGTTGACCTTTTAATATCAAAACACTCTAACTTCATTATTACAGGAGTAGCATGCGTTCATGTAGGTGACTGTACAACTGTACGTTTACATATAAATACGCACAGGAGCATAGGTGGTTGGTTAACTTTAAAGATAGCTTAAAATTGCATGCTTAATGATTTTGTTTAATCTATTCGCTGACATTTGTCTATAGTTTTATTCATTAGCTATTGAAATATCTTTGTATTTTAGTAGGTTGCTGCTCTTTTTTTAAGAGGTCTTTAGTATCAGAACAGATGCTTTTAAACAGATACTTTAGTATCAGAACAGATACTTTAATAGTATTATGAGCACAGTTATGGTGGATGCTACAAAGATGTCTCTTGAGCATCTCCTGGAAGCATGACACTGCCAGGCTTATGCTTAGCATTAGCACAGAGGAGTCTTCCAAATAGAGGGGAGTGCCTGTACACATGTACACACATTATTAGGATTAAATGCGTTAATAAGAGCTAAAGAAGAGATACATAATACTAAGGGAAAGAAATGGTTAATCCTGCCTGATGGACCTAGCTCAGAAAGCTAGAGGGAGATTGGAATGAGATCTTGAGCAGGTTTTTGAAGAATGAAAAGGGGAAAGATTCAGTGGTATGAGGTTTCGAGGAGATAGTCATCCCCTAAAAATTGTTTTCTCTTTTAGCTTTGGCTTAGAATATTCACTTCATTTTCTGCATGTCCAATTTCTTCCTGTTCCAGTTTCCAAGTGGTATATTCTTTGTGGTAGGGCTGTAGCATTTATCACATAATTGTGTTTAGGACTTCTGTCTCCCACTGGACTGTAAATTTCTTTGGAGCAGCAGATGAAGTCCTTCATGTTCACCATTGTTTTTCCTTGCATAATTTCTGACACATGTAGAGTGGACATTCAATAAACATTGAAAGAATGCGTGTTGTCTCACCTATTCACCCAGCATATGTTGAATGAAGTAAGACAGTGGCCTAAAGAATGAAAATCGCAGATTCAGGGAATGATGGGGAGTGGCATAGTGTTCTTCAAACACAGAATTTGTTACAGAGGTGAGAAATGTGATGGGAGATAAATTTGAAAAGTTGGTCAGGACCATGAATTTCAGGCTGGATTTTTGTGTAATGCCTTATGCTTCAAACTGAATGCAGATGTTTGTATTTAAAGTATGCTGCACGTGATAAGCTTGGAAGACTTGAAGATGTAAAGAATGTGAATTCAGTGGGAGCAGAAAGGATGAGACAAATTGCAAAAGACTTTTGAGTTGTTAGGATTTCACCGTTTGAAGCTTAAAGAAGGAAAATCATTTAGGACTGAGCATTTGAGCCAAGAAGATGGTGCCATTAACAGAAATAAAGTTTTTTGTGTATCTGGGGAGGGTTGCATATATTGAGTAACCTGTGAAGTCACATGTGGGTATTCAGCAGGGGGTTAAAAATGTGAAATTTGAGTTTATGGTAGAGACCAGCTATCCTTTTAGGTAGATATGAGAGCTAAAGCCCTTAGATTGTGAAACTGCCAGGTTAGAAGACAGAACTTTGAGAACTTCTGCATTTTGATGAGAAGGAAAGTTGCCTTATCATAGAAATCTAAAAGCATTAGGAGTAGGCTATCAACAATGGTAATGCAGATAAGAGGAAGACTGAGGAAGGTCATTGGAGTTTTCAGAATTGTGACTTTCTGGAGAATTATATTTAAGGGAGAGCCCAGATTATAATATTTGAGAGTGGAGGAGAGATGAGGAAGACTAATGCACAGTTAGTAATTTAGGGAACAATATGATTAATAAAAAGTACTTTGAGAATCCAGAGGAAAGACAGTTATAGTCTTTTGAATCAGGAAAGGTTTTCAGGGGGACAATACCTGGGCCCAAATAAATGCATGGGGTTTCAATCATTAAAGATAGGGAGGGATGGAGTGAGTATTGGAGTAGGAATCTTGTTTAGTAGACTTCTAGAATCGTAGTGTTGGAGCAACCTAAATGTTGTTAGACATAGACTGTTTTACTAGATTTCTGCTAAATTGTGCAGAATTGCGTCTCTGAGATAAATACCTACATTGACTGGCTATTTATGAAGTAGCTCTATTCTGGTTATTCTTGGATTATTTGAACCTAACTCTACCTTCCTGTAATGTCCATTTACTCTTTATCCAGTACTTGTACAAAGTAGAATAGAATTGTCAGCTCATTTTAGACATTATATTGTAGCCTGAGATTGTGTGCTTTAGGGGCAGCTCCATTATACCAGTTAGTGATTTACCCAACCTTTAACCAAAAAGTGAGCAAACAAATCTTAAGTACTTAACTAGAAGCTGAAGTTTTAATCAAGGAAGGAACCAAAAGGTATCAAAATAGCCAAAGGAACCAGTTCCTTTGATTTTTTTTTTTTTTTAACTTACTTGAATTTGAAGTATATTGTAAGATGAAGCCCAATGTGACTTTCTTCTCTTGTGTATATGTGTTAATTTTCTTTCCTCCACTCCTCTCTCACTGGTATTAAGAGATTCAGAATAAGCGTCCGACTTCAGCCAGGTCATGATCTCGCGGTCCGTGAGTTCGAGCCCCGCGTCGGGCTCTGGGCTGATGGCTCAGAGCCTGGAGCCTGTTTCCGATTCTGTGTCTCCCTCTCTCTCTGCCCCTCCCCCGTTCATGCTCTGTCTCTCTCTGTCTCAAAAATAAATAAACGTTGAAAAAAAAATTAAAAAAAAAAAGATTCAGAAAAGATAGTGCCAGTTGATACAGAGCAATTTCCCATGAGAGCTGGAGTAGCTATGCTTCAGGAATTAGTCTAGGCAAATGGAGAAGAAACATTTTAAGAAACAAGAATGAATAAAAGGATGTTGATGAAGATACACGGGGATTAAGTGGGGTAAAGTTGGAAAGTAGAATGATCTCTGAAGTAGTTGAGGCTCTGTAAATTATATCTCGGAGGCCACGTATAATCATGTTGGTATTTGGATGAATAGATAGGACTGATTATTTTTAATTGACATGGAAAAGTGAATTTATATGTGCATCCCAGTGTGACACAAATCTCCACATTTTCAAATGTTCATAGGAAAAAGTGGGGTTTAATACATAGAATTTTACTTTATCCAAAAAGATGTTAGATGATAATTGCTCTTAATCTTTGAAGGTGCTAGAGGCTAACAACCACATGAAGAAGATTCCCTTTTACAGAAGAATCCTTTAATCTCGGCTATCTTTGTTGAACTGTATCGTCTTGTAGGTTTGACCAGAGATCACATCTCAATTTATAAATTAGAAAATTGAGATCCCAAAAGCTAACTCTTTCATGGTCTTAGATAGTTAAAATCTTTCTTAGTCCCATGTTCAGAGGTTTCTTTTTGATCATTAAAAAAAAAAAAAATGGAAGGACCCCCAAATCCCAGAAATTGCTTACCTATGAGTTGAATACTTTGCTGTGAATAATAAGAATTGCACAGTTGTTCTTGTAATCACATTTATTCTGAATGTGTAATTTGGTTCTTTTGTTTTTCCTCTTGACTAGATTGTGATATATATTGGCTGTGCATGAATTATAAATGCAAACTTAAGGGGTGCCTGGGTGGCTCAGTGGGTTAAATTTCTGACTCTTGATTATCAGCTCAGTTCATGATCTCAGTTTGTGAGATTAACTTTACCACAGCCCAAGGAGCCTGCTTGGGACTCTCTTCCCTCTTCCCTGTCTCTCCCTCCTCCCCGCCTTGCTCACGCATGCACTTGCTCTCTGTTTCTCTCTCTCTGTTTCTCAAAATAAATAAACATTAAAAAAGTATATATAATTTTCACATTAATTTTACCAGATAAGTACTTCACACTTATTCAAAATAAAAATACTGTGTAGCTTTAGCTTTGTTACTTTAAATATATAGCAAATGAGAGTTCTTTTATGCATTAGGGTTTGTTAATCCTTATTGGAAGTTTTAGGTTTTGGAGGAAACTAATGGCACCTGAAATGACAGTATCTGATTCTGCTTTGTGAATTTTTTCTTTTCTCTCTCTCTCTCTCTCTCTCTTTTTTTTTTTTTTTTTTTATGAGTTGGTTTATTTGTAAGTGGTACAGAATTCAAGGGAGAACAAAAGACTGAAGAACAGACTGGCAGGATTCTAGGTTGGGTTTGCTCTGACCTCAGAGTAAGGTAGAAATAGCTGAGTAACAAGAAATAAAGAGATGAGCCCCCACTGTATGTTGTTTCTTTTTTTCTTTTTTTTCCAAAGTTTATTCTTGAATGTACGGAAGGCTCCAACACAACACTTCTTTCTACCTATTGGTGGCAACAGATTTTATGGCAGAGAATGCAGATGTTTTAAACAGCAGTAAGGATCACCATCTCCTGATGGAGACAGAAGAAACTGCTTACTTTTTGCTAGATTTCTCCATTCCTCCTGTGGCCATCCCCCATGGCCTTTACTTCCCCCATGGCCTTCACTTTACCTCTTCTAGCTGCTTCAGCTTAGAAGCTGCTTCTAGCTTCTTCTTGCCACTGCCCTGTCCCTAGACCCTGCCACTGGAAGCAGTGAATTAACTTTTTTTCCTTTTTTTGGATTCACTATTTTTGAAAGCAAGTAAGATGCTATTTAAAAATTTAAACAGATTTGTTGTTTACTATTTCAAGACAGTTGTAAAAGGAGAGAGCATTATGTGAAACCTGAATTGGGAGTCACTGGGATTATATAGAGCTACATTTTTTAAAACTTTTTTTAATGTTTATTTTTTAATTTTTTCATTTTTGAGAGAGACACAGCGCAAGTGGGGGGTGGGGTGGGCAGAGAGAGAGGGAGACACAGAATCTGAAGCAGGCTCCAGGCTCTGAGCTGTCAGCACAGAACTTGACACAGGGCTCAAACCCACAAACTGCTAGATCATGACCTGAGCCAAAGTCAGACACTTAACCGACCGAGCCACACAGGAGCTACAGAGCTACAGTCTTCCTATAGGCTCTGCTATGGTTGATAACCTGATTTTTATTTAAAAACATTATCACAGTTGTAATGATTATGGCAGCTTATTTTTGGCTGTAAAATTTTTTGTTTAAAGGAAACCTACATTGAGATTTATTTGTTAAGCAGGAATTTAAACTCATCCCAGGTGCCCTGTAGGTACACATAGATACTGTGAATTTTTTCCAGTACTTTTAAGTGTAGTAGGAAAGGATGTTTAATTATAAATATATATTTAAACAAGTAATATTTAACTTACTTTTTTTCTCTTTTTTGATTTTTAATGTTATAATTTTGACTGTTCTGGGGGCTATAATCATGTAAGTAATTTTTTTTTTTTTTAAGTTTCATGTATTTTGAGAGAGAGAAGGGGAGGGGAAAGGAGGGAAGGGCAGAGAGAGAGAGGGAGCGAGAGAATCTCAAGCAGTCTCCACACTCATCACAGAGCCCTACTGGGAGTTCAGTCTCAAGACTGCAATATCATGACCTGAACTGGTTCAAGAGTCAAATGCTCAACTGACTGAGCCACCCAGGCACCTTGTAAGGCATTTACTTTAAGTGATTGTATTTCTGGGCACCTGGGTATTTCAGTCAGTTAAGTGTTCAACCTTGGCTCAACCCAGGTCACCATCTAATGGTTTGTGAGTTTGAGTCCTACCTTGGGCTCTGTGCTCTCAGCGCAGAGCCTGCTTCAGATCCTCTGTCTCCCTTTCTCTCTCCCTCTCTCTCTTTCTCTCTATCAGAAATAAACATGAAAAAAGTAAATGCCTGTGTTTCTATTTTTATTTTCTATTTGTTTTCTTTTTAATTTTTTAAGCCCCCTCCCTGTCAGCACAAACCCTCCCTCCCTTGTCTTGATTGTGTTTGTTTTTCTTGATCTGGCCTTTGAGATTTGAGCTTAACAGTACTTTATCATAGTGCCTAACCATTCTGTTCCCTATGTCCTTGTTTATATTCCACGACAGATTATAAACTTTACATTATTACGTTAATTTCAGGTGTATGATATACTGATTCAGTGCTTCTATACCTCACCCTGTACCTGTCGCCCCACCCCTTTCCCATCTGGTAGTCATCAGTTCTCTATAATTAAGAGTCTGTTTGTTTGTTTTCTTTCCCCTTCCTCCCTGCCCCTCATTTATTTATTTATTTACTTATTAAAGTAGGCTCCATGTCTGATGTGCGGCTCAAACTCATAACCCTGAGATCAAGAGTCTCCAGCTCTACCAACCGGCACTCCCAAGAGTCTGTTTCTTGATTTGTCTCTCTTATTTTTTTCCCTTTGCTTCTTTGTTTTGTTTCATAAATTTCACGATTGTAAACTTTTTTTTTCATTTTTAAAATTTTTATTTATTTTTTTAATTTACATCCAAATTAGCATATAGTGCAACAGTGATTTCAGGAGTAGATTCCTTAGTGCCCCTTACCCATTTAGCCCATCCCCCCTCCAGCAACCCTCTGTTTGTTCTCCATATTTAAGAGTCTCGTATGTTTTGTCCCCCTCCCTGTTCTTATATTATTTTTGCTTCCCTTCCCTTCCCTTATGTTAATCTGTTCTGTGTCTTAAAGTCCTCATATGAGAGAAGTCATATGATATTTGTCTTTCTCTGACTTATTTGGCTTAGCATAATACCCTCTAGTTCTATCCACATAGTTCCAAATGGCAAGATTTCATTCTTTTTGATTGCCACGTAATTCTCCATTGTATATATATACACCACATCTTTATCCATTCATCCATCGATGGACATTTGGGCTCTTTCCATACTTAGGCTATTGTTGATAGTGCTGCTGTAAACATTGGGGTGCATGTGCCCCTTCAAAACAGCACACCTGTATCCCATGGATAAATTCCTAGTAGTGCAGTTGCTGGGTCGTAGGGTAGTTCTATTTTTTAATTTTTTGAGGAACCTCCATACTGTCTTCCAGAGTGGCTGCACCAGTTTGCATTCCCACCAGCAATGCAAAAGAGACCCTCTTTCTCCAAATCCTCACCAACATCTGTTGTTGCCTGAGTTGTTAATGTTAGCTGTTTTGAGGGGTGTGAGGTGGTATCTCATTGTGGTTTTGGTTTGTATTTCCCTGATGATGAGTGATGTTGAGCATTTTTCTGTGTTTCGGTTGGCCATCTGGATGTCTTTCTCGGAGAAGTGTCTATTCATGTCTTTTTCCTGTTTCTGGATTATTTGGTTTTTTGGTAGATTATAAACTTCTTTAGCCCTATCTTAATCTTGTTCATCAGGTATCCCCTTTATTAATAGCACCTGGCAATGTAGTAAATGCTTACTTAGTTAATGGGAAGAAATAACTGGACATAGGCCAAATGTAAAACATTGTCTGCTGATTTTTAAAAAAATTTTTAAATATATTTATTTATTTTTGGGAGAGCATCAGTGGGATAGGGGTGGGGGAGGGACAGGACAGAGGATCCAAAGTGGGCTCTGCACTGACAGGCTGACAGTAGGAGGCCCGATCTGGGGTTCAGACTCCCGAATTGTGAGATCATGACCTGAGCCAAAGTTGGACAGCCCAACCGACTGAGCCACCCAGGTGCCCCAGGTTATTGCTTATTTTTTATGGTAATCATTATCATTTTGAAGGCAGTGAAATCATTCCAAGGAGAGAGAATACAAAGAAGATACCATAGTTTCTATAGTTTCCCATGATAAGTGTAATCTCCTGGTCCTAACTGGTGCCTGTCTGATTTTTAAAAATAAACCATTGGAATCCAAGGACATAGATTATAGTCCCCAAAAAGAGAAAGGTACTGTGGACAGAAAGACTTGGTTATGGTGTTCATTGTGTGAGGCAGCATAGTACTCTCTTGGGAATAAGAGAAAGAACTGTGTGACGCTCCCCACCCCCACCCTCCCTGGAGGAATAGAGATGAAGGAACTGTGAATGTTGGAATTTACCAGTAGTTGTTGGGAAGTTATGATTTTGTTGTTATAAATTGCTTTTAAACAAATGCATTAATTTTCTTTATTCCTATTTGTATGGCTAAGAAAATTTCCTTCCTGAAAGTTTATGAACATGACTTTTTAATAGTTAATCATTTTTGTGTTTGCTCCCTTAGCATTTGACATTGTGCAGCAAAGAAATGGTTATGGAGAAGCCCAGTCCGCTGCTTGTAGGGCGGGAGTTTGTGAGGCAATATTATACTTTGCTGAATAAAGCTCCAGAATATTTACACAGGTAAATTCTGAATGGATTATTTGGTATTTTTATTTAGATTATTTTCTTGAGTAGAACTACATATATTTCATCTTTCCTGTCTCATGTTCTGATTGTTTCTTTGCAAACCATATCCAATATTTCAACTGCCTGATGGCTAAAACCGATTTTTTTAAAAATGAAATCTGCAGAAAGAAAAACGCTTCACATCATACACACATACACAATTATATTCTTGAGTATTTTGTATAAAATACAACATTTATATAATTTGTATAAAATGTACATGTGTATAATGTGGAGTGTTTTTCTTGGGCTTGACCAACTGATGGATTCTAATCTGCAGTTTGAAATTATGGATGTAAGTTGTCTTTTTAAGTTTCTTATAGCAGTGTTAGAAAATGAATCATTTAAGTGACTGGTGAAAATTTCTTCTGATCTGCAAAATACTGTTCCTTGGTAAAACAACAACAGTAGCCTTGTTTACTATTTTGGCAAGAGTTGGACATCTGTAAGCTTATTTTTTCTAGAATTTTTCTAGAATTTGGAATGAAATTGATTTATATTGTAAGTAGTATTTATAATTTTTGTTCTTCCTGTGTATTTTAGCAGGTGGATTAGGCTTTGCAAGTATTTGTTGTGCCAGCCACATGAGTTAAAGGATAAATCATTGCCACTTCATGTGGGAAAAGCTATTAAAAGGACTTGGATTCTTTTAGCTAGGTCCTCTTCTAAGGATATTCTAAAGTTAGATTTTGAAATATGCCTTGCATTATTCAAGACCTGTTTCTATAACTAATGTCCTTCCTCAAAAAAAAAATCCAAAAATAAATACCTGTACATTTTTCTAATTATAGAAATAAAAGACATTTTTGTTGACAGTGTGTATAAAGGAGTTTAGAGTGGGGAGGGGAGAATGGATTTAATAGGGCCTTTCCTTGTCTGAAATTTAGTGTTTATATAACGTAGATATTAAACAGGGAACTTTTTTTGTAGCGACATTAAGGCTCTCTATCATTTCAAATAAAAGTATTTATAATTTTTTACTTTTTAACAGACTTTGGTGAGTATCCTTACACGTGTATCTTTGTGCACCTTTTTAGTTACTAAGATAAGTTCCTACACGTAGAATTGTTAAATCAAAGGCATGATCATTTCTAAGACATTTCTTACATACACTCTACAGCCAAATTGTGCTCCAGAAAAATGATAGAAGTTCACGTTTGCAAGAAAGTTTGCCAGAAGTTACATGTTTGCAAGAAAATAGTGTAAACTTAAAAATACAGGTAGTAGTTAAAAGCATAGACTATAGAGCGGGACTGGGACTGTCTGGCTTCATTTCATGTCTTAGCTACTACCCCACTTGTGTAGTCTTCGGAGAGTTAATTTAACCTCTTGTGAACCTCAGTTTGCTCATTTACAAAAGAGCACTTATTTCATGAGGTTGTGAGGGCAATCAGAGAACTTTGTTTGGCATACAGGAAGTCTTACATGTTTCATTAACAATAGGAGCTGAGTTCTCTTTATGAAAGAATTAACATTGTGTTTGATAATCTTAATTTAGAAGGATATTCTAATTGCTTTAGGTAATGCCATAGAAACACTAGTTTATCGTACTTAAGAGCAGTATAAAATATTAATGATATAATAGATAATGAAATGTAAATTTTCTTATTTGGTCTCTGAATTGTTTGAATTATTATAAATCTAACTAAACTGTTTTAATCTAAGCCTTTGGAATTAGTAATCATTTGGAACTTTGAGTAGAATGTTAAACAGCATCTGATTCCCAAACAAATCTAGATAACTGAGTTACTGTATTTGAAGGGAAAACTGGGTCAGTTACTTACTACAGCATCAGTATTTAGAATGTATTTTGAATATCTCATTCTTTCATTTAAGAAGATTGGGTAGGAATTAGATGAGAATAGCAAATGATTGCATGTATATTCAGAGTGCCAGGAACACTAAAAATTCTGTCATTAATCACTTAATCCTTACAACAGCCTTATGGAGTAGTTAACTGTTGTTTTTGATGACCAAGGAAACTGAACTTAAGGACCGTAAGTGACTTCATCAAGATTATACAACTAATGAGGGATGGAGCCAGACATACAAGCTATGTCTCTTTTATACCAGAACTTTGCTGCCTCTTAGATTTGAATGCTAATCAATTATCACTGGCCTTATAGGTTTTATGGAAGGAATTCTTCCTATGTTCATGGTGGAGTAGATGCTAGTGGAAAGCCCCAGGAAGCTGTTTATGGCCAAAATGTAAGTATCAATTTCATACACATTTTAGATTTTTTGTGCCCATGGATGTCTTCTTGAAAGTGATCATTAGTTGTAACTAGAATGTATGTTACAATAGTTTTTAAATGTGCTTTCAGTTCTTATAAATATCCATTTTGTTTGAAACAAGATAGTACACTGGGTTGGGTACCAAGGAGAAGATAGGTTATTATCTATCCTTGATGTATTTTATACATGAAACAGTTGAGAACAATGTATTAAGTTTATAAAAATATGGGCTAAGCCTTCTATTACAGGGATGCACAGAACCAAATGTACCTTATGACCTGGTAGATGATGTGGGACTTTAGCTAGACTCTGAATTACATACAGAATTTGGCCTTACCAGACAACAGGAAATTGAAAGTAGAAGAAAAGGCACCAGAAAACACACACTAAAGTAAAACCAGTTTTGAAGTCAAGGAATAGTTAACATAGTTTGTGTGCATGACTAAAGACTTAATACAGAACAGTGGGAGACAGCTATATAAAACTTGTAATACTGCTTAATAGGAGGCAGCCATAAGGATCTCTTCTAGAGAGCTGTGACATGTTGAAAATGGTGGTTTAGGAGCATCAGTCTGGCAGTAATGCGTGTCATGGTGGAATGGATTCAAATGAGGCAGAAGGATTAAGTAGTTAATATTCTAGAGTTCTGAGGAAATCAGTGAATGTCTGCAGTATTAAGTATGAGGCAGAAAGATTAAGTAGTTAATATTCTAGAGTTGTGAGGAAATCAGTGAAAGTCTGTGGTATTAAGTAATGCAGTATCATAAGAGTTTGTATGTCTTTTCTCCTATTAAAGGATATACACCACAAAGTATTATCTCTGAACTTCAGTGAATGTCATACTAAAATTCGTCATGTGGATGCTCATGCAACTTTGAGTGATGGAGTAGTTGTTCAGGTCATGGGTTTGCTATCTAACAGTGGACAGCCAGAGCGGAAGTTTATGCAGACCTTTGTCCTGGCTCCTGAAGTAAGTTTTCATTTCACTTAATTTTCATTTGTATGATTTTGATTGTTATTAGTTGCTTGAAGTGTTCCGAGTTTCTTCTTACAGATTTAGATAGGCATGTAGCTAAGTTGGAGAGCTTGGTATTGGACCCATTGATAAACATGGGCAATGCCAGGGTTAGGGGCACCAACCTTTCACGCAGCTGAAAATCGACACATAACTTTTGACTTTTCAAAAACTCTACTAATAGCCTGTCATTGACCAGAAGCCTTACTGATAGTATAAACAGTTGATTAACATATATTTTGTATGTCATATGTATTCTATACTGTAGTCGTATAATAAAGTATGCTAGAGAAAAGAAAATGGTATTACATGAGAGAAAATACATTTACAGTACATTACTGTGTTTATCAAAAAGTCATGTGTAAGTTGGAGTGCAGTTCAAACTTGTGTTGTTTAGGGTTAGCTATAATTTGAGCTTTGTGGGTGTGTATACACTTTGCTATTTATTTTTTGATTGTTTTCACTTTGCCTATTTAGAAGTAAAAGTCATGCTGACACAAATGTATAAATAGATTACTAAGATTATATACATAATACAAAAAGTATCTTGTTTTAAGAAGTTACGTTAAAATGGAAAAGTTTCATTTGTTAATTAGTCCTAGTTCTCTTCTATTGAGTAGCCATTTCTTGAGTTCCAATATTTGAATGGTCTTTTATAAGTGTACTTTATATTAATACAGCATGTTCAATTTTGGAAAATCACATTGAGTCTATATTATATTTCTATAGTTTTTTTTTTAAATTATGTAGTGTTAAAATAGATAACGCATATGCCACGTAATTTTTATTTAATTTTTTTTTTTTAATGTTTTTTCACTTTTTGAGAGACAGAGACAGAGTGTGAGCAGGGCAGGGGGCAGAGAGAGAGGGAGACACAGAATTGGAAGCAGGCTCCAGGCTCTGAGCTGTCAGCACACATCCTGATGCAGGGCTCGAACTCACGAACTGTGAGATCGTGACCTGAGCTAAAGTTGGACGCTTAACTGACTGAGCCACCCAGGCGCCCCTGCAATTTGTTCTTTTTATGCAGTGCCAAATATATTGGTATTTAATGGAATATTTGAATTTTGTTTTCCTGTAGGGATCTGTTCCAAATAAGTTTTATGTTCACAATGATATGTTTCGTTATGAAGATGAAGTATTTGGTGATTCTGAACCAGAGCTTGATGAAGGTGAGGTTACTTTCAAGATAGAAAGATTCTATCAGTGCTCTTTAAGGACATGAAAAGTGCAGAACTTACAGAAGTTTGCCTCTATTGTAACTGAGTCAAAACCCCCCTTTCTCCTTTTTGTTAAAAAGAAATAGATGTTCATTATATAAAAATGAGACATAGAAAGTGAAAAAAATTTCAGTCTTATTCTCTATAAACAGGAGTTTGGTGCCTGTTACAGAATTTTGCTGGATCCTATCCTTAGCAATACTTTTTTTTATAAAAATGCAGTTACGGTGGTTCAAAGGTTGCTTTTTTCCACTTAGTGTGTCTTTGTTGGCTGTCAGTTTTTTGGCTATCCCAATTCTTTTTTTGATCCTTCATTTATATGTATCGGTTTGTTTCCTTTTCTTATTATTGTACTATTGATTAGCTGTGACAAAGGAAACAAACAGTTAAGGCTTAAATGTCATTTATTTCTACCTTTCGTTTTCTTACTAATCTTTTAAAATTAATTTTATTTTTTAATGTTTATTTATTTTAAGAGAGAGTAAGCATGGGGGGGGTGGGGCAGAGAGAGTGGGAGAGAGAGAATCCCAAGTAGGCTTCACACTGTCATCGCAGAGCCCAATGCGGAGCTAGATCTCAGAAGCCGTGAGATCATGACCTGAGCTGAAATCAAGAGTCAGACACTTAACTGATCGAGCCACCCAGGTGCCTGCCCCTAGATCTTTTTTTAAAATAGAATGTATACCAAATTTCATCTTGCTTGCTTTTCGGTTTTTAAGAGAACAGGGAATACTGCAATTGAATGCCTTAGTAAGGAATAGGCCAATTTTTGAAACCATTGTATCACTTCCTTAAACACTAAAAATATGTATATAAAATTGTTTGTTGAGCCTCTTAAAAAGATGTGTATTATATATTGTCAGAATCAGAAGATGAGGTAGAAGAGGAACAAGAAGAAAGGCAACCATCCCCAGAACCTGTGCAAGAAAATGCTGATAGTGGTTACTATGAAGCTCATCCTGTGGCGTAAGAATAGTGTTTGCATGGCCAAATTTGGTCTAAATTATGATGTAGTTGTAATGTGGTTTTTGTTCTAGACTTAACTGTTAGAAGTAAATTCTTGATAAAGCTACCTGTCAAGCCAGGATTTTAGTACCATGCGTATATAGTATATAGTGTGTGTGTGTGTGTGTGTGTGTGTGTGTGTGTGTGTGTATATATATGCAAGAAGTTTGGAAAAAGTTGTTTTATTTATATAGAAAATTGAACATGGTTTTGCCCAAAGCAGTGATTACTTACTGATGATGTAGAATACTTGGGACAACACAGAGAACATTTTATTTTTATAAATATGGGGTTTATTTATAGTTAGTATTGAAGTAAACATTTTTAGTAATTAAGTATTCCCATTTGAAAATAGCGGGATCAAAGAAATGCTGTGCAAGACTGTCATTCTCTTCTGCCTTCCCTTCCACCTTCTAGTTCTTACTGGATTTTTGCTTCAAAACAGTTTATTACTAGTTATGCACATTAGATTAGAGAAATACTACATCTTATTTTAATCAAACTGATTGTTTCCTTCATACTGAAAAATGAATAAACTATTTGATTATAGTAATGGCATAGAGGAACCTTTGGAAGAGTCCTCTCATGAACCTGAACCTGAGCCAGAATCGGAAACAAAGACTGAAGAACTAAAGCCACAAGTGGAGGAGAAGAACTTGGAAGAATTAGAGGAGAAGTCTACTTCTCCTCCTCCTGCTGAACCTGTTTCTCTGCCACAGGAACCACCAAAGGTTAGATCAAAGAAGCTCTTTAGGCCTGTGACATCACACTTTTACATTTGGTGACATTAATGGAGCATGACCTTTGTTCTATTATGTTAAATTGTTTAATATAGTAAACCATGCTTTTTTTATGTATATGAAAGCTGTGGGGTTTTTTGTAATCCTGAGGAAATTTCTTTGTATTCCACCCCCCCTCAAAATATCCCTAAGAGCGAAACTTACAATTAATCCTTGTCTGTGTGCAGTGTTTAGTCTCTTACATGAGATTATTTGAGTCCATGTATATAACTGAGAGTTGCTCTTCATTCTGTAGAAATCCTCTATGCACGAATGCAACTGGAGTCATGCAATTTCCCAACTTAAACAAGTTGGCCTATTAAAAGAAGAGGTACCTGTTATTTCCGGTTTAAATGGGAGCAATTTCCTTACACCACCAATTAAATGATCTTGGAAAGATGAGTGACACCCATAGTGTATCATTTAAGCCTACCTAAAACATCTTTTATCTTTCTGTAAAGTAGAAGGTTAAAGTATATTTGGGTAGTGAGAGGAGGAGATTCCTTGTTCAATTTGTGAATGTCTGTTAAAGTTTCCAGTGAGTACTCTCTTCTTTCCTATCCTTCCCCTCAACACCATCACACCTTATCTTCCCCCAAAAGGGGAAGGAATTGGTTCTATTAGGTTCTTATTTTTCTAGTATGTGTAGTTAGTGGTTTTGTTTGCCATTGCTCATCTCCTTAGAGCATATAGGAACGTGCTTGTGGATTTATGTAGTAGTTCAGACAAAACAGATAATCTTGCATAATGAGATTTTGAAAGCTGGCACATAGACTGGCATGTGTGTGTGTGCCTTTCTTTTGAGGAGTCCTCCGATATAGAACAATAGTTTAGAAATGAAAAGAAAGTATATATTTGGGAGTTTCCCTATAGGAATGTTGGTGGTTTTCCATGATTAGTAGTCTAGGTTTGTTGCATTTCCTGCAGGCTTTCTCCTGGGCTTCAGTGACCAGTAAAAACCTGCCTCCTAGTGGTACTGTTTCTTCCTCTGGAATTCCACCCCATGTTAAAGCACCAGTCTCACAGGTAACCGATCTGTGAACACATTGGATTGTATCCTTGTTACATTGCCAATTGCTTATCTCTTTTATACTTCTTTAAATGAGTCGATCAGAAATTATGGATTAAATATACAAAAATACTGTATTAAATGTCAGTGCACCCACTTTAAATAAATGCCAAATCTCCATTCATCATCTGCATAGGTAGTATCTGGGGTTTGGGTGTGAAATACACACTAAGTTGGTTTTACCAATATAGATAGATAGATAGATAGATAGATAGATAGATAGAGTCATTTAAAAGGCTTCTTAAAATAACAAAAATGTTCCTTTTAAAGTTTTAAATCTTATTTAGTGAAAATGTTTTAGGGAAGAAATCTGGAAAGGCACAAAGTAGTATGGCGTTACAAAAAAAAATCACTGTTTTAAAAAAATAGAAAACTTTAAAAACTACGCTGCCTAAACTCTCAGTCTGTAAGTGGTTCACTCCATTTAATTGAAGCCTGTACCAACTTATGACTGTAGTGTTCACTTAACTGATCATTCCAGTATTCTGCTTTTCATCTGTTTGTCATCTTACCCATTTCAGAGCTTTCAGAACACTGAAAATAAGACACTGGCTACCTGGTGTGTTTATTAGGTATAGTTTAAACTAAATTAGAATTTAGTTAATTCTATAGTACAGATAATGGGTATTCTATTCTTTTTCCTACATTTTGCGTCAGACTTCATTCCACTAGAAAATTACATTTAAAATGGTTAGTGTACATTAACCTCTTATTTGCTGTAAACAGTGAAACTTTGAGGTTTGAAAAAAGTAGTTAGTAATCCTAAGACAGCCTTTATGGTGTGGGTACACACAGTCAGCTACATAATAGAGCACATGGCTTCAAGGTACCTGTTTTTTTTTTTTCCAGTTAACATATTCAGGAAATGTTGGATAATGTTGGATAATGGCAGATTACAAACCAGAATTGTGTCTTACTGAAGAAAACTAATTTGTCAGGTGTTGGTTGTGCTTTTCAACCCATCTGAAGACCTGATGAGTGACTTCTGAATTTTCTTTTGAAATTCTTGATTTCTTATCAGATTTGCATTTGAAATCCTTTGGATAGTTACTTCATCTTCTGAGTGTTGGCTACATTTATTTTAAACTTCCAGTTAAGAAATAAAATAGCTAATGCTTATTATGTCTTCAGTTTGTGCCAGGCATTGTGCAAAGCACTTTATATTCATTCTCATCTAATCCTCAGTCACCCTGTAAGGGTGCTTACTGTTACTATTCCTGTTTCTCAGATGAGTAAATTGAGGCCCAGAGTACCTCAGCCTAAGGTCAGACAGCTGTATAAATAGCATAGGGCTGGACTTTGAATTTATGTAGTTGGACACCAGAGTCCCTTTGTGACTCATGTAAACCTATAGGTTTCTTTAGCCCATTGGAGGGAATGTATCTCCATTTTTCATCAAGAAGAGTACTGTATTTAAGGCATGTCTGAATTACATTACATGAGATCCTAGCTTTTTGGCCAGGGGGGAAAAATGTTTTTTTTTTTTTAGTTGTAGGAGACTAGATGGTATTTTCCAACCCATCCCCTTATTAACACATTTTTAAACAGGTACAATTTAAACTTCTGTTTAAAATAATTTTCTGCTCTTTTTAGGCTATATTTAGAATGGATTCATGATTTTTCCACTAGATTTAATAAATCCTTCAATTTTATTTTATTACTTTGGTGTAGTATCCATTTCCTTATCACTTTTAGCACAGTTTAATAAAAAGAATTAAATCTAATATTAGGGTATTGGTAGGAATTAATTTAGAAGTAGGTAAGTTAATTTCATGGTAAAAAGGCTTTGTCTAGAAATTCACTAGTTTATCTAACTTTATCTAACTAGCTTATGTTCAGTTGAAGGACTTAGTAGTGGTTTTACCTGCTGTTGTTGATTTGATGGTTCCATTTTTATTTTATATTCTGTTTGACTTTCATTTGTGAGATTTGTCACCTGAGCACACATTCTGGTTATATGGAATTAATTTTGAGGCTCTAAAGTATAGTATGTGGTATGTTAGCCATTTTATCTCATTCAGAGTAAATCGTTTTAATCATGAAATTGAGCCTGAATAATTATGAATTCACAGCTGGCTTAGTTGACATATATGAATTGTTGAAAGGAATACTGGTCTACATATTTTTTCACACTGGCATCATCAAATATCTACTGACACGTTGCTGAGTCACTATGAACTATTGAAAAGATGTTGTAAATTATTTAAATTTGTTTTTAATTTTAAATCCTTAAAGGATAATGAAGAACTTGTCTATTTTGGTATGTGTAGTTATTTTTGTTTTTGGTAATTAATTTGGAAAAGAATGTAAATCAGGTCAGTTAGGGCACCTCTTAAGTTCTTTGATAACATTTGCTTTCAGTGAGTCAGGTTTTTCTGAGAATTTTAAATTGAAAGGTACATTTGCTATTGTTATTAATTTCCCAAGGATACTAGCTTCATCAAACTTGAGTTTGTCTGTCTTTAATTGTTGGCACTTTTAGGCCCCCTTTAGTGAAACTTTACATAACTGCCTTTCTCAGGCATCACATTTTGGGTCAAATTACCATATAGTGTTAAACTGCAAATACAGATCACAGTGGTTTCAGGGCTATAACATAGGTCCCCTTGTCAGACATAGAACATTCTCCTACATGCTGGAAAACTAAAAATGTAATTTAATTCTAAATGAACCAATAGTTATTGAACATCTGTGCCTAACATCACTGTGCTTGGTTTTGGGTGATGTAGAAATGAATTAGGATACAGTCCTTATAGGAATAAATACATGTAAATAATTGAGAAAACTGAAGAGAGTTGAAATTATTTTTAAAATAGCAAAATCCTAGAACATGGGAAGCAACTCATCTTTTTTTTTTTTTTTTTTTTTATTAACATTATTTTTGAGAAAGGGAGTACAAGCCTGGGAAGGGCAGAGAGAGAGGGAGACAGATAATTCTCAAGCAGCACAGAGCCCAGCATGGGGTTTGAACTCACAAACCATGCTATGACCTGAGCCAAAATCAAGTCGGATGCTTAACCGACTGAACCACCTAGGTGCCCTGGGGAGAGCAACTCATCTTGAGGGAAATGGGAAATCTTCATGGAAAAAAGTTTGGGAAGAGATACACACATCTGTTAAAAACTACTGTTGTACCTTTTGATTACAGAGGGTGAAGTCATTTACAGTAAATCGTCACTTTTGAAAGAAGCGTAACTCTTTATAACTTTCTGTATTAGAATTTGACCTTGCAAGTTATAATAATAATCAGTTATATAAGTGATGAAAGAATTTGAGGACACTGGCTGGACTGGGGTCCTCAGAGATGATCAGTCATAAAAACATGACTGAAATCACTAGTTTTCTGACTTGGAGGACATTTTCTTCATATCCTGCTGAGTGTTTTCGGCACTCTTTGAAGGTGCATATGTTTTATCTCTTCCTTGGGACCATAAATATTTGGGCAGTGGATGGCCTGAAGAGTTTGGGAATACTGAAAATGCCACTGTATTAAGGAAAAGGTAATAGCAGATGTTCCTTTGTTTTAAAATAGTTATTTTAATTATATGTGTGTAATTTTTGGCAGTTGGCAGAAATTTTTGGAAGGCATCTTAAAAAGTTCTGTTACTCCCTGCCTGAGCCTCCCCTCCCACGGGTGCAGTTAAAGAAATTGTTGGGGTCTTGCATTCCTTTCCTATATGGAAGAACAGTAGGGTGGTGAAGGACTCCCTTGATTCTGAGGTGCTTTACACATGTTATGTCTTGTTTATTTAATTTTAACTTACAGGTAGTATTTGTTAGTTGCTTAGAATAAGCTAAACTATATAATTTGAACTATCTAAATACTTTTAAGGTTTGTGGGTGGAGTTTAGAACATTGGCTAAGCACTGGTAACATTTGAGGGGCAGCAAACTAGATAATTAGTGTGTGTCATAATTTTTGTCTAGAATAAGTTGATTTTTTATTTGCATATGCATTTACATGGAGTGGCTCATCTTGCATTTTGTGATTTTTGTAGCAGTACCTTTAATGCTGTCTCAATGTGGATGTAAAGTTATTGAAAAAAACGTGGTTGTAAAAGCAGCTTATTTTGAGTTCTGTAATCCTGAATGGGAAAAAAACCTACCCTACAGTCCTAGATTGGTACAGATATATCTTTGTAACAACTATTCCTCACATACATAGGACACTGTGTTAAAACTATTCTGAGCTTAAAAGGACCATTATGTCTGCTGATGACTTGCTGGTAGTTGCTTTAGTTGTTTATCCCCTGTGGAATGAGTTATTTATAATGTATTTTTTTCCTTGTATTTTAGCCAAGAGTTGAAGCTAACCAGAAGTTCAGTCTCAGCCACCTCGGGTGCGTGAACAACGACCTCGAGAACGACCCGGTTTCCCTCCTAGAGGACCAAGACCAGGTGAGTCAGCCCCTCTGTGGCCTTCAGCATTAGCAGTGGAAAGTTGGAAAAGACTGAACTTAAAGAACTATAATGGGTTTTACATGCAGTTCCTTTTAATACCAATTTCTCAAAGATTTAACTTGCTAAAGGTACAGGCTGGGGTAGAACAACTGACTTTCAGGGGAGGAGTAGTGACATGTGATGGAGACATGTATTTTGAAAGTGTAAAAATTTTGAGACAGATTTTATTTGGTTATTGTCACTGGTTCTAAGAATTCAAACCGAGCTGCCAATAACCTACTCTCTACTTAGCACTCTTATCTCTTCACAGATAACAATACGCACAACCCCGATTCTTCTTATTTTGATTGTCTTAGGTATTAAGTAAGTTGCCATGATTTTTGACTTGTTCCATTGTTAGCTAATATACGTAGCACCTCTATTTGAATTCTTTAAGTATGTTTAGATTGCTTTTGGGAGGAGGTGGGAGATCGTATCCGTCAATAGCCTATGTAATTTTTCCCACAAAAGTAAAAAATAAAGTGATCCGTTAATAAACCAGAAGTCATGGGAACTGGGGTTTGTCCTAGTTTTGCTATTGCTTGAGCTTATGATCTTGGGTGAGAGTCTTAAATTATGAGCTTCTCTTATGCCATTTAGTTACTACACAAATTTTTCTTGTGTGATGCCTTTTTTATATGCCTCATTGTGTTTTGTGTTATTGAGAGGATCAAATAAAAATTTTTTGTATAAATTTGAGCACGTTAAAATATATAGCCTATTTAAATGAAATATTGTTAGTATTAAATTTACTGATTTGGCTATAATTTTATACAACCAAAGATAATTTGTAAATCTCAAAATGCTAAACAATACTTAGAACAAATATATCTCACTCTCTGAACTTTGTTTGGTTCTTGGATGATGGCAAGAATTTGGTTAAGGAGGAATACTTGTACTAATGTTGGACTTTCATATAATCAGACCACTAGATCTAGAAGAAGGAATTTTAGCAATCTAGTCAATACCCTCACTTTATACTTAGTGTCATGTTGTTTTCTAACTAACCTACTAATAATAGGCACTTCCACCTCTGTTCAAGGAGCTCACTATCTTATTAAACTAAAACAGGAATATCTTTTATACATTCATTGCTTTGAACTGGTTGTTATATATTATAAACTTTAATGTCTGTCCTATTCCTTTTCTCAGGCAGAGGAGATATTGAACAGAATGAATCTGACAACCGTAGAATAATTCGCTATCCAGACAGTCATCAACTTTTTGTTGGTACTTGCCACATGATATTGATGAAAATGAACTGAAAGAGTTCTTCATGAGTGAGTAGTTATTTGCTTTATTGTAAAATTGAGCAGGGGGGAATAGAGCTTTTTCATAATATAATTAGGACTTTAAAAAAAAAAAAAACTTGTTATCTCTCTATATACTGTGTGTATCTCTAGGTACCAATCACTTTAATTGGTCAGAAGTGAGTAGAAGGTTATATTAGATGTTTCCCTGTGACTACTGAGTGTTGACTGGCCTAGTGATAGAGGTTAGAAGAAAGAGCTGATTCAGCTCTTAATTTGGGGATAGGGTTCTTTGGCAAATATAAGTCAGAAATAGAAAATGTCCTTGTCTTTGTGAAGCTATGCAGGTAACTTTCCTTTTGAAAGGACCAATTCAGAAGGGTAATGGAACAAGCGGTCAGACTAGTTAGCATCTTTATGTGTATGAGTGAATGTACTTTAGTTGTCACTGGGTGTAGCAGCTTGCACCTTATTTGAAATGGTTCAAGTAGATTAAGGTTATTTCTCCTCAACACTTAAAGCTACAAAGTATTCTATTAAAATGTTTAATCCCCTTGGTGTAATACATATTTTCACAGGTTTTGGAAACGTTGTGGAACTTCGCATCAATACCAAGGGTGTTGGGGGAAAGCTTCCAAACTTTGGTTTTGTGGTTTTTGATGACTCTGAACCAGTTCAGAGAATCTTAATTGCAAAAGTAAGTGAAAGGACGTACATAGTTCAACACTTTATTATGCCTATGGTATGTACATTAACTTGGTGCATTTTAAAACCATAGAACATCTTTTCTTTTTTTTTTCTAGTTTGAATAGTTTATTTATTTTTTTTTATATATATGAAATTTATTGACAAATTGGTTTCCATACAACACCCAGTGCTCATCCCAAAAGGTGCCCTCCTCAATACCCATCACCCACCCTCCCCTCCCTCCCACCCCCCATCAACCCTCAGTTTTAGAACATCTTTTCTTAATGGTAAAGCTAAAAGTAGTTTATTAGAAATGGTTTTAATGTAAGAATAAAGATTTGTTAGTGCTTTAAAGTCTGAGATGTGGATCATTTAATTTATTTTTTGAAGTTATTTTGAGAGAGAGTGCATATGCGTGTGAGCAGGGGAGGGGCAAAGAGTGAGGGAGACAGAGAATCCCAAGCAGGCTCAGCGCTATCAGCGCAGAGCCCGATGCGGTGCTCGAACTCCTGGATAGTGAGATCATGACCTGATCCAGGATCAAAAGTCAGAGGCTTAACCGACTGGACCACCCAGGTGCCCCTAGGTTTTTTACTTCTGTAAGTAAGGGAATACATTTGTATTGGGTCTAACCTGCCCATGTAAATGATTTTTTCTCCTTTTAAAGCCAATTATGTTTCGAGGGGAAGTACGTTTAAATGTGGAAGAGAAAAAAACAAGAGCTGCAAGAGAGCGAGAAACCAGAGGTGGTGGTGATGATGCAGGGATATTAGGCGCAATGATCGAGGGTCCTGGCGGTCCACGTGGAATAGTGGGCGGTGGAATGATGCGTGACCGGGATGGAAGAGGACCTCCTCCAAGAGGTGGCATGGCACAGAAACTTGGCTCTGGAAGAGGAACTGGGCAAATGGAAGGCCGCTTCACAGGACAGCGTCGCTGAAGCTCCACTGTTGGCAAAGTCTTGGCAGTTGGTACATTATCATCGTGTTTGCATTCTTGTTAATTTTTTTTTTTGGCTTTGGAATGTGACACAGCCTTTTTGATCATTTCTTTGATGTGAAAAGCATCTTTGGTTATCAGTTAAATTGAGGTGGACATTATTTCCCCAATTTCACAACAGGATTCACATTGTTAATTTATAAATCTAGACTTGGAGAATTAAGGACTGAGAAATGACCGTATCTTAAACTATCTACAACAAAATGAACTTATAAGGACATGCCCAACTGAATTCAGGTCCTTTGAGTCAAAAAAAAAAAATCCTCTGCTGCACATTTTGTTTAAGTGTTAATGTTTCTGCCTGTTAATGTTGGAAACACAAATAGTGCAATTTGTGCAATTGGAGAATCTTGCCTTTTTTCTTGGCTCCCCCCCAAAAATACAACCCAACAGAAACTTGTTATGCACTCATCAAAATGCACTAATGGGTACTCTGAACTCATTAATATTGACATCTGCAACAGGAGGGCAACAGGGGAAAAACCTTTCATCTCTTTTTCCAGTAGAGAATAGTTTGTGAAATGATGAGGGCATTTTATCTGCTTGCTGTGACCAGCGTGTGTACACATAAACCTTAACAAGACTACAAGTATATTCCAGAAGGAAATCATTTAGTTATGAACTAAATAACAGAAATCAGAACTTTAAATGCTATGGTCTTGAATATTAGACCAGATTTAGTAGCTCCATATCTAAGATTTTTCTACCTGCCCCTCTTCAGTACAGGGGATGGCTGGCTGCTGAAACACACTCCGCCTCCTCCCCTTTCTCCTTTCTTTAAGCTGTGTACAGTGAAAATTGTCTTTACTGTATTTTTGTTCTCTGGTAATGTAATAAGCATGATGGTGCCTTCTATTAATACATCATTCCAGTCTTGCTGGTAATTTTGTACAGTATAGTGTATGAATTGCTGTGCTGCAAGCCAAACAGCTGCAAAATGTTGAAAATCATTGAAGTGTATAAAAATTGCAGTATCTTTAAAATCAGTAAAATTGACTAGCATATTATTTACCTTGTTCTTCAGTTAACAACTTGTGTTCTCTGTGGGAGGGAGTCTTGTGTGTGTTTGGGAGGGAGAGGGAAGGAGGAAGTCAGTCATTTGAGTAAGTCTCTTGTTGACTTTTCTCTTAGCATGAATGTGAACGTTGAAGCGTATCACTTGAGAGATGCTTGGAAAAGTCAATCAATTTGATGTACATTTTTTATGACATTTTAAAAGCAGTCAGATTCAATAAACGGCAAGTAAACCTGAAGTGAGGATACTGCAATTTTCAGAGAAGAGAACAGCAGCTCCTAAGTGTTTGCATTTTCTATTTGGGGGGCAGGGAACTGTCATTCATTTTGCACAATTCTTGAACTGATGTCAGCACCCGAGTGGCTCTGATTTAAGTCTGGGACGACATCTTTTATTTTACATGAATCTCTAAACAATTCTGTGAGCAAAGTTTGTAGCTGCTGGATTATTGTCTGTCTTTATAGCAAGTTCCAGTAAACCGCAAGTTATGGCAAAGGATATCCAATTTTATGCTTGGAGCATTTGGTACATTACAGTTCCTGATGTTTCAGGCTAGGAGTGAGGTAAATTAAGTGTGACCACTTAAAGCTGCTTGTTAGCATGGAAGACTTCTCCATTCTTAGTAAAAACAAACAAAAAATGCACTTGACATAGTAGCAAACTGGTTCTGAATTATGGAACTGTTTTGCTATTTAGTAAACTAGCAAATGATGCACATATTTTGTTTTTCATGTACTGGGCAATATAAGTGAAATCTCTCCATTTTTCCCCCTTGAAAGAGGTCTTCCATGTTTGGGGAAAAGTCTTGCACTATTGCATATATTTGGGGGACACAGATTTCTCATAGTTTCATTGGGGGGGGTGCTTAAAGATTTTTTTCCTGTTTGAACACTTTTAACACTTTCTGATGTATAGTACTTGAAGTTCTTACCAGAAACATTACTTTTGAGTTTTTGAAGCCTTATTCAAACTACTTTTAAGTAAGTGGTTATTGTCATGTTTTGGGTTTTTTTTTATAGCAGATTCCCTCTATTCTGTTATTTCTTTCTCCTTCCCTTTTTTAAATATGTATGTAATTTCCAATCTAGGATATTGCCTCTGCACCCATGAAAACTTTTCTGCACCAAAAGCAATGACAAATGTTAAGTGTAATAGAAAATTAGAGTAAGAGCCATTCGCTTCAGTCTTTACATACCATGAAAAAAAAAAAACATTAAAACCATCACATGGAGAAGTTTACATGGTGATTGTTCACCTGCAGTACTGTGGACTTTTAACATTTTGTCCCTTTTCAGGTGAACCAGAGTAAAAATATTCATTGACATTACTGTATTTGCTGGTTTTTGTTTTTGATTTATTTTTGTTGTTTTGTTTTTGTTTTGTTTTGTTTTTGTTTTTTTTGATGGTAATATTCTATCCTTATGACACTATTGCAACCAAATTGGCTTTACCATCTTGGCTTTAGTAGGTATAGAAGACAATGGATTACCATCTTTATTGCTGTAATGTGTTAAGCATTATATGCTAGTAGAATCTAGTTAATTGTTTCAGGTGGAAAAGTATTCTTTGAGTTTCCATTTTGAATGTGTTTGGACTAAACAAACAATAAACTACTGATGTCTGCAGCATTTATCTATGTCCCTAATTTAATCTGTAGATTTGTGTTCCAAAGTATTTTCTCCCTATTGCATTTCAAACAGCCAAGGAATTGTTCTAAAAACCAACTGCTGCTTGTTTGTGAAATTTGATGCATAAAAAAGTAAACATTTCAGTGTAAGACTTGAACATGGTTAGAGATCTGTCCCATTTCTCTTAGCTAAGTGGTGTACAATTAAAGAATATAAATTATTAATTTAAGTTAAATTCAGTGAAGGTGAGAACGATCTAAAGCAGACTACTTACTAACATTTATATAAAGAAAAACCAAAACTTGAGTTTTCCAAAGGATTGCTACCTCCTATTTCAGAAGGAAAGGAAAAGAGGGCTGGGAAGATTGAGGTTATCTGAAGTTAGGGACAGACCCACGTCAGAAATTGGAACAAATTTGTCAGCTCTAGAAGAATATTAAAGGGAAAGTAATTATTTTAGTCACATTTACAAGTATACATTTCAAATAAAAAATGAGGTCCTAATGCATATGTAATTTTAGAACTTGAGACTTTTGTTTTTTTAAAAAAATTTTTTTGTTTCAACGTTTATTTATTTTTGGGACAGAGAGAGACAGAGCATGAACGGGGGAGGGGCAGAGAGAGAGGGAGACACAGAATCGAAACAGGCTCCAGGCTCCGAGCCGTCAGCCCAGAGCCTGACGCGGGGCTCGAACTCCCGGACCGCGAGATCGTGACCTGGCTGAAGTCGGACGCTTAACCGACTGCGCCACCCAGGCGCCCCAAGACTTTTCTTTTGTTAAAAGGGATGGTTATAAATGAATTTTTCCTGATACTGTTTATGAAGATTCCTTCAGTCAGTCTTCACAAGTTTGTACTGGAGCGAAGTCATTATTTCAGTACTCTCAAGGAAGTAAGACTTAAGATTTTATGAATTTTACTTATAATGTAGTAACTTATCTAACTTTATAGCTGGGGAAAAACATTTTTTAGAAGGGATAAAATATGCCACACTGTATTGAAAACAACCACATTTCAGGCAAAAAATTATTTGGTCCAGAAGATTTATTGGAAGAAAATATGTGAACATTTTAGCCACACAAGATGCTTCATTTCAGTTATGATACGATGATATAGTCTGTGGCAAGTGAAAGAAAACTTAGTGGATGGATGTTCATATTTTTCTTTTAAATTAGGACAACTGACTTCGTTATATTTAACTAGAAGAAGGAAGACCCTTTTTTTTCCCTCTCTATTCTGTGTTCCATAAGACTTTCTATTATTTAGTAGTAGACCCTTGGTTAAGTTGATGCCAGAGTTCTAAATTATTTTAAAATTACTGGATAAATGAATAGTATTACATCATGAAAGAAGTTTCCCTTTGTGATAAGATTTCAGTAGGTTCATACAGAGAGTAATTTTTTTAAATAATTTATGTCATTAAACCAAATAATTCCTAACAAAGTTTCTGGGTATTTTTGACAAATAGAGCCTAAAATCTTCAAATCTGTTTATGTATGTATACATATGTTTAATATGCTTCAGAATTAATAGGAAGTTTTTAGCATTAGCAAATACCTGGCAAAATACTATAAATGTAGATTCAGAATTAAACGTTCACCAGGAAGATTACTATGCTTCTATTGCCAAATTAATTGATCTCTTTGTCCTTGATCTCAGATTTTTTTTCCTTCTAATAGTTTTGATAAAGTTGGCTGCCTATTTCAAATGCTTTCACTTTTTTTTTTTAAGTTTATTTTTGAGAGAGAGACAGCAAGAGGTGGTGGGGCCAAGAGAGAGGAAGACACAGAATCCGAAGTAGGCTCTAGGCTCTGAGCTGTCAGCACAAAGCCCAACATGAGGCTTGAACTCATGAACTGTGAGATCATGACCTGAGCTAAAGCCGGACGTTCAACCAGCTGAGCCATCTGGGCACCAAAGATGTTTTCACTTTTGTGACAATAATATTCCTTTAACTGCTCTTGTTTCCTGTGCTTTATCTTACCACCTCACAACCCCTCTGAATCCCTTGTTGCACTTACCTCTCTTTCCTGGAAAACTTCGGGTGTTTTCCCTTAGGCCAGGCACAACTTCAGCTTCGGTTGATTATCCATTTAGTAGCTACTATATAGTGAAATAAGAGGAGAGCTTTGGAGACAGCTGGCTTTGGGAATTCCACTGTTGTTCTGTGCTGCTTCTGTAGGGTGGGTGATTCTGAGGATTCTCAGGTAATCTTTAAAGTATCTAAAACAGTGTAATGGGTCCTCTGCAAGTATTCGTTGTTACTTGTTTATTTTTGAGAGGGCACGGGAGGGGCAGAGCGAATCCCAAGTAGGCTCTGCACTGATGCAGGGCTTGGTCTCACAAAACATGATACTATGACCTGAAGCCAAAATGAAGAGTTGGACACTTAACTGATTGAGCCACCCAGGTGCCCCGCAATTACTACTTTTGACTTCATTGCATTTCTGCGGTCAACCTATTCTGTGTTCCAAACACATTTTTTTTTCTTTCTTTCTTTTTTTTTTTTTTTTTTTTACATCTTTCAGAGAGAGTGTAAGCGGGGGAAGGGGCAGAGAGAGAGGGAGACAGAATCTGAAGCAGGCTCCAGGCTGAGCTGTCAGCACAGAGCCGGATGCAGGGCTCAAACTCACATTTGAACCGTAAGATCATGAGCTGAGCCAAAGTCAGACACTTCACCAACTGAGCCACCCAGGCACGCCCCCAGCCACATTTTTTAAATCGTTTTTTGCTACGTACCTCATTGAAGTCCTAGGAAATTCAAAATTCCAAAATCCAAACAATGTTTCTCTAAATGATTGATGCATACCTGGCTCTCTAATAACAAACATCTCATTTTTTTGACCTCTTTATCATAGAAATATTTGAAGTCTCATCTGTTCTCAAAACTTCCCTGTCTCCCTTCTATCAGTTTTTCAGGCTGTAAGAAGTGTGTGGGTGCATATTTAAGAAGGTGGCTGGTGGGGGGGGGGTGGGGGGGGTGGACCATAAAGGTCCTTGGTTGGTCTTAATGCTAAGAGCAATGAGAGTTGAAGATTTTAACAAGTAGGGCAGATAATTTATTTTGAAAGATCTCTAGCTACATAGGAAACAAACTGAAGGAGTTCTGTGGCAAATTGATTAAATCAGGTAATGGATACTGCCAGTATTTCAGTCAAAAGATATAATAGACTGGTAGTACTAGCTCGTACTGAGGTGTACTCAAGTACTGTGTTAGAAATCTAAAGAATTTGAAAGACTTGGGGGGTAAAATGGCCAGGTTTTGGTGAGGGAAAGGGTAGTATCCAAGAAGAATTCTAAGTTTCTCACTTGCATAACTGGAGAAATAAAATGGTGTGTGGAACACGAGTGAAAAACAGGCTTTCTGGGTAAGGAGGCAGGAGTGCTAGTGAAACCTTGGATTTGGAAAGATCAGGCTATCTAGAATTGTGTAAAATTTTGGCTTGTGCCTTTTTATTTCAAAAGTTCTAAATGGCCAATTTTATGTATATTTACCGCAATATAAAAAAAATAAACGTGCACATTATACAAAATACATGTAATCCAAAGGAATGAACTCTCAGAGTCTAATCCATAGATGGTCCTTGTAAATACTTGACGTTCCTTATACTATTTCCTTTATACTATCTATTATACCATTTTTTGTGTGCTTTGTTTGATGTTTACTTTTATCTTGAGGGGTGCAGGGGAGAAAATCCCAAGCGGTTCACACTCGGCACAGAGCCTGACGGGCTCAATCTCATGACCATGATATCATGACCTGAACCGAAATCAAGAGTGGAACACTTTAACCGACTAAGCCACCCAGGTGCCCATTATACTATTGTTTTAATGACAAACCATTTAACATTTGATGAAGTGTGACTGAGCAGCTCTGTGTACCAGCCCCTGTTCTTTTTTTTTTTTTAATTTTTTAATTTTTTTTTAATACTTGTCTTTGAGAGAGAGAGCATGAGAGGGGTCAGGGCAGAGAGCAGGAACCAGAGAATCTGAAACAGGCTCCAGGCTCTGAGCTGTTAGCACAGAGCCGGATGCGGGGCTCAAACTCAAAACCGCAAGATCGTGACCTGAGTCACCCAGGCACCCCCAGGCCCTCTTCTTGATGTTGAAGTTACATGAGTCAATAAGTCAATTGGTCTCCCTGAGCTTATTTACTTGATAATGGCGAAGACATAGTTGTAAATACTTGGCAAAGCATGAAGATAAGGTAATACATGAGCAAGTGGGTGTCAGCTTTAGGATGGTGTTCCTCAACCACCCATTCCAGCACTCCAGCCAGAGGATCAGCTAATGCAAAGCCTGTAAAATTGGAAAAGCATGGAAGGTAGAAAGTGCCTGGAGTAGGTGAAGTAGGGTCGAGAGGTGGCAGAATGGTAAGAGGTGGGGTAGGAGAGAGACGGACTAGATCACCTAAACCAGGGTAAGGAGTTTATTTGATTTTTTTTAATAATACTACAGGCAAGCCATTAAGGAAAATTAAGTATGGGAGTGATAGAATAATGACAGGTGAAGAATTGGTGGAGGACAAGAATGGAAGAAGGAAAACTGATGTTGTAGTTCAAGACTTCTATCTGAGGAGGGGAAATAGATTTAACTTATTTTTGGCAGCTGAATTTAGGTATTTTGATGAATTGAGAATGACTTGAGTTCTGGATAGCATGAAGATATTAATGAAAAACAAGACACTTAACGCTTTAAAATAGTGCAAACTGGTAAAATATCTTTACACCCATTTTTATTTCTAAAACGAGTTTTCTGTAATATTTGAAGATACACTATGAACCACGTTTTCTGATTTAATATTTAGGCAGGTTTAAATGTTAACTATTTTACAGCCGAGGAGACTGAAGCTCAGGATATTGCAGTCATGCTAGTATGAAATGATTTGAAACACTGCATTAGCCACAAGCGTCAATCTGCTTTAAAGGATAAGTTATTTAATTTTAGAAAATGGGTTTTAAATACCATAAATTTAAACTTTGAATGCCGTGCATTTTTATCCTGGTTTATTTTAGCAAATTGTAAAATCACAGCCTCCAGCATTAGTTGGATCCTAAAATTAAGGATCCCTTAATCAGGAACTCCATTCAGGAAGCACAGCAGTAAGTAATGAGGCAGAGTAGAAATTGGAACAGAAGTCAGACATCTGCAGGGGCACCTCGCTGGTTCAGTCGGTAGAGCATGTGACTTGATCTCTGGATCTTGAGTTGAGCCCCGTGTCAGGGGTGGGGTAGAGTTTACTTAAGTCAGTGGGAAGTCAAATCGTTGCTAAATACTATGAGTCTTTGAGCTGAGAAAAAAGGAATCCTTTTTGAGGGCCTATGATTTTACATATATTTTAAAATCTGATAACCCTATGAAGTTTTTTTTTTTAATTTTTTTTTTTAATTTTTATTTTTTAACATTTATTTATTTTTAAGAGACAGAGCATGAGCAGGGGAGGGGCAGAGAGAGAGGGAGACACAGAATCGGAAGCAGGCTCCAGGCTCTGAGCCATCAGCCCAGAGCCTGACACGGGGCTCGAACTCATGGACCGCGAGATCGTGACCTGAGCCGAAGTCGGACGCTTAACCGACTGAGCCACCCAGGCGCCCCTAAAGAGATGAACTATAAAGCTTGTAGAGGTAAAAAAAAATTCTCACATACTGGTGATAAGGATAGCGACTTAGAGAACAGATGTGAGTGACATTTCAAAGCATGATGACTTAACAGAAATGACTTAGAGTGATGTTTCAAAGCAGTAACAAATGTGTGACAGAAGTGAGAAGGATTTACACAGAAGTCCGTGAATATCAGAATCTTAGTATGTACCAGAAGTCTTCCTAGGTGCTGGTTAGTAATCCAGCCGGGTACAGCCTACCCTCTGGAAACTTGTATTTTTTGAGGGAGGGCAGCAACAAACATAGAAATAAGTAATTTCAGGGGTGCCTAGGTGGCTCAGTCAGTTAAGTGTCTGACTTGACTTTGGCTCAGGTCATGATCTCGCAGTTTGTGAGTTGGAGCCCCACATTGGGCTCTGTGATGACAGCTCAGAGCCTGGAGCTTTCTTGCTTCAGATTCTATGTCTCCCTCTCTCTCTGCCCTTCCCCCTGCTTGTGCATTCGCGCGATCTCTCTCTCAAAGATAAATAAACATTAGAAAGAAAGGAAAGAAAGAAAGAAGGAAGGAAGTAACTTCATTCCTGATAAGTTCTGGGCACAATACAACTCCTTTAGTCCCAGCAGTAATCCTACGAGAAAGAGTACTGTTTATTTTACACAAGAGTTAATTCAGGCACTGGGGGTTAGCTATTTTTCCAAGATCATATGGCTAACAGAGGGTAGAACTAGTGGAGAATGCCATAGTGACAGGAGATGGGCTGTTCCTTAATCATTACTGAGGGTGGTGATGAAAGGCCTCTCTGAAGAGGTACATTTGAGGCCCCAAATGAAGGAAGACAACATTGGTAAGATCTGGTAGGAGACATTCCAAATAGAAGGAAGAACAGATGCACAGGCCCTGTGTTTGGAAGGAGCTTGGTGTGTTCAGGGGCAATAAGGCCAGTGTGGACATAACAGCAGATATCAAGAGTTAAGAGTTAAATTGTGGGTGGCCTTTGTAGTTCGGATTTTACTCTTGTACTGGGATTGTAGGGACCTGAACAGGGAAGGATGTGATCTGAATTAGTGTGTAGCCTGTCAGGAAGGGATGTCAGGTGATGGTGATGGTGGTTTGGATGAGGGCTGCAGTTGTGAAGATGGTGATAAATTATCAGCTAATAAGATGTATTGTGGAGATAGAACCTACAAGACTTAATTATGGATTGGATTCTGAATGTGAGGGAAAAATAATGTTCAAGGATGATCCCTGGGATTTTGGTGGAACTTGAGTGGAGAGAGGTATTCTATTGAGATATGGAAGGAACAGGAGTAGATTGTGGAGGGGAAAAAATCAACAGTTCTCTCAGCCATGTTGGGTTTCCTATGTCAATTGGATATCCAGGAAGAAATGCCAGGTGGTTTGATTTTGGAATTCTGAGGAGAGCTCAGTGCTGTGAGTGGTCAATATAGGTCTTTGCAGGTATTGGATAAGATGAGATCATCTAGGAAGAGAGTGTACAAAAGAGGCTGAGGACTGAGCCCTCAGATACTCTCAACATTTAGGGTTCTAGTACAAGAGAAGCCTGCAAAGGAAACTGAGGGAGACAAAATATGGCAAGAACTGGTGTCATGGAAAGCTATGTTTCAAGAGTTTATCTCAGAAGGAAAGAATAGGCAGTTGTAGCAAATGCTGCTGACAGGTCAATAAAGGTAGTGAATTAATTAAACTGGTCTATCTGCTCTAATAAATAGACCCCCAAAATGTCTAATGGCACAAACACAATAGCTTTTTTGCCCCTCATATAAAAAATAGGAGAGTGGTGGTGAAGAGGCCACTGGTCTGGCTCTCCACCACAGAGTCATTTAGGAACACAGGTGAATGAAGGCTCTACTAGCTTTAATGTGTGGCTTCAAGATCACACTGTAGTCATCTTTGTTATAGCCAGCTGAAAGAGAACAGAAATATGGAGGATCTTGAGTGGAGATTTTTATGGACCAAGACTGTGAATGGTAGATATCCCCTATTCCATTGGCTTGAATTAAGTCACATGACCCCAACCTCAATGGAGATGGCAGAAAATAATTAAGCCATAATACATACAGGAAAAGGAACCAGCTTATTGTGAATAGTAATCTCTGCCACAGATGGCCTTGGCAGGATGTAGGCCATAGTGACTTTCAGGAAAACCTATTTCAGTGAAATGATAAGGATGAAAGCCCAAGAGACAACTAGAGGTAAGAAGCAAATAGACTGGAGCGCCTGAGTGGCTCAGTCAGTTAAGCGGCTGACTTCCGCTCAGGTCATGATCTCGCGGTCCGTGGGTTCGAGCCCCACATCGGGCTCTGTGCTGACAGCTCAGAGCCTGGAGCCTGTTTCAGATTCTGTGTCTCCCTCTCTCTGACCTTCCCCCCGTTCATGCTCTGTCTCTCTCTGTCTCAAAATAAATAAACGTTAAAAAAAAAAAAAAAAGAAGCAAATAGACTCAGGGTGCCTGGGTGGCTCAGTTGGTTAAGAGTTGGGACCCTGATCTCAGCTCAAGTCTTTATCTCAGGCCCCAAGTGGGGCTCCACGCTGGTGAGAAGCCCACTTAAAAATAAAAACAAGAAAGAGAGAAACAATAGACTTTTTCTGTAGTTTTCCTATAAAGATTAAAGAGGGAGGAATGGGGTAGAGGCTAGAGGGAGATGGAACATCAAGGGAGAGTTTTTGTAAGAGGCATGTTGCCAATGCAAACAATGTATATTTTTCACATTGGAGGAATGAATTTCCAGGTTCACACTTCTGTAATATACATGTATGTTGAATTTGGCAAAGTAAGTGGTAATTGTACTTTAGGTTTTCAAACCTGATCATCATCTTAATCACTTTTATATGCAGTAATGAGGTCATTGAATCAACTACTAGGTTGAGAACAGAATTTTCTCTTCTATGGCAAGTGTCCTTCCATCAAAGAACCAGAACTTCAAAATAAGTCAGTCCATTTTCTTCATAGAACGGTGGGATGTATTCACAAGTGCACACTCTATAATAATACTGGAAATAAAGAGTACTTTGTGTAGTCTGAGGTTTTATGGCCCTTCTGTTCACTTGGTGACTCATTCGAAGGGATGCCAAAAACCTATGATAAATCAGTATTTCATGGGACCTAAGTGAAAGGTATTTTGTTTGTTTTGGCAAGAAACTGACTAAAGCACATTGTTTTGGGATGTCAAGATATATAAAGAACGACTGTCGCCAAATGTCATTTAATAGGGATGATCACTAATGTGAGGAAGAGTTGGGCTACTGTTTTTTAACATGCTTTTAAAGTGTACAGATCAATGGTTTTTAGTGTATTCACAAGGTTGTATATCCATGACCACTATATAATTCCACTATCTAATCACCCTAAAAAGAAACCCACACCCACTAGTAATCACTCCTCATTCCCATTCCCCCCCCCCCGCCCCCGCAGTACCTGGTAACTACTAATCTACTTTCTGTTTCTATGGATTTGCCTATGCTGGACACTACATAAATGGAATCAACACATGGCTTTTCATGTCAGGCTTCTTTGACTTAGCATAATGTTTTCAAGATTTATCCAAGTTGTAGCATGTGTCAGTACTTCATTCCTTTTATGGCTGAATAATATTCCATTGTATGGCTATACCATGGTTTATCCACTCATCAGTTGATGGACATTTGAGTTTCACTTTTTGGCTATTTTTTTTTTTAAATTTTTTTTTTTAACGTTTATTTATTTTTGGGACAGAGAGAGACAGAGCATGAATGGGGGAGGGGCAGAGAGAGAGGGAGACACAGAATCGGAAACAGGCTCCAGGCTCTGAGCCATCAGCCCAGAGCCCGACGTGGGGCTTGAACTCACGGACCGTGAGATCGTGACCTGAGCTGAAGTCGGACGCCCAACCGACTGAGCCACCCAGGCGCCCCCGGCTATTATGAATATCAATGCTGCTATACACATTTGTGTAAAAGTTTTTGTGTGAACATATGTTTTCATTTTTCTTGGGTATATACCTAGGAATGGAATTACTGGATCATATGGTCCTTAGTCTCTTTTAAGCTTTGTTTCTTTGCCGTATCTCAAGCTCTCCTCTCTCATTGACAATCTCATGCACTCCCACACTCTTTTCTGTAGTTCTTTTAGAATATTTTCACTTTCTTCAGTGATTAAAATGTCCTTCTCAAACTCTTCTGGTGTCTCACCTGAGTAGTTCATGTTATGATTTTTCATAAAAAAGTTCATCATTTTTCATACTGTGACCTCATGGAATTGAACTCAATTCCAACGACATTTTTCATTAATCTTCAGCTACCCCAAGGAACAGCCAACATCCCACCCTTTAGAACTGGTTGTCATCATCTTGTGCCATTTCCAAGGTCTTAAATTCACAAATTGCTTTAATAATCACTTTTTCTCCTGTTTTACTCCCATTACACTTCATGCCTATGTGACTGCCACTCCTAGGGTGCCTTTGTATTATCAGTTTATTAGCTAAATTCTGTCATAATATGTCTCCCTATCTAGCTGGGACCCATGGCAAGCCATTTCAGTGGTTCTTTCTCCATCGTACTTGATTTTTTAAAAAAACAACATTTTTAAGTAAGCTTTGCACTCAACATGGGACTTGAACTCATGACCCAAGATCAAGAGTCACATTCTCTTCTGATTGAGCCAGCCAGGCTCCCCTCCATCATACTTGGTTTTTTAACTCCTTTGTTTATTCTCCTTGCACTACCAGTTCTCTAAGAGTTAGCTTGTATGCCACCTATTTTCTTAATTCTTGCCCCTGGAATGCAAAATCCTATAAAAGAGTCAGTTTCACTGTAAACTGGGTCAACTGGGCACATTTTAGTATTTCGTATTCTTGTCATATCAAAATGACTTTTTGTAACTACCTACTTCAAGGTATTTCTGCTCTCAGATCCTTGAGCCTCAATCATTATCTTTTTCAGCAAAAATGTTCTTTTACTAAGAAGATCTAGGCCAGCTAATGTATCTGTCCTACACTTTTCTCAGTTTTTTCTTTTTTTCTCTAAGTCTCTTCAAGGTTAAGACCTTTTCATACTTTATTACCTTCTCTTCACACCTGTTCTTGGCTTTTCATTATTCCTTTTCTTGCCTCTTTAAAGTTTCTCTCCATTCTTTTTCCCTACAGACATTTCCTAATAAAAAAGAAAAATAAGCAATAACCCAACCCTGCTTGTACATAATGCTACCTGCAGATGGCTTTATCCAAAATGTAGAGTTGTTGAATACTGTATGTGTCCTTCACAGTTAGCTTTCAAACTCAGTTCTTTTTGAAGCTGTTTTCTCAAGCATTCTCTATTCACCAAATCTAGTATTTTTAGTCTTTTATCCTTTTGGTCCCCTTGGGGATATAAATGTGTTATTTTTAAGCTTCAGGACCTCTTGCCTAGAGGGGCCTTTATATGTTTATGTTGTTGAATATATTTGTAAAGTTGGAAAAGTAAAATATTTTTGTATTCTTGTTCTCAAGCTTCAGTCCCAACAAACTTCGATTTGCCACTTTATGCAAGGGGGTCTGCCCTTTATATAACAGAAGTTCGTGAGATTCTGTTATAGCCTATAGAGGTAACAAAATCGGTACATGACTCCCCCCCACTTGGTCACAACCAAGGATAGAGCTAATTGCTACATTAGGACATCTTGGATTGACCTAAGAATTGTATTCTTTCCATACCCAGGTCCTAGGTCTGCTCCTCATTATTACAGGTTCAAGAAGTAGATTTTAAGCAGCTTGCCCAAGGTGATCAAGCACTGGCAGATTAATTCATGCTACCCAAACTCACAAAAGATGATTTATAAATGAGAATATTTATTTCTTAGTATACAAGAAGGGATTCATACCTCAATATTGACTATGGGTATAAATACCTGCTATTCCAGGACACTCTCTTCACTGGATCAAGGTGTTCTAGAGAACAAAGATGATTATAAAATGTTTAGTTCTGATGATTTAACATGAAAGTAACTGTGTGCTTAAGGCCTCTTCACTGCAGGGGTATGGCCTAAACCCCAAATTACTTGAAGATGAGGAATGCCCTGTTTCTTATGTGACTTAAGCCTGTGGGTAATTCTGACTTACCAATTTTGCCTGGTCATGGATCTAGCCTCAAGGCATGGCCTGTGCCTGAAACATCTCACCCCCAACTGCCCTCTATTTGGCTGCCACACGCCAGTATTGTACATCTCTTCTAGTTCCCCGACCGCCGGAGCCCTTTTCCTCTTCTTTCATTCATGTCCCTTCTCCCTTTTCCATTATCTCCAAAGCATATCCCCTCACTTTCAGTGCCCAGGGTGTCCTTCCCAAGGTCCCTCCTAACGTCAGTTGTGCTGTCACCTTGCCTCACCTACTAATCATCACCTCCTAGGCTGTCACCCTCACTCCCTACCTGGCCCACCCTGGTCCCACTGCCCCGACCGGAAAGGAAGCATCGAACCGCGGTCAGGCCTGAACCTTCCCCGGTGAGGGCGCCAGGGGCCCGGGGCCCGCTCACCGCCCCAGCGGCGAAGCTGTGCCTGTCTCCGCCTTCCGTTTTCTACATAACCACCACCCATTCTATCCTCTCCGTGAGCACCGGGATCGCAGAAAGGTGCACCCTCTCTATTTGAGAATTGAAGCATGTGTGGATGCTGGCGTCTGCGCTTAAGTGAACTGAACCTGGGCCGAGCCCCAGGTGAGGGGGCGAGTGGTGGGCGCTAAGCCAATCGTAGCTCATGACGACAGGGCCCAGCCAATCAGAACACGGGAGGCTTGGCGCACTCCGGGCGGGGCCGGGCGGGGGAGAACCCGCCCCCTTGCAGCTCTGTGGCCAACGCCTTTGCCCAGGGCTTGCTGGAGCCACGCAGGTTCACAGACTCCAGGGACTGGGCACCTTCCGAGCTGGCAGACGGTGCATCCAGCTAATTTCTTACAAGTCTGGCCTTAACAAGCGTATTGGTGCCTGCCGTGGACGCATTCCGACCTGGGCCGTATCTCTTTCTGGAGGCTGAGCCTATGGTTGGGGCAGAGTGAGGTCGTTGCCTTGACGACGACAGCATGCGGCCCGTGGTCCTCCTGAGTGTGAGCCTGCGGCAGGCTGAGGCCAATCTGCCTCCCTGCCTGATTCACCTAGGACCCGTGACTGTGTCCACAGAAGAAACCATAACAGCTCCGGACTTGCTGGTTTGCTAGTCAGCATCTTTCAGACCTGCGAGCGAGATGCATTTCACCTCAAATTTGTTTCCAGGTTGAAAACCTTTGGGTCTTTCCATGCGAAAGGATTTTAAAGAAACAGTAAGTATAGTACTTTTAAAAGCTTCTATTATCACATTCTTTGATCTGTGATAGATTTCAATCTGGTTGTCTTTAACAAAATAATTCGCACTATTTTTATTATCTAAATTGTTGAGATTCAAACCATACGCTTACATGGCACTTATCCAGAAATACCGCATTGCCAATTGGCCAGGCATCCTTTTAGTTTGTATCACCCTTACACACAGGCGTAGAAGGCATGAAAAGCTATAGTTTATGAGTAACTGTTTCAGGAAACAGGCTTTTTAAGCTGTGATACTTTTAAGGTATTTGGAGGCAGTGCTGCTTGAAAAGCAGGTGTGTTCAATGTACTGTGACTAAATGTGTGGTTGGTTTCCAGAATAAACTTGGAGTAGTCAACTCGCTTAATGTTAGCTTGTGAAATGCTTCAGGAGATCTCAGACATGCCTAAGGTAATTTTAATTTTGTTCACTTTGCATTTTCAAATATTGAGGGCACCGATTGCAAAATGTTTAAAAAGATCCAGGTTACCGAGTCCAGCTATTTTTGTCCTTGGCTTGATAAACCTAAAGTCTAGTCCTTAATAAAGCATGCTGTCTTAATGGAAGGAAAAAAAAATTCAGGCAAGGAGAGAGAGAATTACACTGACAATTTTTTTCCAAACACACGTTTTATTTAAAAATATATTCAAAATAGTTAATAGATGTTAAATGGAAGTTAATATGTCAAATATGTGAAAAGTTAGCATTGGGGACACTGCTCTCTAAACAGGTTATAGAATCTACTATCAAAGCTAGTAGTAAAATAGTGAAATAATTGGAGTTGGTGTTGACTGGAATTTATTTTCATCTTTTTCCCCAGCAGATCAATCTTCTGGTTTTCCATGAAAACCTTTTTATATCTATATCTATATCTATATCTATATCTATATTTCTATTTCTATTTATATCTACGCTTTTTTTTATCTATCTATCTATTTATCTATCTATAATAACCCTAAATTATTAAGGTAAACTGCTGAAAATATATACACTGGATTATCACAGTTTGCTAGAACAAAGAGGGTGTTTCTTTTGTTTTTTGTTATCAGTGTACTAATAGGGAAGCAAATAAAACATCACAATTCACACTCTGGGTAAATTAGTTTTAGATGGCCATGAGGACACAATTAATGAAATAAGTGAGAGTTTTTTTTTCTTTCCACATTTTATAAATGAGTATTTTTGTATTATTAAGTTAAAAAAATTCAGTTATGAATCATCACTTGAATATATAGTTACTGAAAGATTATTTTTTCTTCTAAAACTTTTAGAACCGTATTGGGATTAAGAACAATACTTTTTTATTCTTTGCTTCTGGAATTTAATTTCAAAATCAGATTTAAAAAATAAATTTAACTTTATATTTGTTTCTTAGCTTGTATATTTCATGGCAATCAAACCTTGTAAATTAAAATCTGAGTTTGAACTGAAAAGTTTTTTTCTATACCAAAATATGTAGTGGAATAATTGCTGATCCTTCATCAATCATTAATAGGATTGCTATTAACCAGAAAATGTCATATAATGAGATGTGAAAGAATTCTAAACATAAAATTCAAATGATCATACTTACAGTGAGTAATCATTAAAAGTATTTTTGAGATATTGTATGTGGTACTACCAAAATTTAATTTTTAAACAATCTGCTTATGTACTGTGATGCCATTGTTGTTATTTTGTAAGTTCAATATGGGAATTTAATTACTACGGTAAGAAAAGTTAAAAAAAAAAAAGTTTATCAAAGTTCCTTAGTGTTAATTTGGTAAGTGGTCATTTTGTGAATAAATATTTTTCCCAATTGAGTAGAAAATACATAAAGATTTTCAACTTCACTTTTTTAAGCCTAATGTAAAAAAAATAAATTTGATCTTCACTACAAGCAAACTCATTGCAGTGCCTGGCTTGTTCATTTGGTAGGTCATGTGACTCTTGATCTCAGAGTTGTGAGTTCAAACCCCACATTGGGCATGGAGATTACATAGTAAATAAAATCTTAAAAAAAAAACAAAACCAAACTCACTTGTACTTTTTCACCTCTGAGTGAAAAGGAATTGTGTTTCTAAAGTAAGCTATAATTGTTTTGAATGATGGTTCAAGTATTGCTTTATCTGAATTAAAAATATATTGAATTTCATTAACATGGCACCTAATAATTTAAATTTAATGGCTTCAATTCCATTTGCTTTGTCTATTATGAAATGTATGTTAATATTCTGAAAACAGCTTAGATGTGGAAACAGTAAGAAATTGTGAGACAGCACAGGACAGCCATTGACACAGTGACTCCTCTAATATGGAAAACAAGTGGGGAAGAATTAATTTCCTGGGAAGGTGGAAGAAATTAATATACTCAACATTATTAACTCCATGTTTTGGTTTCCATAGCAGGAAGAATTCCTATTGGTTTTGAATTAATAATGGAAAAATATGAGAATCTAGGACTGGTTGGAGAAGGGAGCTACGGAATGGTGATGAAGTGTCGGAATAAAGATACTGGAAGAATTGTGGCCATAAAGAAGTTCTTAGAAAGCGATGATGACAAAATGGTTAAAAAAATTGCTATGCGAGAAATCAAGTTACTTAAGGTGAGTAAATATCTGTATTGAGTTAAAAAAAAAAGTTGTCTCTTGATCAAGGTTATATTTTTACAAAAAAATTACAGTTTTTATATTCATTTCCATACTAAACTTTAAGATGTAAGTTTCTTCTTTTTTGGCAATAAACAAATGAAATTGTTATTTATGCATATTCATTTATCCCATGAATATAAATATGATTTTTAAAGTATTTGCTGCTTCTTTCTGTATCTATCTATCTATCTATCTATCTATCTATCTATCTATCACCTGTGTTTGGGGTCCTAAGACCACTCCAGGTTCCATGATTCAACTGGAGGACTCAGAGCACTAAGTAGATAGCAGCTCATGGCTATCTCATGGCTCTGATTTATTACAGTGAAAAGATATAAAGGAAAATCAGCAAAGGAAAAGGCACATGCACATGGGTGAATTCCAGAGGAAACTTGTCACAGGTTTCCAAAAATCCTCTTTCATTGGAGTCACACAGGATGTACTTACTTTTTCCAAAAATGAGCTTTGACAACACATGTAAAATACCATCTACCAAGAAGATTCAGTAGACTCTGTGTCCAGGGTTTTTACTGGGGGATGTTTATATAGGCACCCTCCATCTGCCTGGCTCATATTAATATCAATGGCTGACAAGAGCTGTCCCAGGTGGAGGGAACAGAAACAGCAAAGGTGATGGGACATGTCCTAGGAGGTACAACAGTTTGGTCAATACTATAACATGAAGTTCAAGGCCAGGTAAGACATCTCAGAAGGGACGGGATGGGGGTAAATGGCATTAAAATTTTTTTTTCTCCAGGTTTTCCCACTATACATAAATCCTAGAAAAAATAATTTGTGCAAACACTTTCATCACACACAGAGATAGAGAGAGAGACAGTGTGAGTGGGGGGAGGGGCAGAGAGAGAGGGAGACACAGAACCTGTAGCAGGCTCCAGGCTCTGAGCTGTCAGCACAGAGACTGACGGTGGGTCTCGAACTCAGGAGCCATGAGATCATGACCTGAGCCGAAGTTGAATGCTTAACCAACTGGGCCACCCAGGCATCTCATCTTAATTCTTGTTTAGATGTGTATTTTGTAAACATCATATGGTCACATTTTGCTTTTTATCCTGCTTGACAACCCTGCCTTTTAATTGGAATATTTAGTCTATTTACATGTAATGTAATTTCTGATATATTTTGGTATAAATTTACCATCTTAATATGTGCCATTTGTCTTATTGGTTTTACATTTCTTTTTATTTTCTTTCTTTAATTACATTCATCATTTCTTTATTTCCCTGTAATAGTTTTGAAAATTGTATCTTGTTTCTCACTTTTTAGTGGTTATCTTAGATATTTGTTGAAGTCTAACATTATCTAATACTTGTATTCTTCTTCCAGGTAATACAAATCCTTACAATACTTATCTCTGGTTATTCCCTTCCATCTTGCATGCTAATATTGTCATATATTAACTCTCACATATTTTTAAACGTCACAAGACATAATTATTGTTTAGTGTTCATTTAGGTTTATGTTTACCTATAACTTTCTTTGTTCTTCCTTTTCTTCTGTATCCCTGGCCATTTATCTCGGATCTCTTCTCTTCTTGTAGTGTATTATTTAGGATTTCCTTTTGTGAAGATCTACTGTGGACAAAACATTTCAATTTTAGTTTGCATGCCAGTGTCTTTTTTGCTGTCATCCCTGAAAGATATTTTTGCTGTGTATGGAATTTTAGGTTGGCAAGTGTTTTCTTTCAATAAAATGAAGATAACACTGTTTTGTCCTCTGGCTTCTATTATGGCTCCTGAGAAGTCAGCTGTCAGTCCAACTGCTGCCCAACTGCTGCTCTTTTATAAGGTTTTTTGTTTTGTTTTGTTTTTAGATTTTATTTTTAAGTAATCCCTATACTCAACATGGGGTTTGAATTCACAACCCTGAGATCAAGAGTCACACACTCCTCCAAGTGAGCCAACCAGGTGCCCCTATAAGTTTGGTTTTTTTATGTCTAGATCTTTTTCATTTCAGCCTTTTATAACATAAAGTGGACATAAAATATAGAAAAGTGTATATCTCATAGGAATAATCTCTATTTTTTTAAAATTGAACAACTCCATATTACCACCATGTAAATAAAGAAAGAGAACATTAAAATCACTCCATAAGCCCCCCTATGTCTTCTCCCAACACTACTGCCTTCTTGCTCTATCCAGATCACAAGTATCCTGATTTCAATTAGCATAAGTTAGTTTTGTTTTCTGGCTACTTAAAAATTTTCCTTTGATCTTGTTTTTCTGAAATTTCACCATATTGTATGTAGTTTGGGTATCTTTTTTCTTTCTTTCTTTCTTTTTTAGTTTGGATATCTTTTAATTTATTTTGCTTCATTGGGGATTGGAGTCTTTATGAATCTATGATATGATTTCTTTCATTAATTCCAGAAAATTCTCACTTATTATTCCAACTCATTCCCTTTATCCTCTGTTTTTGGGACTTCAGTTAACATAAATCTTCTCACTGAATTACCTGTTGTTTTTTTTTTCTTCATCTGTCTTTCTATGCACTGTTCTGTATAGATCGTTCTGGTTCATCGTTTGATTCACTAATTTTCTCCTCAGTATGATTAATCTCCATCACTGAGCCATTTATTTGGGATATTATATTTTAAGTGACTCTTTATTTTGAAATTTAGCCAATATGTAGATATACACAAAAATATAATTATAGCTCAATGAATTGTTAGGAAGCAAACATTCAGAACCACCACCAGGTCAAGAAATAAAACACTGCCAACAACTCTTTTCTTTTACTATCCTGGTCACTAGCCCCTCCCTCTCCTTTAAGGTAAACACTATCCTGATGTGCATGTTCATCACTGCCATGATTTTTTCCCCCACATTTACCAAATATGCATTCCTAACCACTATAGTTTAATGTTAATTATTATTCTCTTAAAAAGCTCTCTTTTCACTCTCTTAATGTTATTTTTACTCAATAGTAGTTGTTAATTTCAATGTAGTCAAATTTTTAATATTTTCCTTTATGGTTTTAATATTTTCCTTATGGTTCCTTTAATATTTTCCTTTCCTTTATCTGCTTAAGAAGTCTTTTACTACTTAGAGATTAGGGTAGCCTTCTATACTATCATCAAGAAACTTAATAGCTTTGGTTTTCATATTTATATTTCAGTACACTTAGAATTGATCTTAACTATGGTGTATGGCACAGTCAAGTCTTATTTTGCCTTATGGATGTCCAGTTATCCCAGAAACATTTACTGAAAATATCAACTTTTTTCCACTCTCTGAATTCCTCATTTGCTATATGTCCTTATATGTAGGAATGGCTTTTCTACTCTTTATTCTGTTCCATTGGTCTATATGTCTAAGTTTGTGCCAGTATCTCATAGTCATATTCACTGTAGTGAATCACTAGAGATATATGTGATATTCCTGATATGTGTTTTTAATTCTCCCTATATTTAAATCCCTCCCCAAATTGTTCAGTCAGTATTTATTAGGATATACCTAATATTTACCCTTCCCATTACTCATCAACCATTCTTACATTTCTGAGCTCCTATCTAGGGTCATTTTCCTTGTATTTAAAACATTCTTTAATGAGAAGCCTGGGTGACTCAGTCGGTTAAGTGTCCGACTTCGGCTTAGGTCATGATTTCGCGGTTCACGGGGCTGAGTCCTGTGTGGGGCTCTGTGCTGATGGCTCACAGCCTGGAGGCTGCTTTGGATTCTGTGTCTCCCTTTCTCTTTGCCCCTCACCCGCTCACACGCACATGCTCTCTCTCAATAATAAATAAACATTAAAAGAGTTTTAAAAAACTACATTATTTTCTTTAAAGCTGATCCACTGGTAAGAAACAGTGACCATTTTTGTTCGTCTGAAAAAAAAAAGTCTTTATGTTACTTTTTGTTGAAAAGATTATTTCCACAGGATATAGAGTTCTAAGTTGGCAGTTCATTATATTCAGTGTGTTCAAGATACCATTCCAATGTTTCTCTGGTTCTCACTGCTTTTGAATCATCGGATGTTTCTTAGTATGTCCTTTTTTCTTTTGGATGCATTAAGGTTTTCTCTTTGACTTTGATTTTCAGCAATTTTACAATAATATGTCTTGATGTGGGTTTCTTTTTATTTATTTGTTTTGACTTTATACCTCTTGCATCTGTAAAATAATGTCATTTGTCACTTTTAGAAAATTCTTAGCTATTATTGCTTCATGTATTGCTACTATCTTATTCTCTCTCTTCTCCATTTAAGAATTCAGTTTATATATTAGGCCTCCCCCATGTCTCTTATACTCTTTCTGTGTTTTTCATCCTTTCATTTTTCCCTACTTCATTCTAGATATTTTCTTCTGACCTATCCTCTAATTCAGTAATTCAGTTTCAACTATTTTCAATCTACTTTTATACTTAAGCATTGATTTTTTAAAAAATCTTTATCTGTTTATTTTGAGAGTGGGGAGGGGCAGAGAGAAAGAATCCCAAACAGGCTTCCTGATGTCAGTGCAGAGCCCTATGTGGGGCTCCATCTCATGACCACAGGATCATGACCTCAGCTGAAATCAAGAGTTGGGTGCTCAACCAACTCAGACACTCCTGATTTCTTAATTAGAGATATATTTTTCAATTAGAATATTTCTATTGGATTTTTAAAATAGTTTCCAATTTGCTGCCCGAATTCTTTATTGTGCTTTCATGACTGTTTAAATTACAGTCTTCTGAAATCTGTATCTAATACCTATTATCTGGATCTCCCATATGTTTATTTCTATTGGTTGCTTTTTTTTTTCTCTTGATCTTTTTATTTTTGATATGCCTCTATTAATTTTTAAAAATTGTATACATAGTTTGAGTCTCTGGATGATATTATCTTTTCCCTGAGAGGAGTTACACTTGCTTCTGTGAGGCTCTTGAGGGCACTCTTGAGGGTACTCCAGGAAACCTAACATTCTGCCATCATCTCAATCCAATCTGAGAAAGTTACATAATTTGAATTTGAGTTGTAGTTCCTGAGAGACCTGATTTATTATTCACCCTTATCATAGTTTGTGGACTTTTTGGGCCAACCCAAAGTGAGACGATTTCATCAGGGCCATCCTCCTTCTTTCCATCTTGCTGGCCTCTGGACACCAATCACTATTACCTTAGATCACAAGACTGTCAAAAGTGCCACTCAGACTCTTAATTTTCTCTCTGAAATGATATGTTTCCAGGGTCTAAAACAAAACAAACAAACAAACAAACAAAAAAACAACTCTAATTGCTTGGCTCACTTCCCTGGGTCTCTGTCTTCAAGATACTAGTTTAGATATTCTTTATTATCTCATCTCTCTTGTCCCTTAAAATAGTGGTTTTATATATTTTTTTCAGCTTTTCTACTTGTTCTAAATTACCTAGTCTACCGTTATTGCAAACAGAAATTACTATATTTTTCTGTTCTAAAATTTGTATTTGGTCCTAAATCTGCTATATCACTTTTTATGATTTCAGTTTTGTTGTTGTTGTTTTTTAAGTAAGCTCTACACTCAACCCGGAGATCAAACATGCTTTGTCCACTGAGCCAGCCAGGTGTCCTGGTTTGTTTGTTTGTTTGTTTTTAAGCTTTGCTTTTTTGTTTTAATTTTAACTAATTAATTAATTAACTTACTTACTTAAACTCTACCCTCAGTGTGGTGCTCTAACTCATGACCCACAGATCAAGAGCCACATATTCTACCAACTAAGCCAGCCAGGCACCCCAAGTTTCCTCAATTTTTTGAGGTTGACTTTTTTCTTTTTTTTAATTTCTTTTTTTCATGTTTATTTATTTTTGAGAGAGAGAGAGAGAGAGAGAGAGAGAGAGAGAAAACGAGCATGGGAAGGCAGAAAGAGAGCACACGCGAGAGAGAGACAGAATCGAAAGCAGGCTCCAAGCGGTCAGCACAGAGCCTGATGCGGGTCTCAAACCCATGAACCGTGAGATCATGACCTAAGCTGAAGTCAGACTCATGAGCCAAAGTCTGGCGCTTAACCGACTGAGCCACCCAGGCGCCCTGACTTTTTTTTTTCTTTTAAAGCATAGTAGCCTGTATCTGATAATTCCAATATCTGAACTTACTCTGCTTCTGCTTTGGTCTTCTTTATGTTCTGATGGTTTTTACTTGTGCTATCATATTTCTTTGTATGCCTGGTTGTCTTTGATTTTTTTGCTGGACATTACATTTTAAACATTATTTTTTTGGAATAATTTGAGGCTAAAGTGAAGACATTTTCTTCCTGGGAAGATTTTAATTTTCTTCTTCCATATCCATGGACACTGTGCCGGTAATCAATTTACCGCCTTTCAGTTTCAAGTCAGTCCTTTTGGCCCCACCTCATGGAAGTAGAGCTGGAATCTATAAACATTTCTCTTTCGCCAGCTAGTTTGATATTAAGCTTTGACAATAGAGGGCATGGAAGGACACTATAGTCCTTAAGAAGAGGCTTCCCTTCCTGGTTCTGGCCTGCTTTTTTTGGGGGGGGGGAGGGGCACTGGGATGAGATCACTCTATGGGAGGTTTTGAGGCTCACATCAGTATCTTTCACGACCAGTTTTGCCTGCCTGCAATTTCTGGCAAGTTTCTCTATCACCTGGCTGGCTGCCCACCCTTCCATCACCTCTGGCTTGTGTCCTGTAGCAATTTTTTTCACCACTGGCAGTCTGTGGCAGTCATGCTCTCTCTAATGAAGTCTGAATCTCAGCCTTGGTTGTGGCTGGAGGCTCTTCTAATGTATTGGTTACTTTCTATGCACTTTCCCTCAGCCCTGAAAGTAGTAGCTAGTCTGTATTTGCTATTTTGAAATATACCTTAGAGTCTTTTATATCTGTTAATAATTAACTACCTTTACTAGTTAGTAGTTACTTACATTAAAATTTTCCCTGGTCTGGTATACACACACTGCCAGCTCAGGACCACCTTAATAAGTTCAAGGTTTTTGCTTTTATAGTGTCTTACTTTCTTGTGTTTTTCGTTACCTTTTTGTACTGGATATTGTTTTTGGATATTTCTTTTTGGAAATAATTTGAGGCTAAGATAAAATTATCTTCCTCCAGAGAGGATATTCATTTACTTCTGCCAGGTGCATGGGGATGCTCCCAGTCCAATACATTAATCTAAATTCAAGGTTTGGGGTTTCTTAAACTGTTATAGATGATGTGAAGTCTAGTGGGGACTGGTTCATTTCTGTCCATTTTTACTGGGGCAGTGTAGTTCTTAGGGTGTCAGCTTAAACCGGGCCTCAGAGACCCCACCTCTGAAATGCATTTGGACTTTGACTTTTCCTTCCTTTTCAGCCCCCAAAAGGCCACAAATATCCAAGCTCAGGTCTACCTCTGTTACTTGATGGCAAAACCAGCTTTGATTTGAGTACTGAAATTAACTCTGAGTTCTCCTGTTCTTGATTTTGGCCCAGTAATTCCTCACTATCTTCTTGGGTCTTTTATATGTTTAAGATTTAAAAATATTTTGTCCAACTTTTTAGGAATTCTCAATAGGAGAGTTGTTCTGAATTACCTAGTCTGCCCCTATCAAATGGGGTAGTCATCAGCTTTTAAAAATAAAAGCACAGGGGCACTTGGGTGGTTGTCAGTTAAGTGTCTGACTTCAGCTCAGGACATGATCTCATGGTTCATGAGTTCAAGCCCCACATCAGGCTCTGTGCTGACAGCTCAGTGCCTGGAGCCTGCTTTGGATTCTGTGTCTCCCTCTCTGTCTGCCTCTCCCCCACTCATTCCCCCACTCATGCTCTGTTTCTCTCTCTCTCTAAAAAATAAATAAACGTTTAAAAAAAAGGATTCTTTCTTCCTCTCCCTCTGCCCCTCTCCTGCTAATGTGCTCTCTTTCTCTCTCTCTAAAAAAAAAAAAAAAAAAAAAAAAAAAAGCACAGAGAAAGAATAAAAGAGAAAGAGAAAGGTGGGACTGATAATCTATGTTTTTATTTTAGATGTGTGTTGTTTAATCTCCACATATTTTGGGATTTTCCAGTTATCTTTTTTTTTTTATTAATTTATAGTTTAATTCCACTGTGGTACAAGAGTAGACATTGTGTGATATCTATTATTTTAAATTTGTTAGGGTATGTTTTGTGGCCTACAGTACGGTCTGTCATGGTGAATGTTCCATATGAACTTGAGAAAAATGTGAATTCTGTTGTTGGATAGTCTGTAGATATCAGTTATATCTGTCGATTGATGGTATTGTTGAGTTCAACTGTGTGTGTGTCCTTACTGATTTTCTGCCTGCTGGATCTATCTGTTTCTGAGTGGAATGGTTGACATTTCCAATTATGATAGTGGATTTGTTTATTTCTCCCTGAAGTTCTATCAATTTTTACCTCCTATAGTTTGAAGCTCTGTTGTTAGGCACATACAAGTTAAGAACTGTTATGTTTCCTTGGAGGATTAACCCCCTTTTCAGTATATAATGCCCTCCTTTATCCTTGATAATTTTTCTTTATAGTTTGCTCTATCTGAAGTTAATAATAGGTACTCATGCTTCCATTTGATCAGTGTAGTATATTTTTCCATCTATTTCCTTTTATTTTTTAATTAATTCTAAAAAAAGATTTTTAAAAGTAATCTCTACACCCAACGTGGGGCTCAAATTCACAACCCTGAGATCAAGTGTCACACCCTCTACTGACTGAGCCAGCCAGGTGGCCCTCCATCCATTTACTTTTAATTAATATGTATTTTTATACTTAATGTGCATTTCTTGTAGATAACGTATAGTAAGGTTGTGTGTTTTGAGCCATTCTGACAATCTCCATTTTTTAGTTGATACATTTGGATCATTGACTTTAGAAGTGAGGATAGAGCTGAGTTAATATCTACCATATTTGTTACTGTTTTCAACTTGTTTCCCTTGTTCTTTGTTTCTATTTTTGTCTTCCACTTTTATTCTGCCTTTTGTGGGTGTAATTGAGCATTTAATATGATTCCATTTTTCTCTCCTTTCTTAAACTGTCAGCTATACTTCTTTTTATTTTAAGTTTGTTTATTGATTTTGAGAGAGAGAGAGAGAGAGAGAGAGAGAGAGAACACACATGAGCAGGAGAGGGGCAGAGAGAGAGAGAGAGAGAGAGAGAGAGAGAGAGAGAGAGAAAATCCCAAGCAGGCTCCACGCTGTCAGTGCAAAGCCTGATGTGGTGCTCAATCTCACAAACTGAGATCATGACCTGAGCTGAAATCAAGAGTCTGATGCTTAACCAACTGAGCCCCCAGGCACCCCAGTTATACTTCTTTTTAATTTTTTTTTTTAGTGATTACCCTACAATTTGCAACATACATTTACAAATAATCCAAATCCACTTTCAGAAAACACTATATCACTTCACAGGTGTATAAGTACCATATAATAATAAAGTAATCCTAATTCCTTTCTCCTGTCACTTGTTTCATTGCTTCCATTCATCTCACTTATAAATAAGCATACATAAGCATATATATATAAAAGATATTCATAAGTCTATATAATCAAATACATTTTTGCATTATTATTGTGAACAAACTGTTTTCTGTTAGATCAATTAAGAATAAGAGAAATAAAGTTTTTATTTTACCTTCACTTACTCTTTCTTTGGTGCTCTTCTTTTCTTTATGTAGATCAGAGTTTCTGGCCTATATTATTTTCCTTTTCTCTAAAGAATTTATTTTAGGGGCACATGGGTGGCTCAGTCACTTAAGTGTCAGACTTTGGCTCAGGTCATGATCTCATGGTTTGTGAGTTCAAAACCTGTGTCGGACTCTGTGCTGACAGCTCAGAACCTGGAGCCTGCTTTGGAGTCTGTGTTTCTCTCTCTTTCTCTGCCCCTCCCCTGCTCATGCTCTGTCTCTCTCTCTCAAAAATAAACAAACATTAAAAAATGTTAAAAAATAATTTCTTTTAACATTTATTGCAATGCAAGTCCACTGCCAACACACTTCCCCAATTTCTGTTTGTTTGAGAAACTGTTTTTCCTTTACTTTTGAAGGATTATTTTGCAGGATACAGAAATCTAGACTGGTGTTTTTTTTTTTTTTTTTCTCTTGAGATTAAATATTTCACTCCACTCTTCTTGCTTACATGTTTTTTTTTAATGCTTATTTTTGAGAGAGCATGCACGAGTGGGGGAGGGGCAGAGAGGGATGGGGACAAAGGTTTTGAAGCAGGATCTGTGCTGCCAGCAGAGAGCTTGATGTGAGGCTTGAACTCATGAACCGTGAGATCATGACCTGAGCTGAAGTCAGACACTTAACTGACTGAGCCACCCAGGAGCCCGCTTGCATGGTTTCTGAGAAGTTGGATGCAGTTCTTATTTTGTTTCTGTATAAGATGTTTTTGTCCTCTGACTTCTTTCAGGATTTTTTCCTTCATCTTTGATTTTTCTATGTTTTGAAAATGATAGACCTATGGGTAGGTTTTTTGTTTGTTTGTTTGTCTTTTTCCCATGGCATTTATCCTGCTTGGTGTTCTCTGAGCTTCCTGAATCTGTGATTTAGTATCTGACATTAATTTTGAGGACATTGTCAATCATAATTGTTTCAAGTACTTCTTTTGTTTCTTTTTTTCTTCTCCTCCTTCTCATATTCCCATTACATCTATGTTATACCTTTTATAGTTGTCCTGTAGTCTTTGGATATTCTTTTTTTTTTTTTTTTTTTTTTTTTTTTTTTTTTTTTTTTTTTTTTGTCTCTGTTCTCTTCTTTTTGGTTTTTGACCATTCTGTTGACATATCTTCTAGCTCAGAGATTCTTTCCTCAGCTGTGTCTAGTCTACCAATAAACCCACCAAAGACATTCTTCATTTTGTTACTGTTTTTTATCTGCAGCATTTCTTTTAGGTTCTTTCTTAGGATTTTCATCTCTCTGCTTCCATGGCCCATCTATTACTGCATGCTGTCTACTTTACCTTTAGCATATTAGTCATAGTTGCTTCAAATTCTTGCATCCCTGCTATGTGTGGTTTCAATGCTTGTTCTGTCTCTTCACATTTTTTTTTGCCTTTTTGTATGTCTTGTACTATTTTCTTGATAGCTGGAAATGATATACTGGGTAAAAGGAACTGTTGTAAATAGGTTTTAGGAATGTGGAGGTGAGGGGGGAAGGGAAGAGTTTTGTAGTCCTGTAAAAGGACCTATAGGTCTCAGTCTTTTAATGTTCTTATACTTCTGGATGGTGAACTTTGCAAGTGTTTCTCAGTTTTTTCTCCCTTCCTTAGGTGGGACAGGATAACTAGAGTAGTGTGAAGTTGAGTATTCCCTTCCTCAGGCCATTTAGGCTCTGAAAATACCACAGCTGCTTAGACTCTGCTTAACCAGTTTTGCTGAGGGAAGGCCTTGTTTTTTTAATTTTTAAAAAATGTTTGTTTGTTTGTTTGTTTGTTTATTTATTTAGAGAAAGAGAACTGGGTAGGGGCAGAGAGAGAGAATCCCAAGCAGTCTCTGCACTGTCAGTGCAGAGCCTGACAAGGGGCTTAAACTCATGAACCATGAGACCATGACCTGAGCCAAAACCAAGAGTCAGATACTTAACCAACTGAGCTACCCAGGCACCCCCAGGGCAGGCTTTGTTAAGAAGCACAGCGCTCTGGGGCGCCTGGGTGTCTCAGTTGGTTAAGTGTCTGACTTTGGCTCAGGTCATGATCTTGGGATTTGTGAATTCCAGTCTTGCGTTGGGCTCTGTGCTGACAGCTCAGAACCTGGAGCCTGCTTCAGATTCTGTGTCTCCCTCTCTCTCTCTCTCTCTCTCTGCCCCTCCCCCACTTGCATTTTCTCTCTCTCTCTCTCTCTTTCTCTCTCAAAAATAAATAAACATTTAAAAAAATTTTTAAAAAGAAGAACAGAGCTCTGGCATATTTCAGAATGGTTCCTTTCTCCTCTGCCTGTGGAAGGAGAAGGAGACTTTTCTCCAAAATTTACTCTGGGAATCTGGCTGAGCTCCTGGAGATAAATCTTACAATATGGTGGGGGCCCCTCTGTGGCTGGGTTCCTCTGGGGTTTTTAACTTTCAGATTTGTCCATAGTGAGCCTCCAGTAATTTGCCAATTACAGTTCAGGTTTTCCTGCCTTGGCACTGGTTCCTGCAAAGATTTCCACCTGTAAATCTGCTCCAGTAAAAGGACTCCATATATTTTCCTGCCTATCTCTCCAATCTTGGGGGCAGTGGCTTGCCTATATCCTCTCTTCTGTTATGGATCTAACAAGAGTTGTTGATTTTTGTGTATTCTGCTTTTTAAAAAATGTTTATTTATTTTGGAGAGAGACAGCAGGAGTGGGGGTGGGGTGCAGAGAGAGAGGGAGACAAAGAATCCCAAGCAGGCTCCAAGATCTAAGCTGCCAGCACAGAGCCCAACTTGCGGCTGGAACCCACGAACTGTGAGATCATGACCTGAGCTGAAGCCAGATGCTTTACTGACTGAACCACCCAGGTGCCCATAGTGTATTCTGCTTTTTACTTGTTAGGATGAAGTAGAAACTTCCAAGCTCTTTACACACAGAATCAGAAACCAGAAGTCTCCATACCTTTTTAGATTTAATTTTACCAGAAGTCTGTGTGTGTGAGTATGTGTGTGTGTGTGTGTGTGTGTGTGTGTGTGTGTGTGTGTATGCTTATAATAAAAACCTTTTGCTTGTTAAAGGGCAAACAAGGAGCCCTTAGACTGAGGTGGCTGGAATGCCTTGGCCACCCACTAGAGCAAACTGAATGAAACCTAAGCCAGAGTCAATTTCTGTAAATGCCTGAAAGTTAAGATACTGTAACTTAAAAACAACCACTCACAAACAGCAAAGTAGGCTTTCCTAAATAAAGCAACCACTTACAAGATAACCAACCAAATAATTTCCTCACTCTGCTTCTGCATCTGCTCTATACAAGCCTTTCCCTTAGCTTCTGCTGCGAGAATGCTCCTACCCTCTTTTGGTTTGATGATGCCCTGTGCAAATTGATGTTTGCTCAAAAATTCTTACATAAATTTTAATGTGCTTCAGTTTATCTTTTAACACACTGATGCATATTTTATTTTAACACATGAATATGCTATAAATTTTTTTTTTATGTTTACCATTTGAGAGAGAGAGAGAGAGAGAGAGACCACAAGCAAGGGAGGGGCAGAGAGAAGGAGACACAGAATCAGAAGCAGGTTCCAGGCTCTTGAGCTGCCAGCACAGAGCCTGCTGTGGGGCTCGAACTCACAGACCACGAGATTGTGATCTGAAGTCGGCTGCTTAACCGACTGAGCCACCCAGGTGCCCCGAATATATTATAAAATTTGAATGATTTTCCCTGCCACCTTTGTATGCCGGCGATTTAGTTGTAAACAACTATATCTACCAGAAGCACTTTATTCATATACAAGAATATGGATGTATATGGAGCAGTGTGTGTGCATGTCAAATGGCAGCATACTCTACTCACTGACCTGATCTTGCTTTTTTCACTTAATGTATCTTAGTGATTTTTGCATATCGGTAGACATAAAACTGCCCTTTAAAAAAAAAATTGCTGCAATTTATTTCCTTGTATGGATTTACCTTAATTCACTTAACCAGTGATATATTTGGAAAGTTCTTTGTGATTCTATATGGAATCTTTTATTTTAATAGGTGAGTTTAGCCCATTTATAGTTATGATGTAACAGGTAAGTGTGATCTTAGTTGTCATTTTGTCCCCCTTAAGAGTCAGTATGGCTTAGTGGTTAAGAATAAGAAATCTAAATATTTTTCATTCAAATCAGCTACATGTCTGGGTGTGCTTACATAGCAGACGTTCTGGACATGAAGGAGGAACTAAGCAAACATGAAATGTTGTCAGGAAAAGACAGGCCACAGTGACTGGATTTTGTAGGTACTTATGCTTCCTTTTGAATCCTGTGTCTAGCAGTTATTGCTGTGTGACCTTGGACGAGTTACTTAAAATCTGTGTGCTTTAGTTTCCTTGTCTGTAAATCAGACTAATAATAATGGTACCTGTTTCATAGGGTTTTTGTGCTTAGAATAGTGTTTTGAACATAGTAAACAGTATGTATTAGTTATTATTATTTGTAATATCATGCTGTTTTAGTACACCTTTAAAAATATTTTTCTATATAATTTCTAAATTATTTTTAAAATATTGAATGTGTTTCCTTTGATAATTTGGAAAGGTTTTATTTTTTACTATTTGTTACCTTTATAACCATAGCATTATATAATATACTTAATCCTTTGTAAAGTAATTATTATGTTTCTATTTCCTTTTCTCTCCCACTCTCTCATCTGATTTTCTAAGTTTATTTATTTATTTTGAGAAAGAGAGAGAGTGAGCAAGTTGGGGAGGGGCATGGAGAGAGCAAGATAGAGGAGAGAGAGAGAGAGAGAGAGAGAGAGAGAGAGAGAGAGAGAATCCCAAGCAGGCTCTACACTTCAGCTCAGAGCCCAACACAGGGCTTGAACCTATGACCCTTGAGATCGTGACCTGAGCTGAAATCAAGAGTCAGACAATTAACCAACTGAGCCACCCAGGCGCCCCAACTCATCTGATTTTCAAAGACATCTTATTTATCTTATTGTTTACCATTAAACCTGTAAATATAATTAGGCCTTGTAATTTAAAGTTTCATGTTAAAAATATAATTTTGACCCATCAACAAGGAAATCAACATATGTACACTCTTGTTTGCATCTTTTCTTCTTTATTCTAAATTTGTTAGAAATATTGTTTGTGCCTTGTTAAATTTTAAATATTCACCTTCTGTTTTGTGATTGTGATGTGCACATTTTTATTAAGACTTAGTCCCACACTAATGAATTCACCATTCTCAATATTTTTCACTGTTGTCTTTTACTTGAACGACAGTTTTGTTGGATGTAAAGTTCCTGGATCACTCTTTCCTTGAGGGTTTTTAGGGCTATATTCTAGTGGTTTCTTTCCCTTTAATGGTGGCAACATTTTCTGGTGAATGTTTACCTGTTGCCTTCTTTCTTCCTCTCTTCTTAGAGCATCTTTGAATATCCTGGATTGGTTTCTTTTTGACTGTTTCTTATCTTTTTTTTTTTTAATTTTTTTCAACGTTTTTTATTTATTTTTGGGACAGAGAGAGACAGAGCATGAACGGGGGAGGGGCAGAGAGAGAGGGAGAGAGAATTCCAGGCAGCCTTGATGCTGTTAGCTCAGAGCCCAATGCCAGGCTGGATCTCATGAACTGTGAAATCATGACTGAGCCAAAATAAAGAGTAGGACACTTAACCAACAGCCACCCAGGTGCCCCTTAAAGGGGTAAGATCTTAAATCAGTTAAGATTAACTTGAAAATTTTTTTAAATGTCCAAGTTCTTCATGATGAGATCTTAAAAAAAAAAAAAGTATTAGAATTGATGTTGTACTCAGGTTCACTGCAAAGAATGAACAATTCAGGAATGTATAAAGAAGAAAATAAACATAATCTATTATTTTATCACCCTGAGAGAACTGTTATTGCCTTTTGGTATATCTCCTTCCATTTTCTTCTGATGTATACATGTAAACATTTTACTAAGTTAGCACATACTGCATGTACTGAATGCTGTCCCCCATCCACATTATATAAAGGACATTTTCTAAGTCAGTAAATATTTTCTAAAAATATACTTTATGCTGACTATATATTTATGAACCATAATCTGTCAAACCAATCTCCTGTTGTTAGGTTTAGCAGGTTTACAAATTTTGGCTTTATAATGCTGCAACAAATATCTTTACTCATTTATTTGTCCATCCATCCATTCATTCAATCAACTTTTATTAAGTAGTGGGTGCCAGGCTGTGGGCCATGAGTTGAGGATATATCATTAATCATAACCTTTCTGATAATGTTTATTACTATTAGTAACTATTGACCAGGTACTTTATTTAAAAAAATTTTTTTTTTTCAACGTTTATTTATTTTTGGGACAGAGAGAGACAGAGCATGAACGGGGGAGGGGCAGAGAGAGAGGGAGACACAGAATCGGAAACAGGCTCCAGGCTCTGAGCCATCAGCCCAGAGCCCGACGCGGGGCTCGAAATCACGGACCGCGAGATCGTGACCTGGCTGAAGTCGGACGCTTAACCGACTGCGCCACCCAGGCGCCCCAACTGTTTCTTATCTTGTAACAAAGTGAGCCCTTCCTGGACTAGCTATCTGTAGAAGGTTCATTTAGGGGAAAGGCTATGCTCTTGTTTCAGGCTAGCAGGAATTCACCATGATTCACAATGATGTTCCTTACAATGCAAGCCTGATCTGTGGGATTGACTTCTGTTATCCTTGGCATTTGCTGATTTGTTCATAATGAGTTGTTTTGCCTTCCATTTGGCCTCACCAAGAGATTGCTTCCAGCAAATGAGTTTCTGTGTAATTATTCAGGCCTCCCTTCCCTGGTATTTCTCGGTGCCATTCAGTTCTAGGGTTGCTTTCACAGACAGCCTATGAATCTTGTTCCTATTATAGCAAAGAAGGAGTTTTTTGTTTTTGTTTTTTCCTTTTTCAGGGTATGTCACCAATTTTGGATTACTTGGCTCTACCAGCTTTTTAGCCACAGGTGATCTCTTGGTATCTTCCTAAACTTCTGTTTCACCTTGACTAGATTTGGCAGTCCCACCTCATTCATAGTGGGTAGGGGTCTAGATCCTGCTTAGTTCCATCAAAGGTGGAGCTACGTTTCTTTCTCATTGGCTTTATTGTATTATCTGAGAGGAGAATGGGGCAGTATGGTCTTTTGACTATAATTTAAAAACTATAATTTAAGAACATACTTTTAACAATTTATACTGTTTATGAATTTTATTTGTTTTTCTTATCCTAAGACTTTAGATTGTGACTAATTGCTACATAATTTGATCTTGGAAAAATGATTTTGCATTTTTTTTTTTTTTTTTTTTTACAACAGCAACTGAGGCATGAAAATCTGGTCAATCTGTTGGAAGTGTGTAAGAAAAAAAAACGATGGTACCTAGTCTTTGAATTTGTTGACCATACAATTCTTGATGACTTGGAGCTCTTTCCAAATGGTCTAGACTACCAACTGGTTCAGAAGTATTTATTTCAGATTATTAATGGAATTGGATTTTGTCACAGTCACAATGTAAGTATTTAGGTTAAATAATGATTTTGCCAATGATTAACTCACCAGATACCATCACTTAATTAATGAGACACTTGCCTAACCTAAAGTTTGGACCAGTAAAGTAATTGAAATAAACTGTGTAACTTTGATACTGCTAATTTTCATGATTCATAATAACATGTATTCTTTCTTCCAACATTTTATTATGAAAATTTTAGGCTATACCGAAAAGTTGAAAGACTGTACATGAATACCCATATAACCACCATGTGGACTCTATACTTGTTAACATTTTGCTGTATTTGCTTTATGACATATTCATTCATCTAGTCATCCATTTATCTACCCATTACCCTGTCTTATTTATTTATGCATTTGAAAGTAAGTTACAGACATCAGTACATTTCAACTTTAAATACTTCAGCTATGCATATTAAACTAGAGTTTAAAATTTGTTTGCTGTGATTTTTTGCTTTTTTGTTTTTTAAGGTAGCATTTGCTGAGTGAAATGCACAAATTTTAAGTTCACATTCTCTCGCCTAGTTGTGATGTATGAAAATCCCTGCTCTTACCCTATTGTCTATCACAATCATTTTATATCCTTTGAATATCATATAAAAGCACCTCTAGGTGAAATGGCATTTATAAAATGAATAACTCAGCACATTGATTCTACCAGTTTTACAAAATATTTTTTTTTAATTTTTTTATTAATTTTTTTTTCAACGTTTGTTTATTTTTGGGACAGAGAGAGACAGAGTACGAACGGGGGGGAGGGGCAGAAAGAGAGGGAGACACAGGATCTGAAACAGGCTCCAGGCTCTGAGCCATCAGCCCAGAGCCCGACGCGGGGCTCGAACTCACGGACCGCGAGATCGTGACCTAGCTGAAGTCGGACGCTTAACCGACTGCGCCACCCAGGCGCCCCTTACAAAATATTTTTAAATGACTTTTTTTGGTATGATTATACAAGTAACAAATGCTAATAGAGTGGGGCTGGCCCTGTGACCTCACCGTTGATGTCTAGGATGTAACAGAAGTTGGTAGCCTTGCAAAATGCTCAGCAATGGCACATTGATGCTGATCATCTGGAAGAGCTTAAAATAAATATATTTTTTAAAATTTCAAAATGAAGCTTACTTGTATTAGAGAATAAGCCTGATGATTTGTTTTGCCTAGCTGTAGAGTTTTTAGTATTTCTCCCACTGTCCTGTTTTCTCCTTCCATAGTCTCTCCTTTAGAAATCTCAACAACTGACCTTATTTTACTCTTTTTACATTTCTGATTGCCTGATGAATGCCTCCACTTGGGTGCTCAACAATCCACTTAAAAGCCCACATGGCTAAAACTAAACTACTTACTATTCCATCAGAACAAACTTTTTCTAGACGTTTCTTTTTTTGATGGAACCACCATTATTTTAGATTCCCAGGTTTAAGTAAAATATCTGAGATTACTTCCTAAGTTCTGTTCATTCTTGACTGAAGATATTTCTAACTTGTACCTCTTTCCATTCTATTCCTCTGAATACCAGCCTTGTTTGGGCCCTTATCCTCTCGTAGTTGTCCCAGTGCTCTTCTCCTGGCCTTTAGTCCTTCTTCTGATTTAGTTTGTTTATGGGCCAACATCTATAAATACCATATTGTTTATGTCACTTCTGTGGATTCCCATGGCCTTGACACCAACTCAGACTTCCCAGGCTGGAGGTTGAGGCAGCCTTCCACCCTAGTATATAACCTCTACTCTAGGAAAAACACTTCCCCAGAGTTTCCTGATCTATTTTTGTCTTTGCTTTTTTGCTCTTCTTGTTACCTTCACTTGGATTGTCCTTCCATTTCTACATTTATCGAGGTCACACATAGTATTAGAGACCTGTCTTTCATAAAATTTTTCCGTGACCAGTCTAGTCTTCAATGATAGTCTTACTTTCTTAGTCTTGAGAATAGTCATTAACAGAACAATTGATTTGGTATTTAGTAATATATATTTCATCCAATATCTTTGATTAAGTGAAATTTCAAGCATAAATGTTCTTTCTTGCTCAGCTAGGTCCCAGTTTCTTTAAAGCCAGGAACAATTTTATATGCTTTTATCTGTATTTGTTATAGGGACAAAAATAGTACCCTGCACATGTCAGGTGCTCAAAAAATAATATACTTAACCTGATGTGCCAATATATGTCATACTTCGCTTTTTGTCTTAGATCATACACAGAGATATAAAGCCAGAGAATATATTAGTCTCCCAATCTGGTGTTGTCAAGTTATGTGATTTTGGATTTGCGCGGACATTGGCAGCCCCTGGGGAAGTTTATACTGATTATGTGGCCACCCGATGGTACAGAGCTCCAGAACTATTGGTCGGCGATGTCAAGTATGGCAAGTAAGACATCAGCAAAGGGGGTGGAGGGCAGAGAGGGCATATTTAACACATTTTTTCTTGATAAAATGGAATATGTTTCTAATATAATGAAAGATCACTCTAACACTGAAAGGAAAGTTTTACATTTAAGGGAACTTTATTTATTTAAAAAATTAAATCCAAGTTGGTTAACATACAGTGTAATAATGATTTCAGGCATAGAATTTAGTGATTCATCACTCCCATGTAACATCCAGTGCTCATGCCAACAAGTGCCCTCCTTAATGCCCATCACCCATTTACCCAATCCCCCACCCAGCACCCCTCAGTTTGTTCTCTGTGTTTAAGAGTCTCTTACAGTTTGCCTCCCTCTGTTTTTATGTTATTTTTCCTTCCCTTCCCCTATGTTCATCTGTTGTGTTTCTTAAATTTACATTTAGGGAACTTTATGACTTGTTCTTTTTGGTGCTTCCCCTTTAAATGTTTTGTGTGTGTTTGTGTGTGTGTGTGTGCGTGTGTGTGTGTGCGTACGTGCGCTTGTGTGCTTGCAATAAATTGCGGTGGGCATACTTATTTTAAAGGTAGAGAAATCAAGATGAGCAAGTGGGTTTTTTGGTGTGTGCGGTCTGTTCTCTACAGTGGGTTGGAAATAGATGTATTTATTACTTGTAAAGAAAGACAACATTGATTGGGTAAGTCTGACACTTGGAATGAGGCAAGGTGGAGTTGACAAGGATGAGGGGAGAAACATAATTGAGTGGAACGTTTTTAAAATATAAATTATCTGCATAAATGAGTTCTTCAAAGAAGAAGGGATGGTAACTCACTGCTTTTGGTAGAAATCTTTCTCAAATGTTTTCTAGGGGTGCCTGGGTGGCTCCGTCAGTTAGGCCTCCCAACTGTATTTCAGCTCAGGTCATGATTTCACAGTTCATCAGATCCAGCCCTGTGTCCAGCTTCATAGTGAGAGTGTGGAGCCTGCTTGGGATTCTCTCTCCCTCTCTCTCTGCCCATTCCTCTCTCCCACTCACATGTTCATGCACACAGTCTCTCTCTCTCTCAAAATAAATAAATAAACATTAAAAAATGTTTTCTACACTTTCTGTGTTTTCAGTGCACACATCATTTAATATTTTCTTGATTACTCTGAGTTCTCATTTTGTTATACTGTAACCTTTCTATAATTTTATTTTTATTTTATTAGAAAAAATTTTTTAATGTTTATTTTTTGAGAGACAGAGCACGAGCAGGGGAGGGACAAGAGGGGAGTAACAGATTTCAAAGCAGCCTCCAGACTCTGAGCTGTCAGCCCAGAGCCCAAAGTGGGGCTCGAACTCATGAACTGTGAGATCTTGACCTGAGCCAAATTGGATGCTTAATCAACTGAGCCACCCAGGTACCCCTTTATACCATTTTATAATTCAGCTATGACCTTAAACAATTTCAAGGTAGTTGTCCCTATGTGAATGAAAAAGCATATTCTGCTTTAAGTTCTTGGGTCTGATTTTTAAGATAATGTTTCTATTTTTCCCATTAGCTCCCAGTTCCCCTTGTTGTTACTGTATGTGTCCCAAACAACCTTCTCCTGTGCTGTTTTCAGTGTATGGTGGGATAGATTGATCAACCTGGTTAGAATAATGTATAAACAAAGAATGAATAGGCTTTGAATGAAAACCCAAAAAACTTATTTCCAGAATAAAGTACACATAATAACGGTTTTGAGAAGCCTTTTCCTTCTTGTCACGTGATTGAAGTTTCTGGAAATCTGACTTAGGTAAAATTGGGAATTAGTACTTGAAGTTTATAGGGAAATGTATTTTTATGAGTAATTTAACGCTTGCTACAAATATTCTCAATACCAAGAATACCAAATAGTAACATGCAGAACAGATTCAGTCACATAAACATAGTAGGATGCCAGATTTTATACCACATTGCTTTTATTTCAGGGCTGTTGATGTATGGGCCATTGGCTGTCTGGTAACTGAAATGCTCATGGGAGAACCCCTTTTTCCTGGAGATTCTGATATTGATCAGCTATATCATATTATGATGTGTTTAGGTAAGATTATATATCTGCATTTTAAATTTTAGAGGTTTTTCTCCTATGTTTTTGTTTGTATTGATTTTACTACTTGTTAGTATATTAAAGATGGTATGTGTTTTAAGTGGAGGTAGGGAGCCAATAGGAAAATCTCATCTATTTATATTAATTCATTCTCAGTCTGGCTTTGGTTTGTCTGGCAAATGGTCTTATTCATGCTCTCATCCACCCTCCTGCCCCACTCCCCACAAAGAAAAGAGCAAAGGCTGTACATTTTCTCTGCACTTTTGCATTCAATAAATCACATGTAGAGGATACAAATGGTTTTTTCTGGGGGGTGGGGTTAGCAAGTGTTTGGTGGAATCCGACTGTTACCCTTATCCTCATCTTCAAATTGAGAGACCGAGACTTCTTAGGTAGTTTAATCTTGTTGCAGATATGACTTTTGTTGTTAGTGTTTTGGACAGAATTTTAAAGGTAGAATATCAAAGTCTTACATTTGTTGAAATACGAACTTCATATTGGGAGATGGATCTTGGAAAATGGAAATAATGGGAAAATACTTGGGGGGGGCATTTAACTGTTGGATTTTAAATTTCCAGGGTACAAATTCAATAAACAATACAGTAGTTTCTTACAGCAGAATTTTCATATGTATTTTATACTAGATTAGGTACTAAAGTTGAAGAAAAAGATAAAACTGCTCAAATCAGACTTTAAACACAGGTATAAAATCAGTAGATTTTTAAATTTTTGAAAAAAATTTTAATTTTTTAAAATTTTAATTTTAATAATTAAAACAATTTATTTTCATTTTCAAACTAAATTCTTTTTTTTTTTAATTTTTTTTAATGTTTATTTATTTTGGAGACAGAGAGAGACAGAGCATGAACGGGGGAGGGTCAGAGAGAGAGGGAGACACAGAATCTGAAACAGGCTCCAGGCTCTGAGCTGTCAGCACAGAGCCCGATGCAGGGCTCGAACTCACGGACCGTGAGATCATGACCTGAGCTGAAGTCAGCCGCTTAACCGACTGAACCACCCAGGCGCCCCCAAACTAAATTCTTAAAGGGTGGAACTTATTTATCTAGATTCTGATCATATGACTAGTAATATTTTCATTGTTTTGGTCAGCACTTTATGCTTTGTTGTTAGAAATGAAGCGTTGGGAGAGAGCCAAAGCATAAGAGACTGTTAAAAACTGAGAACAAACTGAGGGTTGATGGGGGGTGGGAGGGAGGAGAGGGTGGGTGATGGGTATTGAGGAGGGCACCTTTTGGGATGAGCACTGGGTGTTGTATGGAAACCAATTTGACAATAAATTTCATATATTTAAAAAAAAAAAGAAATGAAGTGTTGGTACTTATATCTAAAAAATTAGAAAATGTTCTTTACCTATCCTTTTCCTATGCACCCTCATGACTTCAGTTCTATATATAGTGGCTTGTGAATTTTCTAAATGAGTATGTTGAGATAAGAATGTTAATTTTCTTGAGTTGACTTACATCAAAACCACTATTGAAGACTGCCAGGTACCATCACCATAAGAACACTGTTTTTGGGTGATTTTGCATGCTGAGACAGCCCTAACTCCAAGTCCATAAGCTGTGTTCTACTCTTTTGTCCATGCCACATCACCTGTCTCTTTGCCATTTCTATCATGAGGTATAATGACAGAGATGTGTGCTGTTCTCACTTCCAGGTAATCTAATTCCAAGACATCAGGAGCTGTTTTATAAAAATCCTGTGTTTGCTGGAGTAAGGTTGCCTGAAATCAAGGAAACAGAACCTCTTGAAAGACGCTATCCCAAGCTCTCTGAAGTTGTGATAGATTTAGCAAAGGTAATCATATGTTTTACTTTCTTACAGTGAATTTATATTATGGAGACATGGTTTTCTCTTTTTCTTGTCTAGTTGATCTTTTAGGTCAACGATTTCCTCTCTTGATTTTATTTTGTTATTATTTTTAAAATTTTTTTTAACGTTTTATTTATTTTTGAGACAGAGCATGAACAGGGGAGGGTCAGAGAGAGGGAGACACAGAATCTGAAACAGCTCCAGGCTCTGAGCTGTCAGCACAGAGCCCGACGCGGGGCTCGAACTCACGGACCGTGAGATGATGACCTGAACCGAAGTCGGATGCTTAACTGACTGAGCCACCCAGGCGCCCCTGTTATTATTTTTTTAAGTAAACTCTACCCCCAACGTGGGCCTCAAAACTCGGGACCCTGAAATCAAGAGTCACATCCTCTACTGACTGAGCCAGGCAGGCCTCTCTCCCTGCCCCCACCCTCTCTTTGCCAGTAAGCTCTATGCCTAACATGGAGCTCAAACTCACAACCTCCAGATCAAGAGTCGCATGCTCCACAGAATGAGCCAGCTAGGTGCCCCTATATTGCTTTTAGTTTTTTGTTTTTTTTTAGTTAATTTATTCTCAAGTTAGTTAACATGCAGTGTAGTCTTGCCTTCAGAAGTAGAATCCAGTGATTCATCACTTACGTATAACACCCAGTGCTCATCCCAGCAAGTGCCCTCCTTAATGTCTATCACCCATTTTCCCCACCCCATCAACCCTCAGTTTCTCTGTATTTAAGCATTTCTTATGGTTTGCCTCCCTCTCTGTTTTTATCTTATTTTTACTACCCTTCCCCTATGATCATCTATTAAATTTCTCAAATTACACATGTGATTGAAATCATGTCATGTGATATCTGTCTTTCTCTGACCGACTTATTTCGTTTAGCATAATACTCTTCAGTTCCATCTGTGTGGAACTGTGTGTGTATATTATATATGTATGTATACATGTATATATACATGTATGTGTATATGTGTATATACATATATGTGCATTTAATATATATTATATACACATACTGTATACGTATGTATGTGTATATGTATATATGTATGTATATACCACATCTTCTTAATTCATGCATCAGTTGATGGACATTTGGATTCTTTCCATAATTGGACTAGTGTTTATAGTGCTGCTATAAATGTTGTGGTACATGTGCTCCTTTGAATCAGCACTTCTGTATCCTTTGCATAAATTCCTAGTAGTGCTGTTGCTGGGTCATAGGGTAATTCCATTTTTAATTATTTGAGGAACCTCCATACTGTTTCCCCAGAATGGCTGCACCAGTTTTCATTCCCACCAAAAGTGCAAGAGGAGTCCCCTTTCTCCACATCTTCACCAACATCTGTTGTTTCCTGAGTTGTTAATTTTAACAAATCTGACTTGTGTGAGGTGGTGTCTCATTGTGGTTTTGATTTGTATTCCCCCGATGAGGAGTGATGTTGAGGATCTTTCGTGTGTCTGTTTGCCATCTGGATGTCTTCTTTGGAAAAGTGTCTATTCATATCTCCTGCCCAGTTCTTCACTGGATTATTTGTTTTTTTGGGTGTTGAGTTTGATAAATTCTTTATAGATTTTGATGGTTTCCTGTCTCACATTTAGGTCTTTCATCCATCTTGAATTTATTTTTGTGTATGCTGTAAGAAAGTGGTCCAGTTTCATTCTTCTGCATGTTGCTGTGCAGTTCTCCCAGCACCATTTGCTAAAGAGACTGTCTTTTTTCCACTGGATATTCTTTCCTGCTTTGTCAAAGATTAGTTGGCCATACATTTGTGGGTCTGTTTCTGGGTTCTCTATTCTATTCCATTGGTCTATGTGCTACTGTCTTGATGATTATAGCTTTGTAGTAGAGGCTAAAGTCTAGGATTATGATGCCTCCTGCTTTGGTTTTCTTTTTCACCATTACTTTGGCTATTCAGGACGTTTTGTGGTTCCATACAAATTTTAGGTTTGTTTGTTTTAGCTCTGTGAAGAATGCTGGTACAATTTTGATTGGGATTGCATTGAATGTGTACATTGCTTTGGGTAGTATTGACATTTTAACAGTATTTGTTCTTCCAACGTGAGCATGGAATGTTTTTCCATTTCTTTGGGTCTTCTTTAATTTCTTTCATAAGCTTTCTATAGTTTTCAGCATACAGATCTCTTACCTCTTTGGTTAGGTGTATTCCTAGGTATTTTATGGTTTTTGATGCAATTGTAAATGGGACTGATACCCTGATACCTCCTTCTCTTGCTTCATTATTGGTGTATAGAAACATGACTGATTTCTGTACATTGATTTTATATCCTGCGACTTTGCTGAACTCCTGTATCAGCTCTGGCAGTTTTTTGATGGAGTCTTTAGGGTTTTCCATGTAGAGTATCATGTCATCTGTGAAGAGGGAAAGTTTGACTACTTCTTTGCCAGTTTGGATGCCTTTTATTTCATTTTGTTGTTGGTTGCTGAAGTTAGGACTTCCAGCACTAGTTAACCAACAGTAATGAGAGTGGACATCCCTGTTGTGTTCCTGATCTCAGGAGGAAAACTCTCAAGTTTTTCCCCATTGAGGGTGATCTTAGCTGTGGGCCTTTCACATATGGCTTTTATCATATTAAGGTATGTTCCTTCTATCCTGACTTTCTTGAGAGTTGTTATTAAGAAAGGATGCTGTATTTTGTCAAATGCTTTTTCTACTGACAGGATCATATGGTTCTTATCCTTTTTTCTATTAATGTGATGTATCATGCTGATTGATTTGTGAATATTGAATCAACCCTGTAGCCCAGGAATGAATCCCATTTGATCATGATGAATAATTCTTTCAACATACTGTTGAATTCAACTTGCCAGTATCTTGTTGAGAAATTTTGCATCCATGTTCATCAGGGATATTGACCTGATTTCTCCTTTTTAGTAGGGTCTTTGTCTGGTTTTGGAATCAAGGTAATGCTGGATTCATAGAATGAGTCTGGAAGTTTTTCTTCCATTTCTATATTTAGAATAGTTTGAGAAGAATAGGTATTAACTCTGCTTTAAATTTCTGTAGATTCCCCTGGGAAGCCACCTGGCCCAGGACTGTTATTTGTTGGGAGATTTTTGATAACTGATTCAATTTCTTCATTGGTTATGGGTCTGTTCAAATTTTCTATTTCTTCTCGTTTGAGTTTTGGTAGTGTGTGAGTGTCTAGGAATTTGTCCATTTCTTCCAGATTATCTAGTTTGTTAGCATATAATTTTTCATAGTATTCTCTAATAATTGTATTTTTGTGGTGTTGGTTGTGATCTCTCCTCTTTCATTCGTGATTTTATCTATTTGGGTCCTCTCTCTTTTCTTTTTGAGAAGTCCGGCGAGAGGTTTATTAATTTTGTTTATTCTTTCAAAAACTCAGCTCTTAGATTCATTGATCTGTTCTGCTGTTCTTTAGGATTCTATATTGTTTATTTCTGCCCTAACATTTATTATTTCTCTTCTTCTGTTGGCTTTGGGCTTTCTTTGCTGCTGCCTTTCTAGCTCCTTTAGGTGTAAGGTTAGGTTGTGTATTTGGGACCTTTCTTGCTTCTTGAGATAGGCCTAAACTGCAATGAATTTTCCCCTTAAGACTACCTTTGCTGCATCCCAAAGGATTTGGACTGTCATGTTTTCATTTTCATTTGCTTCCATATATTTTTAGATTTCTGCTTTAATTTGACTCATTCATTCTTTAGTAGGATGTTCTTTAGCCTCCATGTGATTGGGGGCTTCCCAGATTTTTTCTTGTGGTTGGTTTCAAGTTTCATAGCATTGTGATCTGAAAATATGCATGGTATGACCTCAATCTTTTTATACTTGTTGAGGGATGTTTTGTGACCCAGTATGTGATATATTTTGGACAATTTTCCATGTGTGCTTGAGAAGAATGTGTATTCTACTGCTTTAGGATGAAAAGTTCTGAATATATCTGTTAAGTCCATCTGGTCCAATATGTCATTCAGAGCCATTGTTTCTTTATTGATTTTCTGCCTAGATGATCTGTCCATTGTTGTAAGCGGAGTATTAAAGTCCCCTACAATTGTGGTATTATTATCCATACATTTGTTTAGGTTTGTGATTAATTGGTTTATATATTTGGGTGCTCTCTTCCACATTGGGGGCATAAACATTTACAATTGTTATCTCTTCTTTTTTTTTCTTTTCAAAGTTTATTTATTTGTTTTGAGAGAGAGAGAGAGGGGATGAGAGAGAGAATCCCAAGCAAGCTCTGCACTGTCAGCACAGAGCCCAGTGTGGAGCTCAATCCCATGACCCTGGAATCATGACCTTACCCAAAATCAAGAGTAGGATGCGTAACTGACTGAGCCACCCAAGTGCCTCCACAATTGTTAGCTCTTCCTGATGGATAGATCCCTTAATTTATACAATGCCCTCCTTCAATTCTTGTTACGATCTTTGTTTTAAAATCTAGTTTGTCTGATATAAGTATGGTTACTCTGGCTTTCTTTTGATGTCCAGTAGCGTGACAGATGGTTCTTCATCCTCTCACTTTCAATCTGCTGGTGTCCTTAGGTCTAAGATGAGTCTCTTGTAGGCAGCATATAGATAGATCTTATTTTTATTATTCATTATGATACCCTGTGTCTTTTCATTGAGGCATTTAGTCCATTTACATTCAGAGTGATTATTGAAAGATATGGATTTAGTGCCATTGTGTTATCTGTAGGTTTCATGTTTGTGGTGTTGTCTCTGGTCCTTTGTAGTCTTTGCTGTTTTCCACTCACAGAGTCCCCCTTAGGATCTCCTGCAGGGCTGGTTTAGTGGTCATGAACTCCTTTAGTTTTTGTTTGTCTGGGAAAACCTTTCTCTCTACTATTCTTTTTTTTTTTTAATTTAATTTTTTTATTTTTTAAAATTTACATCCAAATTAGTTAACATATAGTGAAACAATGATTTCAGGAGTAGATTCCTTAATGCCCCTTACCCATTTAGCTCATCCCCCCTCCTGCAACCCCTCCAGTAACCCTCAGTTTGTTCTCCATATTTTTTTTTTTTAAATTTTTTTTTTTTCAACGTTTATTTATTTTTGGGACAGAGAGAGACAGAGCATGAACGGGCGAGGGGCAGAGAGAGAGGGAGACACAGAATCAGAAACAGGCTCCAGGCTCTGAGCCATCAGCCCAGAGCCCGACGCGGGGCTCGAACTCACGGACCGCGAGATCGTGACCTGGCTGAAGTCGGACGCTCAACCGACTGCGCCACCCAGGCGCCCCTGTTCTCCATATTTAAGAGTCTCTTCTGTTTTGTCCTCCTCCCTCTTTTTATATTGTTTGTTTCCCTTCCCTTATGTTCATCTGTTTTGTCTCTTAAAGTCCTCATATGAGTGAAGACATATGATTTTTGTCTTTCTCTGACTAATTTCACTTAGCATACTACCCTCCAGTTCCATCCACGCAGTTGTAAATGGCAAGATTTCATTCTTTTTGATTGCCGAGTAATACTCCATTGTATATATATACCACATCTTCTTTATCCATTCATCCATCGATGGACATTTGGGTTCTTTCCATACTTTGGCTATTGTTGATAGTGCTGCTGTAAACATGGGGGTGCATGTGTCCCTTCAAAACAGCACACCTGTATCCCGTGGATAAATGCCTAGTAGTGCAATTGCTAGGTTGTAGGGTAGTTCTATTTTTAGTTTTTTGAGGAACCTCCATACTGTTTTCCAGAGTGGCTGCACCAGTTTGCATTCCCACCAACAATGCAAAAGAGATCCTCATCCTCTTTCTCCGAATCCTCGCCAACGTCTGTTATTGCCTGAGTTGTTAATGTTAGCCATTCTGACAGGTGTAAGGTGATATCTCATTGTGGTTTTGATTTGTATTTCCCTGATGATGAATGATGTTGAGCATTTTTTCATGTGTCAGTTGGCCATCTGGATGTCTTCTTTGGAGAAGTGTTATTCATGTCTTTTGCCCATTTCTTCACTGGATGATTTGTTTTTTGGGTGTTGAGTTTGATAAGTTCTTTATAGATTTTGGATACTAACCCTTTATCTGTTATGTCATTTGCAAATATCTTCTCCCATTCTGTTGGTTGCTCTCTCTACTATTCTTAATGACAGCCTTGCTGAATAAAGGATTCTTGGCTGCGTATTTTTCCTATTCAGCACATTGAATATTTCCTGCCCCTCCCTTCTGGCCTGCCAAGTTTCAGTGCACAGGTCTGCTACTGCCCTTATGTATCTACCCTTGTAGGTTAAGGCCCCTTTGTCCCTAGCTGCTTTCAGAATTCTCTCTTTATCTTTGTTTTTTTTTTTTTTAATTTTTTTTTCAACGTTTATTTATTTTTGGGACAGAGAGAGACAGAGCATGAACGGGGGAGGGGTATAGAGAGAGAGGGAGACACAGAATCAGAAACAGGCTCCAGGCTCTGAGCCATCAGCCCAGAGCCCAACGCGGGGCTCGAACTCACGGACTGCGAGATCGTGACCTGGCTGAAGTCGGACGCTTAACCGACTGCGCCACCCAGGCGCCCCTCTCTTTATCTTTGTATTTTGTCAGTTTCACTGTGATATGTCATGAAGTTGACCTGTTTTTGTTGATTTTGAAGGGAATTCTCTGTGCCTTTTGGACTTGGGTGCCTGTTTTCTTCCCCAGATTAGGGAAGTTCTCAGCTATAATTTGTTCAAATAAACCTTCTGCCCCTTTCTCTTGCTCTTCCTCTCCTGGAACTCCTATGATACGGTTATTATTTTATTTCATGGAATCATTTACCTCTCTAATTCTACCCTCGTGATCTAGTAATTTCCTTTCCCTCTTTTTTCCAGCTTCATCATTTTCCATAATTTTATCTTCTATTTCATCTCTTCTCTCTTCTGCTTCTTCCATCCTTGTTGTCACTGTATCTAGTTTATTTTGCATCTCATTTATAGCATTTCTTAATTCATTGTGACTATTTCTTAGGTCTTTGATCTCTGCAGCAGTAGATTCTCTGCTGTCTTCTATGTGTTTTACAAGCTCAGCTATGAGTTTTATGACTGTCATTCTAAATTCTTGTTCAGATATATTGTTTATATCTGTTTTGAACAATTCTCTATCTGTCATTTCTTCCTGGATTTTCTCTTGAGGAGAATTCTTCCATTTCATCATTTTGGCTAGGTTTCTGTCTTTTATGTGTTTAATAGCTTGTTATGCGTCCTGCATCTGTGAGTACTACTATATTAAAAAGGGTCATATGCTGTCCAGGGCCTGACACTTCAGGAAGTGTTTTTGGAGTGTGTTACATGCACTCTGTTGTTGCGTTTTGACTGCTCTATCCCACTGATCAGTCCTCTGCAAAGCTCCTCCTTGCTTGTAGTGGTGGAGTGTTTGAACCTTCCACCAGGTTTGCTTTGATTTGTTCATTGGAGTAACCCTGATTTGCCCTCGGGTGAAAGTTTTTTCTCCTAGATTGCAGAGTAGAGAGGAAACTGGCTATGACTTTATAGTTCACCTCTATTTCTTCTCATAAGACATTTTGGCTTGGGATGTCATGCCAATTACAGCCACATTTAAAGCTGATATTCCACACCACAATGCCAATGTCCTGTGTTTGGGCCCTGGTGGCTGTAATTTTTAAATTACATTTTTTAATTTTAAAAAATTAAGTAATTTGGCAGGGAGATCTTTGGAAAGAAAGGCCTGAAAAAATTTTTTTAAAGGAATTTTTTTAAGCTTATTTATCTTGAGAGAGAGAGAGAGAGAGAGCACACAAGTCGTGAGGAACAGAGAGAGAGGGAGAGAGAGAGAATCCCAAGCAGGATCTGTACTGTCAGCACAGAGCCGGATGTGGGGCCCAAACCCACAAACTACAAGATCATGACCTGAGCTGAAACCAAGAGTTGGACGCCTAACCTACTCAGCCACCCAGGTGCCCCAAGGCCTGAAAATTTTATTTGTTTTAAGAAACTGTTTAGTGTTATCTAGCATGTTTTAAGTATAAAAACATCCTCATAACAGTATCTTTTTAATGTTTAACATTTGAAATGCAAGCCTATATAAGTGGAAAAGAGAAGAAAAATGGATAAGGAAATAAAAAGAAAGGTAAAGAACTAGCAAATTATTATTTTTTTAATATTTTTTATTTTTGAGAGAGAGAGAGAGACAGAGAGACAGAGAGAGAAGGAGGAACAGAGAGAGAGGGAGACACAGAATCTAAAGCAGGCTCCAGGTTCTGAGCTATCGGCACAGAGCCCAATGCGGGGCTTGAACTCAAGGACTGTGAGATCAGGACCTGAGCTGAAGTTGGAAGCTTAACTGACTGAGCCACCCAGGTGCCCCAAGAACTAGCAAATTATTAAAGCACAGGGCATAGGATCATGACATGTACTGTAGTGTTAAGGAGGCTTTTGCTTAACCACTAGATTTGCTGAAGCTAATTTACAAATGATCATCACCTTTGCCTTGTAGTTGAGGAAGATATTAGGGCAATTCTCACTAGACCTTTTGGAGTTGTTAGATCAAAAAATTCTTATTAGGACTTTCCTGAAGTGTTGATAAAATAAGTGCAGTTTATCTAAAACACCAAGATCATATCACATGATCTCAAGATATTTTTTGCTTTTTAAATTTTTAAAATAACTCATTAATAAAAGTTTATTAAACTTATAAACAATTGTAACAAGTTCTTAGATGAATACATTTCTACTTTTCTATGTAATCTTCTAACAGATTTAAATATTTTTCATGGAGGCCAGCTTTATGATCTGTCTATAGAGATTTAAAGGGAATTAAGGTAAAACTATTATCCAGTTTATGTCCCTTACAATAGAATTCCCATAACGTTTAAACATTTTATTCTGGAAAACTCCAAACAGAGAAGTAGAAAGAATAGTAGTACAATGAACCCTTGTGTATTTATCATCTAGATGCAACAATTAACAGCATCTTGACGGTCTTCTTTTTACCTATCTTCATCCTCCTCAGCTTTGTTTTTTGTAGCATTTTGAAGCAAATCCCGGATATTATATTACTTCACTTATAAATACCTTAATCATTTGTAGAATTTTTCTTGTTCATTTAAAGCTATTTATTGAGTTTTTTCTGTTTTTCCTGGCATTAAGTGGTTCTCATAAGTCAGAACAAGACCTGCATTAAAATCAAATAATCTATGTGAAGTATCCAGCACAGTGATACACACAGAATAGGCCCTTTCCCTTCTATTGTGCAAGGCTTTAAATATTTAAAAAATATTTCCCTAATATTATAAAACATCTAACTAATGCTCAAAGTGTCACTGATTTTCTCATAATTTCTTTTTATAGCTCAGACTAGGATCTACATGAATTCTATAGATCGCAATTGGTGGATATGTCTTAATCTACAAGCTCATCTTTATCTCTTTTCTTTTTTGTTTAAACCTTGCCATTTATTTGTTAAAAAAAGTAGGTTGTGGGGCGCCTGGGTGGCGCAGTCGGTTAAGCGTCCGACTTCAGCCAGGTCACGATCTCGCGGTCCGGGAGTTCGAGCCCCGCGTCGGGGTCTGGGCTGATGGCTCGGAGCCTGGAGACTGTTTCCGATTCTGTGTCTCCCTCTCTCTCTGCCCCTCCCCCGTTCATGCTCTGTCTCTCTCTGTCCCAAAAATAAAAAAATAAAAAACGTTGAAAAAAAAAAAAAAAAGTAGGTTGTTTGACCCTTAGAATTATCCACATAGTACAGTTTAATATGCTCCTCTGTCTTGTATTTCTTATAAACTAGAGCTAGAGCTCATCAGAATCAGGTTGATTTTTGGCAAGACCATGTCATAAGAGGTTTGTGTGTTTCCATCCAGAGACACCACATGTCTGATGGTCTTTCTTTTTGTGATATTAGCAACCACTAGTGGTCATTGTCTAGATTTGTATTTTTTTCTTTATCATTTATTATGTTTTTAAAGTTCATTGACTATAAACAGCAATTTTCTATTTTTCTACATTCAGAAATTTAAATGTAGGCAGTTTTTGTTTGATATGAGCTGTATGTATTCCTTGGTTTTCCAGAAATGCTTACATATTGACCCAGACAAAAGGCCCTTCTGTGCTGAGCTCCTGCACCATGATTTCTTTCATATGGATGGATTTGCTGAGAGGTATAGTACTGGCTCATGTTTTCCGGGGTGTCCCAACCTAGAGTTAAAGTAAAGGTATTTCTCTTATTTCTATACACACCCGCTTGTATACAGTCTCAAATATTGATCACCCTACCTCTATTCAGCCTTAGCAATACTGCAGTTCCTAGGAGTGGTCCCCCGCGTTCACTGAATTAGGGGTCTAGGTTGACATGAAGCAGTTACATCCTGCTTTTCTTTCTGTCTCCCTGTGGTGACGTCTACCACTCAGGTCACTGATTTGTGTGTTGCTACGAGTTCGTGTTGCCATCGTTTTGGGTACTGATGCATTTCCAAAGGTACCATCTCCTGTTGCCACTGTACCCACATCACACCCGGTCATGTGACACTGTTGCCAGTGCTGTGCTGGGACCTGGATGTGCCAAACTTGTGAGTGCCAGAGCTGCCGGTGCGGTCTCTTGTGCTGTCTCAGCTGCTGGCATCAGTGCAGCTAACAAAACCAAGAATAGTGAGATGAGTGGCAATGACAATGCTTGACATTTCTACCAATCCATTTAGTGTTTAGCTTAATGAAAGATACCTCAGTTCTCATATTGCATCTGCATTCAATTAGTTGTGTTAGGTTGTTTTGATTGAGATCTACAAACAAACCTTGGCCTCACATATATATGGAGTTGGAAAATGGAAGAGTATTTTAATAGCCCTTTTAGATAATTGTGGGTATTCTTTATTGAGTCCATAAACTAAATTTTGATACTATGCCAAAACCTGGCAGTAGTAGTTCTTAAGGGTTGGTTGCATTGCAGAGTCTGAAACATATCAGTGAGCTTTCCATACCCTGTTACATTAAAATCCATTTATCTATCTTCTTGCACTTTGAATAGAGCTTTTAGCCATGTGTGTTTTTGTGGTATCATTATTAGTCATTTGGAAAATACTATTTTGCTAAATAATGCAGATCTTTAAAATGGTGACACATTTCATTATATAGTATCAAAAAGTCACATTCTCTCTCATCAGAAAAGTCTTTTAAGTATTGGGAATCGGCTACAGTCACACTAGTGCACACAAGTTTAACAGAATTGTAATTTTGCATAAAAATGTGAATTTTAGGGGCGCCTGGGTGGCTCAGTCGGTTAAGCGTCCGACTTTGGCTCAGGTCATGATCTCGCGGTCCGTGAGTTCAAGCCCCGCGTCAGGCTCTGTGCTGACAGCTCAGAGCCTGGAGCCTGTTTCGGATTCTGTGTCTCCCTCTCTCTCTGACCCTCCCCCATTCATGCTCTGTCTCTCTCTGTCTCAAAAATAAATAAACGTTAAAAAAAATTTAAAAAAAAATGTGAATTTTATCGTCAACACAAATGCTGTCAGTTGTTTTCCTTTGCTCATTTTTTAAAAGTAAATGTTTGCAGAATACTCCAAGTCTGAATAACTGTAGTTTTCTGTCATCCTTTCTTTCAAGTAAAAAATGTTGCACGAAAGAAGTGGCTAGTTTAGTTTGTATCTCAAACAATAGCACAGTTCCTTTCCCTAAGACAGCCACTGCACTTCGGTTCGTAGCGGGGTGCTTCATGCACATTCCCTTCTTTCACACAGAATATGAAAAAAGACTTGTGTTCAAAGGTTTTGATTTAATAAAATTAATACTTCTTTATTATTTCATAAGGGACGTTCTTAAGCAAAACTGCCTTTGTTTTTTTAAACTGAGAATGTGTGTATGAATATGAAGAATGCCGTAACTGTCAGTTCAGTTTGGTGCCATTGCTTTAATTCTTGGTAAGGTGCCAGCGGTCTCACCTACCATTGCTTTTTACACCATCAATGCCAGTGTCAATGTAGAGGAAAAGCAGTCATCTTCCTATTAAGGTAAAGAATAGCTTTGACCTTGTGAACCTCCTGAAAAGTTCTCAGGGATTCCCAGGGTTCTACAGACTACCTTTTGAGAACTGCTAATCTAGGCCATACTTTTTCTCATTAAAAGCAAATGTTTTTTAATGTTTGTTTATTTTTGAGAGAGACAGCCACAGAGTGCGAGTGGGGGAGGGGCAGAGAGAAACACAGACTCCCAAGCAGGCTCCAGCACAGAGCCTTACCCGGGGCTCGAACTCACGAACCGTGAGATCATGACCTGAGCCAAAGTCAGACACTTAACTGACTGAGCCACCCAAGTGCCCCAATAATTTTTCTCATTTTAAATAACATAGTCTAGTTTAATACTCAATACAAAAAAAATCTTGAAAATGAATTTTTTCTTGGTTTATCTGTCTTATACAATTTTATTGTGTTTAAAAAAATTTTTTTAATGTTTATTTATTTTTGAGAGAGAGAGAGAGAGAGAGAGAGAGAGAGAGAGAGAGAGAGAGTGCAAGCAGGGGAGGGACTCAAACTCATGAAGCATGAGATCATGACCTGAGCCAAAGTTGGAGGCTTAACCCACTGCAGGCGCCCCTACAATTTTCTTGTATTGACGAATGTATTTTTATGTAGGTTTTCTCAGGAACTACAGTTAAAAGTACAGAAAGATGCCAGAAATATTTCTTTATCTAAAAAATCTCAAAGCAGAAAGAAGGAAAAGGAAAAAGGTGATTCCTTAGGCGAAGATAGAAAAATGCTTGTGGTACAGGTAAATGTCCATGTTTTCATGTGTATTAAATTTTAAATGTAATATATCCTTTTATTTTTGGAGGAAAATAAATGAATATAAAAAAAGAGGTTTTCTGAGCAGTGAGCAAGTTGTTAACTTTTAGCTTAGTTGTAAAAATGTACCTTCTCTATAGACGTTACCTTTTGAAAAACTGTCTTAACATATCGTGTTTTGAGTGCCTACTGTGTACCAGAGTGTGTATCAGACTGTGCAGTAGGTCTTGTCAGGAAGTCATACTTATCTAAGAACATTTAGACCCATGTACTCACATATAAACACATGGACACAAACACATGCATGTATCATTTTTTCCCTTAAATGATATGAGAGAAAAATATCATTTAAATTTTTTTGTATAAAGTAGAGCACTTTAAAATTGAGATTTGGGTATTTAATTTATTTGAAGTTTACATTTGCATGTTGGTTACCTAGAATCTGTTCTTGGTAAGGTAATTCCAATCCATCAACAATCCACTCACATTTTTTCAAATGAACCAAAAGAAGAAGGCAGTTCTCAGTTTTGTATTTCCTGACTTTAGATATATAGGAACAAAAGTAGTGATACTTAATTTCTCTTTCACATTTTTCTACTGAAATATATATAAATTTGATATATGTATGTATCATATTCACCTGATATATAGCAGAGCTATTGCATTTCTATTCAAAATAAATGTCTGACCAAGAATCCTGGGTGTAATTTTAATTCCATAGATAGAATAAAGAAAACAGGGGCATGAGAAGGTGATATTTATGGAATTCTGCAGTAGTTGACGAGTTCTTTACAGGAAGAGGTAATTTTTCATTCTCCTCAGATCATTAATGTTGTTAACATTTTTATTAATGGTCAGGATACCAATGCTGATCCCAGAGTTAAAGATTCTAAAGTATTTAAAATAAAAGGGCCAAAACCGGACGGAGAAAAAGTCGAAAAAGTCAGTCGAGCTTCAAATGCGAGCTGTCTCCCTGACAGTGGGATGAGCCGCATCACAACCGTGCCTTCTACAAGCCTCAGAGATTGCAGCAACGGAAGCGTGGATCACACCAGAAATCTAGGCGTGGCAATTCCTCCACTTGCGCACAATCTTTCCACGGTGGCTCCCGGTGTTAATTCTGGAATGGTGAATATCCCAGGAGTTCAGAGTCACAGGTATGAATGAAGAAAATAAGAACAAAATGTTGTTTCAGGGTATGTCTGCAAATTGTGAGTGTTAATCGATTCAGCCACATTCTACTTTCGGGCTTCTGGGTGCTCTTCATTCTTGTTCTGTTTCAAAATGCTTTTAGCCTCTGTAATGAAAGTTATTAGGATTTGATAAAAAAAAAATTCACCTGAGTCTTAAGAAAGTGGATTGTACTCTGTAAGGTGAAGAGGGTCTATAACTATTTATTCTAAAAATGTGAAAGGAGGTTATCATAATAAAAGAAATAATTGGTTTTGGGCGTCTGCTGCTACATGGTATGGCTGTGGGTATTTGGTGGTACAAAGAAGCTCATTTGGGAAATTTTGCTGAAAGAAAAGTAATTTATTTGTTTGGACTTGGGAGCGAGGTGGGAGGCACGAGGGTAGTGGTAAAGGACAGAACATTTCACCAGAATTATGTGCATTGTATGATTATGAATAGGCATTAAATGCTGATTAAACTGCATGTCACTTAGTTTTGTGTCATTTGGTTTTGGTTTTGTGGTTGAAAAAAAATAGTTACTGCTGGTTCTAACTTAAATTTGTTGTTGTTGTTGTTGTTGTTGTTGTTGCAGAGTGGATGAGAAAACCAAGAAGTATTGCATTCCATTTGTTAAACCACATAAACATTCTCCATCAGGCATTTATAATATTAATGTGACCACATCAGTAAGTGAACTATTACTCCCATGATAGAAGAGCAAGCATTAGTCATTTCTAGACTTCTATTAATGTTAAATATAATAGTGAAGAACTGGGAATCTTATTTGGAGACATATCGTAAAGTGGAACCTTAATTATACGTGTATCATCCCAACCTGTCACAATCATAAATGTGAAAGTCTTAAAGTTTAAGTAAGTTTTGTAAGTCTAGATGTTTAAATATATTATTTAAATGACATGTTTTAATTTTTTTAGTAACAGTAAATTTTCTTAATACTTGGTGATCAGTTTTTTTTTAGAGTAGGTGACAAGATAAATTGTTGTATCTCACATAAGATTTTTGGTGAAAGTATTCTAGGGGTGCCTGGGTGGCTCAGTCAGTTAAGTGTCTGACTCTTGATTTCGGCTCAGGTTATGGTCTCATGGTTTGTGGGTTCAAGCCCTGCACTGGGCACTGACAGTCAGAGCCTGCTTGGGATTCTCTCTCTCCCTCCCTTTCTCTCTGCCCCTCCCTTGCTCATGCTCTATCTCTTTCTCAAAATATATAAATAAACATTTTTTAAAAAAAGAAAGTATTCTATTTATTCATTTAATAAATATTTATTGATAACTTATTATGAGACACTGGAGATGAATCAATCTATCTCTCTCTTCAAGGAGCTCATGGTCTAGTAGAAGATCAACAAATTAAAACAGTGTCAGATTATAAGAATGGCAGCATGTACAAGACTCAGAGGTTTTCTGAAGGTTCAGAGGAGTGTTACTTTGCTTAACGTAACTGCCAGAATGCTTCTTTTTAAAGTTAACTTAAATCATCATCACTTTTCCATTGACTGGTCATCTCTGAGTCAAGACCAAAATCCTAACAGGGCTTGTAAGTCCCTGATTGACCCAGGTCCCCATCCCTCTTATTCCACCCCTGGCTACGCTCTCTCTCTCTCTCTTTTTTTTTTCTTTTGAAATTTTACTTGTTTTTAATGTTTATTTATTTATTTTGAGAGAGAGAGAGTAAGAACATGAGCAGGGGAGGGGCAGAGAGAGAGAGGGGGAGAGACACAATCCCAAGCAGTCTCTCGTGCAGAGCCCAATGTGGGACTCCATCTCACATTGGGATCATGTGAGATCATGACCCAAGCGGAAATCAAGAGTCAGATGCTTAACTGCCTAAGCCACCCAGGTGCCCCTGGCCTCTCTTACTCTTGGTCGATCTATTGCAACCCACTGATTTCCTTGTATTCCTTGAACCTGGCCAGACATGCGCCTATATTTGGGCTTTTGCACTTATTTCCTGTGCTTTAGAACATTTCTTCCCCCAGATAATCCAAAGAATTTGCTTCTTCTCCTCCTTGGCTTACATGAAGCCTTATTGTGAGGTCTTCCCTAGTATTAGAACTCATTTTGTCTCGCATTACTCTCTTTTCTCTCTCCTGGCTTAATTTTTTTCCATTACATACACCTACCAGCCTCTATATTTGCTTATTTATATATTGTCTGTCTCCCGAACTAGAATGTACATTTCCAAGGTAGGAATATGTGCTCTGTTTTCCTTACAGCTCTACCCCACACCTAGAACATGTCTAGCACCATAGAAAATGCTTACAGAATGTGGTGAATGAACTCTTGTGCCAGGGAATGGAGGTGTGGATGTATTCCCAAAGAGTATTTTTCTCTCAAATTTCCCTTGTCTACCCTTCTCGTTATCCTCAGAGCTGAACAAGAGTAGCCTTCTTTTCATATCTCTCATGATTTGGGCATTACATTTGCTTTTCTTTTAATTATTCTTGGCCCACGATTTCTGTATCCACAGTACTTTCCTTTTTTTAATACCCTACTGATTTCTTTGTAGATATTTTTGTGTTTTACATTCTTGATCTGCTTTGGAGGATTACTTTGATCAGCAAGGCTTTCAGAGGAGCTGGCTCAAAAGCACTTTGCTGGAATTGATATCAGCCTTCTTTCAGGCATTGCATAATCAACACTGGCTGTCAGTTTTAGATCTTATTTCTGTTTATCCTTATTTTTAAGAGGCCATCAAGAAAAGAGGTAGAGATTAATGGGAAGAAGACACACTTGAGTCTTAATGAAAATTATTGGAGGCAGAACTTTGCCTAAACTTTCTACAACACCTAGGTTGAAGACCAACCTGAGGTCTGAACTTACTATTTTTTGGACATGCAGATAGGTTTTTTTAAACTAATTATTTTATAACTAATTTGAACCAAGAGTCTTAGCATTTACTCTATTAAAAGAACAAGCAGAAAATTCCAAATAAAGAAACTCAAAATCTCATTACAGGACTTCTGAAGTTTTGTGTTATTCTTGAATTCCTAAATTTTAGGATATCAATATAGTAGTTACAAAAGAGGCAAGCCAAGCTTACCTGAAGGCTAATTCACTTGTGTTAATCATTCTGATCTTAGGTCCCAAGTGAAAAGAGCCTACTTCAGGCAAATAAGAAAAGAAGGGAATACTCAAAGGCAGATGTCCGTTTGCCTGAACTGAACTATAATCATCTCCCTGAACTAAGAGCCTTGGAAGGCATAGGTATGTATAATGCTTTTACTTTTCAGCCTTTTTGTTTATATTATTTAAAATTTATGTTACATTGGAATACTTGCTGGCTCAGTCAGTGGAGCATGTGACTCTTGATCTCAGGGCTGTAAGTTTGAGTCCTATGTTAAGTGTAGAGATTACTTAAAAATAAAATCTTAAAAAATAAATAAAATGTATGTTAAGTAAACTAACAAAATATTAAAAGTAAAAAATTGTAGTAGCTTTATGTGTTTCCATATGTAAATATTTACAGACTTATGTATGTAAATATGTACACTAAGTATATACTGAGGGACAGCTATAGAATGTGGAAAACTAATACAAATGTCTGATTTTTAAATGTGTTTGTGGTTATTTTTATCTAGCTCGAAATTCCAGGTTAATAAGGAAAGAGAACAAAAATCTCTCAGAATCTCGAATTCCTTCTCTGGCCACTATTGACTTGCACGCCCCCAGTATTGGATTACATCAGGTACAGAAATACTTTATAGGTTAGATAGAACTTGGGTCTCATGTCCTTATTAAAGTATCTTAGGGAAAGCTCGCTCTTAAGGATTGGGCAGGTTAATTGGTGGGATCCATACAATTTTGTTTGTCAAAGTTTTTCTTACTGTTCATTGCACTTAGTACCTTTATTACATGTATACTTATATAGACATTTTCCAGCTTACCGTCATCAGTTTTTTATAGATTAACATTGTGTGTGTGTGTGTGTGTGTGTGTGTGTGTGTGTGTGTGTAGCCTAGCTATGGCTTTTATATAACTTTTGTGGTAACTCATAGTATTTCACTGAGTTAACCCCAAAGCTATAACCTATCTTTCACTCTTTGAATTGCCTGTATTCTTTTAAAATGTATCCTCTATTTGACATGTTTCCCCAAGACTATCTACTTTGTGCATGTTAAAGACTTGCTATTCTATATATAATTATTTTTCTATAATTTCTCTTAATTCTACAGAATATTTATGTTTCTGCTGCTTTAATAACAGTCCTATCACTCATTTTTACATTAAGAAAACTTGCAAACTTTTAAATTCCCTGAGCCAACCATAACTGGGTATAAATTTTGGATATGCATCATTGTACTTACAGATTTCTCACCTCTCCTTGATGCTAGGCAACTTTTGTTTTGGAATTTAAGTCTCCATCCTCATTTAAGTATTGCCTCCATATCTATGTGGATGTTTTTTTTCTACTACGCCTTAAATAGTTTGGTAGAGCTCAATCAACAAGGGAAATTATGTTGTTGAGGGCAACAAATTACAGAGGCAGTTACACAGTGACCCTGAGAAAAAGGTTTTTTGACTGCTATTACTTTGCCTTATCTCTTGTTAACAATTTCTGCAGCAATATAATCAAAACTAAATAAATTCCTGTTGCATGAAGATTAATTACCATCACAAATTTTACTTTTAGGAACTATAGTATCTCAATAAATTCCTTGTATATGCCTAAAATTTAATGTGGATTTTAAAGGTGCAGGATTTTTCACTTGCTGTCTGTGAGGGTACTATTGTTCAAAACCACTTTTCAGGGTTCACATAACCAAATCTTGTCTCATGAAATAGAAGAAAGGCTTTGGCAGCCTTCATACGTCAGTATTTTTATTTGGTTGATTTGAACTATTCCTTTGATATTTATAAACTTGTTCTGCATTTTTACTCTTAGTTTATTTGTTCATTTCCCAGTTGTATTTAAAATACAATAAAGGAGAAAGTAGGTGTAGTGAAAAACACAAATCAACACCAAAATAACATGAGTTTATATGTGGAAGATGTCAGTGGGAAGAGAAACAGCGAGAGACTGAAAGCAAAAGGCTTTCTGGCAGAAGCTGTGACTTGCCTTGCACTCTTACGTTATGGTATGGATCAATACGTTGAACTTCATTTTTGTTTCTGTGCATAACACAAACATTTTCACATTTATAAAAGTCTATTATGTACCTTCTGGAACACCCGTAAGATAGGTTTTTGTAAGTAAAGTATTGCATAACCCGTGGACTCTGTCTCCACTTGTCCACCTCCTGCACACTTACACACATTATATACTTCTATGTGTATGTATCTACATATTTTTTCTCTAAGTGGTGTTTAAGCATCATCTCACAAATTTTGATGTGTTGTGTTTTTCATTATTGCTCAGTCCAAACATTTTCTTAGTTCCCTTGTAATTTCTTCTTTAACCCAGGAATTATTTAGAAACATGTTGTTTAGTAGTTATTTAGCGTTTCCTTAGATATTTTATTATTATTGATTTGTAATTTAATTCCATATGGTCAGAGAATATACTGTGTATGATTTTGATTATTTTAGATTCATTGAGATGTGTTTTATGGCTCAGCAGATGGTCCAACATGGCGAATGAACCTTGTTTCCTTGAAAATAATGTATATTCTTCAGTCGTTAGACATAGCCTACTACAAATGTGAAATTAGATTAAGGTGGTTGGTAGTATTCTTCAGATCTTCTATATCCTTAATGATTTTTTTGTTTGGTTCTATCAGTTCTTGAAAGAGTGCTGTCAAAATCTTTCACTGACTGTGGAATTATTTATTTTTCTCTTATATCTGTTTATTTTTGTTTCCTGTATTTTAAATCTCTATTATTAGGTACATACACACTTATAATAGTTTTTGTCTTCCTGATATATTATCACTTTTATCATTAGAAAATGCCTCTCTTTATCACTTGTGGTGCTCTGTGCCATGAAACCAATTTTATCTGAGATTAAAATAGCCACTCGAGCCTACTTATTTGTCTCCATGGTTTATTTATCTTTTTACTTTTATATTATCTGTTTCTTGTTGTTGTTGTTGTTGTTGTTGTTGTTGTTGTTGTTTTAATGTACAACATTTCATAGAAGTAGGGTCTTTCTTTTGTATCCATTCTGTCAATTCCAATTCTGTTCATTGGAATGTGTTTCCTATTATAGCTAGTAAACTTCTACCAACTTAAAATATTTACTGTCTCACAGTTTCCATGGGTCAGAAGCCTAGGAATAGCTTCTTCTCCCCTTGAGTCTCACAGACCCCAAATCAAGATGTCAGCGGGACTGCATTTCTTTCTGGAGACTCTAGGGGAGAATCTATTTCCAGGCCCGCTCAGATTGTCGGCAGAATTGAGTTTCATGAGGTTGTGGGACTGAGGTCCCTGTTTCTTTTCTGGCTGACACCTGGGGGATGCTGTCACCTTCTAGAGGCTGACCACATTCCTTGGCTCATGGTCTGGTTCTGCCATCTACAAAGCTAGTAATAGTGATCAAATCCTTCTTACTCTTTGACCCTCCTTTACCTCCCCTTCTGCCTCATCTCTGACTTCCTCTTCTGCTTTTAAGAGGCATGTGATTGGCCTTGCAGGCCTACATTGCACCTGCCAGGATAATCTTTCTATCTTAGAGTCACATGATTAGTAACATTAATTCCATGTGCAAAGTTGCTTCAGAGCAGTAGCTACAATAGTTTGATTGACTAACCAGGTGATATCTTTAGAATTCTGCCTGCTAGTAAATACTTAGGCCATTAACATTGAATGTGATTATTGATATATCTGGATCTAGCTCTATGTTTATACATATGTGTGTATATATATATATATATATATATATATATATAGTTGTTGTTTTTTGTTTATTTCTTTGTTTTCCCTTTTTAGTCTTCTTTTGTATTTGAATATTTTTAGGATTGGCTTTTGGGTATATTTCTTGGTATTATTTTTTTTAGTGATTACTCTAGGGATTGCAATATATATTAACTAACCTTCCACAGTCTACTTAGAGTAAATATTGTACCACTTGTAAAATGTAGTGGTAAGCATATTTCCTTTTACTTCAACCTGGACTTTATGTTAGAATTCTTTGTCTTATTTACATACACCAAAAACCCCACTACATTGTCATATATTTTGCTCTAAATAGTCATAGATATTTTAAGCAATTTATGGAAATAAGTAGTCTTCTATATTTACCTAACTACCTGCTGTTTCTGTTGTTCTTCCTTCTTTCTTAAAGATTATACTTTTATTCTCTGGTATCATTTTTCTTCAGCTTGAAAAACTTCCTTTAGCATTTCTTCCAGAGCAAGTCTGATGGGTGACAAACTCTTTTAGTTTTCCTTCATTTGAGAATGACTTTATTTTGTCTTCATCCCTTAAATATATTTTCAATGGATATATAATATGAGTTGGTAGGTTTTTAAAAACTTTTTTCTCCCAGGACTATAAGGACATCATTCCTCTGTCTTCTGATCTCTCTGATTTCTGTCAGAATGTGGGACATTCTTAGGCATTTGAATTGTTCATATGTATGTAATGTCTCATTTTTGTCTACCTGTTTTCAAGATTTTATCCTCATCGTTTTGTGTTCATTAGTTTTAATAAGATGTGTCTAGGGGCGCCTGGGTGGCGCGGTCGGTTAAGCGTCCGACTTCAGCCAGGTCACGATCTCACGGTCCGTGAGTTCGAGCCCCGCGTCAGGCTCTGGGCTGATGGCTCAGAGCCTGGAGCCTGTTTCCGATTCTGTCTCCCTCTCTCTCTGCCCCTCCACCGTTCATGCTCTGTCTCTCTCTGTCCCAAAAATAAATAAACGTTGAAAAAAAAAAAAATTTAAAAAAAAAAATATAAAAAAATAAAATAAATAAAAAAAAAAAAAAAAAAAAAAAAGATGTGTCTAAGCATAGTTTTCTTTGTATCCTGTTTGGCATTTGCTGAACTTCTTGATTTGTTCTTTGATTTTGCCAAATTTGGAAGTTTTTGGTCATTATTTCTTCAAAAATTTTTTTCTGCCATAATCTCTCTCTCTTTTTTTTTCTGAGAGTCCAGTGACATAGATATTAGACTTTTTGGTATTTTCTACAAGTTCCTGAGACTCTGCTTTCTTTAATCTTTTTTTTTTCTTTTTTTATCTTGGCTCTTCACATTGGGTAATTCCTATTGATTTATCTTTAAGTTCTTTGATTCTTTATCTTGTTGTTTCCCTTCTGCTATTAAGCCCATCCAGGGAGATATTTAAATTTCAGATGCTGTTTTATGTATGTATGTATGTATGTATGTATGTATGTATGTATGTATGTATTTAGAAAGTATATGAGCGGGGAGGGGCAGAGAGAGGGGGAGAGAGAGAATCCCAAGCAGGCTCTGCCCTGACAGCACAGAGCCCAATGCAGGGCTAAGATCCCACAAACCGTGAGATCATGACCTGAGCTGAAACCAAGAGTTGGATGTTTAACTGACTGAGCCACCTAGGTGCCCCCAGATACTGTATTTTTAAGTCCTAAAATGTCCACTTGGTTCTTTTTTAGGGCTTTTATTTCTCTGCTAAGAATTCCTGTATTTTCATTCATATCGATCCCGAGGTGACCCAAATATTGGGACTTTATAAACTTAATTAAGTTATATATACCTGTATAGCATATATATTTCTGCATCTGTTGATTGCCGTTTCCATTGAGAATTGATGACACATTCCTGGATCTTTTTATGGCCAATAACTTTGATTGTATCTTGGAAACTGTTAATATTACGTTGTGTAGCCTCCAGGTCCTGTTATAACCCTCTGGAGAATGTGGACGTTTTATTTTAGCAGGCAGTCATTGAAGTTTTGTTCTCACTGCAAATTCTGCCTTATCTCTTGTGAGAAATGTTTTAAATCTCAGTTCTCTAAGTCTTTGATATCGTAGTTTGCATCTGTCCTGTGTTTGTGTGGTTCAGGGGTTAGCTGGAGACTTGTGCAGGTAGTTCAAATCTCAGCTCAGTTCGCCAAGCTGTTGCTGCTCTGGGTTTGGAGCTGCTGCATGCATGCATGCGTCAGGAGCTGGGCTCAGACTCCCGTCAGTCTATACACAGAATTAGGGAGTCCCTTGCTCTAGTTCTGTTCGCTCCAGGACCAACCCACCCCCATACTTTGTGGCTTGCAGGGTTTCTCTGGGATAACAAGGGAGTTTCTTTCAGACTTTTAGCTTTTTGTACTTCTTCACTACTCTGAGACTAGGGCCTGCCTTTTGGGCAAAGTCACAGGAGCAAAAAATAAACAAAATTGGAAACCTACCCCCCATGTGAAGGATCACATTTCCAACTTTTGACCCCTCTCCTTAATCTCCAGTTGTTTTTCATATTTTTCCTAAAGGGTTTTTTTTTGTTTTTTTGTTTGTTTATTTGTTTGTTTGTAATAAGTAGGAGAGATGGGTTGTAGTGGGTTTACACTACCTTGGCACATCAGAAGCATCTTTTTAACACACGTATCACCAAAGAGGTCAAAGAATAACAGCCTCTTACTTCATCATCGTCTTCTGTGCAAGCAGCTTGCGCTATGAATGGTTAATTATAAACACCTGATACTTGAACAACAAGAATTGGGATTTTCGGGGGGGGGGGGAGTGAGACTTTTACAATTTTTGAGAATCTTTAATGCTTGATTATTAACTTACAGGTTTCAGGATCTCCCCTGTCAGATGATTTGGAGGCTGATTTGCCTCGAATGGAGCACCAGCACTGAGAGTCATTTTGGTTCTGAACTGGGTATGTCTGGTTTCTCATACTTAATGCAAAGTAAACCTTCCATGGGAGATATTTTGTAGCTTGCTAAAGGCCAAATTCTGCCGTTAAGCATTCTCTAGTGATTGATTCTGTGAGAACACCTGGTAGAGAAAGAATTGTGCCACTTAAAAAAAAGAAGTAGTGTTTGTCTTTGGGATGAAATCCCTTTTCATGGAGCTTACAGCTCTTGCCCTTAAACTAATCTCCTGTGTTTTATTGGATACAGTAAGGTGAATTCAGGGTGATGAGTGCAGTGGAAGGATATATACTTATCTCCCTTATCAGTCATTTGCCCTTTGGGCTCGTAAAGCAAGAAAGACGAAATGATTGCTTGGTAATCTTTTTCCCAATAAAGAGGGATCAGCACTATTCTAGATGATTGCCTTCCTTTTTATTTTTATATTGTATTTTTTTATATTTGTTTCTGATGGACTTTATTATTGTCCTGCTACTCCACCACGGTAAAAAGGGAGCTACAAGCTCCAGGCCTGCGCCATGTGTCTGCACAGCAAGAACAGGACCCACCGGCACACGTTCCCACCCCACCGGGGACCTACCCCCAGGAGAAAAATGTTACAAATGTTTTTAAAAAGGAAAACAGAGTAAATTAAGAACTCACTTGATTAGGCACCAACAGTGATTTGAAAAATTAAGTGTCAATTTTAAATGGTAACAGGATTGCCTTCCTTTTAAATATAACTGTTTAGTACTAAAAAAATGAAAACCAAAGATCAGACCTTTTGAGTGGCAATTTGGTATGTGACCTCAGACCAGTCACCTAATGTTTAATATCTTATTAACTCTGTAAAATATGATGGTAATAAAATCCCACACTCTCATAAATGTACTGTTGGAATTAATCTGTTAACCTCCACAAAGCATTTATTTAATTTAATTTAATTTTTTTAAATTTACATAAGTTAGTTAGCATATAGTGCAACAATGATTTCAGGAGTAGATTTCTTAATGCCCCTTACCCATTTAGCCCATCCCCCCTCCCACAACCCCTCCAGTAACCCTCTGTTTGTTCTCCATATTTAAGAGTCTCTTCTGTTTTTATATTATTTTTGCTTCCCTTCCCTTATGTTCATCTGTTTTGTCTCTTAAAGTCCTCATATGGGTGAAGTCATATGATTTTTGTCTTTCTCTGACTAATTTCACTTAGCATAATACCCTCTAGTTCTATCCATGTAATTGCAAATGGCAATATTTCATTCTTTTTGACTGCCGAGTAATACTCTATTGTGTGTGTGTATATACATATATATATGTATATATATACATATATATATACATATATACGTGTATATACACATATATATACATATATATGTGTATATACACGTATATATGTATATACACACATATATATACATATATATGTGTATATACATATATATATACATATATATATAGTATATATACATATATATATACATATATATATATATATATATATATACATATATCTCCTTTATCCACTCATCCCTTGATGGACATTTGGGCTCTTTCCATACTTTGGCTACTGTTGATAGTGCTGCAATAAACATTGGGGTGCATGTGCTCCTTCGAAACAGCATACCTGTATCCCTTGGATAAATACCTAGTAGTGCAACTGTGGGGTCGTAGGGCATTTCTATTTTTAATTTTTTGAGGAACCTCCATACTGTTTTCCAGAGCAGCTGCACCACTTTGCATTCCCACCAGCAGTGCAAAAGAGATCCTCTTTCTCTGCATCCTTGCCAACATCTGTTGTTGTCTGAGTTGTTAATATTAGTCATTCTGACAGCTGTGAGGTGGTATCTCATTCTCCACAAAGCATTTTGAACGTCTGTGACATCAAATGTGAATTTACTATGAAGTGAACAAATCTTAAGTTTTAATTCCTCATTGGTACAGGGCCCTTTCTAGGTGCTGGGAGACGTCTTTGCAATGCACTCATTATACGTACTATATAAACTGTAGCCTCTATAAAACTTGGATCTATTTTGTCAAAACTAGTCATTATTTACATAAAAGGAGATGGTGTGCTACACATGACAGTTTTGGTTGATAATTATCCTAAAGGTTTTCTTTAAAATCTTGTTTTTGTTATATACGTTCTTAAGTTTTCTTAGACTGTGTAATACTTACAATATTATAAATATATTCAATGTGAGAAAGGAAGTAAGATATAAATCACTTTCTAGAAAGATTTTATGTAAACTCTTTGGTTGCCTGTATCCCCCTGTGCTTTTAGATGCTACTCTAGCCCTTGAGATGACATCTTCTTGTGACCAAAGTGCTGATATCCTACAAAGAGAGATTTGTGGTTTTGGTCATTTGCTTTTGAACTGCCTGCATTTTCTGGGAAAGGCCTTGTAGAAGAAAAAAGACAAAGACTTCCAAGTGTTTCGAAGGAAGATTGAACAAGTGCCCCTCCCCAACTGCTATCCCATCACCTTTCAAGTCCACTGTTGCTATTTCAAGATATATCCAATGGAAGAATAGTGATATGGTTCTTGTTCCACGAATGTGTATTTACTGTTAGTAGATTGTGATTTAAAATTACCCAAGATTAAAAATGAGTTTAAAAAGGGAGAGAGAAACATTATAATGGTTATGTTATTTATGCATTGAACTCTGTGTTATCTGTATAAATGTGTACATTTACTTAGGAATGGGTTTGGTGGTGGTAGGTGATAAAAACTAGGATCACTTGAAGAAATGAAAAAACTAGTATCAGGAAGAGAAAATGTTTCCTTTACCATAACGTACCTATTAATATACATTTAAAAAGCTTGCTTGTTTCTAGGCTTTAAGGAGATATGTAACTGCTCTCTATGGATAGATGTATATCTTTGGTTTCTGTGATTATCGTGATTGATGTTTGATTGTTGTACTGTGGCAATCTGGCCTCTCTGCTGATCTTCTATGAACCACACTGATGCAAATTTCTCAAAGAAACCTTTTATTTCTCATGACTTAGTATGACTCTGACATCGGGTAGTCCTCTGTATTGTGAGATTCTGGAGCCAGTGTTCCTGCATGCGGGAACATGATTATGGAATGAGAATGGTGAAGGAGAATTTTGTAGGTATACCTTGGAGTTGAGGACTATGCTTCTCCTTGAAAGGGGAAGTATATACATACAAAACCAGGAGATGGGAAGCAGTGTTACTGATTGACTACGACTGGTTACTTTTCTCTAGGCCACTTACTGTTGAACTCCCCAGCTGAAGAGGCTTTGGGGAGGAAGTGTCCACTGTTATGGACCTCACTCCTGTCCTGATAGTTTGAAGGTGATATCAGACAGAACCCAGAGATGCTCCTGTCTTCTCATTTCCTCAAACACATAGGCCTTCCCCAAAGCTCTTCACGAACATGCAAAAATATCTACCTACATACAGTCCACACACTGTTTCTCATGCCCCAGTCCATGACTTCCAGGTGGGAAGTTTAAGCCAATTTGGCTGTAGGTTTTTGGCTTCTAGGTTGCTGGTCACGCTCTGAATTTATTTTAGAGAATGGCTGTTAAGGGGACCAGAATTTGTGTGTTTTTTTTTTGCCTTAACCAGTTAACGATGTGTTGTTTTTTCCAAAAGGCATTGACTAAAACTTAGCCCAACAATTTAACTAATACTCTTTTCTATTACTCTGAGGAGCTTAATAATAAAATTCTGACCTTAGATACTTTGTCCTCAAAAAAGCAGGACATTCAGGAGGAGGCAAAATGAGAGATTCCAATGTAGAAGTCTATAGGTGGTTCAATTAAAATTTGGTCTTGATTTTGAAACTCTATTTTTAACCTCTGACCAGGTGTTTGACTACATTGGTATGGCTAATATGCTAAAGACAGTTAATGTATAGACCTTAATAGGCTTCACATTAAGATATTATTTTATTTTTACTTAAAAAATATTGCCAATAGACTGTACAGTGTGGAAAGAAGACAATATTTCAAAGTCAAGTGGCTTTCCAGCTTATTTCGATGTTATTTTTATTTAAAGATCACCTCAATGACTGAGGATCTAGGATCAATTAACTTTTTGTCTCTGTATTTGCTTTTGTTGTATTTTGCCTATTAACACATTTTGTGAACTTTAGAATTAAGGAACTAAAAATAATTTACCGTAAGTGCAAGTTGAGATTCAAAGATCATATCTGGTTAGAACCTTGGCAGAACTACTTGAAAAAGAAGATTTTGCAAACTGGCCTATAGATACTGAACCAAAGTAATTCTTTCTTTCAGCTTAAGATTACTTTGCTCTCCTTAGAAGAATATGGTTAAGCCTAATAGGAAATATGTATACGTATTGGTGGGGAGAAATGGGCTTGCTGTGTGGATGTATGTTTTAAAATGAATAAATATTATACCTTACTGAGCTCCATAGATGGCTTTATTTGCATTTATTTAATGAAGAGAATACAAATAATGTGTATAGCACTTTATGGTACTTAGATAAATTTTAAATTATCTGTTAATTGTTTTGGGGGGGAAACTTTGATATAGAGGTGGCAAGTTAGTTATCTTTTTTAAATTATTTTAAATTTTAATTCCAGTATGGTTAACATATAGTGTTATATTAGTTTCAGGCATACAATATAGTGATTCAGCAATTCTATACATTACTCAGTGCTCATCTAGATAAGTGTACCCATAATCCCCTTCACCTATTTCACCCGTTCCCCCACCCACCTCCCCTCTGGTAACCCTCTGTTTGTTCTCTAAGGGTCTGCTTTTTGGTTTGTCCCTCCCCCCCTCCTTTGTTTTGTTTCTTAAATTCCACGTATGAGTGCAATCATATGATATTTGTCTTCCTCAGCCTGACCTATTTTGCTTAACATTCTACTCTCTGGATCCATCCATGTTGTTGTGAATGACAAGATTTCATTCTTTTTTTATGGCCGAATAATATTCCACATATATATATATATCCCATATTAAGATTCTTTATATATATAAAGAATATATATATTTTTTATCCACTCATCGATCGATGGACACTGGGCTGCTTCCATAATTTGGCTATCGCAAATAATGCTGCAATAAACATACGGGTGCATATATCCTTTGGAATTAGTATTTTCATATTCTTGGGTAAATACCTAGTAGTGGACATTATTGAATCATATGGTAGCCCTAATTTTAATTTTGTGAGGAACCTCCATACTGTTTTCCACAGTGGCTGCACCAGTTTGCATTCCCACCAACAGTGCGTGAGGGTTCCTTTTCTTCCACATCCTTGCCAACACTTGCTGTTTCTTATGTTTTTGATTTTGGTAATTCTGACAGGTTTGAGGTGATATCTCATGGTAGTTTTGATTTGTATTTTCCTGATGGTGAGTGAGGTTGAGAATCTTTTCATGTTTCTGTTGGCCATGTGTATATCTTTTTTGGAGAGATGTCTGTTCATGTCTTCTGCCCATTTTTAATTGGACTTTTTATTTTTTGGGTGTTGGAAAGTTAGTTTTTTTTTTTTTTTTTAACGTTTATTTATTTTTGAGACAGAGAGAGACACAGCATGAACAGGGGAGGGGCCGAGAGAGAGGGAGACACAGAATCAGAAGCAGGCTCCAGGCTCTGAGCCATCAGCCCAGAGCCCGACGCGGGGCTCGAACTCGCGGACTGCGAAATCGTGACCTGAGCTGAAGTCGGACGCTTAACCGACTGAGCCACCCAGGTGCCCCGGAAAGTTAGTTTTTTTATACAGCACATGATACAAGCTACCTAGGCATAAAGTAACATGTCTTGTAAAGACTGCTTGGTCAAAGCTGTAACAGACTGAGGCTTAGAGTTTGGGTCTCCTGATTGAGAATCCTTTTCTCAGTTAGAATAGATGACTTCCTATTGAAATGGGAACAAAGAAGTCATGTTTCCTTATGTGACTCTCTCATTATTTGTTCTTTTATCTGAGTTGTGCTACAATAGAACTTTCGATCTGCACTAAACTCTGAGTCAGACTAGACTGAAAAATGTGATTAACTTGTTTTCTAAGCCTTCCTGTATAAAACTGAACCACTGGCAGGGAATTAGAAACAGCAAGGGTCACTGCTCCTAAGGCTTTAAGGCTGGTTCTTGTGAATTGGACTAAATGAATTTTTCTTTATTGTTTTGTGATGTGTTCTTACATTGGTAATGGACTCTTAACATACCTCTATGTGAATGAAAAATTACATTTTCCATTCACTGCTTTTATAAGGCCTTATTTTTTCTGTTTAACTTCAGACATGAGAAAATTTGAAACTGTAATTAACATACAGTGTATTTGTTTCTTAACATGGCCTTCTGAGAAGTACCTTACCACAAACCTTGACATCACTTCTCATCACTTGTAAGTAACTTGTGATTTAGAGCTTTGTGTTTATAGATGTTTGTGGATATCTGATGTTGGATGTACTATACACTGAGAAATTTTCTCTTAAAAAAATCCACCCACAAATGTTATTTTCCTTTGTTTTCAGTGAAATTTTATTTCTCTCCATTACATAGCCTTATTCAATCCTTTCTCGTTCTACTTTGGCATGCAGGATCATCTGTAGAAGTGAGAAAGATTCTAGCAAAATTTTAGAAAATGTATCATTGGTTAACATGAATTTAAAATAAGAAAGAATCAGGGAATTGAAACTAAAATATCTCCATTCAGTATATTTCTGTCTCTAGTCAATGGGAGTATCTCCTATCAGTCACGAGACTAGGGTTTTTTTGTCAGTTTATACCCATTCAGCTATCTCCTTGCTTCTAGGTATGGAAAGTTATCTCTATTAACATAGCTGCTAGAATTTAAAACTATCCCTCCTCCCCATGACAACAGTGTTCCAACTGGCTACTTTCCTCCCCAACTTGTTTTTAGCCCCATCATTCCTTTTGCTTACATGTATACCTACTGTCTTTCCCCCCAACTATATGTATATGTATATGTATATGTATATGTATATGTCTATATCTACATATCTATATCTAAATATCTCTATATATCTATATTTATATATAGATATATAGATATTTATATCTATATCTATATTTATATATAGATATATATAGATAGATATATATAGATATGTAGATATAGATATGTAGATATATAGATAGTAAATATATAGAAGATACTGTGTGTGTGCGTGTGTGTGTGTGTGTAGAAAAGTTGTTTATTAAGTTGTTCCTAGACTCTCCAGAAGAGTCAGGGCCTGATTCTGAGGTCCGTATGCAAGAACAATAATCCAGTGTCATCACCCCCACTAAATTTTCTGTGTCTCTAAAGATGGGAACTATTCAAAAGAATAGGAATAGGGAACATCCTATTTATCTATTTTTGTTCCACACCATCTCACACAGTGATTTCCATGTGACAATAGGAATAATCCTATGAAGGAAGGAATATAAGCCGTATTTTATAGGCAAGTTACTAGGCTTAAAAGGCTTAAGGAATTTACTCAGCCCCGCTCAGTCAATGGTAGAGCAGTGTGTGTTTGTTGAAATAAATATATGGGTATGGTTATTTAGAACTGGAATGAATGTAAACTTTTTTTTTTTTTTTAACGTTTTATTTATTTTTGAGACAGAGAGAGACAGAGCATGAACGGGGGAGGGGCAGAGAGAGAGGGAGACACAGAATCTGAAGCAGGCTCCAGGCTCCAAGCCATCAGCCCAGAGCCTGATGTGGGGCTTGAACTCACGGACCGTGAGATCGTGACCCGAGCCGAAGTCGGACGCCCAACCGACTGAGCCACCCAGGCGCCCCTGTAAACTTTTTTGTTTAGATAATATAAACCTTGGGAGATTAGACTCCTGGAGTCACATGCTTCGTCATTCACTTATGGAGGAGGAAGTGCGTTTCTCTAGCCACCAGACAAAACTTCACTTCACTCTAAGCCAAATTTGGATATTGCTCACTGTGAATCGAGCACTGTAGCCAGGGGAATGGCATGCACCTATTGGCTTGAGCCTCTGTTAAATTCCTTTATCTGAATTAATAATGACAGGAGCAAAAGGAAACAGGATTCTTTTGATTGGTTTAGGCCAATGTCAGTTTACCCGTGGAACCACCCAGCTTGGAGAATATACATAGAATGGATGCTGGAGAAAGAGTCACAAAGCTCAGCAGAGATGGATATTTGGAGCTGCAAAAGGTAGGCTTCATTTTAGATTTTGACTGGTTCTTCCAAACTGTACTCTAAAAAATGCTGTACTGTTTCCCACCAACAGTGTATGAGAAAGTATTTCCTGACACCCAGACCATATTTGATATTACTAATAATTTCCATTTTGACCAGTCTGATGGGTGGAACTCATCTCTTTAGTTTATATTTTCTTGTTTACTACTGAGGTTACACATATTTTATATAATTATTCTTTTCGTATGTTTATCAGTCATTTGGTTTTCTCCTTCTGTGAATAAAAGATATTAAAGGTCTTATGGGGCGCCTGGGTGGCTCAGTCGGTTAGGCGGCCGACTTCGGCTCAGGTCATGATCTTGCGGTCCGTGAGTTCGAGCCCCACGTCGGGCTCTGTGCTGACAGCTCAGAGCCTGGAGCCTGTTTCAGATTCTGTGTCTCCCTCTCTCTGACCCTCCCCTGTTCATGCTCTGTCTCTCTCTGTCTCAAAAATAAATAAGATGTTAAAAAAAAATTAAAAAGATATTAAAAGTCTTAAAAAAAAGGTAGATTGTAGCTTGAGTTTTGGAGATTTTCCTTTGTAAATGTTTTTCCTACCTCCTGAAAACAAAGCCAAATTCCAGACTAAGATCATATAGTTTGGCTCAAGGTATATTTTAGATCAAAATTATTTTGTACTGGGGTGCCTGAGTGGCTCAGTTTGTTGAGGGTCTGACTTCTGTTCGGGTCATGATCTTGTGGTTCATGAGTTCGAGCCCTGCATCGGGCTTGCTGCTGTCAGTGTAGAGCCCGCTTTGGATCCTGTCCCCCTCTCTTTCTGCTCCTCCCCCACTGACACTCTCTCTCAAAAATAAATTAAACATTAAAAAATTAAAAAAAAATATTTTGTACTGGGAAATGCAACCCAGCCAGTAGAATGTATTTATTTATTTTTAAATTTTTATTTTAATTCCAGTACAGTTAACATACAGTGTTACATTCATTTCAGGTGTAGAATACAGTGATTCATTAATTCCACGTATTACTCACTGCTCATTAAGATAAGTGTACTCTTTTATTTTTTATTTATTTATTTTTTTTCAACGTTTATTTATTTTTGGGACAGAGAGAGACAGAGCATGAACAGGGAAGGGGCAGAGAGAGAGGGAGACATAGAATCGGAAACAGGCTCCAGGCTCTGAGCCTTCAGCCCAGAGCCCCACGCGGGGCTCGAACTCCCGGACCGCGAGATCGTGACCTGGCTGAAGTCGGACGCTTAACCGACTGCACCACCCAGGCGCCCCAAGTGTACTCTTTTAAAAAAAATTTTTTTTAAACATTTTTTCATTTTTGAGAGAGAGCATGAGCGGGGGAGGGGCAGAGAGAGAGGGAGACACAGAATCTGAAGGAGGCTTCAGGCTCTGAGCTGTCAGCACAGAGCCCAATGTGGAGCTCGAACTCACCAAAGGTGCGATCATGCCCTGAGCTGAAGTTGGAGGCTTAACTGACTAAGCCACCCAGGCACCCTGATAAGTGTACCCTTAACCCCCTGTATCTATCTATTTCACCCATTCGCCTACCCATCTCCCTTCTAGTAACCCTCTGCTGGTTGTCTATTTAAGGGTCTGTTTTTTGGTTTGTCTTTCTCTTTCCCCCCCTTTGTTTTGTTTTTTAAATTCCACATATGAGTGAAATCATATGGTATTTGTGTTTCTCTGAGTGGCATATTTTGCTTAGCATTATACTCTCTAGATCCACCCAAGTTGTTGCAAATGGCAAGATTTCATTTGTTTTTTTTTGTGGCTGAATAATATTCCATCGTATATATGTACACCATATCTTCTTTATTCATTCATTTTCCAATGGACACTTAGGTTGCTTCCATAATTTGGCTATTAGAATAACGCTGCAATACACATAGGGGTGCATGTATCCCTTCAAATGCGGATTTTCGTTTTCTTTGGATAAATACCCAGTAGTGGAATTACTGGATCATATGGATCATATGGATTACTGGATCAATTTTTAATTTTTTGAGGAACCTCCATACTGTCTTCCGCAGTACCAGTCAGCAAAATGTACCTTAAAATCACTTGGCTTTTTAAGTAAGGTTGTCAGGTTCCCATTCTTCTGTTGGGTCCTGAGAGCAGTAAGAGATAAGCACTCCTACCTTCCAGGGTAGAGGCTGAAGAAGTCTGTTCTGTTTGGGCAGACAGGAATTATTTCAGGGTAATTATGAAAGTTCTGAGCTCAGGGTTTGCTTGCAGTTGGCCTTAAATCCATTTTGCTAAGATGACACCCTCCCTACTCCTTTGGCTCTGCCCAGTATTGCCCAGTGCTGCCAAGCCATGTTCCAGGAGGTGGCAGTAAAGCCCCACTCATTGTACTCAAGGCTCACTGTAAGTCTTATCCTGTCCTTTACAAGGGCAAAAATGCTAAATCCGTGATGAACGTTACCTGAGGGGTATTTATCCATTCCTTTTGTCTATGCAAGAAAAGGTCTTCTTTTTCCATTTTTAAGGGCCCAATATTGACGAGTTCTTAATCTATTTGAACGGTAGGTGTGATCCATGGCCATCACATGGTACCGCCAGTGTTGTGGCGCCCTCTGGTGGACGTTGACGGTTAAACACTCCAGAAGTCCAGTCCCAGGGGTTTATGAAGCACAATGGGAGAAGAGACCAATGCATATGCCTCGGTCTTTGGGACGGTGTCAGCGCTCCCCTGATGTCAGCAGGTGGCTGGTGACTCAGAGGTCAGAAGGCAGAAGCAGTGGCTGGAGGAGGGCTAGGCTGATGGGAGTCTGGGGGTGGTAGGGCAGCGCTGTGGACTTTGCTGAAAATCCTGAGTAAAAGAAAAAGAAGTTGGAGAATTATGAAAGTAAATTTGCCTCACAGCGATGAAATGTGAGCAGAAGGGCAAAGGCAAAGTGGCAAGGAGGGCCGACCAGGCCACTTCCAATAGTGCTAATCCAAAGAGGGCTCAGGACATTTTGTGATTCACTGGAAGCACGGTCTTCAAGTGTGGTTTCTGTACAAGCAGCAAAATGTAAGCCAATGCTCACAATGAATGGGATTTGGGGAGTCCACACTGGCTAGTTCTGTTGGCATGCCTCATGGGGAGTTTGCCTGGTACAGCCCCAGACACACTTCCAACCTTGATGTCAGCTAGCTGGTATGTGTAAGTCAGCCATCAGTCCACAAGAACTCGGAATTTGAAATACTGTAGAACATCTTGGTTAGGGGAAATGAGCGACCTATTTTGTATCTAAAACGTAAGCCCTTAATGTACTTCTCAACATGTTGATTTGAGAAAAGCACCACCAAGGAAAACTGAAAAGGGACTACAGAAAACAAGAAATGCTTTGCCAACATGGAGAACTTTAAAACAGATTTCAAACACAATTTTATGATCGTATAATGATCACAAATGATCACAATGATCGTATGAAATCTACCTCTGTTTTGAATAAGGGTAGGCATCTAATTCTCCAAGGGAAGAAAATTTTGAAGTGGATTTCTTTTTTTTAATTAAATTTTTTTTTTATTTTTGAAAGATATTTCTAAAGAAAGTAAAGGGTTTACTATGTACTAAACATGTAATAACCCTTCTGTTTAGAACATGAACCAAAGTGTGTTATTAAGTTTGTTGTCAGAAAATCAGTTTCTCCCGACTGGTGAACAGATATTTAAAGACTAACTGTTTGAGGAGGCATCTCAGATGATTAGCCTTCCTAGGAAACCTGTATGTCTTCCCTTGGCCTGGAAGAAAACTTGACAGAGAGGACTGGACTCAGATTTTTTTTTTTTTAAGTGATAGATGTTGCTAATGAAAGCCTGACGAAATTACAAAATGAGTGAGTGATTATTATTGGCGGATTCTCTATCTCTGGTTGCTATTACGACCAGTTCTCTAACAAATTCCCCAAAGAGAGGGATTTATCTGCACTAAAACAGAGGGATATTCACGTTAAAATTCCTAAAAGAAGGTTGAAAGCATGCATAGGTGGCAGTAACTATTTTTTGAGAGGGATGTATGTATCTCCTCAATAAGTTATTTTTTTCTGGGGAAATTTAATTTAATTTGATTTAAGGTGTTATTTTTTATTTTATTTTATTTTTTAAAAATTTTTAGTGCATATTTATTTTTGAGAGAGAGAGAGACAGAGAGAGAGAGAGACAGAATGTAAGTGGGAGAGGGGCAGAGAGAGAAGGCGGCACAGAATCCAAAGCCGCCTCCAAGCTCTGAGCTGTCAGCACAGACCTTGGCACGGGCTCCAACTCGTAAACTGCGAGATCGTGACCCTAGCTGAAGTCAGTTGCTCAATGGACTGAGCCACCCAGTGCCCCTATTTTATTTTTTAATGCCTATTTATTTCTGAGAGAAAGAGAGAGAGAGGGAGTGTGCATGCATGAGCGGGAGAGGGCTGGAGAGAGAGGAAGAGAGAGAATCTCAAGCAGGCCCCGCCCTGTCAGGGCTTCAATTCACAAACCATGAGATCATGACCTGAGCTGAAATCAAGAGTGCTTAACCAACTGAGCCACCCAGGTGCCCCTTTTCTGGAGAAGATTTTAAAATCCTGAGGTTTCTCCTGGTATGTGGAAGCTGATTTGGAATCATCTAGGGTTAAATATCAGGAAGTTTAAAAGTTCACTAACAGGTATATGCTTGGTTTATTTGAGGAACAGTGAGGCAGGTAGTGTGTCCGAGTGGAGTGAAAAAGGAAGAGACAGGTAGGAGATAAGGTCAGAGAGGAAAAGGTTGGGGACCCAGAATGGGAGTCCAGGTCATGCAGGCCACCGTAAGGACTTGGACATCTGTGTCAGGAGGTTTCAGATGTCATACTTTGTCACGGTCCCTTCTATACAAATCATTGAACCGCGACTGTCCAGTTCAGGCTTATCATAAATTTCCCATGTTGAAATTGTAGGAGAGATTTTCTGTTTGGCATGCGTGTTAATCTCTTTCTGTGGTTCTTTGGCTAACCAACTGTATGAAGTATAGGGTTATATTTAAGGCTGTTCAGACTACTCCAGTTGAAATTTGCCTTCGCTGGGAAAGACAAATGCTTATTGCCATATACTGAAAAATATGCAGTCTTCTGCTTACTGTCAGGAGGTGATGTTTCAGTGAAATATTTCTCCAGTGAAATATGGCTCCCCTGCCATTTATTGAGAGATAATTGACATTGATCATTGTATAAGTTTAAGGTGTACAACATGGTGATTTGACACACATATATTGCGGTATGATTACCACAGTAGTGTTAGCTAACATCTCCATCCTGTCACATGATTACAATCTCTGTTTTTGTGGTGAGAATATTTCAGGTCTACTCTCTTGGCAATTTTCAAGTCTATAATACAGTGTTATTAACTATAATCACCACACTGTATGTTAGATTCCCAGAACATGTTAATCTTATGACTGGAAGTTTATGCTCTTTGACCAATATTTCCCCATTTCCCCACCCCTCAGCCCCTGGTGACCACCACTCTGCTCTCCCTGTCTCGGTGATTGGCTTTTTTAGATTCCACATATAAGTGATATAATACAGTATTTGCCTTTCTTGGTCTGATTTATTATCAGGGAAGTATTACTTTATACAACCTTGGTATCTACCAGAAAATAGAATATTTGAATGCTTGTTTGATAAACAAATCTATAATTATAATTAGCATATATTTACTGATTTCTTTTATACTACAGCATTAAACATATTAAAATTTTTTTTTAATGTTTATTTGTTTTTGAGAGACAGAGAGAGACAGAGCATGGGTTGGGGAGGGGCAAGAGAGAGACACACAGAATCTGAAGCAGGCTCCAGGCTCTGAGCTGTCAGCACAGAGCCAGATGTGGGGCTCAAACCCACGAACCGCAAGATCATGATCTGAGCTGAAGCCGGATGCTTAGCTGACTGAGCCACCCAGTCGCCCCTACAGCGTTAAAAATTTTTAACTGATAACTAAAAAAAAAAAAAAAAATTTAACTGATAACTTACATATAGTAAGATACGTAAATCTTAAGTGTACAGTTTGATGAATTTTTATAAATGCACACACCTGTGTGACTACCATCCAGATCCAGTTATGGAATAATTCTTTCTTTTTATTTTTTAAAAATGTTCATCTATTTTTGAGGGGGGGGCAGAGAGAGATGGGGAGAGAGGATCTGAAGCAGGCTCTGCGTTGACAGCAGACAACCCAATGCGGAGCTCACGAACTGTGAGATCATGACCTGAGCCGAAGTCGGATACTTAACCAACCGAGCCACCCAGGTGCCCCCAGTTATGGAATATTTCTAGCTCCTAGCAGTCTCCCTCTTGCCCTTACTCAGCCAACCACCCCTTAAATGTCATCACTATTCTGACCTCTGTCACCATGGATTAGTTTTGCCTGGCCCTGAATTTAATATACACGAAATCTTATTGTATGTATTCTTTTGTATTTGACATCTTTCACTCAACATGAAGTGAGGTTCATTTATGCTGTGATGTGAAGCCGTCATCCACGGTTTTGCCTTACTGTGTGGTATTCCACTGTATGACACAATAACAATTTAGTCATCCTTTCTACTGTTGATGGACTCTGTGTTTCCAGGTAAGAGCTATTTCATGATGACTCAGTGGTTCTACGCGGTGCTGACCCTAGGAGGTGCTGAGGTATATAGAACTGACCACCCCAGTGCATGGTTTCAGCTGCACCTACTCGTTTGCACCTCCCATCCTTGGTGCCTTTGTTTCTCTGCTGTTTAGAACAAGCCTGGAGGTTCCAGTAGGAACTTGAAAGTTACTTACATTTTATTATACAAATAAGTCAGATATGCTCTGTGCTTAAAAAAGGAAAATGCTGAACCCCTTCCTTCCTTCCTTCCTTCCTTCCTTCCTCCCTCCCTCCCTCCCTTCCTTCCTTCCTTCCTTCCTTCCTTCCTTCCTTCCTTCCTTCCTGGAAGCACCTGAGCATTGTCCCACTGTGTTCTGTAGAATCAAAGCCAGCTTTCTCTAGATTATGCAGCTGTTCTAGGAGTTTGTAGTTCATTGCTTTCAAAATTGGATACCTCGTGTTATGGGCTGAATTTATCCTGACATTCGTATGCTGGAGTGTTAATCCCCAATACGTCAGAGGGTGACTATATTTGGAGATATCCAATCTGAGAGATATCCTTATTAAGAAGAGAAAAATTGCACGCACAGGAAAGACACCGGCACACACGTGCACAGAAGAAAGACCCCGTGAAGAGGCAGCAAGAGGGCAGCCATCTGCAAGCCAAGGGGAGAGGCCTCAGAGGAAGCCCACCCTCTTGACACCTTGACTTTGCACTTCCAGCTTCCAGAACTGTGAGAAAGTGAATTTGCACTGTTTAAGCGTCCCAGGCTGTGGCATTTTCATTATAGCAGTCCCAGCAAACTAACATTTGATTGGTTTCAAATGATTTTCCAAATGCCATACGGTAACATCTATAAAATAAGTCAGCTCTTCCTTAATTTTTCATGTCTAATCAGGGGCGTAGCAAACCCCAGGGTTTAAATGGGCCACAAACCAATCATTTAGTAGCCAACCCCATGCAGCCTGCATGTCCCTCCTCTCCTGGTTTGGCTGCTCCCTGAATGGTTTGAGATGAAATGGTTTTGAGAAGAAATCATACTCCTTTACCTTCAAATACTTCATCTTATTATGTAAGGATGTTCTCTTACATAATCATCAAGTTCAAAAAAATTAACACTGACATAAGGCTATTATGTAACACATGGCCACATTAAAATTTTGCCAGTCATCCCAATACTATTCTTTCTGGTAATCTCTCCCTCTCCTTCCCACCTCCAGGACCACATGTTACATTTGATTATCATGTCTCTTTGATCTCCTTTAACCTTTGCCTACCACGACATCTACATTTTTGAAGATTACACAGCAGGTGTTTTGTAAATGTCCCTCAGTCTGGGTTTGTCTGATGATTAGATTCAGGTTATGCCTTTCTAGCATAATCGGAACTTTAGACACGCATAGGCTGTTCATGCCACAAAGCACAAGAGTTATCACACCCTTCCATTGCTTTAAAAGCAACAAAGCCTACTTACATGCTAAGAGGAACACATTTGATACATAAATTCACTTTGAGGTGTTAGTGATGAAAACGATCTCCCTGAGGCAATAAACCTGCTAGGCATCACTGTATTTTTAAAGAAAAATTTATTAGACAAAAGGATACAAATTTTTTTTAATCATGATTTTTAAAAAATCATTTAAATCATACGTTTTAAATTACAGGTGTAGGCTACTTTTCATATGGGCAACTCTATGCATGTTCAAGGGGGAGGAATGTTGCAATTATACCCAGAGTTATTCTGGAAAAGGTCCCCACTATGAAACACTGCAGAAACAGCCTGCTTTCTATAACAGATGCAGTGACTGAGGCATTGAAGCGGTGATGCTTTAGTTTGTCTTAATTTTTCTGAGGTTTGTATGTCACCCAGCAGGGTCTCCATGGACTAGATTTCAGAGCAATTGAGTTTGGGATTCCTGTGAGCCATGGAAGACTCTGGAGTGGGAGTGGGGAGCAGGAAGAGTGCTGTAATAGAGGAGGGGGTGTGAGATTCAATAGAAAGGGAGGTGAGATTCAAACACAAACATTTACCTGTCTTCAGGTTTGCCCGACTTTGGCCCTTTTCTGATTATGCCCCACGAATCAAAAAGAAAGCAAACGAGACAGCCAGTTTATTACAAAATATAGAGTTCCTTAGGATTTCAAATACAGTTTTTATTTAAGCTCATAATTTTGAAGCAAATATCTGTTCTTGTAAGAAAATTTGCTAGGAAGTGAGTGAAGGAATTTTTTTTTCCCTTTTATCTTTTCACATAGCAAAGAACAGTATGATGACTTTCTCTGTCTCTTCCTTTCCCAGGCAACACTCCCAGCGATCTCATGACTTTATGTTCTTTTTTTTTTTTTTTCCTTTGTAAAGCAGTGGCAGCAGCAGCAGCAGCAACTTTTGCACGCACTTCTTGGGAGGAACAGGTGTAAGCCCTTGACCACATTTGCAAAAGTCAAGTTCCTATGTTACAGGCAAGGTGAGTGGCACAGACAGGAGGCAGTATTTACAGAATGGCTACAGTAATGCCCAATGAATGCAAGCGGTGGGATTTGTTAACTCCTGTTGCACGCTCAGCTTCCTATAGTTGACTCAACTTATGTCTTTGGAGCTCTAGAGTTACAAGAACATCCATGTAAACTTAAAAAAAAATTTTTTTTAATTTTATTTAAATCCAAGTTAACATATGGTGTAATAACAGTTTCAGGAGTAGAATTTAGTGATTCATTTCTTGGATGTAACACCCAGTGTTCATCCCAATAAGTGCCCTCCTTAATGTCCATCACTCATGTAGCCCATCCCCCCACCCAATGCCCCTCCAACAACCCTCAGTTTGTTCTCTGTATTTAGGAGTCTCTTATGGTTTGCCTCCCTCTCTGTTTTTATCATATTTTTCCTTCCCTTCCCCTATGTTCATCTGCTGTGTTTCTTAAATTCTACATATGAATGAAATCATCCATGTAAACTTTTAATCAGACTTTGAGTCTGGAACCTTACTGAAAGTTCTAGGGGAAATAAATAATAAGCAATCTAAGCTAGTATCCATATGATGATAAGGTGAGAAACAGTGAGATACTTATCAAACTAATTTGCACTGGTTGCTTAAAAAGTCAACATAAAAGTAACTTTAGATATTACAGTTAAAAAATAGTTTTTTAAGTTAGGTAATTTAGTTTATGATATCTTCAAGGTATTATCTTAGATGCCCCATAACTTTGTTTTGCTTTAATGAGTATAATTCTTTTGTTGTTGTTATTAGAAAACTGAGTGGATCCTGAAAGTTCTCATCATAAGAAAAAAAAATCGTAACTTGTATGGTAATGGTTGTTAATTGGACTTATTGTGATTTTTTGCAATATATACAAATATGGAATCATTACATTGTACATCTGAAACTAATATAATGTCATGTCAATTACACCTTGGTAAAAGATAAATGAGTAAGTAGCCACTATCTACACCATGGCCAAACAGAGAATAGAATAAGAATAACATTAAACTTTCAGTTTTCTATAATTTCCTTTACAGTTCACTTTGTAAATGCGCTTCGCTCTGTAAATTTTCCAGTGAGTAAAAAGGGTGTCATTAATGTCTTCATTTGGTTTATATCGATTTGTTTAAATGCTTTCACTTTAATTTAGAAGAGAGAGCTGATTCTCCTGGCATTGCAGTCTGTACAGGAATTCTTGGAACCACCCATTTTAGGATTTTATTTGCATGAATATCCTGAGATCTTAAAAAGTTGGGGATAAGGGTAATGTAGTTATCGCTCCTATCTGGCAAACATGAATATCCTGTAAGCCGATATCTTCCCTGCAGACATCAAGAACGATTTCTAGTCTGTGGTGTTTAAGATACTTCATGTTCAACTCCAATCACTTTAGTTTGGAAAAAGAAAGCAGGAATGTTTTTAATCTCTTTTCGGAGGTATTGGCCTCTTTTGCATCAGCATGTTTGGGGCTTCTCTTTTCTCTCTGCTTTCTTCAGAGGAGCTTCTTCTCCACAGTTTTCTTCTGGGGAAGTATCTGTAATGAGGAGTGAGGCGACTGTGTGGCCAAAAGAACGGACGAAACTGAAAACGACGATTGCACTTCCGAGGAAGGAAAGGTCTGTTTGGAAACCTAATGTGGACTCTAGGCCCTTGTGGAAAAAAATGAAAGGGACACTTGGGTGTCCTTGGGACGAGCTGAATCCTCGTCACCGGGTTCCTTATGGTGGGTGGAGGGGTGAGTGTAAAGATCTCGCAGTCTGTAGGGCCTCCATCATCTTGTGAGCCTCTAAGAGGGGTGGCTACTGCTTTTTGTCCTGCGGGGAGAAAGGTGCAAGTCAGCAAAAAGGCCTGATAACAGAAGCAGAAGGGAGATACTTTAGATGGCAGCAGGGCAGAAAGATTGGGAGAGAGAAATAGAGAAGTCTCAAAACAAGTTTGAAAAAACTGCCAAGGTCCAACAGAATGAAACATGAACACACCTCATGACCCAGCAGTCCTACTCTGAGGAATTTATCCAAGAGAAATGAATGCATATGTCTTCAAAAGACTACTTCACGAATGTTCATAGCAGCCTTGTTCATATTCATATTATTATTTTTTAAGTAGCTCCATGCCCGACACAGGGCTTGAAGTCAGGACTTTGGGATCGAGAGTCAGATGCTCTTCCCATTGAGGCATTCGGCTGCCCACCCCCACCCTTCTTAAGCCTTATTCATAATAGCTCTTAAGCTTGGAAACAGTACAAGTGTCCATCAATAGGAGAAAGGTTAAACAAACTGTGTATATACAATGAAAAGGGGGCAACAAATAAAGGAAGACTTACTAATATGACAACCTAGAGGCATCCCACAGATATTATATTGAGCAAAAGGAGTTAGACACAAAAGAGTCCGTACTGTAATATTCCACTTATATAAAGTTCAAGAACAAGGAAAACCCATCTATGGTCACAAAAAATTCTTAAGTAATTAATTTAGGGTTAGGGTAGGTGTTATTTTGTGGAAAAAGAATTCTTTATTTTTATTTATTTTTATTATTTTTTAAGGTAGGATTCTTTAGACCTTGTTTCAGGTGGTTGTTATGTGGTTATGGAGACACACACACATTTATATTTACACATACATATACGTACACACGTTTATATACATACAGACATACATATATGTGTATATGTAAAATGTGATTAGTCTGTACCTCTAAGATTTGTATATTTTATTGTTCATAAGTTATAACCAAATAATGAAAATTCAGGGGCGCCTGGGTGGCTCAGTTGGTTAAGCATCCGACTTTGGCTCAGGTCATGATCTCACAGTCTGTGAGTTCGAGCTCCACATCAGGCTCTGTGCTGACAGCTCGGAGCCTGGAGCCTGCTTTAGATTCTGTGTCTCCCTCTCTCTGATCCTCCCCCATTCATGCTCTGTCTCTCTCTGTCTCAAAAATAAATAAACACTAAAAAAAGTAAAAAAAAAAAAAGAAAATTCAGTGGAGGAAAAGAATTAATGTTAAGAAAATAAGAATAACTGCCCCTCCCTGTGAAGGCTATTCATCCAAGGGGTCTGCTTCACTTCCCCTAGCACTGAAATCATTCCCTAAAGAGGAAAGTGGGGGGTGAGGGTGGGCATCTACACACAGGAGGGGAGCAAGTACTAAAAACCAGGATGAAATTAGTTTCTGAGAAGAAATTTGGGTCAAGCTCAAGTGTCAAGGTCTTCTCTATAGAGAACACTCTTCTCTGTATCATCCAATGGAATTGGCTATGAAAAAGTAAGCCCTTCAGAAAATGATTCTTTCACGTTTTTACAAACTTACCAACACAGGCCTGGAAGGGGATGCTATATGTAAATGATGGAAAAACAAATTCCCCACAGGAAGTTGAAAGTACTGAGACACTTGAAAGAACTGGATTCCCCTCACCTTTAGAACAACTGAATTCAGATTTATTGGTTGTGTAGGACATACCTATTGCCTGCTTGTGTTTATAGCCCCTTCTGGAGATTCTGCTTTACCCACAACTCCTGGAAAGGTCAGTCCTACGTATCTTTGACTATGGATGATTGGCCTGCTGATAGACGTTCTCCTCATTCATTGGTTGGTCAGTGACCAATCAGATTCTCATTTAAGGATTTCAACAAAGAGACACAATGGAAGATGTTAGTGGAAGGTGTAGGGCAGGGACTGGAGTGTTAGGTTTTGTTTGGCCAGTTGAATGATGAGTAAGCAGAGAAGCCAGTCTTTCCATAGATGCCATAAAATGGTAAGACCTTTCAGAGAAAGAGAGACAAGCGACCATGTGGTAACAGAGTGGTGGTAAGAGTAGCCTTGGTTCTTGACTCTTTGGGGCTGATCCCTCTGAAGCCTGGCTGTGCACAAGGGTCTTAGAAATATCCTTATAATAATCACTCCACCTACTCTTTAAAAAAAATTTTTTAATGTTTATTTTTTATTTTATTTTATTTTTTTAAATTTTTTTTTTGAACGTTTATTTATTTTTGGGACAGAGAGAGACAGAGCATGAACGGGGGAGGGGCAGAGAGAGAAGGAGACACAGAATCGGAAACAGGCTCCAGGCTCTGAGCCATCAGCCCAGAGCCTGACGCGGGGCTCGAACTCACAGACCGTGAGATCGTGACCTGGCTGAAGTCGGACGCTTAACCGACTGCGCCACCCAGGCGCCCCTTTAATGTTTATTTATGAGAGAGAGAGGCAAAGCATGAGCAGGGGAGGGGCAGAGAGAGAGGGAGACACAGAACCTGAAGCAGGCTCCAGGCTCTGAGCTGTCAGCACAGAGCCCGACCTGGGACTCAAACTCATCAGGTGTGAGATCATAACCTGAGCTGAAGTCAACCGACTGAGCCACCCAGGTGCCTCCTTTTTAAAATTTATTTATTTTGAGAGAGAGGGAGGCAGAGCGTGTGTGTGTGTGTGTGTGTGTGTGTGTGTGTGTATGTGTGTGTGCTTGTGGGAGGGGCAGAGAGGGCAAGAGAGAGAGAGAGAGAGAGATTCCTAAGCAGAGCTTGATCTCATGATGGTTAGCTCATGACCTGAGCCAAAAATCAAGAGGCAGATGCTCAACTGACTGAGGCACTGAGGTGCCCCTACTTTATTCTTTTCTTAAGCTGGCTTGAGTGGGTGTCTGTTCCTGAACTGTTGTAACATGAAAGCTTTCTGCAGAGAATCCAGTCAGTGTGGAGAAGCTAGCTTTCTTCTTCTTTCTTCTCCTTCTCCATCTCTTTCTCCTTCTTGTTCTTCTCCTTCTCCTTCTTCTCCTCCCCCTCCTCCTCCTCCCCTCCTCCTTTTCTCCCTCCTCCTCCTCCTCCTTCTTCTTCTTCCTTCTTTATTTATTTATTTTTTTCAACGTTTTTTTATTTTTGGGACAGAGAGAGACAGAGCATGAACGGGCGAGGGGCAGAGAAAGAGGGAGACACAGAATCTGAAACAGGCTCCAGGCTCTGAGCCATCAGCCCAGAGCCCGACGCGGGGCTCGAACTCACGGACCGCGAGATCATGACCTGGCTGAAGTCGGACGCTTAACCGACTGCGCCACCCAGGCGCCCCACTTCTTTCTTCTTTAAAGATTTATTTTAGGGGCACCTGGGTGGCTCAGTTGGTTAAGCCCCTGACTTCAGCTCAGCTCATGATCTCACAGTTCATGGGCTCGAGCCCTGCATCAGGCTCTGTGCTGACAGCTCAGAGCCTGGAGCCTGCTTCAGATTCTGTGTCTCCCTCTAATTCTGCCCTTGCTCTGCTTGAGCTCTGTCTCTATCTCAAAAATAAAGACAAAATTTTTTTTTAAATAATATTTATTTTATTTTTGAGAGAGAGAGAGAGAGAATGCATGCATGTGAGCCAGGGAGAAGGGCAGAGGGAGAGAGAGATAGAATCTTAAGCATGACCCTGGGATCATGACCTGAGCTGAAATCAAGAGTCAGACACTCAACCAACTGAGCCACCCAGGTACCAGAAACTAACTTTCTTCTTAAACTCCATCTTGACATTTTGTTATTAGATCAGACTTAGCTAGGCCTGAGCTCTGCCTCTCAGTACACTGTATTCCAGCCATTAACAACAAATCAACCACCTACCCCTGTGCTCATCTCATTTCTCAAACCTGAGGCTATTCAACCAAATCTTCCTGCTGACTCTGGGGTGTTAGAGCCTGCTAGGTAGCTTTTGTCTGATTCTGGGATGTCCAGCAGTGTTCACTGCTCTCTCCCGGGGATTTCCAAGAGCTCTATATCAAGATACAAGCTTGTCCTAGTAACCAGCCCAAGAATGTGGGCAGGACCACGTAAAACCATATTCTTCCAGCAAACTAGACACATGATGACTATTGCAGGGCACTGGTTGACTAGCACAAGGGCTCTAAAATGTGGGAACCATAGGGATTGATTTGGGAAACTATACAGGTTAAGGCCACACATTTGGGTGAGGACATTGATGCCATTCATGGTCTCCAACTTTGGCTGAGTTAACACTGCTCACCAATTCTTTTGTTTCTCCTTGTTCTGCTCCATTCCCACTAGCTTCTGAATCTTTGACACTCTTCTCAAAGCCCCTTCAAAATTCTCATTCTTTGTCATTCATTTGAAGAATTTTCTTCAAAAGTCTCTCTACCTTTGTAAGTAGACTACTTAGCTGCATATTTCAGAAAGAAAACTTCAGTGATCTGCCATGAACTTCTTTGGTTCTTATCTCTCTCACTTCAGAGAGATATCTACACAGTCATCTACATGTGCCCCCTATGGCCCCCCATATTTAATCTACTGGAACCTGACTGTGCTTTCTCTACTCAAGAAAACCTACTTTGGCAAAAGTCATTACCAGTCCTGGGCTTTTAACAAACTGGTTCCAGATACCCAAGCACCATTTCCTGTCCTCTTTGCCTGGCTTACTCCTACGCATATTTCATGCCTCATTTCCTCAGTGAGGTCTTTCCTACCCTCAGGCTGGCTTAAAGCCCTTGGCGCTATGCTTCCATACCACTCTGGGAGTCCACTTTCAGAATACTCATCAGTCATGTGATTACTATTCAGTGGTTGTATTTCTCCACTGGAACATCCACATGACCACCCTGTAGACCACATCTCCTTAGCCCTGCCACAGTGCCTGCAGTGGAATTGAATTGATTGAGAGAAATCTCTGTTTCCGTAATTGCCAAAGTTACCATCTCCCCACCTCTCAGAGATGATGCGATCATTATAAATAGATGGTTTTCAATATTTAACACACAGACATGCCCCCAAAGGCACTGAATGTCAAAGATGAGAGCCCTTCTGTGACATTAATCCAACCAAAGTAGGTGAAATATTTGAATACAGATTGAGAGGTGCCTGGGTGGCTCAGTCAGTTAAGCGTCTGAGGTTTAGACTCAGGTCATGATCTCACAGTTCTTGGGTTCGAGTCCCGCATGGGGCTCTGTGCTGATAGCACGGAGCCTTCTTGGGATACTCTGTCTCCCTCTCTCTTTGTCCCTCCCCCACTCTCTCTCTCTCTAAAAAATAAATTAATAAACATTATAAAAATAAATATAGATTAAAAACATTTATAAGACACAAGACGATAGTGTTTAAAGCATAGACTCTAGAACCAGGATCCCTGAACTCTGCCACTTAATAACTGTGTGACCATTGACAGGTTCCTTAACTTTTCTGAGTCTCCTTTTCCTTATTTGTAAAATGGAAAAAAATACTACCTACCTCATTGGCTTGTTGCATTGTCTGAATTAAGACATGTAAAGTGTCCAGAACATGTCTGATACGCAATATGCACTTAGTAGGCATTAGCTACTCTTATTATTAATCTTGAATGTCATGGAAGAAAGATTCTATCAGCACAAAGGCCCATTTTCTTAGGCCCATCTGGTTCCACTTTAGGTATAAAATATGTGTGCTACTGATAGGACTAAAGGGTACAGATGCTATTAGAACGGGACCTTGATGAAAACAGAGATTCTATTGGTCATGGCTCTGTCCTTAGCACCTACAATATACCTGGCTTAGAGGGGGGTCCAGTACATAGTCAATAACTTGAATGAATGGTCAGGCAGATGTTGAGGGTTTTTCTCTGTAGATTTTGTGAAGCTCATGAGTATTTAATTTCAGTCCCAGAAAATTTGCAATAACTTACATTTAAAATTAGACTATAATAAAAAATCAAGCCAAAGTATCACTTGAAGTTTGGATATCAATTGTGAGCGGGTTTATTATAGTCTAGACATGAAATTCATAGCATATCAACAACTAGTACTTTTTTTTTTTAAGTAAGGATGAGAAGTCCCTTTTCTTTAAAAAAAGAAAAAAAACCCCAACAGAACAATTACCTGTAGTCTGTGGTTATTTGGGCAGACGATAGCTGGTTTGTAATGAACTGTACTGATTTTTAAGAGAAGTAAACTCATACATAATGTTTAAGTATGCAGTTCTCCCCTTATAAGGCCCATGGAGTCATAGAAAATTCTCATGTGCTTTCAGAGTTGAACCAGAAAGGAATATAAGTTCTGTGACGAATTTACTCACAATAACTGCAACTCAGCTCCTTTTGTAGACTCACAGAATGACTGGCTCTTTTGGTCAAATCTCTAAGCCTACAGGGAAAGAATTTGGAGCCCAGAAAGTGTCACAAAGGCCTCTTTCAATTCTGTGCTATAAAGCCAGTCATTTCCACTGTGTGCAGTTACTGTGTTAGGTGTTATGGCAAACTCAGAGATAATAAAGACACGGGCCTGCACTTGGGAAGTGCTACAAATACATGGATCTGTACTACAGAGCAGAAAGAGGCACGTGTCATGGATGATGTACAAATTGCTATAATTCTGAGATGTCAGAGAGAGAGATAGCAATTTTTAAATTATGTGTTTCTTTTGTTTTAAGTTTATTTTTGAGAGAGAGAGAGAGAGCGCACGCACATGCATGCCAGCAGGGGGAAAGAGAGAAAGACAGAGAGACAGAGAGAATCCCAAGCAGGTTCTGCACTGTCCGCACAGAACCCGACATGGGGCTCGACCTCATGAACCATGAGATCATGACCTGAGCTGAAACCAAGAGTAGGACACTTAACCTATTGAGCCACCCCGGCGCCCCTTTCAATTATGTACCTTAAAAAAAATCTTTGCGGAGCAATCCTATAGCTACATTTAAATGTCATCAGGTGAAGCAGAATTGCAATAAACAGGTGAGGGCAGGGTGAGTTTGGACACCCACACACGACCAGACACGGCACAGATAGGCGAGTGACGAGCTGGAACCAGGGCTGCATGGATAGAGCGAAGCTACATTTGAAGGAGTTTCGATGCCAGCCTGAGGGACAGTGGGAAGCATGAGCCAAATTCAGAAGTCATATCTCACATTTTAATTGGTGTTTTTTCACATGTGGATACACCTATGACCTCATTATAGCTTGTTCAGCTATGTATTTACAAAGTTTCCCGAAGAGTGGTTCACTTTCTGGAAAGAAGATGTCAGGTAGGTGGCTGGTTGTGTTTTACGATGCCTGTTTTAAAATTTTTTTTTTTTTCAACGTTTATTTATTTTTGGGACAGAGAGAGACAGAGCATGAACGGGGGAGAGTCAGAGAGAGAGGGAGACACAGAATCGGAAACAGGCTCCAGGCTCTGAGCCATCAGCCCAGAGCCTGACGCGGGGCTCGAACTCACGGAGCGCGAGATCGTGACCTGGCTGAAGTCGGACGCTTAACCGACTGCGCCACCCAGGCGCCCCTACGATGCCTGTTTTAAATGTCACGTTCAGCAGGTGGTGCTTGGGGGTCTGGTTTTGGGAACGGGGCAGGTGTCATTTGTAATATCTCCTCCCCTTCTGATTGCCAGAGTTCATGCAGAGGTTGGGCAAAGTGACCTCTGGTGGTCTCACCCCCAGCCTCCGGGTCTCTGCCCCTCTCCTCTGTATGTGAGCTTTGGGGGAGGGGAGATGACTAGGGTCTGGCTGAGCCCCTGCAGAGACCCCAGGGTAGTTGGTTTGATCCTGGGTCTCACCTCCCTGAACAGTATCTGGTGCTGGAACGAAGGTGGCTTGTGAAAGAAACAACATTAGACCCAGATCCCCCAGCATCTCTTTCTCTCCTTTCCCTTTCTCCCCTCTTCCCTAGCCTCTTCTCTCTTTCCTCCAGGGGTGTGCAAACCAATTTTAAAGCTCAGGCTGCCCGGGAAACCTTGTGATGGGGGAAAGGAAAGAGAATAGGAGCAGTGGAGAAGCAGAATGTAATATAATCCTAGAGAAAGCTATGTTCGCTTCGGTAGCCCCAAGACGCAGCTGCCTAGATGTGATTAATTAAAGCAATTAACAAACAGAGATTAAACAGCCACCATGTGCAAATTACTGTGCTGCTGGGGATAGCAAGAGGTGGACCCTGCTGTAATTCAGGGTGGAAATTGTTAGCTTTACAATAATAACAACTGGTATTGGATAGTGTTTTGAGCTGGAAGAGCTTTTCTTGCAAGATAGCTCATTTTGTCCTTACAACCCCCATAATAATTATTAATACTGTCACATATGAGGAGACTGATGTGAGAAAGGTTAAGTATGTCTGAAGTCACATAGTTAGGGCTGAGACGAGGACTAAGGTCTTCAGATGACAAAATTTAGCTTCTTTATCCTCAACCACACAGGCTGATGGAAGCTGACAAAATTATGTCCGGTTCATGGATACATATAATTGTCTTTTCACACAACTTATTAATTAGGGACCCACAGTAGAATAAGAGCCAAAGCCTTACCTTCTGCCACGGTTACCACCACCCAGCAGACCAATAGCCGGCAGGCGAAGCGGAGTTGGTGAGCCATGGCTTACCACCCTGAGGAGTCACTGCCCTGAGCCCAAGTTGCTTTAAAGGGGAGCCGGTGAGTCACCGGCAGCCTGATTCAGGTAATTTGCATTTGCTCAGTGGACCACAGGAATCAGGGCCTGCGGTATGAGGGTAAGAAATCAGCAAGGAAATACCAGACAGTGTTTATCAACCAGAAGTTTCTTGGAATGACAGCCAAACGGCATTCATCTATCCTTTGGAGTCAGATTGTGGGCAACCACGCCCTCACTACCCTTTTAATTCCCTCCAATCTTCTCTGCCCGTAGTGCCCTCTCTTTACTTGTTCTACGGGTCTCCCTGGGCAAGAGAAAGAATCTGTTTAGGGAATACTCAACAGTGCTTCCCTCTGTGTGGTTGACTTACTTTAAAAAGCCAAGCAGGATGGGGAGGGTGTTGTCCAAAGTCTTCCTGACCCAGGTGGTTTGAAGAGGCTGTTCACAGGCCTTGGGTCAGAGATTACGGCTTTTTCTTTTCTCTGCTTTTGTCCAGGAGCCAAAGGCAGCAGCGTCACAAAACCATCTTCTCTAGTAGCCATCACGGTCACTGTCCACACAAACATGGCTATTTTTTTTTTAATTTAATGTTTATTTGTTTTGTGTGAGAGAGAGAAACAGCGTGAGCAGGGGAGGGGCAGAGAGAGAGGGAGACACAGAATGTGAAGCAGGCTCCAGGCTCTGAGCTGTCAGCACAGAGCCTGACGCTGGGCTCAAACTCACAAACCGTGAGATCATGACCTGAGCCAAAGTCGGACGCTTAACTGACCAAGCCACCCAGGTGCCCTCAAATGTGGCCATTTGGTAGATGAACTCAGTGAGTTGTGTTTCCAGGGCTCCTTCTGATTCATCATATTGTCCCTATGATGGACATGGTGTGCCTGGTTTGTTTCCTGAGAGAATTCGGTTTGTCTAGGAGAGATGGGAGGGGATGGCCACCGTGAGAAAGAGCATGGATCTTGAATTGGGAAAACTGGCTTCAATCTTGATACCTTCTCTTCCTGTCTAGGTGAATCCCTGAGACTCGGAGGCATCTCTTGTGTAAAATGGGCCTTGTCGTATTTCCCTCGGAGTGGTGATGGTGATGGATATAGAAGAGGTAACTGACCTGAAGCCCCAACCACAAGGCCTGGCCCATGAAAGGGAGTGGTTAGGGTTGTCAGTGAATTATAATGACTCCAGTTCTTAACTTGTTCTCTTAGGAGCTAATAGTTGTCTGCTCATTCAGTCACTCCACAGGCCTCCACTTTGAGAACATTTTCCTGGGCATTGCAGAAAGAACAAAACAGAACACAGTCCCTGGCTTCCAAGGGCTAACAATCTATTGGGGGAGACCATGCAAGCTGAGGACCAAACTGAGGAAGAATGCAAATACTCACAAACTAGAAAATGGCAGATTCCACAGGCCTGATGAGGATCCTAGGCAAAATTCTAGGACAGATGATTAAATGGACAATTTGTCAGCAGTTTGGAGAGGAAGCAGGGATCATGGAGAACAAGGCATGACCCACTGATTGGGCAGCTCTCTGTTGGTCATGTATCATGTGCCACACACTGGTCTAGGTGCTGGGACTAAAACTTAGGGTTCTGCTCTCATGGAGCTTATGGTCGTGCAAGGACATTAAATACTAAGAATAACAATAAAGGGTCTTGAGTATCAAGAGAGAGGAGTACTGGAGGCAGAGAAATCTGTAATTTTATGTCACTGGGTGAGGTATTACATATACTGATGAGGGACTGAAGCAGAAAAATGTTCACCTTTAGCCCAGAAGGCTGACTGACAGCCTGCATTGTTCCAATAAGGATCAAATACGTGCCCTTTGCTACAGTCTTAAAGGGTCTCATGACTGCTTGTAAATCTCACTGATAGTTAATATCAGGCTGAAGGATAAGCACCAGAGAAATCTTGTGAAAGTAGTTTTACGTGTAGAAATTTGAAGAAGACATTTATGATCTAATACTCCCTGCACGTCCCCTCCCCCTTGAGCACTAAGCAGCAGAAAGTGTAGCACTTTCGGCCCATGGGTCCTATCCCCGTGCTGTAATAAAAGTACCTTTCTGGCTCTTTCCATAATTTGGCTATTGTTGAAAGCGATGAGAAAGAATAAAATCCTGCTATTTGCAGCGACGTGGATGGAACTGGAGGGTATTATGCTAAGTGAAATAAGTCAATCAGAAAAAGACAGATACCATATGTTTTCACTCATATGTGGATCCTGAGAAACTTAACAGAAGACCACGGGGGAGGGGAAGGGGGGAAAAAGAGTTACAGAGAGGAAGGGAGGCAAACCATAAGAGACTCTTAAATACTGAGAACAAACTGAGGGTTGATGGGGGGTGGGGGAGGGGAAGTGGGTGATGGGCATTGAAGAGGGCACCTGCTGGGATGAGCACTGGGTGTTGTATGGAAGCCAATTTGACAATAAATTATATTAAAAATCAATTAAATAATCAACATAAATAAATAAATAAAAGTACCTTTTTACACCAAAAACAGCTCAAGAAATCTTTCTTGACCATTCAGTTGCGGCCCCACATGATATATTACTTTGCCCCCTGCATTGAAAACACATTACCATGCCAATAAAATTCGATCCATGTAATCTCTAACTACTGCCCAATGTTCCTCTTTGTGGATTTACTGTAAATTATTGAAGCAAACTTTTAGTTGATGGAAGTTTGTATCATTTTTTCTGATCCTCTTTCTTTTCTCTATTGGATTTCTGACAAGCCTTCAGTTTAAATGTTGATGAAATAAATAACAAAAGCCAAATGGTGTAATTGTTTTTTCTGTTTGCATCTATTGTCCTAAAATTTATAAAATAAAGGAATGAAGCTTCCAAAGGAGGAAAACCATTTTTTCAAGTATGTAACAAACAAAACTTTGCTCTGTTGATGATATAAAACAAAATGAAAGAGCCGGGGTGTGAGAGAAGAAGCCAAAATGTAAATTTGTCTATCAGACAATCAACTGGTGTCTCAGATAGTGCTCTACACTATAGATTACTCTTCCTTTTGGATGGGTTTCCTGCCCACCAGGAACACCCTGTGGAGAGGTTGACATAAGCTTTCGACTCTGCCCCTCTCTCTTCGAGAAGACATTCATTCTGAATGCACGGAACCTAACCACCAGACCCCAAATTTCTTTTATTATTTTTCTGGGAGACTCAAAAAATACTCATGCAAATGGGGCTAAGCTCCCCGCATAGGTCTGCCCTGGGGGTAGCGGATCAGATTCCCTGATGTTCCTTTGAAAGTGTAAACCCATGTGTAGAGGAAACAGGCAAAGAAGGGGAATGGTACCTGCTAGCACCGGTGGCAAAAACGACTAAAAACCAAAAAAACTCGGGATGTATAAGATGAAAATATTCTGAGACAGTAACCTGCAAGGGAAGCCGCACGTGATGATGTTGATACGGAAACTGAAGATCAACTGAAAGCAAACATGGGAAGTGAGCATTATCTGTCCTTAGAGCTTCCATGCCAGTGGGCTCGGCACGCGGGGCTGGCACTTCCTTTCCACCTTGTAGGCTGTATCTCACATAGTCATCATGTCCGAGTTTTGTGACAGCTATTGTCTTTTCAATCCCTCTCATTCTAAGATCAAGAAAATGTTCTTAAAAAGAAACTCTAATTATATCACTTTCTAAAGATCCTTTGATGATACTCCATTGCCTAAAAACCAAAACCCAAATTCCTTAGGTGAATATTCAAAATTGTATTACTGATCTGTTTTGATCAATGGTTTTATTCCACCTCCCATCAACCTCTAGCTTAGATCCCAACCCCAGGCATAGCTCTCTGCGTCTCTCAACTTTGTCTTGCTCTTCCAAGGAAGGAAGGAATGCAAATATCTGTATGGGGTCAGTGGTTCTCAACCGGAGGGGATTTTGCTCCCCACCTCTCCCAGAGGACATTTGGCAATGTTTAGAGACGTTTTTGTTGTCACAGTCCCCCGCAGTGAAGTCATCTCTGGCCCCAAATGCCAATAGTGCTGCTGTTAAAAAAATAACGTTTAGAGCAACCTCGTGTGAAGTGTGTCGATCATTTCTTTGAGCCTTTAGGAATTTGCTAAAAGGAAGAACAAGTTTCAGGATAAAGGGAACACTGGAATGGAAACATAGATGTACTAAGAGGAAGACTTTTTTGTCTCCACTGGGTGATCAAATCAGTTGCAAAGTCAGTCGCACTCCTGCCAAGCTGCAAAGTGAATTTTCTCCCTTAGGTCAAAGTGAATTGGAGAACTAGAAATGAGTATATTCACAAGAAGCCAGGTAACACCTTCTGCTTGATACAACTAAGAAGGGTCATCCTAAAACACAGGTAGCTGAAGTAGGGTTGAAAGGTATGGGCTCTGCCTTTCCTCACCAGTTTAATTTTTCAAGCTTCTCTGCACCCAATACTAAAATAGACATGCTTTAATGGAGACCTAGGAGGATGGGGCAAGCCTCCAGTCCTGTTGCTTAAAGACTAAAACTACTGGGTCAGAAGGCCACATTAAGGCCCTAACCAGATCTCTGATGGTGCCAACAGCTGACAGATCAAAAGGAACAGAATTTTTAAAAATCTCATTGAATTCTTATTTGACAGAAAATTCTACCTTACTTCTTCATTGGTGATGTATGGAGTTAGTGTCTTGCCATATCTTATTTATTTGTATGAGATATATATATATATATATATATATATATATATATATATATATATTGAGGGGAACCAAGTGTTCAACAACACATAAAATCAGTGAAGCTGTTGTGAGGTTAGATTAATTTGCAAAAAATCTTTATTTACCTTAAAAAAGGAAATATTTCTTTTTTTTTTTAGAGGGGGTAGGGAGTGGAGAAGGGTAGAGGGTGAGAGAGAGAGAGAGAGAATGAGAATCTTAAAGAGACTCCACATCTAGTGCAGAGCCTTACCTGGGGCTTGATCTCATGACCCTGAGGTCATGACCTGAGCCAAAATCAAGAGTTGGATGTTCAGCCGACTGAGCCACCCAGGGACCCCCAAAAAGGAAATATTTCTGAAGCTTATTTCAAACGCAGTAATTTTAGTGATAATCTTCGCCGTCATATACTTTAAAAATCCACAGATGATCACTTTCTCATTTAATTGAAGGCTAATCAGTGAGATTCTGATGTCCACATTCTCAATGTCAAGAAAGCTATTATGGCTTTGGGTCACTCTTGTTGATGCACCCAGGTATGTTTTTTCACTTAAATCTTTACTAGTTTCTCCCTCCATGGTAACTTCACACACTGCCCGTGGGCACATTCCTTCACCACCTTGTAAGAATTATTAACCTTGTCCTTTTGTTCTTTTTCCTGAGGTTAATTACAGGGACCAGGGATGGGATGCAGGTTGATAATGTCTGTCTTGCCGAACCGGTATCAGATGTGAGGTCAACAGGTAAGGAACTAGGACCCCTGGATGGTGCCAGGACGCCGAGGACAGTGTGTTACCTGGAGAAGTTTCAAGCCTCCTAGAGAAGTTTCGAGGCCCATCCAGTTCCTGCCCTAACCCCCACATAATTTGCTAATCATACATAAACTGTTCCTAAGCTTAACAGGGCAAGGCAGACTTGGGACTGATTTCCTGACTGCTGGTTGGGCTGCCCTTCTGATAATAAAGCTTTCTGTGAATTAAACCTGGTGATTCAGAGATTGACTCACTGCGCTTTGGGAACATGAGTCGGATTTCAGGGTTCTGTAACACACTGAGTTAAGGAGAAGGGCCCATGTAGCTGGTTTATGTTAGGTGGTTTTGTTTGTTGTTGTTTGTTTGTTTGTTTCCTATAACTTTACGAGGAGGTGATGTAGGACTCAAGAGGAGTTATATTTCTTTCTCAAAGACTCAAAGATACCAAGTGGTAAGGTTGAGATTCGGAACAGGAACTTTCCTGACTTCAAAATTCTGTCAAAATTCAGTGCAAAGGCCCTGAGACAGAGGTAGGCATGGCATGTAATATACAACCGCAAGGAGGCCGTTGTAGCTGGGATAGACTAGGGGATGAGCTCAAGGAGTGCTGGAGCCAGATCATTTCCCTGAGGGAAATGGGAAGTCACTGGAAGATTGCGCATAGAAGCACGACATGACCTTACCTACATTTGAAAGGACAACTCTGGCCACTGCGTGGAGGAGAGACTATTGGGGGGCGATGGAGAACCAACTAGCAGAAGTGTAGGAAGGAGACGATGGTGACACAGATTGGGGTGGCAGCAGTGGAGACGAACAAAATAAGGAGATTCTGGACATATTTTGAAGGTGGACTTGACAGGATTTCCTGTCGGGAGAGGAAGGGTTGGAAGGAGGTTGTGAGAGACACCAGAGTGCTAGGGAACACCCTAGTTTTGGTCTGAGCGTTTGACGGCTGAGGTTGGGTGTGATCAGGTGGTGAGACTGTAATTGCATTGTATAAAGTTATTATAATATTGCTTCCTCCATAATGAAAAAAAATCAGGTGAATAAAAAGCACGTTTGTACTTTAGCGAGTACCTAACATAAGACAAGTTATAGCGTGTGGAGTGGCACCTCGAAGCTGCAGGACTGGAGAAGTGAGATCTTCAGGTTTGGGTATTAAGAGGGATCTGCCTTGTGGCCTGACTGGCCGTGTGTCCAAAGCAGCTGTGCTCAAGGAGGAGAGAAAGGACAGGGTGGGCAGATGAGCGAGCCGCCGTTTCTGTTCCTGTGTGGGGTCTGGCTTCTCCGGCTGCCCTGTCTTACCACGGGTAACCCCCTACACTGAAATTGTGCTTTGTATCTGTCCTCTCTCTCTCTGTCTTTCTCTGGACTTTGAGAACCTTGATGGCAAGAACTTGGTCTTTTTTTTTTTTTTTGGTGATAAAATAGACAATATAAAAATGACCATTTTAACCATTTTCAAAACGTGTATTTATTCATTTTGAGAGAGAGAGAGAGAGAGCGAGCCGGGGAAGGGCAGAAAGAGAGGGTTCCAAGCAGGCTCCGTACCCCCAGTGCAGAGACTGGTGCGGGGCTTGAGCTCATGAACCGTGAGATTATGACCTGAGCTGAAATCAAGAGTCGGAGGCTTACCCGACTGGGCCACCCAGGTGCTCCAGCATTTTAACCATTTTTAGGTATGCAGAAGAACTGAGCCTTGATTACATTCGGAGCCACAGTGCCTGTGTATAGTGAGCACTCAGTAAACTATTTTGGAATACACCACAGACAGATGTCTGGGGAGAAGGGCCTCTGCTTGTGTACCGGGGTTCATGCACCTTGTTGTCTGGCAAGTCCCTGTCGGGGGAGGGCGGGAGGGTGGCTTTGTCCAGGGTCTCGAGCTGTCTGCCATGCCCTGCTTTTTGGATCTGAGCTCAGGGGAATTTAATCTCCTTTTTCCTCCCACTCGCACCCTGAGAGGTGGTGGTACTTTTATGTGTCAACCTGGCTAGGACATGGTGTCCGGCTGTTTGCTCAAATAACGACCATTCTGTGAGGATGGTTGTGGATGACATTGACATTTAAATGGATGCATTTTGAGTAAAGCAGATTGCCCCGCTGCTGTGAATGAGCCTCACGCAAACGGTGGAGGCCTGCGCAAAAGACTGATCGCCCCTGAGCAAGAGCAAGAGGGAGTCTTGCAGCAGATGGCCTTGGGACTTAGAAGGCAGCATCGGCTCTTTCCCTAGGTCAGCCTGCCAGTCCGCCCTGCAGAATTTGGGCTTGCCTCCATGATTACGTGCGCCAGCTCCTCAAAAGAAACCTTCCCCTCTATACAAACACACCCATATTCTCTCTCTCTTTCACTGTCATGTGTATACATGCTGCCCCATCAGGGTGAGGGGCCAAGCCCACAGGAGGAGACTTACATTGAAAGCTCTTATGAAGAACCTTGGTGTTTGTGGATAACGAAAGGCCGAGCCAAGTGCTCCTTGAGCAGAGATGTGTGGCATGACTTTAGGAACTTCTGCCTGGTCTGTGAGCGTCGCACTGCTTCTAACACGGGTACTTCAGAGAGATGCCCATGAGGAGAGCAGCCCCTTCCTGGCTCAGGACAGCCTTTCTTTTAACTGGGGCTGAAACTATTTGGGGGGAGAGTCCCAAAGTGGTGACCACCCTGCTTTGCTCTCCGCTGTCTCCTTTGCCCTCCTTTGGTGGTTTAAAAACGTGTTTAGAATTTCGAGGAGCTCCAACTCTGAAGATATGGGTTTGGATACCACAAAAGTGGTTTTTGGTTTAAATTTTTTTTTATGCTTTATTTTATATTTGAAAGAGAGAGAGAGAGAGCGCGCAAGCAGGGGAGGGGCAGAGAGATGGAGATAGAATCGTAAGCAGGCTCTAGGCTCTGAGCTGTCAGCACAGAGCCTGATGTGGGGCTTGAACTGACAAACTGTGAGATCATGACCTGCGCCAAAGACAGACGCTTAACCGACTGAGTCACCTAGGTGCCCCAGTTTTCAGTTTTAGATGCTCAAATTGAGACAGTATAAACCATCCTTCCATCCTTCTACATTCACTGAAGTGGAAGCCAGCAGTCTGAGAGGGGAAAAAAATCCATCAACAGCAGTTTGGACCCAGCAGTGTTCAGAAGGCTGGACTGTTCTAGTCGACCATCTGTGGTGCTTAGGACCTTTTCAAGGGTCCAGCAGGACGTCTGCCTGGGGAGTGAGTCGGTGGCGCCTGATCTCGCTCGCCTCTGAAGTCCTGTTGTATTAACGGGCCTGTTTTACTGTGCAGACTTGGAGAAGCAAAGGCAAGTTCCTGTTATGTGCAGGGAGGCTAGTCTCCCGCGGCAGAAACCGCTGACGCTGTCTGGGAGAGGCCTTCCCCTCGCACAGCCTGGTGAGTAGTCCAGGAGGCAGCCGTGAGGAGGGCAGTGCAGTCAGGATTGCGTGTGTCAGGGAGCATGAGGCATGGCGGGTACTGGGCCCGCCTCCTACGTCGTCTGAGGGAGTAGCTGTGAGGGTTCTCTCCCAGAGGCCTGGGGTGGCTCGGGCTTCTCTGTCAGGAGCGGGGCAGTTGCTCTGTGGGGAATCTTAAGGCTCTGTGTTTGGCACTGACGTGAAGGTGCCCCTCTGTGGCGGCCTGCATGGCTCCCCCGCCCACCTGGCTAGGGGGTCTTCTGCTGGGATTGCTCCTGAGAGGGGTTTCAGGCATATCTCCAGCTCCTCCCTTTTGCAGAGCAGGAGACAGTCCCGGACAGGTTTCCTGAAGTCATCCCGGTGATTTAACAACAGAATGGCAATAACATCCTGGTCAGTGGGCAGAGTGACGCCCGCTACGAGACAGAGACCCTGTTTATTAGCGGTTTGAAACAGTATTAAACCAGTGGGATAAACCTGCATTCTAGTCCCTGCCCCACCACCATTTAGTTGCAAGAACTTGGACTCTCAGCCTCAGTGACCCTCAATTTCCTCATCTGTCTATCATTTACTGTATTCTAAGCATCACTATTCTAATCATCGTACATACCTCAAGTCATTGAATCCTAAAATCAATCGAGTGAGATAGGTACTGTCGTCACCCCCACTTTAAAGATGAGAAAACCGAGGCACGGAGAGGTTAAGTCATGTGACTAATAAGGGCAGAGTCAAGAGAGCAAGCCAGGCTCCAGAGCGCTTGTTCTTTTTTTTAATTAAAAAAAAATTTTTTTAACGTTTACTGATTTTTGAGAGACAGAGAGAGACAGAGCATGAATGGGGGAGGGGCAGAGAGGGGCAGACACAGAATCCAAAGCAGGCTCCAGGCTCTGAGCTGTCCACACAGATCCTGACACGGGGCTCAAAACCACAGACCGTGAGATCATGACCTGAGCTGAAGTCAGACGCCTAACCGCCGGAGCCACCCAGGCGCCCCTAGAGCTCTTGTCCTAATCCCTGGGCTAAGTGTGCTCTGACACCCTGGCCGTCCACTTATTGATGTGAAAGCTTTGTAACGGTATCCTTGAAATTCACCTGTGTAGTGTCGGACAAAGACTCGTTTGTTAAAACAGTTGCTTTTCAAGGCAAAATGAATAAAGAGGTAGAAGGGACTCTACAGGTTAAAAGATTTAAGAGACATACCAACCAATTACAATGTTGGGACTTTATTTGGGTCCTGTTTCAAATATGCAAATTTAAAAAAAGACAATTGGGGAAATGTGGACTGCGTATTTGACGATATTAAGGGATTATTGAAGGTGTGATAATAATAAATGACTTTGTCCCCCCTCCCCCCCCCCCAAATAGAATCCTTACCTTTTAGAGATAGATGCTGATGTAGTTACAGATTAGATGCTGTCTGAGATTTGCTTCCAAATAATCGAGAGGTTGGGAAGTGAGTGGGGAAATAGAATAAGATTGTCCATGTTTAATAATCATGGAAGCTGGATGACAAATGCATTTGAGTTCATTATACTCTGCTTTTGTTTGGCACTTTCCATTATAAAAAGTTAAAGAAAATCACCCTGTTTAAATTTTTGCTGTATTTCTCAGAAATGTTGAAAGCACCGTGGACCTACTTCACAGGACTAGTGGGAAGAAGGACAGTACCTAGGGAGAGAACAATTAGGATCTGCTTAGAGGATTCACCTTCCAAGGGGTCACTTATTTGAGGATGATCCTGGGTGCTTTCCACCTGGCAGATAGAAGATTCTTCTGGGCTGCATGAATGCATGTGCATATGAATGAATGAATGCAAATGACTGGTGTACAGGAAGAGAATGATTCTGTCACGAGAGCAGAAAAAAGAATCTAATCTCGGGGCCAAATATAATGATAAGATGATTCTTTTTTTCCCATTTAGCCAAATTGTGTATTTTAAAAAAGTGTTTATTTTTGAGAGAGAGGGGGGAGAGAGAGAGGGCAGAGAGAGAGGAAGACACAGAATCCGAAGCAGGCTCCAGGCTCTGAGCTCAGCACAGAGCCTGACATGGGGCTCAGATCATGACCCGAGCCGAAGTCGGATGCTCAACTGACTGAGCCACCCAGGCGCCTCGCCAAGTTGTATATTTAAGGGGAGCTTTATCTACCACAGTCATAATAAGGACCAAAATACTTATACACCATTCCCATTTGTCCTGGTGGACACCTGTCCACAAAGAGATTTACTAACACAAAAATCTTCACTCTGAAGGGATGTCCCCACCACTACACCTCTCAGAGCCCATACTCTGTTCTGAGCTCTATTGCCTTGTTTTGTGTGCTCAGCCCAGAATCATCCCAATTCTTCTGAGTTCCCTCTGAGGAACTGGCATTACTCTTCTGTCTCCAGGATTGTCTGTAACCTATGCCTGTCAATCACCATATAGCATTCCTACGGCCACAGCATTCGTTTTGGAATGGGCATTTGACTCAAGCCAAATCAACCGGGCCCAGTCGAAACTAATCCTGGGACTTTTGTATGAGTGTGACTAGAAAAGACACACCATCCTTGAACCTGAAGTTGGGAACAGATACGCCTACCTGAAGGGAGAGCCTGCTTGATAAAGCAGAGTGGAGAGATGTCAGATTATGACAACATCATTTGAACCCCTGGGTCCAGCTGTACCTGAGGCCATACAGTATACTGCATGTGGTTTGCTAAAATCCTGAAATATAACCAACACAATCTCATAGTAGCAAAGCACATATGGAATAAAGATTTTATTATAAGCCTAGTGTTGCTAGGAAAGAAGAGATATTAACCAACTATAGATGCAGACGCAGAGTAGAAAACTTTCTCTGCTGTAGTAGTTGGGTAAGGCACTGGCAGAGATCAGGACCAATGTATTAAACATTCTATGCATTCTTCCTGAGAGCTGAGGGAAACCAGGGGACTAGACAGACTCCTGAGCAGGTGAAACGCTGCTTGAATGTCTTGCCGACATGTGTGATGAGGTGACTTCACCCTGAGTGCTCAGCTGCCTTGTTTATGCTTGGCTGTAGCATCAGACATATCCAGATTGTGGTGATGAGTAACTCTGGGCTTTCCCCAGCTTCAGACACAGGATGAGTTCACATTTTATCTTTCAGCCTGTCAATACCCCAGTTGGAGCTTCTGAACAGAATGATTGAAGCCTAGCCTGAAGGTGCTGTGAATGTTAGACAGTAATTCAATATTCAGTGAATCGGAATCTCCGGGCTTGGTGTTATAGGTCAGGGTTGACAATATGTATCTTTGTATAGTGATGAGAATATGTATCATACCAGCTGTGAGAGCTTGGGCAAGGTATCTAAGTTTTCTGTTTAATTTCCTCACCTGTAAAGTGAGAATAGGGGCGCCTGGGTGCCTCATTCGGCTGAGCAACTGACTCTTGATCTCAACTTAGGTCATGATCCCAGGGTTGTGGATCGAGGCCTGGGTTGGGCTCCAGGCTGAGCGTGGAGCCTGCTTGAGATTCTCTCTCCCCCTCTCTCTCTCCCTCTCCCTCTCCCTCTCTCTCTTTCTCCTCCTCTCTCTCCCCCGCTTCTCTCTCTCTCTAAAATAAAATAAAAATAAATAAAATAAAATGAAAATAATAGTACCTACCTCATAGGCTTGTTATAAGGTTAAATAAGTTAATGACTTCTAAGCACTTTGAAAAGAAATTGGCACCTTATGTTAGCTATCATTATTACTGCAAAATAACAATTTTCTGCCTCAGACAAACATTTCCTTTAGGACCTGGAGATCTGAAACAAGACAAAGAAAAGGCAAAAATATGAGGATTTATGAAAATTGTGAAAAGCTCTGTGAGAGTGTGCAATACTTCTCAGATATCGGACTCTGAAGTCTTGTGTTTTAGTTTTCTGAGATACCGAGTCCATTGGAAAGCTTGTCTGGAAGTTTCTTACAGGGGATGAAGGCATTGTATATTTGTTTTAGTGTTCTGCTAGGGACCAGTCATAGGCAGGCTAACTAAAATCTTGTAACCACACCTACCCAGACAGTGGTTTCCGTAAATCTCAGTAGTTAAGCTGGTAGGGGTTTGAGAGAGTTCTTTGAAATGCTCAGGTAGCACAGGAAGTGGCAGTAATTCAAGACTTGGATTCAACTTTAGCCAATGTCTCCAGGAGACGATGAGGGTTGGTAACAACCAACCCCTAGGTTTTCAGAGAGGAAATGGTGTTGATTTCCATTTGTAGAATGCTGTTGTTATAATTCTTTCCCTTCCTTTTCCCCCTCCTGTTCCTCCTTTCTCTCTGTTTCACAGGAAGTCTATATTCCCCTCTCCAGAAGTAACCACTTTTAACAGTGTGCCATATATCTTTTGATTTCTTTTTCTGTATGTTTACACACACTTAGAAACTGTTTTGTAGGCGGGTCTCCAAAATTTTTACGTAAGTGGGATAATATTTTGAGTTGCCATTTATTTCTTTTCACTGAAAGGGAGACTTTTCTTTCCATGCAAATACATATGGACCGATCTCTTTCTTTTCAATCGTTGCTTCTTATTGCATTATGTAGGTACATCATAGTTTGTCACCACTTGATGGAATTTATTTCCTTTCCATTTTTTCGCCCTTGAAAAATTCTCATAGCCCTCTTTGGGCACATGCAGAACCTCTTTGCCATGTAAGGCGCGTTTAAAAATAACTTGCTGAAACTGGAGATTTATATTACAGAATACATTTTCATTTCCCTCGAATCTTTCCCAGTCCCTATGGGGCCTTGGTGAGTGTGAACCTTTGGGTAGCCCTATTTTATTGTTGGTTAAAACCATTTCCCATCTTTTCAACAAAATATGGCCAAATAATGGTGATGGCCACAGAAAGGTGAAAGGTGTATCTCAATAAGACACTCTACTCTTAAGACCCATCTACGAGTGGCATCGTGAGAACGGCAGCCAAAACCTTTTTTGAAATCCTAAGGATTTCAGGTAATTTCCTTCGGGTGTGTAGCCTGGCAACACTTTGTACCATTAGAAAATCGACCTCTTTTAGAAGCACCAGTACCGTTCAATTTAATTGGTCTGTTGAGTGCGCTTTGCTGGCAAGTCTATAGCTGAATGCCCGTCTCCACAAGGTGCTCGTCATCTGTATTTGTGGTTGGCATCCTGCACAGCCTGTATACTTCACTATCTTTGTTTAATGAGACACTTCTATTTTAAAAAGCATGAGGCCAGATCCGCTGAGTCAGATGTGATATTATCTTTTAAGTGCACAAGTTCTACCACAAGGATTTGGGAAATTTATTACATGACACAAATGTGTCAGGAGCTCCCTTGCTGCCAACGACCACAAAGGAGCTAAGATTAGTTCAAAGACTGTTTAGTGACTTGATATCTGAGACAGTGTTACTCAAAGTCGTGAGCCTGTGAACTCTTTTTTTTTTTTACTAGTCCAGAATGAGATACGGCAACGTTCTGGTTGTTCCAGAACGTCAACCATTACAACCGTTCCATTCACAGAAAAAAGTCTTGCCGCGAAAAAAACGCCATGAAAAAATTTTAGTTTTCAAACATATAACGGATTCTACACTCCACAATTATTTCCGTAATATTTTACCTTTTTATTAAAACTACAGTGTGCTTCATGGCATAGTTGATTTGCATTCCTTGCAAACTCCTTAATCTGTCCGCTGGTCTGTGAACCCCATTTTAAGTAGCACTAGGATGCTTTATGAAGTTGAACGAACAAATGAATAAATGAAGCATATCTAATCTGGATTAAATGGCTTTTCAGGGTTGAGGTGGGAGGATGGAGAGAAGGATGAATTAAGTTTTCTCTCTCAGTGGGGCAGTGTTCTTTACCTGCTTTTGAGCTCTCACAGAGAGGAGAGTTATGTAAGGCACACCATTGCCTGTACCACTACCCTTCCCCACTAAATGCATTTTCCTCTCTTGTTTTTGCCCTCCTTCCTGTTCTTATCTCCTTTTTCCATGATTCTGGCATGGAATTTAAAGAAAGAAAATATATACGGAAAGCTCATTGTTTTATGTTTCACACACAATGGAATACAACTCTCACCACAACTGGGTTAGGAAAGCATTACTGTCTACTTTGTAAATGCGCAGAGAAATTCAGGAAGTTGGTCCGGGTCCTACACGTGATAAAGTGGCTGGCTTGGGCCTTGACTCTAGGTCTGTTTGGTTCTCTCCCAGGGGGGTTGGTCTGCTACTATCATACCCGAGGAGGTGCTAAGAGAAATCCAGATCCTGGGACAGGACTTGGAAAGTGCCCACACTGACACACTAATGTTCCATTTTGGAACTTTGAGATTCCATTACTCTCCCAGTCTCGGCACCTTCTTTAATTGCCTAAATTCTGCTACGTCGTCGCCCACTTCTCCAGATTTGTTAGATACTTTGTGTCCCTGTAGGTTGTGGATGCCTTCATCTCATTTTTGCAACCCTCACAAGAGGGTATGGGGCTTTAAAAGCAGGACACGTGATGGATGGGTTGTTACACTGAATGTTAGTCTGTAAACTTCTTCATGTGTCTAAGATAAATATTAGATGAATGAGACCGAGTGAGACTCAGGCACTTAAGCTTTAAGGTGTGATATGAATTTGAGCATGCGTGTAATCCTGTAACGCAGTGCGGAGAAAGGCATCGGACAGCCCATTCTCCTGAGATGCACTCCTTGCTGCCCCTGTTACTACTCTGTAACCTCCTTGAGGACAGGAACGGAGTCTTTTGTTTCCCCAGTGCCTGGCACATGCCCTGGCATACAGTTCCTGGTACTTGAAAACGTGTAGAATTAATGAATGTGCTCAGCACTTGTTCTTAAACGGCTGTTCCTGGTGCTGTTAACTCCCACACGGTTCTTAGATCACAAAGTGCATCTTCTTCTGCTCTTGGGTTTCCTGGTCCTGATCCAATATTTTTTTTCTTCCTTTTTTATCCCGGCCAGCTCCTGCTTTGCATCAGGCCCCATTCTATGACCAGATGCACAGCAGGGAGGACGGTAAGAGATGGGACAATTGTTAGAAGCACGGAGGAGTGAAGTATGAGGAAGCGATATGAAAGGAAGACCATGTGGCCCACGGAGAAGGCAGTCACTGGTGCAGACAGCTCACGCCCCATCCGGCTTGCCTCCAGCAGACCCACTGACTATCATGGCCTTCCCATTGATCCAATGGAGGAGCCAATTATACCTTTGAGCTTCCCTCTAGAAGCACTGAATTTGACAATGTGTATGACAGATCAGTAAAATTTCGGAGGAGGAGTATCCAGCGAGCACGGGCATGCTAGGACATCCCCTCTGAAGTAGAAGACAAATTATTACGGCTTGCATCTCCCACTGTGAGGAAGGAAGCACAATGCCTAACAGGCCGTTTTGGATTTCAAAGGGAGCACATTTCACACCTAAAAATACTGCTCTCAGCTGTTATACTTGGGTGACATGAAAAGCTGCCAGTTTTGAGTGAGGCACAAGCAGGAAAGGGCTCTATGGCACATCCACATTGTGCTAAAAGCAGGTCTGTCATTTGGATCACTTAACCTAGCAGACTCTATGATTTTGGAGTTATTGTGGAGGGAAAACAATGCAGGAGAGATTAAAGCAAAACCACAGTATATACACTCTTCATTTTTCTCTGCTCATTTAATTGGATAACTGTATAAAAACCACATACAGCACATTACTGGAGAAAATATTTTATTTTCCAAATGTATAATGTATTCTACACTCAATTATTTCTGTAATATTTTACCTTTTTATTAAAACTACATATTTTAATACATTTCATCTTTTCTCAAAGGCTGTGGTATAATTGTGATTATCTTTAGCAACCAAAGTCTATTTCCAGAGATTTAAACTTGATATGGAGAAAAATGCCACGTTAAGTCCTTTTGAACTGGTGTATTGGTTTGTTCCAGGATCCAGAGGCTACTCCAAGCTTTAAAGCAAAGCGAAACCCTCAGGCTGGTCTCAGCTGCTTGAGAAACCTCTGGATGGGGTCACTGGCTTGCTGTGCACAGGACAGTTTCTCACTGAGCTAGGCTGGAATATCTGGAAGAGGGGACTGAGGTATTTGCTGCATCCAGGCATTTGTTCTGGGTGGCAGGTGGGGAGAACCCTGTTTCTTATGTCAGATTTCTGTTGGTAATCATTTCTCTGTAAGAATAAAGAGCAAATGGGTAGCTCCGGGTGCTTGATGATACCAAGATTTTGCTCTCAGTTACTTATCTCTCAGTGATACTAAGACCAATGACAAAGACGACAAGGGCTGAGTTCACGGTGAGCAAAGGTGACCGTGACAACTGTGATTGTGGCACAGATTGGGATTGGACTCTTGGAAAGGTCTCCCAGGCTTGAATTATTCCAAGCAGCCAGTAGAGAGCTTGAATGTAGACATGCTGTGTTTGGATCTATCCTACTTTTCTCTATTGTCCACTGACTTTAATTTTTATACTCAGAAATAGTTTCCATCTCTATCATAGTACCTCCATAAAATCTAAGATCGTACCCAAACTTTCCATTAGAAGGTCCATTATTCAAAATTAAATAACTAAAATAAATAACGGGTAGCTAATGAGATTTTTTTTTAGGAAGTAAAAAGATATGACCTCAGTGTTTCTTCTTAGCATAATGCTGACCTCTCAAATGTGGGAAGATTCCAATTCAGAGGAAGGTTTGGAAACCTACATAAAAATATAACACACATCAACACATAGAATATTCTTGAATACAAAGGAAATTCAAGTGACCATATCCTTGCTGACAATATACAAATAAAATTTCCATGAAAATTTTAGCACAAACTGCGATTCATTTCTAGTTAACACATGGAAACAACTGATACTCAAATTCTAACTACTAGAGCATACACATCTGAATGTGGTTTGAATATGTACATGTGCTTCAAAGTAGAGTCTGGTTTTGAGCTAGTAATTTTTATTCTAATTCACAATTTATGACTCTAAATTTCAGTTGTTTTTAATAAGAAATTAGGAGAAAAGCTAAATTTCTGACACCTGGATCAGAAAATAGCTAAGAGTCATTCTTGTGTATATTCAGTAAGAAGCTATTCTAAAGCTGCTGCTTTACTTAGCTATTTCTTTAAATAAAAGCCTTTGGGCAGTAATCTACTCTCCTAATTACAGTAAAATATTCTAACCCTTTCCCCAATTCCTATTACAACTGGAAGAGTCACAATTTTTTAATGATTTCACCAACATTTTGTATTTTAGAAATGCCGGCAACATTACTTTCTGTAAAATACAAAGCAACTTTAAAAATATTCAGCTAGTACTAGCATTTAGGTTTTGAAAGGATTCCTTCATAATGAAACAAAATGTTCAGAACAACTGTCAGCAACCAACCATTTAAAAATCAGATTTATGACCCCCCCCTTTTTTTTTTGTTTGCTTTTTAAACCTCTGCTGGTTTATATGAAAGTGCTCCTAGCCAAGAAGACGGAGGAGGAATGATGTACCGTACTGAAAACTGTGACCTCATCAGAGGTCTTCTCAACTTGGCTCTGAACAACTTTAAAAGCCAACAGATCTGTACCATATGCTATTCTCAGGGTCAGTACTATGGGATGCCATGTAATCTTTTGTTATTATTAACAAAAGCACCCTGGATTGGATCCAAGGTGGACATGTGTTATAAATGAATTCTGCTTTATAGTAAAGTACATTTAAAGTATAATTCATTGTAATTACCATAAAGTACATACAAGTAAAGGTACTCCTTTGAGCCAAAAATCTGATGCTGTCGAAGCAGTGTCCAATTCCTACTACCATTGTTGAATGAGACTAATTTGACCTCATTTCCTAAGTCCTGTGGAATCTTTTTAAGCTTTTAACATCTTACAATAGTGAACTGGCACTAGTTTAGGTCTATAAAAACGTAATTGTCACATATCACACAAAAACATGATAACTAGCACAAATTTCTGCAAATCTTTAAAACAAAGTCTTTGAATAACAACTATATGTATAATGCTACAGAAGACCCAAAGAAGCACTCTAAATGATGGCTATTTAATGATGGTAAACAAGAATTATTTTCTAAAAACCTGTACCAATGTTAACTTTAGGTAGAATATAACATGGAATTATTTCATGAAATATAGTCTCTTTCTATTCTCTCCTGACAACACTCCCAACAGAAAGCTTCCAGTCTATTTGCTGTTTCTTGGCTGATGAGACATTCATCTTTTAATTCCCTGATTGTCTTCCTCAATGATTTTTGGAAACGTTTTTCTCGGTCTAAAACATTCCGCAGACTTTTCTTGGTATCCTCTAGCTCGCTGATCACATGATCTAATTTATGCTTAAGTTTCTTTGGACTGTCCATTACACTGTAGCTATGTTCCTAAAAACATAAACACCAAGTTATTAAACTGGAGAGACAAGTAGTTAGATAAACGTTTTTAGCTAGGCCTCAGCTGTTTCTTACGATGCTTAGGTATCTTTAAGTTGGTGATACTTAGAGGTTTAAAGAACACAGGAAGAGGATGGGGGTGGAAGCAGTATTTTGGGTGCCCAGAGACTTCCCCCTTTATCTAAGGCTAGGAATAACATGAGGGGTACAATATCTATTGATGGGAAGCACTGCTTATTGGGGTAAGTATTTGCTATGAACATGACACTTGTAATGACTATCCAGCTTTTGTTCCCTAGGCGTGGCGCTGCTAAGTTTAAGTTTTACCTACCCAAAAATCTTATGTTGTTAAACTTTTAATGATTTTATTTTATTTTGATAAATATCTCATTTTAAAGGTGATGACAAAAAAGGAGCACTGGAGCAGGTCCTCAGGTTGAGTGTTTTTATTTAGCGAGGACCTTGGTTTTGGGTTTTTAGAGACAGAATTTAAGCTCTTTCAATATTTATTATGGTTATGCTTAAGTTTGCTGGGTATACTTTTTTTCAATTGAAAATAGGGAAAGTAACACTAACAGAGCTTAAAAAGGCACTATAAAATAATTGTGAAAAGCTGTTACTCACTATTAAAATTACTAAAGAGAACTTTTGCTTCTAGCCAGTATGACAGAGACTGAATTGATTCCTATCTAAAAAAACCGATATAGGGCCAAAAGACATAAAAAATGTTATGAAGATAACAGAGATTAGGCAGGGAAGGCAGCAATCCTGGAGACATGCAAACTAAGAGGTGAACCCTATGACTGACTGCCCCAGCTTACTGTCTTGGGAGAGTGTGTATGCCTCAGTGCATGGAGGGGAAACCCAGGCAGAGCTTAGCAGATTGAGAAGATTGTATGAAGCATCCAGGAAGACCAAGAGAGAACTCTGAAGATCCTTAGAGGCTCCCCTTCTAGTATTCAGTGCACACAGGCAGGAAACTGCTCAAGGCTGAAGAAAGAATGACCAGAGAAGACCAGGAGTGCCCTGTGCTCAGATGGCATGGCCACTTTTCCCACCCCTTCCAGCTCAGAAAATTTCAAGATTCATGGGGCATTGAGGAGAGCATACAAAAGGGTCTTGCTCCAGCAGTGGAGAACAAATAGCCCTAAACTGAATATTCTCCTAGTCCTGCCTAACAAAACCTGAAAGGATCAAACTGTTTCCAAATAATTTTGTGGTATCCCAGAATAAAGCTCAAAAATACAAGACACAAAAATATCTAGCATCCAGCAAAGTAAAATTCACAATGTGTGGCACACAACATCTACCAAGTATGCAAAGAAGTAGGACAACATGAACCATAAACCAGTCAATGGAAAATAATCAAGAATTTATACAAAAGACGGAATTACCAGATAAAAGAATTAAGGTTATTAAAATAATATTCTATATGTTCAAAAAGTTAGGGAAAGAACGAAAGATATAAAAAAGAATCAAACAGAACACCTAGAGGTAAAATTTACAACGTGTTGAGGTGAAAACTACATTGGGGGGAATAGCATATTAGTGAAAGTGAAGATACAGCAATATGAACCATCCAGAACAGACTACAGAGAGAAAAGGGAGTATTGAAAAACAAACCCAGAAAAAAAAAATTAGCAGAGCATCAGTGAGTGGTAGCATGACTCAGATAGCCTAATATACATGTAATCAGAATCCCTGAAGCAATGGAAAGAAAAGTTGAGGTAGAATGAAATATCTGAAGACTCCATGAGTCTTCAAAATTTTTCCAAATTTGATTAAAACTATAAACCCACCGATAAAGAAGCTCAAAAATCCCAAGCATGAGAAATATGAAAACTGAACTATATATATCATAATCGAGTTATTCAAACCACTGAGAAAGAAAAATTCTTAAAAGCCAAAAAAAAAAAAAAAAAAAAAGAGACATGTTAGAGGATACAGAATGTATAGAGGATATAGACGACAGATTTTTCATTAGAAACGAAGCCTATGAGAATACAGTGGAACAACATCTCTGAAGAACTAAAAACAAATAAAAAAATCTCCAAAACTATCAATCTAGGATTTGATACCCAATGAAAAAAATCTTTCAAACACGAAGACTAAATAATGACTTCTTTCAGAAATATAAAAGCTGAAAGAATTCATCCCCAGCAAAGCTGCTTTATAAGAAATGTTAAAATGCTTCAGACAGAATGATGCCAGATGGAAATATGGACTTATGCAAAGGAATGAAAAGCCCTGGCAATGGCCACTACACAGGTAATGTATACAGATTTTTTATTATTTATATCTCTTTAAAAGATAATTGTTAAAAAATAGATAATTTATTGTTAAAAAACAAAGAACAAATGGAACATGTAGGAAACCAAACAGGATCAACACACTAAGTGTAAATGGTCTAAATAACCCAATTAAAAGGCTGAAATGACCAGATAAGATTAAAAAATCAAGACCCAACAGTATAAGCTCCCTAAAAAAAACATGTACTTCAAAAAGTCCCAAATAGGTTTAAAGTAAAAGAGTAGAAAAAGATACAGATCTTCCTCCAGTTATGATGGGTCTCACAAGACCTATTTTATAATAAAATATTGAATATCTCATGTTATTTATTGAATACTGTATTGGAAGTGAAAAATACAATGGTTGTATGGGCACAGAATGGTTGCAAGTGTGTTGGTTGTTCACCCTTGTGACTGCATGGCTGACTGGGAGCTGTGGCTTGCTGCTACTGTCCAGCATCACAAAAGAGTATAGTACTCCATATCGCTGGCCCAGGAAAAGACGAAAATCAGAAACTTAAAATACGGCTTCTACTGAATGCCTTATTCATTTTGCACTATTGTAAAGCTGAAAAATCATGAGTTGAATCATCATAAGTTGGGGACCATCTGTACACCCATATAACACTAAAGAAAAAGGAAACTAGAGTAGGTATACTGCTATCAGAAAAATAGATTTCAGACTAAAGAACATTACCAGGGAAGGTCATTTCCTAATAATAAAGGGGTTAAATTAACAAGACAAAACAATCATAGATATTAGCACTCAATCACAGTGCTGTAAGATGTAATGAATAAAAACTGAAAACTTCAAGGAGAATTAGACAAATACATAGTTACACCAGAAAATTAAACTCCTCTCTCAATAACAGACAGAACAAGTAGACAGAAATTTAGTAAGGATACAATCTTGAACAACAGTCTTGATATTTCTAAAACATTCTAGGTAACATCAGCAGAATGCACATTCTTTGCAAATGCACACAGAACATTTGCCAAGACAGGCTGTATTAGAGACTATAAATCTCAATAAATTTAAAAACATCTCAAGCAATTTCAAGCCATACAATGTATATTCTCTGACTACCACAGAATTAGACACATTAATAGAAAGACATCTGGAAAATTCCCCAGTATTTGGAAACTACATGGCACATACACACTTCTAAATAACTCATGGGTCAAAGAACAAATAAAAATGGAATTTGAAAGTTTTCTGAACTAAATGAAAATGAAAACATTTATGGAGTGTTGCTAAAGCAATACCTAGGGAGAAATTAATACCACTAAATGCCTACATTATAAAGGAATGTCTCAAGTCAATGACCTTAGCTTTCATTTTAAGAAACTAGAAAAAGATGAGCACATTTTACTGGAATAAATAGAAAAAGCAAATAGTAAAGATGAATGGAAATCACTGAAGTAGAAAACAAAAACAAAAAAGTGAGAAAATCAATGGAAGCTAGTTCTTTAACAAGATCAATAAAATTGACAAATCTCTAGGTAGACTGATCAGCAATAAAAAAGAACAGAAACAAATTGCCAATATCAGAAATGGGAGAGATGATATCACTACAAATTCTACATATATTAAAAAGGACAGTAAGCCAATATTATGAACAATTTTAAGCTGTTCAACTTGACAACTGAGATAAAATGGGACAAATCCCTTGGAAGATACAAGCTACCAAAAAAAACCTTACCTACAAAATCACACACCCTGATAGTTTAACTGGAGTATTCTACCAAATACTTATGGAAGAAATAACATCAAATCTATACAAACTCTTTCAGAAAATCAAAAAAGGAGGCAATATTTTCCAACTTTTTCATTAAGGTCAGCATTATTCTGATTCTAAACCAGACAAAAATATTACAAGGAAAGAGAACTACAGGTCAATATCCCTACTGAACATACAAGAAAAGATTCTAAACAAAATTTTAATAAATCCAATTCAACAATATATAAGAGGATACACACCATGAAGAAGTTGAGTTTATTCTGAGGTTGGTTTAATATTCAAACATCAATTGATATAACTAATCATTTTTCCCAAACTAAAAAAGAAAAACCATAGAAAACCTCAATAGACACAGAAAAAGTGTTTGACAAAACTAACATTCATTTCTGATAAAAACTTTCAGCAAACTAGGAACAGAAAGGCACTTCCTCAACCTGATAAAAGCATTTATGAAAAACCTACAGTTAATATCATATTCAGTGGTGAAAGACTGAATGTCTTCTTCCTAAAATCAGGAGCAAAGCATGGAGATCAGCTCTCAGTGTTCTCTATTCAGCAAAGCCCTGGAGGTTCAAAGAAGTCCAATAAATATTGCAGGAAAGAAATGAGGCATCCATATTAGAAAGGAAAAATTAAAACTATCTTTATTTTTTTTTTTTTAATTTTTTTTTCAACGTTTATTTATTTTTGGGACAGAGAGAGACAGAGCATGAACAGGGGAGGGGCAGAGAGAGAGGGAGACACAGAATCGGAAACAGGCTCCAGGCTCTGAGCCATCAGCCCAGAGCCCGACGCGGGGCTCGAACTCACGGACCGCGAGATCGTGACCTGGCTGAGGTCGGACGCTTAACCGACTGCGCCACCCAGGCGCTCCTAAAACTATCTTTAATGACAGACAACATGATTATGTAGAAAATATAACAGCGCTTACAAAAAAGCATAATTAATATATGAGTTTACAAGTTTGCCAAGTACAAAATCAGCATACAAAAATCAACTTCCGTATACTATCAGTAAACCAAACAAAACAACACCATTTGTATAGCATCCAAACACATATAATACTTAGTGATAAATCTGACAAAATGAAAGACCTATACGCTGAAAACTACAAAACATTGTTGAGAGAAGTTAAAGACCTGAATAAATGCAGAGATATAATGAGTTCACAGGTTCAAAGACTTAAAACAGTTTCATTAAGATGTCAATTCTTCTCAAATGAATCTGTACATACAACACAACCCAGCTAAAATTCCAGTAGGCATTTTTGTAGAAATTGTTACAAAATGATTCTAGGGGCACCTGGGTGGCTCAGTCAGTTAAGCGGCTGACTGATCTTGATCATGACTGGTCATGATCTTGCAGTTCATGAGTTCAAGCCCTGTGTCGGGCTCTGTGCTGAAAGCTCAGAGCCTGGAGCCTGCTTCAGATTCTGTGTCTGCCTCTCTCTCTCTGCCCCTCCCCTGCTTGCACTCTGTCTTTCTCAAAAATAAATAAACATTAAAAAAAAGAAAAGATTCTAAAAATTCATATGAAAATGCAAAAGATCTAGAATATTCAAAACAACTTTGAAAATTAACAAAGTTGGAAGACAAACACTGCCCTATTTCAAGTATTAGTATGAAGCGATGGTAATCAAGAAAGTAAAACAGACCTGGATTCTAGGTGTGGCTCTAATATGAGTATGCAATGAGATGAATAAATAATGCAAGCTTGAAAACTCTGTATGTATGACTGTTCTTTAAGAAAACCTAAAGATGTGACTATATTTTTTATTAGATGTTTCCATGTAGAAAATATAGTACTCAAAGGGATTATTGCATTTTCTTGGTAAAAAATAGCTCTATGAAAGCACTCTTTGAACTAAATATGCAACCAAAGGATTAACTACCTGTATATTATTATCCCATATATAAGAATTATAATGGCCCTGGAAAACACTATTTTTGGGCATTTTATATATTTCTATAACATATATATACACAAATACATATACACATGTATACATGTACGTATATATAATTATGTATATGTAATATAATATATAACATAATATATATAATATATATAATTATGTATACATAATATATAACATAATACATATATAATATACATATAACATATATATATTAATGTCAGGGCACCTGGGTGGCATAGTTGGTTAAGCTTAGGTCATGATCTCATGGTTTGTGGGGCTGAGCCCCACCTCTAGCTCCACACTGACAGCATGGCATCTGCTTGGGATTCTCTTCCTCCCTCTCTCTGCCCCTCCCCCATTCATTCATGCACGTGTACGTGCACACTTGGGTAGGCTCTCTCTCAAAATAAGTAAACTTAAAAAAACCCTCAAACGCCTAAACCTCTAGTTTAATCCTAATGGAGAAGACATAATACCTTAAAAATATCAACATTAGTTCAGTAAGTAATTTTACTTACAAAAGTGAACTGAGATTGGAATTCTTCAGTACATGAGGAAGCACCAACAAGCTGGTGATTGTGGTTTGTGACTGGAAGGGTTTTGAGGGTGAAGTTTTTTCTAGAATGAAGTTTTTCTTTTTTCCCCTGTTAAGAAGAGTTAATAAAAATCATTGTAGATACTTCTGTCCTTTCTTACATTTTTATTCCTTCTCTACTTTGTGTAGTGGAATTAATATTTCTTTTCATGAAATTGCTTTAAAAACTCAGTAAATTTTAAATTTCTCTGAGATTAAAGGAACTTCCTGAAAATAACTCTAAAGCTCATCTAGAAACACAAATTTTCCTAAAAAAAAAAAAGAGAGTGGTATTGAGAAAGAATACGTTTTACCACTTATTAAAGATATATTACCCAATAACAACAGTTAAAATAGTGTGCTACTCTCCTAAGATGAGACAGAAAAATCTGTAAAATGATCAAGTGTATAAAAGGTGTTAGGATAAAAAATGGCATTCTAAATAAGTGGAAAAAGGCTGTAAATCATGTAAAAATGAATTAAGAAGAATAGTTACATCCTTTATATATAATAAATCATGATGAAATTTTAGTACTGAAAATTTATGTACAAATGAAAACGCTTAGGAACTAGAAAAAATCAGGGAATATTTATATAATCTTAAGGTGGGGAAGGCTAAAGTCAGACAATTCAATAAAAAATATAGAACATACTATTTAAAAAAGAAGTCTGAACTTCAAACAAAACAAAAAATACCAAACCAATGTGATAATTAATACTAAAGACAAATGACAAAAAGTAACTATAACACATGGGGCACCTGGGTGGCTCAGTCGGTTAAGTGTCTGACCAGCTCAGGTCATGATCTTGTGGTTCGTGAGTTCAAGCCCCACATCAGGCTCTGTGCTAATGGTTCAGAGCCCGGAACCTGCTTTGGATTCATGTCTCCCTCTCTCTGCCCCTCCCCTGCTCACACACACTTTCTCTCTCAAAAACAAATAAACATTAAAAAATAAATAAAATTATAAAAAAAAGTAACTGCAACACAGATGGCAGTTAAATGATTCGTATCTTCAATGTACAGTGTTTTTACATGTAGTTTAAAAAAGATGAAAATAGCAGAGGACCCAAATAACTCACAAAAAACACAAACGTCTAACAAACATATGAAAAAATGTGGAGACTCACCAATATTCAAAAATAAAACAATAAAATGCCACTTTTGCCTGTCAATTTTAACAAAGGTTTAAAAATACAACTTGGGGCGCCTGGGTGGCGCAGTCGGTTAAGCGTCCGACTTCAGCCAGGTCACGATCTCGCGGTCCGTGAGTTCGAGCCCTGCGTCGGGCTCTGGGCTGATGGCTCAGAGCCTGGAGCCTGTTTCCGATTCTGTGTCTCCCTCTCTCTCTGCCCCTCCCCCGTTCATGCTCTGTCTCTCTCTGTCCCAAAAATAAATAAACGTTGAAAAAAAAAAAATTAAAAATACAACTTAACTGAGGATTAGGGTGGATGGACACTTTCATGCATAGCTACTGGGAAGAAGATTGGTACAAGCTTTCCGGTAGGCCTCTGGGGATCTGATTCAAAAGCAAAGGCTTTAAAAATGTGTATAATCTTTGATCTAACAATTTTATTTCCAGGAATTTGGTTTGAGGAAATAAGGATAAGTACAAAGATTTGGCTAGAATTATGTTTATCACAGTGTTAATTTAAAATAGTAAAAGATGATAACCTATATACAATAGTGATTGGGTTACATAAACCACTGTTCATACATAAGATCAATTGCTACATGGTCACTAAAATGTTCCATAAAACCAATACCACCAGGTATTGACAAGGATATAGAACCAGAGGAACACTTATATGCAGATGGTGAGACTACTAATTGGCAAAACCACTTTGGAAAAACTACAGCAGTATCAGCTCAAGCTGAACACACACATCCCTAGGACCCAGTAGTTCCACTTCTAAGAGAATTGTACATATACTCTGCAGAAATGTGAACCTAAGTGCACCAAAAGACATGGACAAAAACATTCATAGTTGCACCATTCATAATAGCTCCAAAGTGAAAACAACCTAAATGTTTGTCAATAGTAGAATGGTGAAAGTTTATTTAAACAATAGAATACTATATTGCAGAGAAAATGAATGGACTATTATCACATACTACAACATGGATGAATCACACAAACAAAATGCTGAGCTAAGCAAGTCAGAGTACATACTGTCTGAGTTCATTTATATAACTGATGGTGACAGAAGTCAGGATAGTAGTTACCTTTGGGGATGTAGTGACTGCCAAAGAGTATGAAGAGGTTTCTGGGTGCTACTATTTTATATCTTGGTATGAAGAGAGTTACATGAGTATATTCACTTTATGACAACTTATTGCTCAGTACACTTACGATGTGTGCGCTTTTCCATATAGATACTATATTTCAGTAAATTTAGTTTAAAAAATTGATGTTCTACACAGGTTTCTCTTAAAAATATGATCCATAGATCTGCAAGACAATTGTGTGGGGTGCCTGTTAAAAAAATGCAGCCTTCTTAGGGGCTCCTGGATGGCTCAGTTGTTTAAGCGTCCAACTCTTGATTTTGGCTCAGCGTATGATCATGTGGTTAGTGAGTTCGAGCCCCGCATTGGGTACCACACTGACAATGTGGAACCTGCTTGGGATTCTCTTGTCTCTCTCTCTCCCTCTCTGCCCTTTCCCTGCTTGTGCTTTCTCTGTGTCTCAAAATAAATAAACTTAAAAAAAAAGTGCAGGTTTCTGGACTCCAGCACAAACTCAGTGAGTCAAATTCTCTGGGCCACATGATTCTCCATTTTAAACAAGCTCCCTGGATAATTCTTACGTAGGCTAAAGTTTGAGAGCCATTGTTGTGGAAAAATATTTAGCATCATGGAAAGCAGTAGTTAACAGTGGACTCTAGGGGCACCTGGGTGGCTTCAGTCAGTTAAGAGTCTGACTCTTGATTTTGGTTCAGGTCGTGATCTTCTCCTAGTCGTGGGATTGAGCCCTACATCGGGCTCTGTGCTGGGCATGGCACCTACTTAAGATTCTCTCTCTCTCCCTCTGTCCCTCCCCCTGCTCATGCACTCTCTCTCTAAAAAACAAAACAAAAACAAAAACAAGAAACAGTGGACTCTGAAGCCAAAATGCCTGGGCTCAAATCCAGCCTCTGCCATTGAACAGCTGTGTGACAACGAGGAAGATATTCCAGCTCTCTGGACCTAGGTTTCCTCAAGTAGTAAAATGAGAATAACAATAGTATTTTTTTCACATGGGTGTTATGAGGATTAAATGAGTTTATATGCAAAGTGCCCCGAATAGTGCCTGGCACATAGTAAACACTATATAAATGTTGAGATGAAATGAATGGGGAGGGTGGAAGGGAATGAGATGGAAGCAAATTAAGAAAAGGATATACAGGTGATCCGTGAACAATGCAGGGTTAGGGACACCAACCTCCCTGCACAGTTGAAAATCTGTGTATAACTTTTGACTCTCCTAAAACTTAACTGCCAATAGCCTAATGCTTGTTGGTTGGAAGCCTTACCGTTAACACAGTTGATTAACACATATTTTGTACATGTATTATATACCATATTCTTACAATAAACTAGAGAAAATATTATTAAAATCCTAAGGAAGAGAAAATACATTTAAAGTACTGCGCTGTATATTTATTAAAAATATCTGTATATAAGTAGACCCATGCATTCAAATTCTGTTTTCAAGGATCAAATGTACAGTGTAATTATAATTTTGTAAGAATATATAAATATAGGTGAATATATATACAAACATACACATACAAATGACTGGAAAGATACACGTTGAAGTGTTAATAGTATTATCTCTGGATTATGTGATTATTGATAATTTTTATTTTCTTTTTGCTTGTGTCATCTAATTTTCTATAATGAAAAATTTCTTTTGTTATAGGATAGAGTTTTTGAAAGTTAGTAACTTATGGTTTGATTTTATTATGCCCACATTTCTTAAGGTTCTCAACATTAATGCTGGATGAGACCTTGCTATAAGGAAAGAAATCCTTCATAGCAAATTGCACAAGATATTATAAATTTATTAACATGGGAGAGAGTGAGGCAGTCTCTACTTGCTCACTCAGGCACTGGAAAATGACCAAGACCATCTCGAAGCAGGTACACTTCCAGATTACATTATCTTCCTTGATTTATGATACGGTTATATAAATTGAGAATACTGTAAGTTGAAAACGCATTTGATACACCCAACCTACTGAACATAATGGTTTAGACTACCCTACCTTAAACATACTCAGAACACTTACATTAGCCGATAGTTAGGCAAAGTCATTTAACGCAAAGCCTATTTTATAACGGAGTGTTGATATCTCATGTAATTTATTAAATACTGTTCTGAAACCGAAAAACAGACTGGTTGTGTGGGTACAGAATGATTGTCAGTGTATCAGTTGTTCACCCTCGTGACCATTGTGGCTGCAGCTTACTCCCACTGCCCAGCATCACGGGAATATGGTATTGCATACTCCCATGCGCGCTGTATTACGTATCGCTAGCCTAGGAAAAGATGAAACTTAAAAATTCAAAGTATGGTTTCTATTGAATGTGTATTGCTTTCGCACTGTTGTAAAGCTGAAAAATCAGAAGTCAAAGGCCATCTGTATTTCCCTTGTTTCCAACTGTCAGGAAGGAGATATCTTTCAATGGAGGTTCATTACTATTGTTCTGGGAACTGATAGGCTCTCCCTGAATTTTCTACACTGGAATCACTTACTCTATGGTGTCTAGAAACACTTTGCCATATTTTAACTCAAGAGAGATACTGAGGGTGAGGCAGTCAACCCGTGGCACTAATATCACTGAGAAAAAACACAAAATTCAACTAGACTTTACTTACACAATCTTTTTATTTTCTTTTTCTTACCTCTTCTCTCCTTTCATTCTCCAGTTCTCCTCTCTTTTGCTTTTCTTCCTTTTAGTTTTACCTAGGCTTTAAGCTTGAATGTATGTGGCTCTAAAAGTATACTTTGGTCCTATTACCTTGGCTCTATACTTTGGCTCTGCTCTTGACTTTTGCTCTAGTGTGAAGAGGACTGGCAACTTGGAACTTCAATTCAACCCTCTTATTTTCCTCCTTTTTTAGATATAAATCCTGAGTTATGTCAACTCCTAAAATCAGTCCCCTTCACCAAATATTTGTAACATGTCAATATTTCTGAGTGGCTACTGGTAAAATACTCCTACTACATATTATAAAACCTGAAGCAGTCACTTCCAAATTTAGAAACTCAAAAAATGGACTTCAAACGAATAAGCAAACAATCAAAATGTTAGCCTGAATGGTGACGGTTCTTCAGCAGTACCATAAAAAATGAGTAACGATGCTAAGCAGTGTCTCATAAACAAACCTGTAAGTGAGATGAGGGATCAAAGATAGAAGGTATGACTCCAGGTTTCAGTTTAATATTTGGAGCAGTTCTGTCAAAATCTGTCTTCTTAAAGTGCCTTGAACACAACACGTCTCCTTTTTTAGGCTCCCAGATGCCTGCAGCATTCACATCAAGTCTTTTCATGGCTAATACCCATTTTCTTTTGACGTTTTCATCTGTGGGGAATCTAGAGAAAAACATATAAACAGTATCCTAATATTAAGCACTGTCAATATATACTTGAACTAAGGTTGTGACTAAATTGGTTCACTGAGGAGTTTGTTACTACTCTTGGGAAATGGACTATTCAGGAAGCCATCATGAATCAAGCTTTCAGAACTTTCAGTTTTAATAGATTTTTCCACCGATCATGCTGCAAACATATGGCCCTCATTTCAATTTTTCTCATATCATAAAGAAGAAAAGTTTCAAGGGATACTTCAACCTTACATTAAGATTCACAACTGGGGGATTTTCCTTCATCTATTTATGATAATACCATTTGGGACTTTTCCTATGTGAAGCCATACCCAGAACTGATCCCAGATGAACAGAGTACCTCATACTTTCATTCTTCTGTCAGCATCAGAAAGTTGCTTTGTACAGCATTTAACACACAACAGGTCTATAAATGCTTAGTGAATGAAGGCAGACAACAGCTGCAGAGTTTGGGGTTCTAGAGAAAAGAACTATTTTGAGAGATCTGGAAACCAATAACCATATCTTCTGTAATTTTCCAAGCTGATTCAAATCTTTTTTTTTTGGACTAAGGTGGGGTATACATACTCATTTTTTATTTCCTCATACCTAGCAAAGTACTTATCAGATCTTTCTCTAGCACATAGCACAGTGCCTGGCACAAAAGCAGCAAAATAAACTTCTAGCAAATGAATAATTATTAAAATTAGATCATCTTGACTTACCTGTAATACTGTTAAAGAACCCTTGGTCTGAACTTGTAATTTACATTTTTTCTCTACAACGTAAGTTTGATCTATTTCTAAATAGAAAGGTCAATATATTTGGGCAAAGATCCTTCCTTCAGATTGTAAACTCCATATAAACAAAACAATTTCTTTGAAGGTATGTTAAAACACAAAGTAACAATATTAACAAAAATGAGCTTGATATTTTTGTTTACTAGCCTTTGATACCTTGACAGGAATCTTCAACTTTTAAACTAAGTTATAAAAACGTAAATGTATCACTTCAAATTCACTTAAAAAGCTATTTATTTAAAAAAGCTTTGGGGGGGCGCCTGGGTGGCGCAGTCGGTTAAGCGTCCGACTTCAGCCAGGTCACGATCTCGCGGTCCGTGAGTTCGAGCCCCGCGTCAGGCTCTGGGCTGATGGCTCAGAGCCTGGAGCCTGTTTCCGATTCTGTGTCTCCCTCTCTCTCTGCCCCTCCCCCGTTCATGCTCTGTCTCTCTCTGTCCCAAAAATAAATAAACGTTGAAAAAAAAAAAAGCTTTGGGAACTAAAGGTCAAAACTGAAAAATTAAGTATAACTGTCTTTGGCTTTTTTAACAGAAGTACTTGGCTTAACTATGGCAAAATCTTACACGTGAAACGTCAGTCCTTTTAACTTGGAATTTGGCAAACAGCGGGAAGCACATCCAATGGCCGAGCAACATTTCACCATGATTTTAGCAACTCATAACAGAACTGAAAGAAAATTAAAACGGTAAGAGTTAGCAATTTCAAAGCTAAGGGGAACATGTTTACTTTTCCCAGCGTGTTTTGGGTGATGTGAAATCATGCTAGAAAGCCAAAGGCAAATATTTTCTTCCAACACTAACAGCTCTAAAAATTTTCCAGGGGCTTGCCTCTTCAGAAGGCCAATCATTTTTTCACTGCGCACCCCGAAGCGTCTGACTCAGTCTTGCAGGCTTGTACATTTCCCTTCCGCCTTTTTACAGGCACCATGCCACAAGGCCTTTGCACACGAACTCCTACTCATCTTTTTAGCTCACGTGTTGCTTCCCCAGGGAAACCTTCCTTGGCACCCAGATTAATCCGATCCCCTCCAGCATTAACTCTCATAGAACACACACTTCTTCCTAGCACTTCTCAAAGCTGTAATCTTCATTTATGTCAGTGATTCATTCTGTGATCAATGTCTTTCTCCTTTACCAGTCTGTGAGATCCAAGAGGGCATGGTGGGGCGTGTACTTTTTCTCACTTTTTGTCCCCATGCTTAGCTGGTGACTGGCATACAGGAAACGTCAATGCATATTTTGAAGGAATGACGAGCGACTAAAAGCAGCAGCTGCAAAAGCAGAGCGCGCCCGTACCCGCTCTGAGCTCGGAGGCCTGGCGGAGCTCCGCCCCTTTCTCGAGGCACCAGGCCGCCGCAAGGGGAGAGGGAGGGGCCGCCCTGTCACAGGTGCGGATGCGGCCGAAGAGCGTCCCTTTCTCAGGGGCCTCCCGGCGTCTCCGCGCCGCTGCGGTCCACCTCGCCCCGTACCACGCCCAGGGCTTGGGCGAGTAGCGATGGGGACTGGCGGGGTGGAAAGAAGAGGCAACCTAAGTTATTACCGTTAGCAGCGAAGTCAGCAACTGACGTCGACAGCAGAGATTGCGTTTCCCTTCACTTCCGCCCCGTCGCCCCGGGAACCGGAAATCCGGCTGCCCCGGGTCACGTGCTGAGCCGCCATATCAGCTCGGCTGGCTGCTGTGACCAAGAGGGGGTGCGCTAGTGACGCTACTTCTCTGGGCGTGGTTTTCATCCTGGGGGTAGGGTCCGTGGAGTTTGAGGGGAGATGGAGGAGATGGCGGCCTCGGCGCGGGAAGATGGCGCCCGCGGCCAAAAGCAAGGGCGGCGGGGCTGCAAGCACTATGACAGAGGATGTCTCCTGAAGGTGATGACTTCAATGGGCTCTTCCCATACAGGCTGCCGCCGGGTCGGGCTGGGGCGGAGTGGGCCAGGCGATTAGGCTTGGGCTGAAGTTAGAGGCTAAGCTGTTTGTCAGGATCCCTCCTCCACCTCGAACTGGGTTCCCGCTGTAGAGAACGTTTTGGCAGGGCGACCACAGGCCGCACCCGTACTCTTGTCTTACTTTGTAAGCAAAGTCCTTTTTGCTTGGGAAGAGCCGAGGCTTGCACATCAGTCGCTGTATCAACGGGTTTAGTCTTTTGCTACTGGAAGTAGACTGAGGCAGCGTCGGGCCTGGGCTGGCTTTTCCCCAGGATGACTTTCAGGTGTGTGATGAAGTAATGAAAGAGGAGTAAGCGAGTGGAGAATCGGAATACGATTTCAGCTACTGTAGTAACAGTTTTACCGCTCGCCAGCTTCATTTTAGAGTCGGTGAGTGAACCTCAGGCTGCCGAGGAGAAAATGCTTTTGTGACATGGAAAGCCAGCCGTGTGATTGCCACTAAATAGGAGATTATGTGTAGGAAAGTGCCTACTGTACATATATTCTTGTTTTTGCCGTTTACTTTGAGGAAAATTGCTGGTCACTCTAGAACTTTTTAAATGGGCACTCGCTCAGAGTTTCCTGATTTTGTTGTTGTTGCAAGAAGCAGTTTGAAGATTTTAAGAAAGCGTGAGCTTTGGAGTCCCACAGCCCTACCCACAAGTCATAGCGCTGCCCCTTGATAGCTCAGTGCTTTTGAGCAGGTGCTCCATTTGTACAGTAGGACTGATAGAGTTACTGTTTCATAAAAAAGTATGAGGCCTGTAAAGACCACTTAAAGCCTTCTTTTAGGCCAGGCTTGGTGAAGTTCCTCCACAGCACTGGATGAAGCTTTTTCAAAGTCATTCACCAAGTGTTGTGTAAGCAAATTGAAGGCTGTCCTTCTGATTCCATTTCCACTGACTGATATGTTGTTACTGTTTGAAACTTGATGATTAGAACTGAATTCAACATTTTGGCCCTTTCCCCCAAGAAACTACATAAATATGTCTGAGTTTCATAGAGTTTAGATACTTGACCCTGAGTATCAAATACTTTTTGCCCGCTCTTGCTCCTTCCTTAAATACTAGAAGCCAAGTGAAGAGTTTTAAGGAGGAAGTAATCAACTAAATCAAATGCTGTTGTTTGAGTAAGATAAGAACTGAAAATTGAACTTTAAATTGGATGAGGAGGTCCCTGGTGATCTTGACAAGAGAAGTTTCAGTGGAGAGATTGGGACAGAGCCTGATTGGAGTGGGTGAGAGAGAGAGAGAGAGTAGTTAAACTGGAAATCTTAAATTTTTTTTTAATGTTTATTTATTTCTGAGACAGAGACAGAGCATGAGTGGGGGAGGAGCAGAGAGAGAGGGAGACAGAATCAGAAGCAGGCTCCAGGCTCCGAGCTGTCAGCACACAGCCCAATGCCGGGCTCAAACCCACAAACCGTGAGATCATGACCTGAGCCACCCAGGTGCCCCTGGAAATAGTCTTTATAGACAATTCTTGGAGTTTTGTTGCGAAAGAGCGCAAAAAAACAAACCACCAAAAAAAAAAAAAAAAAAAACCAAACCCCAAAACAACAACTCTGGTTGCTGTGAGATTTAGAATCATGAGATTTTTTTTTTTTTTAATCTTTAAAATGGGAGGTATTGCAGCATGTTTTTGTACTCTTGGAAATGACTCAGTAAAGTGAGAACATTTTTAATGCAGGAGGGAAAGAGAAAACTGTAGGAGCACTTACTGCCCTTGAGTAATCAAAGGAAAGATGGGATCCAGTGCACAAGTGGAGGAGTTGGCCTTATGTAAAAACATGGAACAGAGGACAGAGTATTAGGTACATTTGCAAGTAGGTTGGTTGATAGAGTTTGTGGTAGGATGTTTTCTTTTGATTATTTCTATTTTCGTAGTGAAGTAAGCAAGGTATCAGCAGAGTGTAAGGGTGGAGGAAAAGCTGTAAAGAAAGAGATGTGAAATAATCACCCAGATTTTAGGTCCTAGATTGTAGAAGAATGAGGGAGTCAACTAGGGAAGTATAGTAAAAACTCATATTTTATTAGTGATTTTGACTTAGAAGTGAGACCAGTGGTCCCTTTTCTTCAGCTATATTAGCTGTTCCTATACAGGAGAGAATTGGATTTAACCAGACTTGGGGTTTTGGTTAGGTATGTAGAGGAAGAGAGAAGGAAGGAACTAGAGTATGTGCAAGGGAAGAATTGAAGTGAGTTGGGAAGAGAGGAAGTAGTGATTAGAGAATTGCATGCTTGAAATTAAGATAGAAACAAGATTCAGTTGCTTAGAGCAGTGGTTCTCAAAGTGTGGTGAATGGACCCCCCACCCTGTGATTCCTGAGGCCCTTTTAGGTCAAAACTACTTTCTAATACTAAGATGTATTCTTTCTCAGTGTATGCAAAAGTGGTGATTAAAATTGCTGGCACCCTAGCAAAATGAAGACAGTGGCACTGACCTGTGCTACACCTATAATTAAAAAAAAAAAAAAAAAAGCCAGTTTCACTTAAGAATGTCATTGATAAAATTGTATAAAATCTCAGCTCTTGAATACATGTCTTTTTACATGTTTTTTACATGTTTGATGAAATGGGATGTTTTCATCAAGAACTTCTGCAAACTAAAATTAGATGGTCATTGTGAGGAAAGTTCTTATGCAATTGGATTGTGCACTGAACTAGTAGCTTTCTTGTGGAACATTTCTTACTTGAAATCTAGCTTTTCAAATTTGAGTATTTGGTGGACATTTTTTTGAAAAGGAGAGAAGTGAAACTCATTGCAAGGAAGATCATTGACAGTAATAAAATTCAAGCTGTCATGTGAAAATTAGAATTAAAATTAAAAAAAATTTTTTTTTAATGTTTATTTATTTTTGAAGGAGAGAGAGACAGAGTGTGAGTGGGGGAGGGGCAGAGAGAGAGAGACACACACACACAGAATCTGAAGCAGGCTCCAGGCTCTGAGCTGTCAGCACAGAGCCTTACACGGGGCTTGAACTCACAAACCACAAGATCATGACCTGAGCTGAAGTTGGACTCTCAACCGACTGAGCCACCCAGGTGCCCCTAAAACTTTTTTAAATGTTTGTTTTTGAGAGAGAGAGACACAGAGTGTGAGTGGGGGAGGGACAGAGAGAGAGAGAGGGAGACACAGAATCCAAAGCAGGCTCCCGGATCTGAGCTGTCAGCACATAGACCGACGCGGGGCTCAAACTAATGGACCGCAAGATCGTGACCTGAGCCTAAGTTGGATACTTAACGGACCGAGCCACCCAGGTGCCCCAAAATTAGAATTTTGGAAAACTTGGATTATTCTCTGTAAGCTTGAAAGTGTCCCGGTACCTAAAGACTTTTCTGATGAGATCGGTAGTGATATTAACAAGCACGATTTTTTTTTTTTTATCTTGCATGGAAAATTTGTGAACATTTGAAAGAGCTATAGAACTCAGTGAACTGATATTTTCCAAATGACCAATGCGTGGGTAAAAGATCCATTCAGAGTGCAAGATAGATCAATGGATTTTGACGTAGCGGAGAAAAGTTCACATACAATTTCAGAGTCCGTGTTACAACTAATGATTTATGAATTGTTGAGTTTTGTTGTAGTATCAGAGATGAGTATTCTTGCAAAGGCTGTTAAAATACTCCTTTTTCCAACTACATATCTGTGGAAGGCCAAAGTTTCTTCATATACTTAAACCGAATACAGAAGCAGAAATGAGAATTCATTTATTTTGGGAGAAAGTAGTTATTTCATTAAAATAATGTTATTTATGTTAACATGTAATGGGTTCATTACTATTATTTTTAAAATAAGTAATAAATATTTAAAAAACCTTTCAATTTTATAATATGGTGTCAGATATAATTCACATAATCAAAAGCTCTTTGAGATTATCAGTAATTTTTTTAAAGTTTATTTCGAGAGACTGAGACAGCACGAGTGGGGGAGTGGCAGAGAGGGAGGGAGACAGAAAATCCCAAGCAGGCTCCACACTATCAGCGACCCAAAGTAGGGGTGGTAGGGTGCTCGAACTCACAAAACAGTGAGATTGTGACCTGAGCTGAAACCAAGAGTCAGATAGATGCTTAGCAGACAGAGCCACCCAGACACCCAGATCCTCAATAATTTTTAAGAGTGTAAAGAGGTCCTGAGACCAAAACATTTGAGAACCACTGTTCTTTGGTATGACCTTGAGAATATGTGGCTGAGGAGGGTTGGAGGACAAGGTCATTGGAAGTAAGAAAGTCAAGGAATTGAGAGTTCATGGTATTGGAAGGGTTATAGTGGTGGATGTGCAGATCACTAAGATGTAGGACAAGAGTAGTGTTGGGAGAGAAAGGGTACCAGTTAAGTGTTAAAATCTTTAAGGAATGAACTGTATTGTGGTAAATTATGGTGTAAGATCTTCAGAAATGAGTGGATCTGGAAGGTCACAGTATACTGGAAACTATGGGGTGAGCTTACTGGCTTGGAAACTTTTTTTGGTGTACTATACTATTTAGGATAAAGCTAAGTTACTAATGGTAACAAAAAGGCCCAACAGTAATGTAGGTTAAAGAATAGAATTTATTTCTTCCCACCTAACAATTTCAAGGTTAATTATCCAGTTTGGTAATAAGACTGTTCCACATGATCACTTCAGGACAAGTTTTCCCCGCTGTATTTTGCCCTGCTTTAGGGCAGTCAGCAGGTGGATTGCTGCTATGTCCAGGTTTCATCTGATGGAAAGGAGAAAGGGAGCGTGGAGGAGGAGGCATGCCCAGTTTCATAATACTCAGGCCCAAGAGTGGCACTGATTTCTGCTTGTATTCTTTTGGTAAGAACTTAGTCATTTGGCCACAGCTGAAATCAAAGAAAGCTGGGAACTGTAATAAAGCTGGGCAATTGTGTCTGGGAAGGAGAGAATAGATTTTGCTAGTCTGCCACTCTTGAAAACAACGACTATCTCTTACATTTATTGCATCCTCTAAAATATCAAGCATATAGTTGATGATTAATAAACACAAGCAAATTAAAATATATATAATCTTTATGATATTTAATGTTTAAGGGGTTAAGTAGGTAAGTGAATTTATCTGGAAATGTCTAAGAAGAAATTGCCTGCCTGCTTTTAAGGCTGAGAATGAGTTTAGGGTATTGTGAGATTAGTTCTTCAGTCTAGGGATTTCCATTCTTCATGATTCCTTTATCTTTAAGGACCAGATTATGTTCAACTTAATACAGACATAGATGTTGAAGGGAATAATTAAAATATGCTAAGAAACAGTGAAAAGTTATGTTTAAAATTAGTTTACAAACGAATCCATTGGTTGTATTCTTTGACCTTGTTCCAGGAGGAGGAGGAAGAAAATTTTTTTTTTTTTTTTTTGTATTGCAAACTTGTTTTTCTCTTTTTATAACTTTTTTTCCCCCTTGGGCATTAGGCACCTTGTTGTGACAAACTTTATACTTGTCGGTTGTGTCATGATAACAATGAAGATCATCAGCTAGATCGCTTTAAAGTAAAGGAAGTGCAGTGCATAAACTGTGAAAAAATCCAACACGTAAGATTTTACCACATTTCTATTTTCTTTTTAAATAATGTTAAGGTGGCTTAAAAAAAATTGGTATTGCAAGTGACTTCTTTAATTCTAAGCAATATCTTTGATTTAAATGTTTAAAACCTTGTAAAAATCTGCATATACTGTAACAAACTGGATATTTAAATGATAATACAAAATGTTTTGATAAATTTAGTCCAATTTTTAATTACATGTATCTGTTTTAGGCCCAACAGACTTGTGAAGAATGTAGCACATTGTTTGGAGAATATTATTGCAGTATATGCCATCTTTTTGACAAAGACAAGAAGCAGTATCATTGTGAAAACTGTGGAATTTGTAGGTACTGTATGTAAAATGTTCTTTTCCTATTCTAATGTACCTGGGCAATAATAGTTTTTAAAATCTTTATTGGGATATAACTTGCATCTAATAAAATGCCTTTGATTTAAATGTCTAGTAAGTTTGACAAATATATATAGCTGTGTTACTAATACAGTCAGGATAAAAAACATTTCCGTTATTCTGAAAAATATCTTCATGCCTCTTTTGTAGTAATCATTTAATTAGCCCATCAACTATTGTGTGGCTATTTAAATTGTAACTTTTGGATGTAAAATATGCTTTTATATACTGTGTTTTGTGGGCAGCTGAAATAGAAAATTAGGGTAGAGTTTTCTTTTTTTTTTACAATTAGTTTTTAAAAACATTATCAGAAAGTATAGGATGATTTTATAAAAATTGGAAAATATGAGAAAGTAGAAAGAATAAAAATAAGCTACAGTCCAGTCTCCCACTGACAAGCTACTACAGACATGTTGTCATATAGGAATTTTTTTCTTTCCAAAAATTTTTGAGCATTACATACAAAAACATATATGTAACGTTGTGTACATTTTAAACTATACTTTCTAAAAAAACGTTTATTTTGAGAGACAGCGTGCATATGCAGTCCCAAGCAAGCTCAGCACTGTCAGTGCAGGGCCCAATGTGGGGCTTGATCCCACAAACCATAAGACCTTGACCTGTGCTGAACTCAAGAGTCAGATCCTTAACCGTCTGAGCCTCCCAGGCACCCCTGTTGTAAACTATACTAATACAATAACTCAGCCACTCAATTTAAGAAATAGAATGTTTCCAGGGCACCTGGGTGGCTCAGTTGGTTAAGCGTCTTGACTCTTTATCTCAGCTCAGGTCTTGATCTCCTGGGTGGCTCAGTTGGTTAAGCATCTTGACTCTTTATCTCAGCTCAGGTCTTGATCTCGTGGTGAGTTCAAGCCCTGCGTTGGGGTTCTGTGCTGGGCAAGAAGCCTACTTAACAAAAGAAAACTGTTACCAATACTGTAGAAGTTCCAGGTGTTCCATATCAGTCTTCTTCCATAACCACTGTCTAGAATATTTTAAATCACTTGCTTTTATGTAGTTTGTTTTTAAGGAAGGATAACAAACATACCAAAAGATGTAGAAGTCATAAACAATCTTATGAATTTACTTATGAAAACATTTTTTTAATCACTACCCAGATCAAAAAATGGAATGTTCATAGCACTGTAGTAGCCTCTCTCATGCCCCCTACAAGTCAATAAATACACTCCTCTGAGGGTAACTACTCTCTTGAGCTTTGGGGATCCTATAGTAAATGCTCTTTTGTGTTTTGTTTTATATATATATATATTTTTTAACGTTTATTTATTTTTGAGATAGAGAGAGACAGAGCATGAACGGGGGAGGAGCAGAGAGAGAGGGAGACACAGAATCGGAACCAGGATCCAGGCTCTGGGCCATCAGCCCAGAGCCCGACGCGGGGCTTGAACTCACGGACCGTGAGATCGTGACCTGAGCTGAAGTCGGACGCTTAACCGACTGAGCCACCCAGGCGCCCCTGTTTTATATATTTTAAGGTGTTAATGTATTTTATGTATTTACATAGAATTGTTCTGTTTTCCTTTGTGATTGATTTATCATTGTCTCTTTTTATCTTTAGTTATATTTTCTGCCTTAAGAGCTACTGTATCTGTATCAGCTTTCTTTTGATTAGTTTTTGCATGTATGTCTCTTTTCATTCATTCATTCATTCTTGAGAGACCAAGGGAGAGTGAGGGAGGGGCAGAAAGAGGGAGACAGGATCCAAAGTGGGCTCTTGCAGACAACAGAGAGCCCGATGCGGGGATCAGAGTCACAAACCAGGAGATCATGACTCGAGCTGAAGCTGGACACTTCACCGACTGAGCCACTCAGGTGCCCCCCTTTTTATTTTTTTATCCCAAACATTTTGTATGCTTACATTTAAGGCATGTAGCTTGTATGCAGAATGTAGTTGAATTTTTTATTCAGTTTAATGAAAGCTGTCTTTTAGTTAGCATATTTAGTCTTATTAATATAATTGTATATATAAATTTTAAATGTACAATTTTACAGTTTAGTCGACAAGTTTAGTATTTTCTATCCCCTTAGTATTTATCTGTCTTTTTTTCCGTCTCCTCGCTTGCCTTCTTATGGATTAATCGGCAATTTTTCTATTTTTTAAATATTTTTTAAAGTTTATTGTTTTATTTTGAGGGAGAATGTGAGCAGGGGTGGAGCAGGGAGGGAGGGAGGAATTAGAGAGAGAGAGAGAGAGAGAGAGAGAGAGAATGAATCCCAAGCAGGCTCTGCACTGTCAGTGCAGAGCATGATGTGGGCTTGAACCCTCAAACCATGAGATCATGTCCTGAGCTGAAATCAAGAGTTGGCCACTTAACCGACTGAGCCACCCAGATGCCCCGTGTTTTAAGTTTCATTTTTATTCTCTATAAACTTATTAGAGATATATTCTTCCATTATTCTCTTGGTAGTTATCTTAGAAATTATACGTCCTTGGCTTACTAGAGTAATGCATTTATCATTTCTGGACAGTGTAAGAACCTTAACTAAGAGGCTTTACGTGTACTTGTCATGTCTTTTAATCTACGATATTTTAAACTCTGTAAGACATTGTTTCAAACAGTATTCTCTTACATTTACCTACATATTTACCATTTCTGTTGCCTTCTTGCCTGTCTGCATTTCTTTCATCTTCAGGATTATTTTCCTTTGGCTTCAGGAATTCTTTTTATTAATACTTCCAGTGAGGCTCTGCTGGTGACAGATTCCGTCAGTTTTTCGTCTCTCTGAAAATGTCTTTATTTTCATTTTAAAATTTTGTCTTTGCTGAGTATAGAATTACTTTCTTTTTGCACTTTAAAAATATTCTGGTGCCATGGTTTCTGTTTCAGAAATAGCCTGTCAGGATTATTAGTGCCTCTTTGAGGGCAATCTTTTATCCCCCTCTTAATGTTTTCAGGTTTTTTTTTTTTAACGTTTATTTATTTTTGAGAGAGAGAGAGAGAGCCTGCGCGAACGAGCAGGGGAGGGACAGAGAAAGAGGTATACAGAATCGTAAGCAGGCTTCAGGCTCTGAGCTGTCACCACAGAGCCTGATGCGGGGCTCAAACCCACGAACCATGACATCGTGACCTGAGCCGAAGTTGGACGCTCAACCGACTGAGCCACCCAGGTGCCCCCCTCAGGTTGTTGGTTTTTAGTTTTTCCATGATGTGTCCAGGTGTGTGAGATACTTATCTGGCTGGCAGTTTGTAGAATTTCTTAAATCTATGGCTTGATGTCTTCTGTTAGTTTTGAAATATTCTTGGCCAGTGTTTCTTCAGATAATGTTTCTGCCTCTTGCTCTTGGCCCCTTCTGGGACTTTAGGTGTAGACCTTTTCACTGTCCCATATGTCTCTTACATTTTTCTTTTTTTCTGTATTTATCTCTTGTCCCTTCATGCTTAAATTGGCTAGTTCCTACTGATGTGTCTGTCATACTGTGTTGAATCTGCTATTTAACCTGTTGAGTTTTTAATTTTAGGGTTTTTTTTCTTAAAATTATAGAATTTACATTGAATTTCCCACCCCACCCCCACCCCTGTCCTTTGTAGTTTTAATTTTTTCAGGTGAAAAAAATTTTTTTTTCTTCTTTCAACATATTAATCACTGGTCATTTAAAGGCAGGGTCTGGGGGCGCCTGGGTGGCGCAGTCGGTTAAGCGTCCGACTTCAGCCAGGTCACGATCTCGCGGTCCGTGAGTTCGAGCCCCGCGTCGGGCTCTGGGCTGATGGCTCAGAGCCTGGAGCCTGTTTCCGATGCTGTGTCTCCCTCTCTCTCTGCCCCTCCCCCGTTCATGCTCTGTCTCTCTCTGTCCCAAAAATAAATAAACGTTGGAAAAAAAAAAAAAAATAAAGGCAGGGTCTGATAACTCCAATATGTTGATTATTTGTGGATCAGTTCTGTTTTCTGTTTTTCCTCCTTTGGTGTTTGGTTCTTTAGTTCTGCCTTTTGGCATGCTTGATATTGTTTTTAGTTGGTTGTTGGACAAAATTGAATGCTATTTATTATTCTCCAAAGAGAATTTTCTTTTGGCAAGCAGTTCATGTAGAGCCAGATCCTTCTAATCCAGTTAAAGATTGAGATGATTATGGGATGCCTGGGTGGCTCAGTTGGTTAAGTGTCCCGACTTGCTCAGGTCATGATCTCATGGTTTGTGAATTCGAGCCCCACATTGGGCCCTGTGCTGACAGCTCAGAGCCTGGAACCTGCTTTGGATTCTGTGTCTTCCTCTCTCTCTGCCCCTCCCCTGCTTGTACTCTATCTCTCTCAAAAATAAACATTAAAAAATAAATAAGTAAAGATTGAGATGATTAGAGGCCAAGTTTTATTTAATTTCCTGTTCTTTTTTGTTTTCCCTAACACAGGCTCCTAGCACATGTTTCCTCAGGGGTCTTGATTTAAAGTTTATCAGGGCAACTCTTGTAATGGGATCTGGGCTCCCAGTTTTTTGCCTCCCTAGCCGAGAAATTGCCAGAGGGTTTGCGTGGTTTCATATCCTCTTACCTGCTGCTTGCTGCTTAGCTTGTTTGCTTCTGACAGTATAGTTTAGGATCTGCAAGTCCCCCAAGGAGGATGAAGCAGGGACTGTTGGATTTTTCTCAGTGTATTTCCCTTCTGTCTGGAATATTGACCCTTTAAGCCCTTTGTTGTTTTTTTTTTTTTTTTTTTTTTTTTTTTTTACTGCTTTTAAATTGCTTGTTTTCTTTGAATCCAGACTTTGTAGTTCTCAGTGGGAGCTTTGGTCCTGTACAAGCTATTGTATCCATTGTGGAGTGGAAGTTTACAATATATGTTTAGTTTTGCTTATTTTTTTTAACTCATGCTATGTTTATTTTTCTGTGGCTTTTTTTTTTTTTTTTTTTGAAACAGAGCCTTGTTTCTAGGGTTTCTCCTATTTGATTCATGAGCTCCAGTTGATTTTCACTGCTGTACAGAATTATTTTGTATGCCAGATCTGCACACAGCTTTTAATTACCACTATTACAATAAAGGAATCAATAAATTTTATAGTTAATTTGTTGACTCAAGTTGTTGAGACTGCAGGATACATATCTCATACTACCCTGTATACATTAAGCTTTGTGAAGTTAAGATATTTTCAAATTTTAAATTCTTATACCTGGTAATATTAAGCTTCATGAGATCAAGGTATTTTCAAAAGTTTAAATTTTTATACCTGAGAGTACCACGTACACAGTGTGTGCCCGTAATGTGTAGGCTGTGCATCTTAAGCAGAATGTTTTTGGTGTTATGATTCCTTTCTGTATGTGAGGAAAATTTGTCATCAACATTTACCGTCTAAGTATGTTTTTAAAACCTTTTAAAATAACAGAATAAATATTTTGTTATATATATTATTATGAATGATAGAAGTAAGAATAAAGGCGGTAAAAAACAACTTCATTGGAAATTTTAATAAGAATTTAAACATTGTAAATCCAAATTTTGATTCCATATTTTTCTAGTTTTGAAAAGATATGTACTAAATTTGACAATATCCCTTGACTGTAACTATTCACTGGTCACTTGTCATGAATCTGGCACATGCCTATCTTGTTAATAACTGATTCTAGGTTTTAGATATAGTTCTAATAGGTTCTAGCTTGTAATTACTTTTGGTTCTTCTTACACTTGTACCATCAGAATGTAATATTGATTCCAGATCTCAGATACATCACTAGTAAGATTCTGGCTTATCCTTACTTGTGTCTATGCATTGCCAAATTCAGTGTTTTTGAAACCTTGTATTTAAAGGTGGCCATCATTTTAGTTCCAATATAACAAAATATTTTTTATTTTTAGATTTATAAATCCCTACTAGAATGTCAGTCCTGTGAATTTTTTCAATTTTTACATCATCTATTCTCTTCCAAATACTTTAGGCACATACTTCAACATTTGTCCATTTTACTCAGCCATACTGAGTAAATTTTGGTGTACGAACATAATAAAAGATGGAAGAACACTGTCACACATCTTTTTAGCAAAATGGGATGGTTTAGGTTCATGTAACAAAATACTGTGAATTGAAGTCCTTATTGAATGACTAGATGAAGAATCCATGTTTGTTTGTTTTTTTCATTTGAAATACATTGTTCATTTTTTTTTGAGTGAGGCCATTCATCTATGGTATGTGTTTTAAAGGATTGTTATCACTTCAAGTAGGTATTTTAGGTGGCATTATGTCTGTTGTCATTGCTCAAAAATATTTGAAACATCTTTTTTTAAAAAAATATTTATTTTTGAGAGAAACAGAGTGTGTGAGTTGGGGAGGGGCAGAGAGAGGGAGACACAGAGTCTGAAGCAGGCTCCAGTCTCTGAGCTGTCAGCACAGAGTCCGACATAGGGCTTGAACTTTATAAACTGCAATGTCATGACCTGAGCTGAAGTCTGAGGCTTAACTGAATGAGCCACTCAGGCGCCCACCCGTCTTTGAAACATCTTTGTACAGTTCTTTCAGAGTGCCAGTGGCACACTGAAAATTCAACCCCCCCTCCGGGGATTTTCAGAGCTGTTCATCTTCATTTTTTTTTTCAGATTGTTAAAAGATATTGGGAGCAAACTCTATTAAATAAGATTGGCATATACTGTGTTTAGTCAGAAATGACATATGACCATCAGATAATGACTATTTTTTTAAACAACAAAAATATCAAAAGACAGGTTAAAAAATGTTTTTGCAGTCAAATGCTCTACCACTGAGCTATAGCCCCTAAAAAATGTTTTTGCAATAACAGTGTTTTTGGAAACTCTACCCTCTCATGGTAACATTAAAAAAAATCATGTCATTTGAATGTATGAGTTCTTATATATTTGCATAAATAACAATCTTTTCACTTTGTAGCTAACCTTCTTTGATAATCTTTTACAGTGAGTCCTCTTTTGGATATTAAAGACAAGTATTTTTTGTCTTCAGTATATTATGAAATTCAGTTATTGCTTTTAGTTTATTAAACAAAGCTGCAAGGCAAGGGTGATCTGATTTCTCGTGCTTGGCGCTTAAGGCACCTCTAGGCTTGGCTCTGGTCTGGAGGTATGAGCTTGACGATTATTGTCTTTAGGCAGTAATCACTGTAAGGAAATCAGTACTGCTTAGAGTTAGTGATATGTTATTCCTGATTTTATATTTTAAAATAGCATCATGATAGTTAGGTAATCTTTTGAGTGTGGCGGTAATTCTCTTAAAGAGTGATGTGCCCTAAAAGATAGGATTTCAGTTTTTCTTTAATTAGGGGCAGACATCCAATACTGAATTTTTTGGCAGAAGGTACATATATCCTTACTGAAATGTACTAGAATGAGCTTTTTTTTTTTTTTTAATAAATGGGGCAATAAAATTTCTTAGTGTTATTAGATAAGCACCATGATACTTACCATGAGAGTATGATATAACAGATGTGGTTTTGGTGTTCTGATTTCTGATCTAAAAAAATGTTTCATCCCTTTGACTATATAATTCCATTTTTAGGAGATTATCCCAAGGAAATAGAGATATGTACCAAGATTTCTGTGTAGTATAAGTCTTGTACCAATAAGTATAATAGTGAAAAATGAAAAACAACCTGTATGTTTGGGAGATTGTTAATTTGCAAGCCCATATCAAAAGTAATGCTCTTAAATGATATTTAGGGATTGGGAAATGATTCATAAAAATTATCTGTCAGCATATTATACATACCAAAATATTAGCAATAGTTATCCATGAGTGCTGTGATCATGAGTGATTTAAGGTATTTGTTGGTATATTTGTTGGTTCATGTTCTTCTGGGTTTTATATGTTTTAAATAATGAGGATTACTTTTAAAGTTTAAGAAGATATAAGTTTGTAACTACATTTGGGGAAATATAACATCTAATAAGATGATGCTGTAAGAGAAGGATGTGCATTTTCACATTTCTGCAAATTATTAAATAAGCATCAGACCAATCTTTGTCATGTGTAGAGCACTAGAGTATAGAAGGCATGATTCTTGTTCTTAAATTTCTATTCTGTTTGTGGAAGAATGGGCTTAATAAGCAATCACTGCTAGAGAGTTTGTCCGATTAGAGGGATTGGAGTGGTCTTAATTTTAGGAATGTTTCAGTAAAGTTTTAACAGAGATAGGCCGAGGCTGAATAGATCAGAATGGTCTGGGTAGAAATAAATAAATAGCCAAGCCTAAGAAATATACACAATGGAATACTACGTGGCAATGAGAAAAAATGAAATATGGCCTTTTGTAGCAACGTGGATGGAACTGGAGAGTGTAATGCTAAGTGAAATAAGCCATACAGAGAAAGACAGATACCATATGGTTTCACTCTTATGTGGATCCTGAGAAACTTAACAGGAACCCATGGGGGAGGGGAAGGAAAAAAAAAAAAAAGACGTTAGAGTGGGAGAGAGCCAAAGCATAAGAGACTGTTAAAAACTGAGAACAAACTGAGGGTTGATGGGGGGTGGGAGGGAGGGGAGGGTGGGTGATGGGTATTGAGGAGGGCACCTTTTGGGATGAGCACTGGGTGTTGTATGGAAACCAATTTGTCAATAAATTTCATATATATAAAAAAATAAATAAATAAAATAAAACAAAAAAAAATAAAAATAAAAAAAAGTAAATAAATAATCAAATAAATTGATTTTACCAAAAAAAAAAGAAAAGGCAGTGAAAGGATGGAGTGAGGGGGTGGGACAGATAGAGACTGGAGTTGAGGATGGAAGTGAAAAGGTTATATTATTTAGAGTAGTTATTTTAAACGGAAGCAAATCTAGTTAGTCCCCGCCACCGTTTTAAAGAAAAGAATAAAAAAGAGATAAATACATGGTAAGGATAAGTACTGTTATGTGGAACTCTCATTAGCATTTTGAGTGTGTGTGTATATGTGTAAATGAAGGGAGAACTGGGTCAAGATGTAAAAATATTTACTGTGTGTTGAGGTGAAGTTTGAGAGACACTGCTGCAGAGTCTGCCAGGTCACCTCTAACTGTGACTATGTACTGACGCCAAGTTGACTGTTTTTGTTTAAACGGAGTCTCCTGGTTTTTGTATGTTTGAAACCTCTTCATTTTACTTTCATTTTTGAAAGATATTTTTGTCGGATATAGAATTCTAGGCTGACCGAATGTTGCTCTGCCGTATTTTGTGGGTATACATTCTGCATTGTTCCCAGTGAGAGATCTGGTGTCATCCTCTTTTTGTTCCACTATAAAGTCTTCCCCCCCCCCCCCCCCCCCCCCCGGCTGCTTTTAAGATTTTATCTTTGGTTTTGAGCAGTTTGATTATGATGATCCATGATAGAGTTTTTTTTCATGTTGCTTGTGTTTAGGGTTTGTTGAGCTTTCCTTTTAAGGATGTAACACAGAATTTTCGTTTATCTCTTCTGTTCACAACCTCCAGAGAAGTTGCAAGTAGTCTTTATTCAGGACAGCCCTGTGCCTGAGTGTTCTGTTGTTGTGTAAGAAGGGGAAAATAAAAATTTGGGGACAACTAGCAATTTCTCTTTATCATATCTCTTTACATTTCAAATGGATAAAAGAAAAATATAAAAATTAAAAGCCATAAGTATTAGAGGTATATATATATTTATGACCTAGAGGTTTCAAAAGTCTTTCCTAAATAAGAGATAGAAGCATAAGCCATAAAAGAAAATATCAATGGCTTTTTAATACATAGAATTAAAATGGCTGTATGACAAAATATGTAAATCAAGATAATCTTGGTCACACACCAGAAAATTGTAAGTATACAAATGAAAAAGGTTAATATTCAGGATATATAAACAGCTGCTTTAAAATGGTAAAAGACAAATACCCTAGCAGAAGAATGAAAAGAGCACATGGACAGGCAATCTACAGTAGAAATCCACATGGTTCATAAACATTAAAATATATTTCCTGTCTCATAATCTGAGAAACGCAAATTAAAATGACGTCTTGTATTTGTCTATCATATAGGTAACCAGTGTTCAGTAGGGTGCAGGGAATGCAGTCATACATGGTTAGTGCGGGTATAATTTAGTATTGTCTTTTTGGAGGTCGTTTTGTCAGTATCAAAACCAGTGGTGCAGTACCCTCAGTACCCATAGTTTAACTTTTAGAAATCTTATAAAAGATTATCAACAGATAGACTAAGTGATGTTTGTATAAAGATAGGTATTTTATATCATCGTATTAACTAAAGATAGTAAATTATATAAGGGAATACTTTAAAAAATATGGTCTATCCATACTATGTAATACTATGTAATTATGAAGAGGAATGAAGTGGTTCTATATAGACAGACATAGAATAATCTTCAGGATATGTTGTTAAGTGAAGAAAAAGTCAGAGAACAGGATATAGAGAAAGAATCCATTTATGTAAAAAATAAAGCCCAAAGGGTGTGTGTGTGTGTAGATTTTTGTAGGAAAAAAGACTTGGATAGATACCATTCTGTAAAAATGAATCTAATCTTTTGACTTTCACATGTATTTTTAGGATTGGTCCAAAGGAAGATTTTTTCCATTGTTTGAAATGTAACTTATGTCTAGCTATGAATCTCCAAGGAAAGCACAAGGTATATAACTAAGTTTGTGTAATTTAAAAAATATTGTATTGTGTTTGAAAACTAGCTTAAATCCTAATATGTTTGGAAGCATGCTAATTTCAGATATTACCAAGTACAACTCTGTTGCTTTTTATTCTTAAGCAGTATTAAGTAGGTGTCCTCAGATCTATGCCTCAGAATATCTGATCTACAGTTCTTTTTCTTCTTCATAGTGTGTAAGAATACTTATATCAGTTATTAGCATACTGTTGACAATTTCTAAGTAAGTTAGTAATGGATTCTTCTCATTGATACTGGTTTTAAGAATAAGTGAAAATGCACAGTACAGAAGAAATAGCAATGTAACAGCATTCCAAGAAAATTCAGAAAATATTTTTGGGTTTTCTTTCATAGTTAGAAATATTTTTAATTTGGATATAGTAATTATATCATGATACCAGTTCCTTTAAAATTATTTTTCATTATTTAGAAAAAAATCTAATAAACATCACAGAACAGAGAGACTAATGATTTTTAAAATTTAAAAAATTTTAATTCCAGTATAGTTAACATTAATGAGGGTTTTTTAAAAATAGGTACTAGATAATAACTAGCCTAAAATAGTCAAGTATTAAGATAAATTGAGATGAATAATGAACATTTGGGATATGGTGACAATGAATAAGGGAAAAAGAATGGGGCTGAGTAAAGACTCCCAAGGTTTTTAGCCCTTGCTTTTAAGGTACTGGATAAATAGATTGTAAATTTGCTGGAGATAAAAGATTGAGTTTGGTTTTACAGATTTGAGTTGGGGTGATAGCCGTGTTATCTTTCAAAAGCTATATACACATTTTCTCTTGTGGTATCTTTGTCTTGTTTCTCAGTTATTTCTTATTGTCTGTATTTTAGTAAATGGTCCTATCATGTACTCAGGTGCTTACTTAAAAAACCTGGGCATCATCCATGGCGTGGCGCTTCCCCTTACCTTCCCCCATTTAATCATACACTGTCTTGTCAAGTTAGGAACTCTGACACTGGAGGCTGCCTGTTGGAGTTCAAAAACCGTTCCACTTCTTATTGGCAAATGACTTTGGAAGTTATTTAGCTTCTCTAGGCCTCAAATACCTCATCTGTAAAATGGGGTAATGTACCTGTTTCATTTAGAGTTGTGGGACTTAACTGAGCTAATGCAGGTAATGTACTTAGTATATGACATGTAGTAAATTTCAAGAATATGAACTCTTACCATTATCGATATTATTAAGTAGTTTACTTTGGAGCAAAACACATATAAAATAGATTCCAAAAGTTATTGTCTCTGCATCTTTGGTAAATCTTGATTCACTGATTTTCCTTATGTGTAAAATGAAGATAATTTGAACAATTAAGATATACTGAGCAATTTCATTGTTTCAGGTAATGTGCAAAGCCTGAAATAGTTATGTGAGTTAGCTGTTCAGTTCTTATCTGACATATAAGAAACATGTATTGTTAATTATTATCTTTAGTAAGTTAGTAGTGTTGTTTCCTTTATTGTTTTTATTAGTAAATCTGTTTGTCATTTCCATTTAGTTAAGTTTTTAGTAATTTGAGTTTTTCTTTTAAACAGTGTATTGAAAATGTTTCCCGGCAGAATTGTCCAATATGTTTGGAGGTAAGCTTAAAATATCATTTGCTTTGGAAATATTCCCTGTTGAATTTAAGATATGTGGATGTTTATATTGTCTTCATGCAGGCACTAACATTTATTTCCTTTACAGGACATTCACACATCCCGTGTTGTTGCTCATGTCTTGCCGTGTGGACATCTTTTACATAGGTAAAGGAATTTTGTGTTTTTTCTCTCAAAATTGAAAATAGTGGAGATAGTTTTTGTTTTACTGAAACAATGTTATATATTTTTTTCAGAACGTGTTATGAAGAAATGTTGAAAGAGTGAGTGTTTGATGGGATTTTTAAAAATTAATTATTGTAAGATGCTGATTTATTATTTTTTCGGGGATGTGGAAGTGGGCCAGCTCTGTTCCTCACACTGTGTTGGGTGTGACATATTTATGTTGAGATGGGCAGGGTAAATGCATAGTGGTAAACTGGGCAAAGCGTCTTGTGTATGTAGGACTGCACCTTTTCCCCCATGTCTGCAGTATGCCTTATCTCATCCCTCATTTCAAGAGACTCTTATTTTCTGGCCTTGCTTAACAGGAGGCATGGGCTCTACCAGAGGCAATCGATAGCATTGTAAGATTGCTGAGGTATTGTCACTCAGAATCCTGTTAGGTCAGTATATTGGCCCAGAATAATCATCTGCAAAGAAAGCTGGTAACAAGATTATCTAAAGCAGAAACTTTATTATGGGGAAAGGATGTTACAATGAGATGAGAGTAGTTAGGATAGAAGAGACTGTGTAAATGTATTTTCATAAGCAGAAATTTTAATTTAATATAAGAGCCAGATAGAAGGGAACTTTTTCAGAATGTTTAGAGAGAAAATAATATGATCTAAGTTGCCTGAATATATTAAGGAATTGAGGTCATTTAGTTAGAAAGTAGCTTAATTGGCTTTTAAAATATATTGAATATATTCTACAAAGAATACGGGCTGATTCCTTCTAATTTTAGAAAGCTGAGGAAAAAGAGTAGGTTTAAAAAATACCATGGATCTACTGATCATCTTAAAATTCAGAATAATGCTCTGTTTTGGATGGTTTATGTACCAATTAGCATGCATCCTCTTGTATACCTGAGTTGATATACTCCTTGTTAAATGTTTGGAAAATAACCTCTCTGTTTCTTCTAGAGGCTACAGATGTCCATTATGTATGCACTCTGCTTTAGATATGACTAGGTACTGGAGACAGCTGGATGATGAGGTAGCACAGACTCCTATGCCATCAGAATATCAGAACATGACTGTGGATGTGAGTACCATCAATGCTTAGAACTTTTCAGGTTCCTAGTTGATGTTCTTGTTTATTTTTGCCTTTTTGCTCAAATCTGTCTAAAAAATACTGCTTTGGCAGAAACACCAATGTGATGATTAATGGGAAGGACAAAATATAAATTTTAAATTCAAAGGACCAGACCAAAAAAATTCTAAGAATACCTTTATGCAATTCTTCCCAACACTAGATGGCAGGCAGAAACTTTATTCTGAATTATTTACGTATTACTTGTCAGAGCCAGTCAGTCATGTAATGGTGTGGAGGTGAATTACTGGTCTGATGTTTTTAATGATGCTTTATTTCTAATTATTTTAAATTTTATTTCAGGCATACGTATTTATTGATTTCTGAAGAAGATTACTTTTTGTTTTTTAATGTTCGTTACCCTTTTTATTCATGTGGATAATTGAATTGTTAGTAAGGTAAATGAAGGATTGCTTTTGGAATACTAATTGGTAATTATGTGATGTTTTACTAGAGGCTTCAGTGTGCTTTGTTCCATGTAGGTCATTTTTTCAAATAACAGCTTTATTGAGATATAATTTATATGCCGTGTAACTCATCCATTTAAAGTGTGCAATTCAGTGCTTTTTAGTATATTCTTGGAGTTATACAAACATCAGCCACCATCAATTTTAGGATATTGCCCCCCAAAGAAATCCCATACCCTTTAGCAGTCATTCCCCAATCCCCTAGCTCTAGGCAACCACTAATCCTTCTACATTCAGATTGTATTCCAAATTAGAATTTTGAACAAACTTGGAAGTGTTCTATTTACTATGGTATGACTATTCTATTTTTTTAATCTTATTTATTTTTAAATTTTAGTAAACATATCACACAATGGTTTCAAGAGTAGAATTCAGTGATTTATCACTTAAATACAACACCCAATGCTCTCCACAAGTGCCCTTTTTAGTACCTATCACCCATCCAGTCCACCCCCCACCCATGTCCCTCCATCAACGCTCGGTTTGTTCTCTGTTGTTAAGGGTCTCTTGTGCTTTGTTTCCCTTTCTTCCCCATCCCCCCCACCCCTTCCTATATGTTCATCTGTTCTGTTTCTTAAATTCCACATATATTAGTCATCAAAAAGAATGAAATCTTGCCATTTGCAAAGATGTGGGTGGAGCTAGAATGTATTATGCTAAGTGAAATAGGTCAGTCAGAGAAAGACAAATACTGTTATGATTTCACTCATGTGGAATTTAAGAAAACAGGTATGAGTATTCTAAAGCTAATGCTTTTCTTACATACTAATGCGTTGATCTGTTTTCAGGTTAACACCTTTTTTATTTTTTGGGATCGTTGTGTTAGAAGAGATTAATTCTCAAGTGATATCTTACTGTCATTTTATTTATTTATTTATTTATTTATTTATTTATTGTTTATTTTGTTTACTTATTTTGAGAGAGAGACAGAGCATGAGCAGGGGAGGGCAGAGTGAGAGGGAGACACAGAATCTGAAGCAGGCTCCAAGCGCTGAGCTGTCAGCACAGAGCCTGATGTGGGGCTTGAACTCACAAGCCTTCGAGCTGTGAGATCTTGACCTGAGCCAAAGTCGGCCGCTCAACCTACTGAGCCACCCCAGGTGCCCCTCTTACTGTCATTTTAGGGATGAGCCGAAACCTTTTATTTTTTAATTAAATTTTAAGAACTGCTTCTTTGGACTTTATTTTTGAGGCATAGAAGATTGACAGCTTAGTGTATTAAACCTAAAGAATAAGCAAAAAAATATTATAAGCGTAAAGATTTTATTAACTAAGATAATTTTGCAAGTGTCAAGGAAGAATAATGAAATCATGTATGTTGTTTTGAACTGTAAATATAGTTGTCAATCTGATAATGCCTATGTTAAATTTTATGCTCAGTACTATTTATATACTATTTGGGAACAGTTTTAAAATAAGACTTCTTGACTCAAATTTACACTTTCATTTTCTAAATTCAAAGCTACCTTAGTAGCCCTCTTAGAATTTTCAGAAAATAAATAAAAGACATTTCTATTTGGGGAAATGTTTAGACTTACCTATATGTGTTTCAGTTCTTCAGTATGATTTTTGAGGAATTGTTATGGGCAGACAATGCCACTTTGTATCTATAAGGTTTAATATACTTAATTTGAATTCTCTTCACTTTTCAGATTCTCTGCAATGATTGCAATGGGAGATCTACTGTCCAGTTCCATATATTAGGCATGAAATGTAATATTTGTGAATCTTACAATACTGCTCAAGCTGGAGGATGTAGAATTTCACTAGATCAGCAATGACCAGCATTTATTACACTGGAAAACTCAGCATTTTCTGATCTAGGAAAAGGCTATCTTTAGTATTCTGTTGTCATAATGTGTCAGAATCTATGCATTAGAGTTGATGTGTTTTGTACTAGTGTCACAGCAAAAAATCATACTACAAGTACTTAAGGATTCAGGGTCTCTTTGTAGAATTGTCATAGCTCTATATTGGATGAAAGCCACTGTGCTTGTATTTTGATTGGAAATTCCTTTAGTGTCAGTTTGGAAGCCAATGATGTTTGCCACTGAAATTCACATCCATAGAAGTATGTTATACTTTCATGGAACTTCGCTTTAAGTGACACTCTGCACGCAGAATTCATTTCTAGTTCTTGATAGAACTGCACTTACTTCTCAGTATTATTCTTGACTTTTTAAGGGCTGTGCTATAATGAGAATATGTTGTATCTTACTGTTGAAATCTTATTACATATACTTTAGAATTTTCTAAGACAGTCCTTTGGATCCTGTAAATGTGAATTTTGATGTAATAACTGCTAATAAAATTATATTGAAACAGTGTTTTATAGAAAGTTTTTTCCAAGTTTATCTATTTTTGGCTTAGTTTGGGCAATATAGTCTTATATATAATTCTGTCTATAAATACAAATATGCATACACATATATGTATTATATATTTCTGTAGAAAACCTCTTTTCTTTCTTTTGAAGTACTCTTCCATTAGAGTAGTTGGAAAAAATATAAAACAGTAGAACTCTTCCAAGCCTTAAGAAAAACCATTAACATTGAAAATAATTTTGTTTTGGTTTCCCGGAATTATTTCTTCGAAGAGTGATTAATCCAGTCAGCAAGTAGTTAGTGTCCAACTACTATGCGCTGGGTAAGGTTCTAGATGGTTGTGAAGACAACAGTGAGCAAGACAAAAGTCCCTGCCCTCGTGGTGGTGCCTCATGACTAGCTTTTCCCTTTTTTTTTTTTTTGTTTTTTTGTTTTTAATGCATGAGGTGGTTGTCTTTGTTGTAAATGGATTGTTTCTTTCTTCTCTAAGTGCTTGAAAGTAGATATGAATGAATAGAAGGGGCATGGAATATTCCTGGCAAGATCTGATTTTATAGTACCTTTTTGGCTTATGTAATGGAATTAAACACACCTCTTAATTCAGGAACAAAATATACAAAAGATTACTTGATGATCCTACAACTTATACAGTAGTATTCCAGTTTCTAACATAGCCTATTTATAAAAACCTTTCGGTTAGGAAATAAAATGTGTACATATTAGTTCATGGGTATTTATTGAATACCATTTTTCTAATTTTGAGCTAGTTGAATCTCCTGCAAATAAACAAGGTTGGCTTACAACTAGAAATCCTAACATTTCTGGTACATTTATTTATTCTGTAGAAATCTCATTACCTGGATAAAGGCAATAGTATTGATTTCTAGTTTTGAGCCCAGATCTTTATTCTCTCCCACCTTCCTGTCTTCTGTGTTCCACTCTTTTCCCCTTCCTGTGTTAGTTTCCTTGGCTTAGGCAGAGCAGTAGTGCTGATCTTGATTTGGGGAAGGAATGAGATATCTTCCCAGGTGTTGCCAATCAATATACAGATTAAGGAAAGACTAATTTTCTAGTTGTAATACTTCTGTTTTTAATTAAAAAATTTTTTTTTATTTTTTAAAGTTTATTTTTTATATAATCAGAGAGCAGGTAGGGGAGGGGCAGAGAGAGAGGGAGACAGAATCCCAAGCTGACAGTGCAGAGCTGGACCTAGGGCTCAAACTCAAGAACTGTGATACCATGATCTGAGCTGAAATCAAGAGTTGGACACTTAATCAACTGCATCACCCAGACACCCCTCAGATTTGTTTCAGAGAGCTTGAGTGGAGGAGAGGGACGGGGGGAGAGAGAATCTTAAGCAGGCTCCATGCTCAGCGTGGAACCTGATGCGGGGCCCCATCCCATGACCCTGGGATCACAACCTGAGCTGAAATCAAGAGTCGGATGCCTCTCTGTTAGTAATACTTTTTGGTTCTGTTATGTCACCCTAAGCTAATTAAAAGCATACTGCTTTTAATCACAGGATCATTGGATCTTGAGTAGGAGTGAGTATAGAAAAGTAACAAAACTTTGTGTTTCGAGCATCTACTGCATGCCAGGCTTATGCATTAGCATTGATTGGCATGATAATTCTGTAGGGTAGGTGTTGTCTTCATTTTATAGATGAGAAAGCTGAGGTTCAGAGGTTAAATGATATGCTTGAGTAAATGATAGCTATTAAATGTTGGGAGCTGGGAATTCAATTAGGTCTATGACCCCAAACACACCACACCACACTGCCTTTGACTCAAACTTCTATTTTGCTAAACTACCTACATAATAGATAAGTCCTCTATCATGGAGGAGCTCATGATTTGATAGACTGTCCATTTTTAGATGTTTTTTTTTTTTTTTTTTTTAAATTTTTTTTTTTCAACGTTTATTTATTTTTGGGACAGAGAGAGACAGAGCATGAACGGGGGAGGGGCAGAGAGAGAGGGAGACACAGAATCGGAAACAGGCTCCAGGCTCCGAGCCATCAGCCCAGAGCCCGACGCGGGGCTCGAACTCACGGACCGCGAGATCGTGACCTGGCTGAAGTCGGACACTTAACCGACTGCGCCACCCAGGCGCCCCCATTTTTAGATGTTTTAATTCAAAACCTGATTACTTAGATCTTTGAGGATCCAAATTTGTCCAAAATAATGCAGAATGAATGTATTACCACGTGTTGACATGCAGTCATGTGCTAGAAGCATTTTTCTCACGCTCTTGAAGTCTAGGCTGTAGCACCCAGGGTTTCTTCAAAGATATGTCCATGACATGTGAATTCAATGTTCAAAAATATCTATTGTAGGAAATATGTAAGAAAAGGTGAAAAACTCACAATCTCATCTTCCAGAGGTAAATAGTTTACATTTTGACATTTTTTTTTCTTTTTCTGCTCAGAGACTTTAAGAAAGCTTAGAGAAATGTTAAATGCTTAGTCTGATTTTAAGTATGGTAGAATTGTCCATGAAAGAATTGTCCCTAAAATAAGGTTGCCTTGCCACAGAATTCATATCTATTATGTTCTCATTTCAAAAGCCAGTAATTCAGTATGTTTATGAATATCAGGGTGTACAGAAACTCATTGTTTTATCATCAAAGAGTGTGCATGAAGTTTTTTTTTTTTTTTAATGTAGCTTTCAGAGCCTTCTTAACTAGTAAATGGAGCTCTGTAGGATAACTAGCTTGTGTTCGAAGTAGTAGTATGTTTGTGGCATCGTAGATTTTAAAACCAAGATTTTTTTCCCCCACTAAACATTTTTATAATGTGTACATGTTTAATTTTCTTTTAATTTTTTGAAGTTTTGGTCATGAATCAAAGTGAATGTGAGTACTATGGAGCCAAGATCCTATTTTATAAGTGCTTGTCACTTAATAGGTGATCAGTAGTGCATAATTTGAAGTGGGGGATGTCATTCTTTATGCCATTTCTTTCATCGTCTCTGCTGAAATTCTCTTCAAGGTTTTGCTGTTTGCCTTATATTCACTGAATTTTAAGTGGAGTTGTTTCTTACTGTCATCTTCATGTGGACTTTTCCTTGTGCTTGTCCAGTTAATCCTTTGGATTAAATGCCACCTTTGGGCAGGTCTGCTTTTTTTGTTTGTTTGTTTTTACATATCCCTTTTCATTCTCATAATAATCTTACACCTAGCTGATGGTCTTACATCCGATTTCAGTTTGTCTCCCCTTATATCCATCCCACCAGGTTACTTTTCCTAAGCTTAGACTCATTGCAGTCTTGGTCAAAATAATGTACAGGTATACTAATGTTTATTTGATTAAGCCCAGATTCCTTACTTTGAAATCTTTACAATATTGTTCCCATTGTATCTTTTCAGTTTTATTTTACGTTCTTCTTTCACATATATTTTTATAACACACTACCTATGAATTTTTGCTCCTTTGTGCACATGGTTCCTTCATGGAACAATCATTTTTAGAAAATGCCGCTTCCTCATAGTCCAGCATAAAGTTTACCTTTTCCATGAATGCTAATTAATATCCAAAATTATTCTGTAATTTCTCTCTCTCTCTCTCTCCCTCTCTCTCCCTCTCCCTCTCCCTCTCCCTCTCCCTCTCCCTTTTTTGTGAAAGAGAGAGCAAGTGGAGGAGGAGCAGAGAGTGACATAGACAGAAACCCAATCAGGCTCCATGCTGTCAGTGCAGAGCCCGATGCAGGGCTTGAATTCAGAAACCGCGAGATCATGACATCAAGACTCAGATGCTTAACTGACTGAGCCACCACGCGCCCCTCTCCCTCTTCTAAACTATAAACACTTTGTACCAGTTTTAAAAGATTTAGCACTTCATTTATTATAGTTCAATTTTTGCTTTTCCCCTCATTTCAACATTGCACATCAAACAGTATATAAAGCTTCTTGTAGACAAAGCTGTGTCTGAGTTGGGGGTACGACTAAAACTACTGAAAGCTTTCTAGGAGTTGACTCATGAAAGACAAAACACAGGAGGTAACTAACTGATCAGGATCAGGGTGAGAGAAAGCCTAAGACATTTTGAGGACAGTGATGGAGCTTTTCATCTATCTTACTCATAAGAATTTGTTGAATTCAGAGGCTCCTGGGTGACTCTTGATTTTGGCTCAGATCATGATTTCATGGTTGGTGAGTTCAAGCCCTGCGTCATTGCGAAGCCTGCTTGGGATTCTCTCTCTGCCCATCCCCTGCTCTCTCTCCATCTCTCAAAATAAATGAAAAAGAAAAAAGAATTTGTTGAATTTCTATCATATGTAAGAATCTGATAGAAGCGTGTGCACACATAACTATACAAAAATTGGTTGAAGACGCCCCCCCAAGTGTTTAACACTAGAACATATTGATTGAAATATGATGGAATCATACCTTTCTCAAACTAGAAGACAAGTCATGCTGGAATCTGGTCGTTTGGTTTATCCATTCATTTATCGCATTTAACAAATACTTACTTTGCACTGGTTTTGTGCCAGACACAATATGTAGAGCTGGGTTATAAAAAAGTGAGTATGACAGTAAGTGACCTCAAATCGTTCCTGGCTGGGAGAGGTGGATGTGTGGCCAACAGAAAGTGCTGAAGGAATTTGGCTGAATTTGGCTGAGTTTGGCTGAATTCTAACCTTAGTGTTAAGTGGCTCAATATGGAAGATGTCCTTAGAAACAGCCTCTTCAGGACAACTTTTTGGCTTAGTTCTGTCACACAGGGACCACAAAAATATGGTCTTTGGGGGATATGTAAGCCTGTGACTTGTATGCTCTCTCTTTTAGAATAAGAATTTAAGCTTAGATTCCTATGGATGTCAATTAACAGAGGCCCAGTCTGTGATATGTGATACACTGGGTCCCTGGTGGAGCACCTGCCATTTCTCAGTTCATTAAGGATTGCTTTTGCCCAGATAATGTTGCCTAGGAATGCCAAGCATCTACTCTTGTAAACCTCTGATCAAGATCAAAGCTTCAGACTGATTGCACTTCCCCCTGCCCGTAGACACAAACAACATATATTCAAATTAGAGTCAAAACTTTTTTTTTTTTTTGATCGAGAGCAAGTGCCTGTGTGTGGGGGTGGGTGGGAGGGGGAGGCAGGTGGGAGGGGTAGAGAGAGAGGGAGAGAGAGAATCTTAAGCAGGCTCCATGCCCTGGAGCACAGGAGCCTGGAGTCCGGGGCCCAAAATGGGGCTCCATCTCATGACCATGAGATCATGGCCTGAGCTGAAAATCAAGAGTCAGATGCCTCACGGACAGTCACCCAGGTGCCCTGGAGTCAAAACTTTTCTTAATCACCAACTTGCTTCCAACGAACTGTTCTGTCCCATTTTCACTCTTTGTTCTTTTCCTTGTCTTACATATTCTGTTTTTCTGGAGTCCAAATTCAGAATGAGCTAAGTGTGGTAAAGAGACTTCTTAGCCTGTCTAGAAGCGCCTGTAAATCCAGCCATTGCCAGTAGAGTGGATTTAGGTGGGGCTTGGCATTGGCTCCTCATCCTCATGTGTTTGGGGACCCTGAGGTACTAAGCCTGCCTGATGGAGCTTGGAGAACCCTGAAAGGAAAGGACGGTTCTGGGTCTTCTTTCAGGGCCTGGTCACAGCACCAAAAGATTTTCTGAAACACAGTCCTGAATGCCCTGGACTGTTGTCACCACCCCCTTCTCCCCACCTCCCACTTGGCATCATGACAGCATTTGCCTGAAATCTCTACTTGGCATTTGTTCCAGTCTGCCTTGCTTAGATTATGCATATGTTAATATCCCGTGTTGAATTCTAATTTCCTTTAGAGCAACTACTACCGCGTGTGACTTTGAACTTAATATGATATGTGCTTTCTTAAAGTTTTAAAGGGTTATATTTCTCCAGAGTTCTGAATCAAGTTTTAAATTAATTGGGAAGTAAATATGGGAGTCAAATGTTGCTGCTAAAGCTGGAAAGGGGATTGTGGCTTGGACCTAAGGCCAGATTGAGTTTGTTCTTCCTTGCTCTCAGTTGAGTTTACCCATAAGGTCACAGGCTACAGGCCTCCCTTTTACAGGGGAGGCTCTGTTCTCGGCAGAGGAGCAGTGAATTATAAATACCGCAGCTGCCTGGGGCGAGGCTAGAGCCCTAGAAAGGGCTTAGACCACACCTGTGCAGTGGCTTTTTCTCAAATCTCACCACCATCCTGTAACTCTCCTCTGGTGGCATGGGTTGAATGGAGAACCCATGGAAGGAGGGATGGAAGTTTTTCTTCCCAGTACTTCTAAAGGGGGCAGGATTGATGAGCTGAGGCAAGAATATAGAGAAATCCTCCTTCAAAGACCCTGAGGCAGCCCTATTTCCTGGTATTTGGATGGGAGGTAATCTGAATCAGGTGAGCCCCTGTGGGCTGAATGTAATTTGCAGAGGATGAGGTAAATAATCTCTGGTACAGACTCTAAAATTGGCCTGACCTTCAGGGATGGTGAACCGTGGCACCAGGCAAGACCCACCTTCCACTCCGTCATTTTGCGAGGGAAGCAGCACTAGCTGGTGTAAGTCTGTGCACTTTCTTTTGTTTTTGTTTTTGTTTTTGTTTTTGTTTTTAAATCAAATCATGTTGTCCGGGCAAAGCACAGAATTTGTTAGAATGAATCTATCCCTTTCTTTTGACCTTTCTCTTTGTAAGTTGATGTATTTTGTCGGGGCCATTTCATTTGTGAAGAATAACAAATTTGTTTAAAGTAACAGAATTATAGACTTTAGAGCTAGAAGACTGTATAGTCCAACACACTCTGGTTTTGCTTGTACAAACTGAAGCCCAGCGAACTTAAATTTCCTTGCCCAGGCTTTCTACAGAGGCCTGCAAAGGAAGACTTTCTCTTGATTTTCTGCACCATTATCTCCTCTGTGACTCACTAAATATGTATTGGGCTAAATATATGCTAGAATAAATAGGATTGTCCCTTTTGACAAATACCCATCCAAGACATAAAGATCAAGAGAGAGGACCTGGGTTGGGGGAAGGGAGACATGAGGACTAGGGGAGAAGAAGGTAAAACATGGAGGAGTAGGGGCGCCTGGGTGGCGCAGTCGGTTAAACGTCCGACTTCAGCCAGGTCACGATCTCGCAGTCCGGGAGTTCGAGCCCCGCGTCGGGCTCTGGGCTGATGGCTCAGAGGCTGGAGCCTGTTTCCGATTCTGTGTCTCCCTCTCTCTCTGCCCCTCCCCCGTTCATGCTCTGTCTCTCTCTGTCCCAAAAATAAATAAACGTTGAAAGAAAAAAAAATTAAAAAAAAAAAAAAACATGGAGGAGTAAATAGAAGAGGTGTCTCCTCCAAGATGTACTGCTCAGTGTCATAGCTGGGTATCACAATCTAGGTGTATTTGTAGATCCCGACATCTGGGCTTCTGGTCTAGTCTAAAATTTCAAGGGAGGGCCGTAAACAATCCTCAGAGTTACTCAATGTCATGAATTGTTTGTTGCATGGTCTGCTTGATATAATAGAAATAGCATGGGCTTTGGAAGCGGAGAGACAGAAGTTCAAATTCTTTCAATCTAACACATATTGGCGTGCGACCTTGGGTCAGCTCTTAACCACCTTTTATTTTGTAAAATAAGGATAGCAGTAGCAGTTTCATAAGGTTTGTGTTGTGAGGTTTGCATAAGATAAAGCACTAAGGATAGTGCCCGGTGCACACTGAGCCCTCAGTAGGCATTAGGCACATAATCTTCCGTTGGCAGCATTTAGGTGATCTACAGCATGTGCTCCCAGTGAATTGTACCAGTGTCCCCAAGTCTCCAACACTGGAATGGGGTCTAGGCTCTACCATTACCATCTGGGGGCTGACTGAACTATGAGGTTCTTCTAACACCATACCAGGAATGCAGTCCTGTTTTATTCAGCCTGCAGCCCAGAGCTCTCCAACCCCTTGGACATACTTTTCATCCTGACCCAGATCTGCTTGACTTATTTTTTCATGATGGAGGATAGGAATTGATTGTTCTGTCCTTTATGGGGAAAGGCCTTTTCTCTCCTGCCTCCACAAAGGTTTCACCTGGCAAGTGAACCAGTCTTTGTATCTGCGTGACGATCTGCTCAGCTGCCTGGTTGGTTGGTGGATGAATCAGTCCAGATGTATAAGCCTTGAGCTTGTAGGAGGACCTCATTTTCCTAAAACCAGCTGACAGATTTCGTGAGATTGTGATGAGGGACATTAGCTTGGGGGTCATTGTAATACATTTTGCTTTCTCAAAAGAACAAATTTGTTCCTAAATTTAGAAGGGAAAAGAATCTTCCAAACTTTAGAATGGCTTTAATTGTGAATGGGAGACTTGGATTACTTCCTAATTTCTCTTATTAAGGGGCAAGTAATTTTCCTCGCAATCAGTTTTCTTTTAGGTAAGAGCAATAACGATAATGATAATTCTTGATACATTTAAAGAAAGTCCCTCCCCATTAATAGCCATACTTGTTTATTAAGCAGTAGAAAAGAGTGATCAAGGTCACAGGCTCTGGAGACAGATTGCTGGAGTTTGTATCTTAGCTCTACCATTCACTCGCTGTGTGACCTTGGGCAACTTATTTCACCTTTCTGTGTTTCATGGGTAATTTGCCGAGATAAAGTTATGTAAAATCAGACAAAGATAGCTATCCTGTGGTGTCTCTGATATCTGCTACCTCTTGAGATTCTCTTCCAAGCTCCATTTTTCCTTTCCTACTTATTACCATTCAGTTTTGCACACTGATTAGATTTTCACTCTTTACTGTCTTGCCTGAATTAAGTCCCCTAACTTTCTCCCAGTCTCTGATTTAAGCTTTTACATCTGGATAAGATGGTTGACAGCCTATGGTATAAGGATGCTGGAGAATCCTTCAAGGAAAATGAACCTAGGGTAATTTTAAACTCTGTTTCCTGACAGCAGAGGGTGCCACAATGTTTCTGGTGATAGGAATCTTCTGTGCAGGATGCTTTTTTTTTTTTTTTTTTTTTTCCCTACCTGGTACTTAGAAGTAAGAGCTTTTTTAGGATTACTGACATTGAGGACTTTTATTGTCCATTATATAATAATGACATAAACATGTCATTGAATAGTTTTTAAATTTAATTAAGCATGTCTATTACCACCATATTTCATATCTGCCTGTTTGCATTTCTTGGATGGGGTTTGTAAAGGTGGAGTATTTTCTAGAGTATGTGAGCAGTGTTATATGCAGTTTTGTCTTTATACATTTTGAAATGGGCTTGAGTGGAGGGAGGAATGGTGAGGGCTCAGGGGTAGAGGCAGAAGTCTGGGAGCAGGCAGCACCCATACTGGAATGATGCTGGTTTTGGTGGCGCCATGGGGAATTTGCAAACCGAGTGGGACTAGGTGAGTGATAGTCCTAAGCAGAAAAATGCCGTTTGGCTTGCTGGTAATTGGAAGCTGGTCAGCACCAGAGGAACAAAATGTACATAGGGGGATCTAAAGTAGGGCTGACTGAGTTTTCCAAGACGGCTGTGACAAGATCTCCATCTCACATGCTTATCTTCTAATGTGACATTGATGCTGCTTCCAGCAAGAGGTGGGACCTACTTTTCTCCCCTTCAATGTGGGTGGCTGGTGACTATAGCTGAAGTAGTTTCCTACACTCGGTCATAAAGTTTATAGACTTGCTGCCTGGGATACTATTGGGATGCCGGCTCTCGGAACCTTGCCACCATGCTATGAGGAAACCCAGATGACTTGGAGAGCCCACGTGTAGGTGTTCTGGCTGACAGCCTCAGCTGACATCCCAACCAGCAGTCAACCTTGATTGCCAGACCTAAGAGTGAGGAAATCTTCAAATGGCTGTAGCTTCAATCATCTTCTAAGTAGACGGATAGACTGAGAACTTCCCAGCTCAACTTCGTTGATCCCTGAGAGATAATAAGAAAGTGATTGTTGTTGTTTCAACCCACCAAGTTTTGGGGTGATTTGTACCCAGCAATGGCAACTGGGATACAAAATTAAGGTCCACCAAGAAAAGGATCTGTGGTAAGAGAGTTAAGTCAAGGATATATTTCCAGAGTAAAAGCTAAATAGCAGAAAGGAGTCGGGGCACTGAAGAAGGATTCAAGATCAAGGATGGGTTAGCCACTAAGGGAGTCTCTAAGGAAGCATGACTAGCTGGGGTTCTGTGACATGGCATCCTACTCACTATCTTGCTCTTCTTAAAAGTAAGCCCACAGTTGTAGCCTCACCCCGAGCTTACCCCCTTCTTTTTGTATCATGGAAAATGTCAAACATATGCAGAAGTGGAGACACTAAGGCACTGAACCCCATATTCATTGCCCAGCTTCAACATGACCAATTCATGGCCAACCTTATGTATCTATACCCTTATTCGTTTTCCCCCTTCACATTACTTTGAGGCAATTTCTAGTCATAATGTCATATTGTCCCTACATACTTCAGATATAGTTCTAACAAATAAGGACCATTAAAAAAAAAAACCAGAGCCACAATTGCATCTAAAGCAATGAGCAATGAACAATTATATATTTATATAATAACTTTTGTGCTTAAATCAGGGTCTGAATAATATCAATAATGCCAGACTATCATAGAAATATAATGCAACCTATGTATGAATTTTTAATGCTAATTTAAAAAGTAAAAGTAAAAGTAGATTTAATGTTTTATTTAATATATCAAAAATATTACCATTATCATTTCAACATTTATCAGGATAAAATATTTAAATATTTGCATTCTTTTCCTATTAACTATGTGAAATCTGGTATATATTTTACACACCTCAATTTTTGTTTTATTGATGTATAATTGACTTACAACATCTTATTCCTTTCAGGTGTACATGATAGCAATTTGACATTTTTATATATTATGATATATGCTGATCCCCATGATAAATCTAGTTACCATGTGCCACTGTGCACATTGTAATAACTTACAATATTATTGACTATATTCCATATGCTATAAATTATATCCCCATGGCTTACTTATTTTATAACTGGAAGTTTGTACTTCATAATCCCTTTCACCTATTTCGCCCCTTCCCTCAACCCCTCCCTTCTCTGGTAACCAACATTTTGTTCCCTGTATCTGAGTCTGTTTCTGTTTTGTTTTGTTTTGTTTGTTTGTTTTGCTTTTTAGATTCCACATATAAATGAAATCATACAGTATTTGTCTTTCTCTTTCTGACTTATTTCACTTAGCGTTAATACTCCCTAGGTCCATCCATGTTGTCCCAAACGACAAGGTTTCATTCTTTTTTTTTTTTTTTTTGTGGCTGAGTCATGTTTCATATATATATACATTTTCTTTATCCATTCATCTACTGATGGACACTTAGTTTCTTCCATATCTTGGCTATTGTGAATAACGCTGCAACAAATATAGGAGTGCAAATTGGTGCTTTTGTTTTCTTTGGATAAACACCCAGAAGTGGAATTGCTGGATTGTAGGGTAGTTCTAGTTTTAATTTTTTGAGAAACCTCCGGACTGTTTTCCACAGTGGCCACACCAATTTACAGTCTCATTAGCAGGGCACAAGGGTTCCTTTTCCTCCACATTCTCACCAACACTTGTTATGTTTTTGTATTTTTTGATAACAGCCAATCTGACCAGTGTGAGGTGATATCACATTGTGGTTTTGATTTGCACTTCCTGACGATGAGTGATGTTGAGCATCTTTTCAAGTGTCTATTGCCAATCTGTATGTCTTCCTTAGAAAAATGTCTACTCAAGTGCTCTGCCCATTTTAAAATTGGGTTTCTTAATATTACGTAAGTTAATATTTTGGATGTTAATCTCTTATTGGTTATATGGCATTCAAATATCTCCTTTTGTTTTGTTGATGGCTTTCTGGGCTGTGAAAGGCCTTTTAAGTTTGATGTAAAGGAGGAGACTTGTGCAAAAAAATATTGCTGACTGATGTCAAAGAGCTTACTGCCTCTAGACATTTTATAGTTTCAGGGCTTGCATTCAAGCCTTTAATCCATTTTGAGTTTATTTTTGTATATGATGTAAAATAGTGGTCCAGTTTCATTCTTTTGCATGTAGCTTTCTAGTATTCCCAACATCACTTATTGAAGAGACTATCTTTTCCCTGATGCATATACTTGTCTCCTTTGTCATAGATTATAACTAACCGTATATGTGTGGGTTTATTCCCGGGCTTTCTATTCCATTGATTTATGTGTCTGTTTTTGTGCCAGTACCATACTGCTCTGATTGCTATAGCTTTCTAATATAGTTTGAAATCAGGGAGTTACACACCTCAGTTCGAGCCACAAATGACTAGTGACTATCAAACTGGACAGTGCAGATCTATTTATTGCAACTGGTTGATATGTCTCTTATGTTACTTTTAGTCTATAGGATCTTTCCTCCTACCCCCCTATTCATTTTATTCCTCTGTAATTTAGTTGTTAAAGAGAAATGTGTTATCTGTCATATAGAGTTTTGCACATTCTGGATTTTGCTTCTTGCACCCCTGTAGCATCATTTGTTATGTATTTCCTGTAAGCAGATAATTTATAAGATTAATCCATTTTAAGGAGAATTCTTGTCAAGACTACTCGTAGCTTACATTGTGCTCTTCCATCAGGGGATACATAATGACTGGTAGTCACTGATGATCGTTGTCTTAGCTCCATTATTTTATTCATTCATCTTTTGTTTAGGGAGGAACATTACTATAAAGAGAAAACTACCCTAATCAACTTGGTAATGTAAATAATAATTGTGGTGTGATGTTTTGTAAAGTATTGCTTTAGAATTGTATAAAATTCAGTAAAAATGCCTAGTCTATGTTATGGTGAGAGCATAACAGAGATTGCTAATTATGGTTAGATTTTCTTAATAGAGTTAGTTTTGTTTCTTATCATTAAAGTGACATATGTTCATGATAGAAAATTAGAAAATGTGGAAAAGTAGAAAGAAGGAGAGAGAAAAAACAGTGGCCCTTAATAGTACCACCAAAACACAACCCTGTAAACATTTTAATTTATTTCCTCCCATCTCTTCTTTAAGCATTAAAAAGAAAAAAAACCCATTTGTTGACATATCAGATAAAGGATTAGTATCCAAAATCTGTAAAGAATTTACCAAACTCAACACCTGAAAAACAAATAATCCAGTGAAGAAATGGGAAGAAGACATGAATAGACGGTTTTCCAAAGAAGACATCCAGATGGCCAACAGACACATGAAAAGAGGCTCAACATTGCTCATCATCAAGGAAATACAAATCAAAACCACAATGAGATAACATCTCACACAAGTCAGATTTGTTAAAATTAACAACTCAGGAAACAACAGATGTTGGTGAAGATGTGGAGAAAGGGGAATCCTCTTACACTTTTGGTGGGAATGCAAACTGGTGCAGCCACTCTGGAAGACAGTGTGAAGATTCCTCAAAAAATTAAAAAATAGATCTACCCTATGACCTGGCAATTGCACTACTAGGAATTTATCCAAAGGATACAGAAGGGCTGATTCATAGGGACACATGTACCCCAATGTTTATAGCAGTGCTTTCAACAATAGCCAAATTATGGAAAGAGCCTAAGTGTCCATCAACTGATGAATGGATAAAGAAGATGTGGTTTATATACATAATGAGATACTACTTGACAATGAGAAAGAATGAAATCTTGCCATTTGCAACAATGTGGATGGAACTGGAGGGTATTATGCTACGTGAAATAAGTCAGTCAGAGACAGACAGATATCATAGGTTTTCACTCATATGTGGAACTTGAGAAACTTAACAGAAGACCATGGGGGAAGGAGAGGGGAAAAAATAGTTTCAAACAGAGAGGGAGGGAGGCAAGCCATAAGAGACTCTTAAATATGGAGAACAAACTAAGAGTTGATGGGGGGGGGGGGCAGGGGAGAGGTGAATTGGGTGATGGGCATCGAGGAGGACACTTGTTAGGATGAGCACTGGGTGTTGTATGTAAGTGATGAGTCATGGGAATCTACTCCCAAAGCCAAGAGCACACTTGCTGTATGTTAGCTAACTTGACAATAAATTATATTAAAAAAATAAAAACCCATTTGTGACCACGATGTGTCACACACACAATTGTGTCTTGCTCTTTTTCATATAATAGAGCAAGCACATCCCTGTAAAAATATGGTCTGTATGTAAACACCATTTACCTGTCTTGCATAACATTTCAATCATAGATGTCAAGGGTTTAGTGTTACTGATACCTTTTCATTTATAAATGCACTATGATGAAGAGTGATGTATTTGGCTCTTCTGTATTTCAGAAGGAAATGCACCTTATTTTATTCTATTTAATTTTTAATTTAATTTTTTATTATTTATTTATTTTTAAAATTTATATCCAAGTTAGCTAGCATCTAGTGCAATAATGATTTCAGGAGTAGAGTCCAGTGCTTAATCCATTACATATAACACCCAGTGCTCATCCTAACAAACGCGTGTCCTCCTTAATGCCCCTTGCCCATTTAGCCCATCTCCCCACCCACAACCCCTTCAGCAACCCTCAGTTTGTCCTCTACATTTAAGAGTCTCTTGTGTTTTTCCTCCCGCCCTGTTTTTATATTATTTTTGCTTCCCTCCCCATATGTTCATCTGTTTTGTATCTTAAATTCCACACATGAGTGACGTCACATGATATTTGTTTTTCTCTGACTGACTAATTTCACTTAGCATAATACACTCTAGGTCCATCCACATAGCTGCAAATGGCAAGGTTTCATTCTTTTTGATTGCTGAGTAATACTGCATTGTATGTATATATACCACACCTTCTTTATCCTTCATCCGTCGATGGACATTTGGGCTCTTTCCAGACTTTGGCTATTGTTGATAGTGCTGCTATAAACATGGGGGTGCATGTGCCCCTTCAAAACAGAACAAATGTATCCTTTGGATAAAGGATACATTATCCTTTATCCTGCAGTTGCTGGGTCGTAGGGTAGTTCTGTTTTTAATTTTTTGAGGAACCTCCATACTGTTTTCCACCGTGGCTGCACCAGTTTGCATTCCCACCAGCAGTGCAAAAGGGTTCCTCTTTCTCCTCATCTTCACCAACACCTGTCATTGCCTGAGTTGCTAATGTTATCCATTCTGACTGGCGTGAAGTGATGTCTCATTGCGGTTTTGATTTGTAAGGAAATGCACTTTGTTTTAAAGAGCTGTGAAATGTTAGTGTGCAATGCATACATAACGTAGCATAACGAAATTAAGAACTCTACAATCTAGGAACTATTCACTCAGTCACCAAATATTTATTGAATTTCTTCTATGATTCTTTTCTAGGCACTGGGGATATGGTGGTAAACAAATAGATAGGGTCTCTATCCCCATGGGGCTTATATTTTAGTGTGTGTATGGGAAGACAGGCAATAAAGAGGTAAGCAAGATTATTAGAGATGGTGAGAAGTACTACAAAGACTATAAAACGTGGAGCAGCTACGTAGAAAAAGTAGTTCTTTGTGGGGGGTCTCTGGCTAGACACTAAGTTTGGAATTTGGAATTATGGGGAACAGGGGTGAAAGAGAAAATAAGGCACCAAAGTGGATGAACGTTTCATTGGTAAAAGGAAAGAGAACAAACATTTTAGAATTAAAAGAGGTGTTCCAGAGAGAATCCCCAAGTGACAGAGCCTGCAGGTTTATATCTGCTAGCCACATAAAAAAGACTGTCAGCCTCATTAGCTACCAGGGAAATGAGAATCAAAAGCACAATGTGGTACCACTTTGCACTCACTAGCATGGCTACCGTCCAAAGACAGATAATAGCAAGTGTTGGTGAGCATGTGAAGATATTAGAACACTCATATACATCGATGGTGGGAATATGTATGGTGTCACTTTGGAAAACAGTGTGGCAATTCCTGAAAAGACTAAGCATAGAGTTACTATGCTATCCAGAAATCTGACTCTTGGGTAAATACCCAAGAGAAATGGAAACAGATCCATATAAAAACTTGAACACGAATGTTCACAGCATCATTATTAGATTAGCCACAAAGTGAAAACATCTTAAATGTCTATCAACTGGTGAAGGGATGAACATAATGGAATATTAGGCAGCCATGAAAGGTCTGGAGTACTAATATCTGCTACAACACGAATGGACCTTAAAACCATTATGCTGGTGAAAGAAGCCAGTCACAGAGGACCACATATCATGTGATTCCACTTATATGAAATATCCAGAGCAGGCAAATCCATAGAGATTGATGGCTGGGGGAGGCAAGGGGAGGGAGGATGGGCAATGATTGTTAATGGTGATGAGGCTTCTTTCGGAGTGATAAAAATGCTCTAGAATTGATTGTGGTAATAACTGTGCAATGGTGTGATTATTCTAAAAACCATTGAATTGTATACTTATTTTTTTTTAATGTTTATTTATTTTTGAGACAGAGAGAGATACAGCATGAACGGGGGAGGGGCAGAGAGAGAGGGAGACTCAGAATCCGAAGCAGGTTCCAGGCTCTGAGCTGTCAGCACAGAGCCCGACGCGGTGCTTGAACTCACGGACCGTGAGATCGTGACCTGAGCCAAAGTCGGACGCTTGACTGACTGAGCCACCCAGGCGCCCCATGAATTGTATACTTAAAGTGAGTAAACTTTATGATATGTGAGTTATATCTCAATAAAGCTGTTATTAAAAAAAGATCTGTTAGCACTGCACTCAAGAAATTATTCCACTCAGATGGAATGATGTGATGCCTGGAATTTGCTTCAGAATAATCCATTATTGGGCTAAGGTTCCAGATGAAACAAGATTAGAAATGATTTGATAATTGTTGAAGCTGAGATATGGGTACAAGGGGGTTCATTACACTACTTATTTTTTATATGTCTGATATTTTCCATAATAAACATTAACAATGCATTTTTTGTTAGTTTGTTTGAAGAACTTTGGTTCTGGCAGTTATTAGTAAGTCATAACCATGAGAGTCAGAATGGCCTGGTGAATAGCCTGGCTTCTGGAAGCAGTCTACGTATTTTGAATCCTGGCTTTGCTGGGTGACCCTGGGCAAGTCATGTAACTTCTTCATACCTCAGCTTTCTCATCTATAAAGTGGAGGCATAAAGCACCTATTTCATAGGCATGTTGCAAGGATTAAATGAGTTAATATTCATAAAGTGGTGAGAACACTGTCTGATACTTGGTAAGCATTATGTATGTTCACCTTTTCATTTAAAAAGAAGGCAGGGGGAAGAGAAAGAGCGAGAGACCCTTTATTTGCCCTCACAGATGAGAAGGCTGTCTTTTTTCAGCAGTGAACCTCTTGCTGCATTAGTGAGCAGAGAGAGAAATCTTCAGCTATAAATGCAGATATTTTTGCACTTGATGTTTTTAATCCATGGTCTTTATTACCTTGGCATTACTGCCAGGGCAAAGCAGCACACTTTCTAGACCCTGATGCTGTTTATGCAGTTTCTCACACTTCCTCAAGTTCTGTTTTCTGTGCAAATGCTTATTAATGCTTATAAATGCTGTGGATAGCCTACACATCCAACAGCCAGCCCAAAAAGGGTATTCTGGGAGGTGTGGACATGCTTTGATTTCCCCCAGGGATAGAACGGGAGACTTTAAAACGTGTATTTTAAAATGCTTTGTAAATGGGGCGCCTGGGTGGCTCAGTTGGCTAAGTGTCTGACTTTGGCTCGGGTCATGATCTCATGGTTCATGAGTTCAAGCCCCACGTCGGGCTCTGTGCAGACAGCTCAGAGCCTGGAGCCTGCTTCAGATTCTGTGTCTCCCTCTCTCTGCCCCTTCCCCAGCTCACACTCTGTTTCTCTCTCTCTCAAAAATAAATAAACATTAACAAATTTTTAAAAATGCTTTGTAAAAGTGTTTTAAAAATGTTTTGGGCCTGAACAATTCACTATGGAAAGGACCCATAGTGAATGTTTATTTGCTGTGTAAAGAACAATTATGTTTGTAGAAAGGAAGTTTCTAAGCTTTCAGATGAAACCCCAGTGTTTTTTGGACCAGGAGTTAGCAGTCACTTTGGGGTGATTTAAGCACCTTTGTCCTTCTGACCATCCCATTTAAAGTTTTGTGACTTGCAACCACTCAGTGAGCAATGCAATTTACATTACAATCCAGTATGCATATAGGACTGAAAAAAATGTTTTCATGACACAAGACCCTTCATAGGCTAGCCTTACTCAGATGTCTTCTATTCTTTTCATTATCTCATTTCAAAACTGCTAGTTGCTACCCGTTGAGTTAATTATTTGACGAGGAATTCCATTTTGGTAACATCACTGCTGTCTTGGAGCTTGGATGATTCCATCTCATACCCAACTTCACTTCATATTTCTCATATCTTGTGCTGTAGGGATGGATTTAGCACCTGGAGTTGGCACCAGGGATGGAGGGTGGGTGACCTCCGTGAAGTGAAAGATGTTAGGAGCATGGGCACAGGACCATTTCACTCAAGCGAAACCCTTTTGGCTGAACGCACATAGTCGATCACAGAATGAGTTCCTCCCCATTTTTAAAGCAAGAATTTTTTCTTCCCTCTCCTCCCCTCACTTTTACATTGAGAATATGCTTTTGGCTTTCAAACAAAAAAACAAAAACAGAAAAAAGGGCTTTTGCTTTTGAAACACTTGCCTTTCATTTATGGAGACACAAGTGCCCTTGACAGGCCCGAAGGAAAGTGCTGCTCCTACGCTAAAGCAGACCAGGAACTGATGGGCGGGCTGTCCTCCTCGGCCTGCTGCTCCCAGACACTTAGCATCACCTGTCAGATGCTCGGGGAATGCATTCCCATAGAATATATTGAAATTGGCAGGTTCCCTCCGGCCACTGTTCAGTGCCACCTCACGCTTACCGCTGACCCTGGCAGCCATTTTCCTGCTTGCAGTGGAGTGCAAGGAGAGGGAGATAATTGTGAGTCTCAGCTCCTCATTATGTTTTCTGCTCTGGTGCTTGCAAATTATCTATCTGTGCTGAAAGCATGCAGTAGTTCCAGTTAGAAGGCCAGGTATTTTCTCTACATCGATGGGTACACTTGTGGAGTCACATTGCTCTTGTCAAGAAAGATTTTCTATGCCTCTTCCTCTATGGTCAAAGCGTAATTCTTGATTCTGACTCTGGCCTTGGATGGGTCCTTGGACTACCTCTATGGAGATATTTGGATTTTGCAGAAGGAGGCATCAACCTTTCCTTGCCATCCACCACCCACCTGTCACCCCCTTCAACCCCATGAACCCCAGACACTCATCTCTTCCTTTAACTGTTCAGTAAGCATTTATTGATTTTCCACTGCATGCAGAATGCTATACTCAAGGCTTTGGGGACTCCAGAAAAATGAAGGAAGGAGGGATGAAACAAAGGACTACAGGTGGTGCTTGTCTTTGGGGAAAACCAATGATCTAGTTGGAGAACTAAAATGTGTGTGTAAAATTTCCATAGCAAATTAGCAGTGTCTTAGGACAGTTAGAAGGCCAGGTATTTTCTCTACATCGATCGGTACACTTGTGGTGTCACATTGCTCTCGTCAAGAAAGATTTTCCTTGGTTGGCTTAAGTTTGAATTTTGCCTAGAAAGTGACAGGTAATCGGTCACACCTATTTATCAGGTATTTACTGTGGGCAGGCACCGTTCTAGGCACTAAGAACATAGTAGTCAGAGGTGGCCCCTACTTTTAAGAGGCTTATATTCTGTGGGGAAGATAAATAATAAACACAGAAGTATATAGTGATAAGTGTTATGAAGATAAAACAGAGTATGGTGAAGGACTGTTTCTTAGGCGGGGACATTTGTTTGAGGTGAGAACTGAAAAACGGGAAGGAGGAAATGCATGCCAACAGGAGGAATGGCAGACGCAAAGGGCCCAAGACAGAAGCAATCTGGCATCTTCAGAGAGAAAAAGGGCAGAGTGGTTGGAGCATGGGAGCTGGGCTATGGGTAGTGTGACACGTGTCTGTGGGTTTAAAGGGTGGCCACGTCATGTAGGGCTCTGAGTGCGGTGGTAAGAAGTGCAGATATTTCTGGGAAACTTTGGAACGTTTCAGGTAAGATACTTCCTCTAGTGTATAGTTTTAAAAGAATGTTCTCATTGTTGCATGAAGGATAAACTGTAATGGGGCAAGACACGGGGAGACCAGTTAAGAGGCTGTTGCAGGCCAGGGATGAGATTAGAGTGGCTTGAATTGGGGTGGTAGCAGAGGGTCACATGGCCAGGAAGTGGTAGGTGGAAACTCGCTTATGTCCCGACCTGTTTCCCCACCAGGTCAGGGCAGCAACCTGAGGGAACTCACACGGATGATGGAGAAGAACAGTGCTTACAATGGAAGGCGCTACTGGTTATCTGAGGCTGGCTCTCCTTTAGTTTCCCATTTCTTCTCATTTGTCTCTCATTTCTGAGGCTTACTCTCGCTTTAACTCATGATCATATGATCGCATGTGAAAAATTTTGAAAGGCTAGAGGGAATGTTTATTTCCCAGAAAAGTATAAATAATCACAATTGAACAGAGAACACATGGAAAATTATTGACAAGTATGGAAAGGTGATGCCAGATCTGTTAGAAACACCCAGGAACAGATGTGTTCAGAACGATCATCTAATCTTTAAAAAATGAATAATTCTAATGTTTTTCAAAGGATTCCAGGCCATGTAAAAACACAGCTATGTCTCCAAATGAGTTTATGAGATTATCATACTAATGATAATACTTTAATACTAAAGCCTGAGATAGGGAAAAAATAGAGACAAATCTCATTTATAAATATAGATGCAAAAAATTATAAAGTATCAGTAAAAATAATCTGGCAATGAATCAAAAGAATCATACATTTGATCAAGTATTTTTATTTTAGAAATTTAAGGATAATCAATAATAAAAAATCTAGTAACATACTTTATTATATAGCAAATCATGTGATCATTTCAATAGACGTGAAGGAATATTTGTAAAGGTTAACATCCATTCCCAATTAAATTCTAAATAAAATAGAAGCAGAAGGGAATTCTTTGGGGTGGTACATTTTATGTGACAACCGTTATTTGTCCCTTTATTTATTTTATTTTATTATTATTATTTTTTTTAATGTTTATTTTTGAGAGAAAGAGAGAGTGTGTGTAAGCAGGGGCAGGGGAGGGGCAGAGAGAGAGAAGGAGACACAGAATCCGAAGCAGGCTCCAGGCTCTGAACTGTCAACACAGAGCCCCACGCGGGGCTTGAACTCACGAACTTTGAGATCATGACCTGAGCCGAAATTGGATGCTCAACCGACTGAGCCACCCAGTCGCCCCTATTAGTTTTAAATGTTTTTTATTTATTTTGAGAGTGCATGAGTGAGCAGGGGAGGGGTGCAGAGAGAGAGGGAGAGAGAGAATCCCGAGCAGACTCTGCCCTGTCAGCACAGAGCCCGACATGGGGATCAATCTCATGGATTGTGAGATCATGACCCGAGCTGACATCGGGAGTCAGATGCTTAACTGACTGAGCCACCCAGGCACCCCTGTCCCATTATTTTAAAAAGTAAACTTTGTTACCTGTGTGACAAAATATAAATATTCTGAACTTTCTAACCAGCTCACTGCGAACAACTGTCCAGCTAACCTCGTACGTTTCCAGAGAACTAGCTAGCTAGACAGATTTTCCTTAAGTTAATCCCCAAATTCCTTTATGTTACAAAATGCTCATGACATTCTCCTAATTCCTGCGATAGATATGAGAAGTTATGAGACCACCGTTGTTTACTTGACAGTAGAAAACTGTGTAAAGGTCACAGGGATAAAGGCAGGCTAACCTGATGACTGACTCCCCCCCGTAGGCCTGTCTTTGTTTACACACTAATTCTCAGTATGGTTGGTGATTTCCAGTTCTACTACAAAATTAATTAAAATAAAGGCTATTTTATTTTATTTATGAAACCCTGACAGTAAATATTATCCTAAAATCCTAAAATTGGGGACTAATCGGGGATGTCCACTATCACCATTATTATTTAATACTGACTGGGAGGTATTAGTGATGTAGTAAACCAACAAAACACAGTAATTAATGTAAATATTGGAAAAGAATGAAAACTGTCACTTTTTGCTGATGATATGATTTTATATTTAGAAAAACCAAGATACCAATAAATTAAAATGGACAAAGATTAGTAAGAAAATTTGGGGGGGGGGGCACCTGGGTGGCTCAGTTGGTTAAGCATCTGACCTCAGTTCAGGTCACGATCTTGTGGTTTGTGAGTTCGAGCCCGGCATAGGGTTCTGTGCTGACAGCTTGGACCCTGGAGCCTGCTTCAGAGTCTGTGTCTCCCGATCTCTCTCTGCCCTTTCCCTGCTCACACACACTCTCTCTCTCTCTCAAAAGTAAATAAACATTAAAAACATTTTTTTTAAATTACAGTAAGAAAATTTGGTTAGGCGACTGCTTACAAGATTCTTGTACAAGAATGAGTCATTTCCTCTATTTTAATAATAAACATTGTGTAAAAGTAGCATTTACATAGGTGACAAACGCTATAAAGTATAGCACTTAGAAATAATTTTTAAAAGAAATTAAAGCACAGGGGCGCCTGGATGGCTCAGCTGGTTAAGCATTTGACTCTTTGTTTCGGCTCAGGTCATGATCTCGCAGTTTTGTGAGTTTGATCCCTGGCGCCTGGGATTCTCTCTCTCCCTCTCTGTCTGCCCCTCTTCCTCTCTCTGCCTCTCTCCCACTCGCACTATCCCTGTCTCTCTCAAAATAAATAAATAAGCTTAAAACAAAAACACAGAACTATATGAAGAAAACCACAAATCTTACTGTATGACATAAAACAAGATTTGATCAAATGGTAAGAAAATGTTTTCAAGCGAGAAGACAATATAATAAAAATGTCAATTTCCCCTGAATTCATATAAATTTGATGACATTTAGATTAGAACAATAGGAACTTTAAAAAAAAATCTCTTTGGGACTGAGTATAATTACTTAAGAGTAAGAATAGGTGACTAATAAATAGTCAAGAAAACTTTGAAGACGTAGACTAGCAAAGGAAGGACTTTCTTATCAGTTATTAGAATATACTACAAAGCCATTCAAGTCAAAAAAATATGGCAGTGGCATAGGAATAGAGAAATGGACAAATGGGTCAAAGGGGAGTACAGAAATAGATTTTGGCATCTAAAAGAATTTAAAATGCAAGAAACTGATATTTTTACTATGTTGGGAGAAGGTAGAAGTATTTAATAAATACAAAATCTATAAGAGATCTAGAATATTTGGCCCCCATATTATACCACATACAAATATAACCTTAAGAGCATTTAATAATGTAAATGAAGAAAAGAAACTGCAATGAAAATTCTGCAAGAGAATTGCAGGAAAATAATCTAGGGATGGAAAATATCTCCAGTAGGACTGGGAATCCAAAAGTTATATTGTATATGTGTATGTGTGTGTGTGTTTTTCTCAAATGGCCATGATCTTATGAAAGATGGTGGAACTCACAAGGAGTCAGCAGATGCAAATTAAAGTAACAGCGAGATATCACTTAATATCTATCATACTGCAAATATAAAAAGTGAAGTCAATAACACCTATTACTGACAGGGATGCAGGGAACTCAGCAGTTTTACATACTATTTATTTTCAAAGAACAAGGAAATTCTCCAAGGTGCCCACAACACAGCTATCCAATTCATGAAAATAACATTGCCATATGACTACCCGTCCATCCACAGACTCCATTCAAGTTTCACAAACTGTCCCAATAACGTGCTTTTATGATAAAAGGGTCCTGTGCTGCATTCAATGGTCTTGTCGCTTTATAGTTGACCCTTAAATAAAACAGGGGTTAGGCATGCTGACCCCTGTGCAGTGGAAAATCCATGTATAACTTTGGACTCCCCCCAAACTTAACTCCTAATGGCTTTACCGGTAACAAGAACAGTCAATCAACATGTATTTTCCATGTTATATGTATTATGTACTGTATTATTACAATGAGATCAGCTAGAAAAAAGAAATATTGTTGAGAAAATCATAAGGAAAACACATTTACAATACTATACTGTTTTTATTAAAAAATAAATCCACGTATGAATGGACCAGAACAGTTTAAATTTGCGTCATTCAAGGGTCAGCTATAGTCTTGAACAGTTCCTTAGTTTCTCCTTGACTTTCATATTCCCGGCACTTCTTGAGATTACAGGCCAGGTTTTTGTTGTTGTTTTTCGGTTATTTTTGTAGAACGTCCTTCGGTTTGGATTTACATGATGTTTCTTCATGATTACATTCAGGTTATGCACCTTTGGCAGGAACACCACTGCACTGGCGTTGTGTTCTCCTTTGGATCTTACCAGGTGGCACATGACTGATATTTGTCGCGATACTTATTTTGTGAATTTTGATTGCGAGATTAATCCGGTGTTTGCCGTACTTGTTCACTGTGAATTTATTCTTCCTCCCATTGTATTCGATAAATATTTGTTGGAGATACTGAAGCTACGCAAACATTCCATTTTTCATCAAACTTTCAGCTTATTTATGCTCTTAAATCTGTATGCAGTAATGTTGCCTAGTTGTTGAGATAGAATTTTCTCCGTCACTGTTTAGTTCAATGTTCCAAATGTGCCCAAGTGGCCCCGGAGGAGCCCTCTCAAGATAGCACATGTGTTCTTTCAACATATTCCCATCATTTTTTGAGGACTTACTTACTTTCTGGTACAACAATATGATCTGGGGTCAACTTTATATTTATCTTGTCCCAGCCTGAATTAGCCATTTCTCCAAAAAGACCCGGTTTCTTTTACTGGAGAATGGTGTCATCTGAGTACCAGGTGTGCCCATTGATTTTGGGGTACCACTGCTTCTAGCCTAGTTAATGGACACTGTTAGAGGGAATATTTGTATTTTTAAAAAAAAATTTTTTTAATGTTTATTTATTGTTGAGACAGAGAGAGACACAGCATGAGCAGGGAAGGGGCAGAAAGAGAGGGAGACATAGAATGTGAAGCAGGCTCCAGGCTCTGAGCTGTCAGCACAGAGCCCGATGCGGAGCTCGAACCTCAGGCGCCCCAGAATATTTGTATTTTTTGCTCTCTCTCTCTCTCTCTCTCTCTCTCATCTATTAATATCTGAACTTATAAGTTAAAAACCATGATTTTGCATCAATGTCTTCATTTCCAATCTCACCTCCCAGGTATAATCTAGTTTTCTCCCCCCTTTCCATCATCATTTGAGAGTTTAATTACTTAAATTCCTTTTACACTTGTTTATTTTTGTGAAGGGTGAATAATACGTTTTACATTTTATCCTGTTTCAGTCAACACTCGCCACCTTCAATCAGAGAGACTGAAACAAAATTTTATATTAAATATTTATCACTCACATCTAAATAAGTATAGAAGAAATTTAAGTATCTAGCATTCAAATTAATTTGTTATGTTTGGTGGTACCTGGGTGGCTCAGTCCATTAAGCACCCTCTTGGTTTTGGCTCAGGTCATGGTCTCACGGTTAGTGGGATTCAGCCCCATGACAGGCGTGGAGCCTGCTTGGGATTCTCTCTCTGCCGCTCCCCCACTCACACGCATGCTCTCTCTCCCTCTCTCTCTCTCTCAAAATAAATAAATAAGCTTAAAAAAATCTGCCATGTTTGTAGGATTTATGGTTCTGAAGTTATTAAAGCTTAAAATTGCAGGAAGACTTTTGGGACACCCTTTATTTACTTATTCGATTAGTCCCCTGTGTATAATCAGTTTCTCATCCCTGCCACCATACCCTTCCCTGTGTGGTACCCTCCTCACTGTGCCCATCCTTTCAAACTCCCATGCCAGCTCTCCCTCCCACAGGGATGATGTGCTCACCCTGTTCGGGCTCTGACTCCCTGTGTCATCTGGGTGGAGGTGACCTCTTACCTGGCTTGGCTATGTTGGTCCGCTCCCCTTTGTGGACATCTTTATTACCTTTCTCAGATGACAACTCTAAGCTCTTGGCTGCCATGGCTTACCATCTCCCCTTCCTATGGTGTAGATGCCTACATATCTTAGAAGTGGGCTCATCTAGGACTGAATTGTTCAGGAGAGGAAGGCAGGAAAAAGAATGGAAGGGAAAGGAAGAGGAAGAAGAGAAATAGTTAACTTGTTTTAATCTTCTTTCAATATATTCAAAGATATAAATTTCCCTCTAAGTATTATTTAGGTACATCTCACAGATTTTAATATATAGTACTTTCATTGTCATTCAGTTCTAAGTAGCTTATAATTTCCCTCATGATTTTCTGTTTAACCCAAGCGTTATTCATTTATTTCAATAAGATGAGACTTTCAATCAAACTCTAAAATGGAAATCTAAAAGCCATTTTACTTGTTTTCTCTAGGCATTTTAAGTGCCAATGATCTCTTTCTGGCTTAACAAAGAAAGTCAACAAGTATATCTTTAAGATGCCATTTTAAATATTATCACCAGGGCAACACATTGTAAAACAGCCAATCAGCATTATAAGCCTCTTAGAGATGAGGAATTCTTTCCCCAGGATATAACAACAGTTTCTGAAATCTGGATGTCTTACAAATCTTTGTTAGAATTAACGTTGTCAGGTCAGTTTTATGATGCAGAATATTTTGCACTTTTTGGCAGCTCCAGGAGGAAGTGGAAATATTTGCTTCTTATCTTGCAAAGACTTTTCACCAGAGTTAGAACAGTCTCTAGGTTTTCAAGGCCAAATGTTAAAATATATGAAACGAAGAAGAGGCAGCTCTGAAAAGCCCAGAGTTTTGCCTGGAATGGGTCACATACATTTTGCACGTATTTTTAGTAACATGCTTTTTAGTTTGAGTTTGGGAATGAAATGTGCGACACTTTTGCTCTTTCTTTTTCTACTTAGGTTATCAGTTTCTGAAAATGGTAACTTAAACATTTCCAAGTAGAAGATTAATTTATTTCATGGTCCTGTCAGTTATTCCATATATTTTAAAGCTTACATTATTAAATATATATGTTCATGATCATCAAATCTTCTTCATTTCCTCTTCCTAATGCCTGTATAAAATAGTCCTCTTTATCTCATATGATGTTTTTCATTTTAAATATCCTTTTTTTGTCTAGTCTTAAAATTGCTATACTGATTTCTTCTGGTTTATATCTAATTAGTTTTGTCTTTTTTCATCCCTTTAAAAAATAGATTAAAAAAAGTATTTTTTAACCCACAGCCTGACTCAAGAACTCAAACAGTAACAATGACATCAACCTATGTGCTTCTGTTTCTGCCACCCCTCCCCCACCATTTGCCTGTTTTTCTCAAAGGTAATAGCTATCCTAAATTTTGTATATTTCATTGCCCTGCTTTAAAAAATTGTTTTATTGTGTACCTATATTTATATCTATATCTATATCTATATCTGTATCTATACACACACACATATGTCTCAACTATATGTAAACAAAATATTGTTTTTCATTGGCTGCTTTTAAACTTTAAAAAGAGTGTACATGCTGTGCATAAGTGTTTTGGGACTTGCTTTTATTACTTAACCTTATGCTACTTGTATTCATCCATGTTCTGTGTTCTCACAGTTTGTTCATTTTTACCTCTGTAAAGTATTTCACCATTTGAATATATCATTCTGTCAAAGGATTTTAACTTTTTTGCTATTACAGACAGTGCTGCCATGAACATTCCTGTATGTTTCCTGGCACTCATGGGCAAGAGTTTCTTTGGGAATACACATAAGAGTGGAATTGCTAAAGCATAGACTATGCAAATGTTCAACTTGACGAGAGAATTTTATTTTGTTCTTATCTCTTTATATCTATCTATCTATCTATCATCTCTGCTGCATACATAATCACTTTATTTTCAATCATCCACATCATTTTAAGTTTGGCTTTTGTAAACAACAGTTGTTGGATATTTTTTTGTTTGTTTTCATCATCCAAATCAAGAGTTTGATTTACCTTTGTTATAATTAGTGTTATTTACAATTTATTGTTGCTATTTTGTGTCATGTTTTTGCTTTTTTTAATTTTACTCTTTTTGGTAAGTATGTAGCGATATCTAATTGCGCTTTTAGTTTATATTTTCTTTCTTTTTTTAATTTTAGGAAGAGAGAGATTGAGAGGGGTGGGAGAGAAAGGCAAAGGGAGAGAGGGAGAGAACCTCAAGCAGGCTCCACACTCAGTGCAAGCCCAACATGGGGCTCAATCCTATGACCCTGGGATCATGACCTGAGCCAAAACCAAAAGTCAGATGCTCAATTGACTGAGCCACCCAGGCACCCCTCAGTTTATATTTTCTTAATGGCTAATTATATTAAACATCTTTTCATTTGTTTATTTGCCATTTGTGTATCTTCTTTGGTAAAATATCTCTTCATGTCTTTTTTCCCATGTTCCAACTAGATAGTTTTTTTTTATTGTTGAGTTTTGTGTCTTCTTTGTATATCCTAGGTACTTGTCTTTTGTCAGATATGTGATTTTCAAATATTTTCTCCCAGTTTGTATATCTTCTTAGGTGGGCCTTTCATAGAGCAACAATTTTAGACTTTGATAAAGTATAGTTTATCAATTTTTTCTTTTATGGACTGTGCTTTTGGTGTCAAGTCTAAGAATTTGTTGCCTAGTCCTAGATTCCAAGGATTTCTCCTAATTTTTCCTGTAAGTATAACTTATAAGTTTCATGTCTCATCTATTTAGGTTAATTTTGTATAAGTTGCGAAAAGTAGGTCATGATTTATGTTTTGCCTATGAATGTCTAATTTCTCCAGTGACATTTGGTCAAAAGGCTATCTTACCATATTAAATTGGTTTTTTTGCCTTTATAAAAACTCAATGAGATGTATTTGTTTGAGTTTATTGCTGGATTCTGTATTCTGTTCCATCGATCGATGTGCCTATTCCTTTGCTAATACCATAGTCCTGATTAATGTAGCTATATAATAAATCTTGAAATTGGGTAGACTGATTTCTCCCACTTCCTTCTTCTTTTTCAAATTGCTTCAGCTATTCCACTTTCTCTACCTTTACATATAATTTTTTAATAATCTTGTGTATAGATCTTTCTGAGATTTTGATAAGAATAGTATTCAATTTGCCTATCTATTTGTGGAAAATTGACATCTTTACCATGTTGAGTCTTCCAATCCATGAACACAGTATGTCTCTACATTTCTTTGTGTCTACTCTGCTTTCTTTCATTAGTGTTGTATAGTTTTCAACATATAATTCCCAGACATGGTTTCCTATATTTATACCTAAATGTTTAATTGAGTGACTGTGAGTGATATTGTATGTTTAAATTTTGGTGTCTCCACGTGTGTTCATGTTAGAATATAGAAATAAAATTGATTTTTATATGTTTATTCTGTATTCTGTGACCTTGATGAAATAATTTATTAATTCTGAGAGATTTTTTCATTTTTCTTTCTTTCTTTCTTTTTCTTCCTTTCTTTCTTTCTTTCTTTCTAGATTCCTTGAGATTTTCTATATAGACAATTATGTCATGTTCAAATAGGGGACAGTTTTATTTCCTCTTTTTCAGTCTGTGTGCCTTTGATTTTCTTTTCTTACCTTATTGCAGTGGTTAGAACTTTCACAACTATGATGAATAAAAATGGTATACATAGACGTTCTTGCCTTGCTTCTAATCTTAGGTAAAAGCATTCAATCTGATACTATTGAATATAAGGTTAGTGTGGGTTTTGTTAGGTGTTTTTTGTTTTGTTATTATTATTTTTTTATCAAGTTAAGGAAGTTTCCCTCTATTTCTGTTTTTCTGAGAGTTTTTTTAATCATGAATGAGTATTGAATTTTGTCAAGTACCTTTATGCATGGATCAATATGATTAATCATATGATTTTCCTTCCTTAGCTTGTTAGTCTGCTGGTCTACATTAATTGATTTTTGAATGTTGAACAAATGTTGCATTATCTGGAATAAAATCCACTTAACCATGGTATATAATTCTTTTTACATATTTCTTAATTCTAAATGCTAATATTTTATTAAGAGTTTTATCTCTATATTCATGAGAAAAATTAGTGTCTGGTGTTCTTTTTTTGTTCTGTCTTTGTCTGGTGTTGGTATTAACATAATACCAAAATGAATTGGGAAGTATTGCCCTTTCTTCTATATTCCAGAAGAAATTGTATGGAGTTGGTGTTACTTTTTCTTTAAAATTTGGTAGAATTCTCTAGTGAACCCATCTGTTTTGTTTTTTTAAAAATAAACTTCATTAATTTAAAATTAGGCTTTATTTTTAAGAGCAGTTTTAAGTTCATAGAAATATTGTACATAAGGTACAGAGATTTCTCATATACCCCCTGCCTCACATATGCATAGCCTCCCCCATTATTGACATCTCCCACCAGAGGCTTTTTACAATTGATAAAGCTTCACTGACACATCATCATCATTTAGAGCCCATAGTTTACACTAGGGTTCATTCATGTGCTGTAGATTCTATGAGTTTAGACAAATTTATAATGACATGTATCTCCAATTGTAGTATCATACAGAATAGTTTCATTGCCCTAAATTCCACACCCTCCCCACTCCGGGAGGCAGTCACATCTCTTCCCAGCATTTGTGCAGCACATAATGTCACAGAACTAACTCTGGTGGCGCTTTCTTTTCTTTCTTTCTTTTTTTAAATCTACAAACTCATTTCATTTATTTATTTATAATTAATTTTTGGTTAAGTTAAAAAAAATTCCAATATAGTTAACATACAGCATTATATTGGTTTCAGGTGTATAAATTAATTCAACAATTGTATACATTACTCAGTGCTCATCATAAGTGTACTCCTTAATCCCCATCACCCATTTCACCTATCCCTCCAACCTCCTCCCCTCTGGTAACCCTCTGTTTGTTCTCTATAGTTAAGAGTCTCTTTCTTGATTTCTCTCTCTTTTTTATTCCCTTGCTCCTTTGTTCTGTTTCTTAAATTCCACATATGAGTGAAATTATATGATATTGTCTTTCTCTGACTAACTTATTTCACTTAGCATTATATTCTCTAGCTCTAATCATGTTGTTGCAAATGGCAAGATTTCATTCCTTTTTAAGGCTGAGTAATATTTCATTATATATATATATATATATCACATCTTCTTTATCAATTCATGCATTAATGGACACTTGGGCTGCTTCTGTAATTTGGCTACTGTAAACAACGCTGCCATAATCATAGGATTATCCCTTTGAATTAGTGTTCCTGAATATTTTTGGTACTTGAATATTTTGGATAAATAGCCAGTAGTCATTGCCCTTCCATGATTCCATGGGGTCCCTCCCGTGATTAGACTACAGAAGGGTATATTATGTGCTCCACCTATTCATCCTTCTTCCCCACTTAACTCGAGACAACCATTGATCTCTTTACTGTTACCATAGTTTTGCTTTTTCCAGAATGTCCTATAGTTGGACTCACATAATATATAGAGTTTTCAGATTGGCTTATTTCACTTTATAATAAACATTTAAATTTCTTCCGTGTCTTTTCATGGCTTGATAACTCATTTCTGTTTTAGCACTAAATAATATTCCACTGTCTGGATGTACCATAGTTTATCCATTCACCTATGGAAGGATATCTTGGTTGCTTTCAGATACTGGCAATAGTGAATAATGCTGCCATAAATTGTGTGCAGCTTGTTCTGTGGTCATGTTTTCAATTCCTTTGGATAAATACCAAGGAATGTGATTGCTGGATCACATGGTAAGAGTATGTTTAGTTTTGTAAGAAACCACCAAACTGTTTTCCAAAATGGTGATATTTCCTCCTGTTTTCTTTTTCTTTCTTTCTTTCTTTCTTTCTTTCTTTCTTTCTTTCTTTCAAGCATTTCTTTAATAAATCACTTACACACAAATCCTCATCTCAAGGCCTGCATCTGGGGAAGCTGGCTAAGAAATGCATCAAAGAAGTTCAGAGGTAAACACCTGCCTATCTGGAACCTGAGGGTGTATAGCATAGTTACTGTAGTCACTGCTGAGGAGGAAGAGGGAGGAGTCATGGCCATGTTGCCATGATCTTGTCGTTATGGAGACAGACGTGCTGGGCTTCATCACAAGGCTGCTTCCCTCCAGGTATGATGTTGCTGTGGAAACACAGAGTCTGAAACCTCAAAGAACACTCTGTTCTAATCCCAGCTGCTTTATCCATCTGCTTTGGGTCTCATTAGAGAAGGAGCCTAACAAGAGGCTTTGACCACATCTCTGTTCAATCCAGTTCTCTAGAGAAGGTCCCCACCTCTGGACTTTTTCCTGGGTGAGTGGGAATCTTGGGGTATTTTTAGGTAAGGTTTGCTAAATTAGGTGGAAACAAAATCTTGTGCTGCATCGTTTTCAAAACGACTGCTGGGAATTGCCCTTACCACATATTTATTACAATTAAGATCAGGTGGGTCTACCTTAGCTTCAGACTTATTTTGAAATTATAGATTCTTTCAGGGGCGTCTGGGTGGCTCAGTCAATTGGGCATCAGACTTTGGCTCAGGTCATGATCTCACAGCTTGTGAGTTCGAGCCCCACGTCAGGCTCTGTAGCTCAGAACCTGGAGCCTGCTTCAGATTCTGTGCCTTCCTCTCTCTGTGTCCCTCCCCTGCTCTCTCTCTCTCTCAAAAATAAATAAAGATTTAAAAAATTAAAAAAAAAGAAATTGTAGATTCTTTCAGCATTTACCTCTCTGTTTCTAGAAATGGGAATGATTATGTTAACTCATGGTTAATGTCTTCTGCGGTCAAGGAAGCAAGATTTTAAGTAGAGTTTTTGTAGGATATGGGTATCTCTCATGGTGATGCCACTGATGCTACAGTGTGAGCATAAGTATTAATGTGGCCCAAGGTTAACTCCCTAGAGGGTGACAATGGTTCTCAATTACATGCAATTTAGTAGATACAATTTCCTGGTTAAGAGCATGGGCTTTAGTATTACATTTAATCTTCATGAGGGAATCTATAACAAAATACTACAGACTGGGTTGCTTAAACAACAAACATTTATTTCCCACAGTTCTGGAAGCCAGGAGGTCCAAGATCAAGGTGTTGGCAGATGTGGTGTTTGATGAGGGCTCTCTTCTTGGTTTGCGGGTGGTCCCTTCTTGCCATATTCTCACATGGAAGAGAATGAGTGAGCTCTGCTCTCTTCCTCTTCTTATAAATCCCATCATGAGGAATACATCCTCATGACTTCATCTCAGCCTAATTACCCCCCAAAGGCCCCACATCCAAATATCATCATATTGAGGACTAGAGCTTCACTACATGAATCTTTGGGGGGAGGCAGAACAAACATTCAGTCTATACCAGGTGGTTTTAGGTTGAATTTTAAGGCAGGAAAAGAGTCATAAAAAAGAAGTCTGTTTTATTGTAAAGAGTTATTTATTCTGCCATTTAGAAATGGCAATGGCTTTTGCTTTTTGTTATTATTGTTACTATTGTTGAAATTAAAATTTGCCAATGAATTAGAATTTCTAAATTTAATTCCTGACATTTTACTGCCTGAATTTCTGAGGGGCATCAGCTAGATTTGGGAGTCAAAATCAAATTTCAGAGAAAAGCTACAATATCAGTCAGGGTTCCAGCAGGAAAACAGAAATCACTCTAGGTATCTCAAACACTCTAGGTAACCAAATTCAATATGGGCAGTGAAGTACCTACAAAAATCACTGAGAAGACCGAAGGAGCAAAAGTCAAGAGGACAGTAACAGCCATGGTCCACCCAAGGAGGCAGAGAGATTCTGATGCCACTCACAGGTCAGAAACTGGTAGGAAACCACAGCTAGCCTATGTAGATCCTTGAAGCCCAAGGAAGTGAATTTCAAGGGAACATGGAAGCTATTATCAATCCCCCTTTTGTAAAACCCACCTATCTGCTGATGCTAGCAGTCTTGCATGAGTCTCTGTGTTCTAGATTAAACCCTACCCAGTTTCCTGCGGGCAATTGGGTAGGTGAACATTTAGTTCTCAGGCTTCCTTCAGCCCTCGTGATATACACGAGAACAGAGAAGGGGATGGAAGAGTATGCAGGCCCAGTAGACAATATCAGATTATCATTCATTTTATATGCCCAATCCCCAGCATCTTACTTTTATTTCACACCACTTGTAATTATGAATTGGATTGTGATATTTGCAAGCCAGGTATTTCTAACTCGTCTGTTATAATTATGCTTTTGCCCTTGTGTGCCTGTATACATTGAACAGAGAAAATTCGTGATTATATGCACAACAGATTGCTTGATTTGGGGTTAACTAAAAGTCAGCATGTATTTAGTGAAAGCTGAGGACCAGAGACCCAGTGATTACAATGCTATTTATTAACTGTCCAGGATGGTAGAATGACAATAGCAATAGTGATGATGATGATAAAAATGATGGTGATGATAATGATATGTGGTAGATGCCATCAGTCTTCACATTTTCCAGATGAAGGCAAGGTAGAATCAAGTGGTTAAATAAGTTTCCCAATTTCATGTATCTAGTAAGTGACAGGGCTAGGATTGGAATCTCAAGCTAGCTCATAAGCCCTACAATACACACAGAAATTCTAATAGTCAAGATAGAATTTTTGTTCATTTGATACTTCATTCTAAATTATTTTACTGAGTGCCACCAAAGTATACATTTTCTCTGATTATCCCTTCTGTTTACCCTTGTATTTTGTGATAATATTAGTGGTTAAAATTTGAGAGATTTCTATGTGCCAGACACTCTGCTAAAGGAATTTGCAGGTAATATATCATTGAATATGCAAAAACAACTTCACGGATCCTGGGGAGGTTAAGTAATCCATCCAGTGTCACACAATAAGGAAATGGTAGAGCCTGGATTCAAACTGTAGAGCCACACTGGCCGATATGATGGCTACAAGCCAAATGTCATGACTGAGCACTCGAAATATGGCTATTTGGAATTACTATATAATGTATATTGGATTTCAAAGACCCTTCACACTGTGATACATTTGGGAGATGGTGCAGAGTGAAGTAAAACTTAAAACTACATTTCCAGTCTTGATTTCCTAGGAGTTCATCTCAAAGGTATTGAGCCATATTAGCTACAGTGATGGAAGAAGACTTTACTGAGCGCAAGAGACTTGAGTAGTGTGGGACTCTGAAAGGATAGTAGAAATTTACATTTGTTAGAAACGCCAATGGCATTTTGAGGTTAGTTTACAGGTCAGTCTTGCTGGAGGAATGTGTTGCAGTCAGAGATTATTTGTAACCAATCTCTCACCCTGGTTGGGGCTCCTGGGTAGCTCAGTTGGTTAAGTGTCCAACTCTTTTTTATTTTTAATGTTTATTTATTTGTTTAGAGAGAGAGAGTGCAAGACAGAGTGGGGCAGGGGCAGAGAGAGAGAGAGAGAGAGAAAGAGAGAGTCCCAAGCAGGCTCCACGCTGTCAGTACAGAGCCCAAGGCAGGGCTCGATCCCCATGAAATGTGAGATCATGACCTGAGCCTAAATCAAGAGTGGAAGGCTTAACTGACTGAGCCACCCAGGGGCCCGTTCCCATCTTTTGTGTATAAAACTTGATTAGACTCCATAGTTTTGTTCTATTTTCCCACTACTCCTAAATTATGTTTACGTATATAGTTTAATAATATTTTATCAGTTTGACTTGAGACATAGTGGACCCTGAGGTTCTGAAAGGCAAGGAGTATGTTTTGCTTGTCTCTACCTTCCTAATGCTGGTGCATGATACGCTTTCCATAAACACGTGTTGAAAGAAAGAATGACTAACATTGCCTTTTCCACACAAACAAACAAACAAACAAAAAGAAAGGTTTTGTATTTTTATAATCCATTAGCACTTGTTGCGAGACCCTTTCTAACCTACCGGTATAGCTTTTTAAATAAGTTGTGCTTTGGACTTTCTTAGAAGGGGAAAATAGTCACTTAAGGTGATTTTTAAATACCCAAAACTCATTCACGTGACTGATGAGACTTGGCAGTTGAATTGCACATTTCCTCTGGAAGGACTTTTCTCAGTAGGGATCACCTCTACAGAAATGCTTTACAAATGGTTTCTCTGAAGGGAGCCGCCAAACTAGAGAATACTGATGCAGTCCCCTGTAGATCTCTGTCTTGTGAAGATTTCTGAGCCGAATTACGCAGCCATCTCTCACTGTCTGACCTGGCTACTCTAAGCCTTCTCAGCCATGTTCCTGGGCATGAAAATTGCCCAGAAAAATTCAGAATGAAGTGGCCAATTCAAAGTCTGCTGCCATAGGGTTAGCTACAGAAGTGGGTGTTTTTGGCTTATTTAGACGGCTTTATAGCTGTCTACAGGGTCAGATTCCCTGAACAGTAGCCAAATCTCTGCTCCATACAATGCTATGGAACTAAAGCTCAAGAGTAAAATAACACCCCTGCCAATTTTGGAGCTTTGAAACCTTGACAGTAATTATTAAAAACTGTTAACAGTCCAAATTCTCTAGCAGTTTAATGCCACAAAAATTAAGCCAAACCTTCAATCAAGGGTTTCTAATATAATTTCTCTGTGCTAAGCTTTGTTACTAAAGAATGAGTTTAACTGAGTCGCTTATTATATATAAATTAACCAGGTGGGGATTGCTATAGTATTATGAGAAATTGGCTTATTTTGTCCTCAAAATGAGGAAATGTCCCTCTAGACCAGTAAACTGAATTGTTTTCCTGCTTTATACCAAACACACAATATTGATAATTGCCAACACTCATTTTATGTTGAAAGACTCGGCTCGGTTGTTTACCTGGTGAAAAAAAATAATCTAGATAACATGTATTGAATGTTTCCTATGAGTGAGGAGCTTAATACACTTTATACTGTCTAACATCCAACAACTCACAAGATCATCCCATTTTACAGATGAAGAGACCAATATGTCCAAGGCTACCAGTTTGTAAGTAGCATAGCTGGTATTTGAACTCCCATCTATATGGTTTGAAAGCCTCTGCTCTTTCTAGTCTCCTAAATTGCCCCCTTTCCACTTCTTCAGCCCCTTTTCTTTGTAAATTCTTTAAATATTGAAATACAGAGATATAATATATTTATGTATATAACAAAGCCTGAGAGTAATTTTCTTTGGACATGATGAAGATAATGATATATTTATAAAATATAACTCGAATTACCGTGATAGGAGTCTCTGCTGGCTTCATGGCCAAGGCCATGGTCTCCCCAGGCTAGTTCTGAGTGCCCTGGGGCTGTCTCGTGTGTCCTCAGGAACAGCAAGGGGCCCACAGGTCCTTCTGCACCACGTCCTGCCAGGTCCCCATGCAGAGTCTCTACCACACCTGGAGACCACCCCCCCCCCCCCCCCCCCCCCCCCCCCCAATCAGGGCCCTGACTTCAGGAGAGGAGACCTGTTGAGTTTGTGCCTTCAGTTTTCTTTGTAGCTCTGTTACACTTGCAGTTCAACCCTAGCTCTGGTTTTCAGCACAGACCACAGGATTAAGGGTCTCTTTAAACTCTGCCAGGGAGACTATGACTTTCACAGTGTGTCTTCAATTGCTAATTAGCCCACCTGAGCCTGTCTTTTGTCAAGGTTTCTAAATCCATTAAATAGAAGTGGACAGCTTCACAGTCATTATAGTTCTCATACTGGGCATACTGTTCGTTGCCACATACTTCAATGCTTCACTTTCCTTTGCTCCTTTCTACAGTCCACCACAGGAACATCTTGGTGTTTGTGATGTCGCTGCACCCTGGGGTCATTACCTCCTGAAATACCAACACGTATGTGGTCCTCACCTTTGACCACAAGGGACTCAGATCCAGAACCCCATTCAGAGGGTCTGTTTTCTAGGGACACTTTTGCTGACAGCCATTTTGGCCTCGGTTCCTCCTGAAAGCAGTGCCTGAGACAAGGTCTTGCTTTCCAGATGTTGATATTGGGAACCATGAAAAGTGGGAAGAGGAGAAAGCCAATCCAAGGTGCATTACGGTCTCCAGTATGGGACACCAGAGCTTGATGCTCCCAGGGATGCTTTGAGGGGCTGTGTAAAATGTGAGGGTCAGACAGGAGAGAATATATCTACTGCTTCTCGTCCCCCATTGGTCAACGGTTGCTCCCTGGTGTTAACTTCCTCCCACTTTTAGCTGTCTGTATGATTGGAATGGTTGGTCTGCAGGTATCTCACATGGTTTGACAGAGAAGCCTGGGCGGTATATTTGCAGCAGCTGACATAATGTGTGGTCAGGTTACATATGAGTACAGTTGATTGCATCAGTAATGATGAATCAAAAGATGGGCTGAGAGGATGTAAACTGGGGCATTAGAGGTGTAAAATCCAGATACGATCTTGTTCTGTGCCTCCAACAAATCATCACACAATAGTCACACAATAGGACATTTCTTAAAGTCTGGATTAGTCAGTCTCAAATTTCACCACATATGGGGCATTACTGACCTTGTTTGGTTGGGGTGCTCCAGTCCTCTTCAGTCCCTCTCATCAAGCATTCACAGATGTTGGGGTACAGACTTGAGGTCATACTGAGCACAAATATCCAGCACTTTTTCTTTTTTTTTTTAAATTAAGACTTTTTTATAATGTTTTTATTTATTTTTGAGAGAGAGAGAGAGACAGACAGACGGACAAACTGTGGACAGGGGAGGGACAGAGAGAGAGGGAGATGCAGACTCCAAAGGAGGCTCCAGGCTCTGAGCTGTCAGTCCCGATGTGGGGCTCGAACTAGTGGACTGTGAGATCATGACCCGAGCCAAAGTTGGCCACTCAACCGACTGAGCCACCCAAGCGTCCCTCCAGTGCTTTTTCTAAACAAATGCTTAATGACATTTCTGGCTAGTGCCACATACGTGGATATATTTTTGGTGTAAGACCCATGTAGTTGCTGATGTTTTCTGAGGACTGTGGTAGCATAACAGGCACTCTTCTGTGGGTCAGGGAAAGTGGAAATAGGCTTAATTTATGAGTTGTGGGAGCAAATATGTATGGCTCCAATGATGGGAGTGAATTCAGTCAGATCTGCTTGGGAAGATTTCCCCACAATATCATGGCCTTGGCAGGGGGAAGTGGGAGGGGGATGGAGAGGGAGAATATATGTTGCTCGGAGATGGTCAACAGGTGATTCTCTAACACTACCAACCCATTTTCCTTCGAGAATATTGAAGTGAGTTCACTACTCAGTGGTTCATTGGAGTTTCATGGGATTGTTGGCATCTTTCCCACTGTGCTCCATCAGGTTCCTACAGCAATATCCAAGGCCAGGAGGGGCCATGTGGAGTGAGGGTGGCTGTGGACAGAGCTCCCGGAACAAAGAAGTGATGCAATTTGATGGAGAAGCCAGCAGAATCAAAAAGAACGAACTCTTGCCATTTGCAATGACGTGGGTGGAGCTAGAGTGTATTATGCGAAACGAAATAAGTTAGTCAGAGAAAGACAAATACCATATGATTTCACTTGTATGGGGAATATAAGAAACAAAACAGATGGGAAGGGGAAAAGGAGAGAGAGAGGCAAACCATAAGAGGCTCTTAAATATAGAGAACAAACAGGGTTGCTGGAGGGAAGGTGGTGGGAGGATGGGCTAAATGGTTGATGGGCCTTGAGGAGGGCACTCGTGGTGATGAGCACTGGGTGTTATACGTAAGTGATGAATCACTAAATTCTACTCCTGAAACCAATATCACCCTATATGTTCATTAGCTCGAGTTTAAATAAAAACTTGAAACAAACAAATAAATAAAGAAGCCGACAGAATCCTTGTACAGACTTCTGTGTCATATCAGCTCTTGAAAACCCACAGCGGCTCTCTTAGCCTCTTGGCCACATATACTAAAGGTCTCCTCAATCCCCACCACTAGAGGGTCTGAAAGTGCTTTCCTAAACCGGGTCTTGCGGCTGGCAGCAGGCTGTTCCTATACCACAGACCATCTGCATGCATGGGGAGCCGGCCTGCCACCTACCCAGCCAGGGAGGCCTCCTGGGATGCTGCTCTTGGCAGGATTGTCTTACAGCTGGACCAATTATTAGTGAGTTTCTGAATTATTCATGGAAGCGCTTCCTTTCATTGATGTGAATTGTCATGAATTGGTTGTAATCAAAGTGATTTAGGCTCGAGAAGCACAGAGTGAGGTACATTATTTTAGTTTAATGTGATAACTTGTTGGGTCTTCTTGCCCTTTGAGCTCCTCACAACATTGTTAGCAGAAGGAGTTTGGTGTGTTTGAAGAAGCCCTGAACTTGGAGTCCGGAAATCATGGTTCTTCCACCTGCTCTCTAGCCAGAGACTCAGCCTTGCGGTACCTTGGTGATCACCTTGCCTGACACCTTGATTCTTCAGTTGAACAAACAGAGCTTACTGGTAGAACCAGAATTAGAAGCCAGCTGGCTGAATTTCCTCTTTGCTCTGATCTACATGATCTCATTGACCTGTTGGGTATTTACTGAACTTGTGAGGACATGGCAAGAAGGCAGCTGTTCGCAAGCAGGGAGACAACTCTCACCAGAAAGGCTGGCACCCTGGTCTTGGCAATTCCAGCCTCTAAAACTGCAAGAAAATAAAAGTCTGTTGTTTAAGCCACCCCGTCTATGGTATTTTTGTTATGGCAGCCTGAGCAGACTAATACAAAGAGCTGGAATAGAAACAAAGGCTATAAGGAGTGGAGGAGACAACTTGCATTAGTTTGAGTTCTTCCAAAAGCAGACCGCGAGACAGGGATGCGTGAACATGGTTTGCTCGGGAGGTGATTCCAGGAAGCAATTCTGAGAGTGTGAGGGCGTGAGAGTGGAATATAGGAAAGGCAATATGGGTTATCATTGCGGGCGACTGGAGTTCAACATCCCTGGGGACCCTCTGAAAAACTGTGTGGAATATGCCTCAGAATTTTCCTATCAGAGGTCGGGAAAACTGTGACGCTCATATACCAACTCACTGTCCCCATGTCGGCGTTAAGTTCACAGCACTTTTGGCTGATCTGAAACATGCCAGCCTAACCACGGGTTTCCTGGGTCTGAGAGTGCCGTCAGAGAGAGATGAGCGGCAAGGTGTGCGCAAGAATGTCTCAAGTCACCTCCTGGGCGGACTCACGGTACATGAGTGCAGCAGAGATATTGTCTACTATAGCAGAACTCTCACACTTCAAGGTGAACACCAAACATCTGAGGGTCTTGTTCAAAGCAGGATTCTCATTTGGTGGGTAGGTCTGGAGCGGGGCCCAAGGTTCCTTATTTCTGTTCCCTGTGATGCCAACATAGCTAGTCCACGGCCTAGACTTCGAATAGAAAGAGTTCCACAGTGTTTCATGCATTCAGCTCAGTTCAACAAGTATTTATAGGATACCTGCTGAGCTGGACACTGTGCTCGACATAGGGAATAGTGAGAACGTAGGGAAAAGGTGTTGCGTCCACTTTGCAGATGATCTCAGGGTCTGTCCTGTGTCAACCTTCGAAAAGAAAAAGGTAAGGCAGTTCAGCCGGCAAAATCCATTTTTTTTTTTTTTTTTTCAAGAATAGTGGAGGAATTGCAATTTGGGACAAACAAACAATCTGAGCTACAGGCAAGTCTGGAGAACAAAAGAGGACAGCGTCCTTTTATAGAAGACAGGAGGAAGTTGGGGGGCTGTTGTTTTGAACTTAGTTCATTGGAGTGATACTGGACCAAAGTGGGTCCGCTCCTTGGTGAGTTATAGACAGAGACTATACCAGGTGGAGTTACCCCACAAGAGTGATCTTTATTTGTGCAAATTAGGAGATCTTGGGGAATAATTTTCAAAGCCGTGACTCCCCCAACAGGGGTAAGCAGGCTCCTTTAATTAGGGTGTGAGATGAATATTCAGAGGGGGAGGCCTCTGAATAGGCATGCATAAACTTGTGCATGTGCACTCAGAAAATATTCCTAGATACACACTGTATGTTATGCTAATGAAAATTGTGCTAATGAAACATTATAATGAAGCTGAAGTGACTGTTGACAATTTATGATTTATCTGCACAGGCCATACTCACGATGTGTCTTTTCCTGTTCCAGCAATTCATCAGTTCATTTATAAAGTTTTTTTAATGTTTATTTATTTCCGAAAGAGAGACAGAGCACGAGCAGGGGAGGGGCAGAGAGAGGAGACATACAATCTGAAACAGGCTCCAGGCTCTGAGCTGTCAGCACAGAGCCTGATGTGGGGGCTTGAACTGAAACCGAGAGATCGTGACCTGAGCCGAAGTTGGAAGCTTAACCCAGGTACCCCTTTTGGTTTGTTTCTAAAAGACAAAACTAATAGAGGCTTCTAGGAGTTTTCCTAGTTCAGGGGGGTCTCACCGGTGACAAGAGAAAAATGAGGAGTTGGAGGTGGTGGCTTCTCAGTGGCTGCAGGTGACGGCAGCTTGCTGTTGCCCCTGGGGGAGGAAATCTTCCTTCTTCCTGCTGGACCATGAGAGCCACAAGCAGCGGTGTGTGTGTGAGAGCCCTCCTTTCGTGGCGTCTCCACTCTAATTTTGAGTTAGGTTTTCTTCACACATTTTCCCACCGGCTTTAATTGTTCAGGATTGGAAGTTGTCACTACATATCTATTTGTTTTAAGAAACAAAGGAAGGTGGGATTCCTGAACGATTTCTGTCTCTTGGACAGAATTTTAGCCTGGAAAAATGGTAGAAACCATTAGCACAGATCTACCTGTAGGTATGTGTCCCAGTGTCTTAAAAGCAGCAATCTGGGATCAAGAGAGGGTTTTTATAAAGCCATTGCTCCCTTTAACATTTTAAAATTAAAAAAAAATCTAGAGTTGTAATAAAAATAGCAACATTTTTATAGTACCTCACCGATTACCGAGTACTTTCCACCACATTATCTCATTATGTCCTTTGCAGGCTTGAGAGAATCTACAAATGGCATTTTAAAATAAATGTGTTGCACATTAGGGCAGGTACATTACACAGCTGGGTACATGATATTCCAGATCCAATGATAATGAAAAATGACTGTGAAGAAGGCTGCATATAAATATATGCTATGTCCTAGGGCACTCAGAAGAACTCTACATTAGCTGGGAAAAAGCAGTTCAGACTCATTGCTGTTAGTGTCTCACAAATTTTCCAAGGTACAAGTTGAAACATTTCAACAAAGGTATTAGGAAAACCTTCTACAAGTTGAAACATTTCAACAAAGGTATTAGGAAAACCTTTGCTCTCCATGGAGAACAGATCTTCCAGTTTGACCACTTGGCTTTTCATTCTGCTGAGAGGCTTTGGGGCATCTCTAACCCCACTCTCAGGTCAAGCCCCAAGAGTGTGGTTCATACACAATGAGCATACCCCATGGCTATCAACCTCTTTGGGTGGGCAGCCAATGGGTTCAACCAGTCAGATAAAGTAATAAAAATGAGATGGTAAAGACATTGCAAAATGACCTGGCTGTGATGACCTTCATAAAGATTCAGGTTCGTGTGTCTGCAAGGTCTGATTACATCTGTCAAATATTATTAATATGATTATGAATTATGTCTAATTTATAGTTATGCCTAACTAAAAGTGAAGATTCTGTTTATAATAACATTCAATAATTTTATTTATAATAACTTCAATAACCTTGAAATATTGAATGAAAGGGAAGCAAATGGATGTCATTCATGAATATTTTATCAGTTAGGATGCTTTTTGCTATAAGAGATGGGATGTTGAATAGAGCCTAAAAATAAAAGGTTATTGTTTACATAACAGAAATCTGGAAATAAGTGGTTCCAAGGTTTGTTAATTCAGCAGCACAGTTAATATCTGCGTTCTGGGTCAGCTTCTCTGTGATTCTTCTGGTTTTCATTTCATGGTCACAAAATGACTGTCGTAGCTCCAAGCATCATGTCCTCACATAACTGAACTCAAACAGGAAGGAGAGTGCTTCCTTTATGCCGCTTCTTCTTCTTCTTCTTCCCCCCTTCGTCCTCCACCTTCTTCTCCCTTCTCCTTCTCATCCTGCTCCCCCTCCCTCTCATCCCCATCCTCCCCTTCTCCTTCTTCATCATGGAGAAAAGTCATTCCGAGAAGTTCCTAGTAAGCTCCTCTCAGGCCCTTTTGAACAGAAGTGGGTCATATGCCCGCACTCACACCAATCATTGGTAAAGGAAATGGAATCAGCATGGCTGGCTTGGCTAATTATGTTTAATCTTCTAGGGCTGGGGTAGAATCCAAACTTCCTTGAGCACATTGCTTCCTCAAATCTGAACAAAATAAGTGTTTATTAGTAAGGACAAAAGGGAAATGGCTTTTGGGAGGGCAAGCAATGTTTCCTGATCTGCACATATTTTCTATTGTTTCTTTAGAGGTTTTGCTTATTGAAAGAGAGACACATTCGGGGGTTAGAATCAAAGACTAGCATTGGAAACATTACCTTTTAATAGATTCTGCAGAAGGATGAAAATATTTTGTGAGACAAGTTATGTGTCTTGCTGTTTGGGTTCTTCATGAAATGGAAGTTTTCCTGTCTGGAGCTCAGCTCCCATGTGATGGCATGTGTCCCTGCCATACTGCTGCATGCCTGGGGTCTTCAGAGGGATACAAGGAGAAATGGCATAGCTAAAGTTACTGGAGGAGCTGTTTGAAGGAAATTTTCAGGGAAATTTAGAGATTAAAAGAGAGAAAAAGTGTAGGGAGGGCAGTAGATATGAGGGGAAGGAGGATTTAAACACGTGTTGCTATGAGCAGGTACCCATCCCTTTCAGGTATTCAAAAAACACAGCTAAGAATATGTGTTAATCTAGAATTGATGTCTGTTTGGTGGCCCATGTCTCTCTTCAACATTGCTCGGTAGGGCACAGTCTCATTGTAGATCTCAAGGAGCAGGCATAGTATTCTCTCTACTGACCCCATTCCCAATTGAAGAGCCAATCTAGACCAGTGAGAGGTTTCTATGGAAATTATAGGATGTTGGAACCTCCAACATGATGCCTAAGCTCATCTCAAATTTCAAGATGGCTGCTCAAGAGTTCCCTACTACCTCACGTTCCTACATGCAGGAAGGAAACAAAGGAAAGTGGAAGAGGCCAGGGACATTTCTGACTGGTTTCTTAAGGATGATTCTCAGTTGCAAGGCACCTGGGTGGCTCATTCAGTTGGATTTCTGACTTAGGCTCAGGTCATGACCTCATGGTTCATGAGTTCGAGCCCTGCAAGGGCTCTCCGCTGTCAGCAAGGAGCCCACTTTGGATCCTCTGTCTGCCTCCCCTCTCCCACCCCTTCTCTGATCATTCTGTCTTTCTTTCAAAAATAAATACATAAACTTAAAAAAATTAAAAAGAAGATGATTCTCAGTTGCTATTTCTTTTAAAAAAATTTTTAAGTTTATTTATTTATTTTGAGAGAGAGAGTGAGCAGGGGAGGGGCAGAGAGAAAGAGAGAGAGAGAGAGAGAGAGAGAGAGAGAGAGATAATCCCAAGCAGGCTCCATGCTATCAGCACAGACCCTGACATGGGGCTCGAATCCACAAACCATGAGATCATGACCTGAGCCAGAATCAAGAGTTGGTTGCTTAACTGACTGAGCCACCCAGGTGCCTCTCAGTTGCTATTTCATGATACATGTGTATACATCCCATCATTCAGAATTTAGTCATATGGTCAGACTAGCTATATGGGAGTCTGGAAATGTAGTCTTTATTTTGAGTGGCCATGTCCTTTGCTAAAGATTCTATTTTTGTTAAATAATTTTTTTTGGTAGTGTTTATTTTATTTTTGGGAGAGAGAGAGAGAGAGACATAGTGTGAACGGGAGAGGGGCAGAAAGAGAGGGAGACACAGAATCCAAAGCAGGCTCCGGACGTGGGGCTCAAACTCATGAACTGCAAGATCATAACCCAAGTCAAAGTCTGACACTTAACTGACGGAACCACCCAGGTGCCTCTAAAGATTCTATTTCTATATAAGAAAGGAAGGATGGATATTGAGGGAACAACAACAAAAAAAGGAGCCTTTTCCAGACGTAAGCCCCTCTCTATAAATGGGAAATGGACAGCACTTTTATGACCCTTTGCTTTTATTCATGTCATTTATTCAGTACAGAATGTCCTTTTCTCCCCCTTGCATCTTAAATATTTCCCTGACTCCTTTGTTGTCTACTGAAAATTTTCTCACCTTCAAAGCTTAATTCAATGTTACTTCCTCAAAGGAATCTTCTTGGATTTACCAGTTAGAACGAACTTCCTCTTTGCTCCCCAGCCCTTTCCTCCAATTTTTATTATAGCAAAGTGTGCATTCTGTTTCACATTATCAGCAGTTGTTTATTTTTTCCTTTAGATTGTAAATTTCCTGAGGGCCAGGTCCTGGATTTAATCATGTCCAAATCCATACAGGGCCTACTGAAAGAGAAGTAAACTCATATTTTGTTTAAGCAAATGTTATTTTACATTTTTTATCACTCACAGCCAAGTGTACTCCTAACTAATATAAGATCCCTTTACAGAGTTAGGCATCATTCTATTTATAAACTGGTGATTAGATAAATACCACCAAAAAGGGCTAGAACATTAAAAGAATGTGAATGAATGGAAGAAGACTGGGAAATACTCTTAAATCAGTGCTGTGATGTGTTCTCAATTTTCAGTGTTAGAGGGGTTGTTAGGATGTGGAGGAAAGGAGGTGGGGTATAATCTAACATACCTGATTTAAAATCTTGGTTGAGTGACTTATGGATTTGTGACCTCAGTTTGGGAAATTATTCCTCCTAAGTCAGAGTTTCCAGATCTATAAAATGGAAATGAAAATACTTACTTTGCAGGGTCGTTTTAAGAATTAGATAAGATGTTTGCAAAGAGCCTGACAGTGGATACTCATTCTTGGGCATTATTATAATCATTGTACTGCAGATTTGGAATGATTAGGGGAAAAGCTCTGTGTTGTCCTCTCCCAGAGCCACAGAGCTGCTTATACATGGGTCAGGGGTTCTTGGAAGGAGATTTGCCACAGAAGGCAAGGAATGTTATTACTGGTAACAGAGATTGATGGCATATCATTTATACCCCTGTAATTGTGATGAAATTTGACATATCGACATGGACAATGTCCCCCCAACATCCATTTTAAAAGTCTCCGGAAGAAAAACTTAGACACAAAGTGTAAGCACTTTTGATGCTCTTAATACTCATGGCAACAAGTAGGGTCATAGTAAAAATGATGAAAGTGGCAATTCCACTGACATGTGGGCTGATGCATGCCTATTAAATGGGATCCATAGTTAAAATAGCCTGGGCTTTCATAGTTCTCTGAGGAGGAACAGTTAAATCCCAGATTTTGTCATTATTGACAGTAATAGAAGTTCAGACCGAAAGCGATTAGCGACACAGTTGTCAGAACTTCAAGGTCAGAATAAAAGATGCTGTAATTTTAAGGAAAATTGGAAAAATTTATGTGAAGACTTGGTTAAAAAATGACGTATGGACCCCCTCATCCCTAAAACATATGAGTAACTTTTTAAACTTTTGTGTCATGTAGAGTGTTCATGAAGTTTTTGGTGAACTTTGAGGCTACTACTTAACAGATAGTTAGCACTTTTCAGTTTATTATAAATGCTTTGACATAACTCCGTTGATTATTGTATTCCTTTTCTTTTCTTTTCTTTTCTTTTCTTTTCTCTTTCTTTTCTTCTTTCTTTCTTTCTTTCTTTCTTTCTTTCTTTCTTTCTTTTCTTTCTTTCTTTTTTGAGACAGAAAGAGGGTGCAAGTGAGTGAGGGGCAGGGAGAGAGAGAATCCCAGGAAGGACAGAGAAAGAAAGCGGGGCTCACCTGAAGCGGGGCATGAGCTCATCTGATGCAGAGCTCCAGCTCACCCTAAGCAGGCTCCAGCTCATCTGATGTGGAACTCAAACTCACAAACCATGAGATCATGACCTGAGCCAAAGTCAGATGCTTAAAGACTGAGCCACTCAAGCACCATATTGTATTCACTTTCTATTGCTGCATAATAAATTACTACAAATGTAACAGCTTAAACAGCACACATTTATTTTCTCATGGTTTCTGTGGGTCACAAGTCTGGGCACAGTTTAGCTGGGTCCTCTGCTTAGAGTCTCACAAGGCTGTGATTAAGGCATCAGCTAGGCTGCGTTCCCACCTAGAGGACCAGCTGGAAGGGAATCTGCTTTCAAGATCACTTAAGTTATTGGAAGAATTAGTTTCCTGTGGTTGTACGACTGAGAACTCTGGTTTCTTGCTGGATCCTCAGCTACTGGACACTCAGCTCTTGGAGGCCACCATTAGCTCCTGGAGGCTCCCTATTGTTTCTTGGTATGTGGGCTTTCTCAGCTTGCACACTGAATTCTAATAAGTCTGGCAAAAAGTTTCTAGAGAGAGTCCACTAGCAAGATAGAGTCTTACACAAAATAACATAATCATAGAATGAGTTGTAACTTTCACCATATTCTATGGGTTAGAAGTAAGTCACTTGTCCTGCCCACACTCAAGGGGAGGGGATTTGGCACCAGAAGTAGGGATCATAATGGGCTACCTGGAGTCTGTTGGCCACAGTTGTCAATATAGTCCTTGAGAAGGCTGGGGAGATGTTCTTTCCTCTGTTGTACAGATGGAGACACTGATGTTCTAGGAGAGAGGTTAAATGAACTGGTGTTCAAGAGCACACAGTTAATAGAACAGATTAAAGCCAGAATCCCTAGTTCTGTGCTACGACCATCAGTATCTATCTTGTATATCTTTGTATCTACCCATCCACCTATTCTCACATCCAACCGTCTTAGTCCAGTGTTCTTTTCACTACATCATGATACTTGTGTAAATGTAGGTACTATTTAGCAAATTCATCTCTTTGAACCCAGCAGAATTACCTCGTTGTCACTGTATTAGACAGGTTAGGTAAGATTCCCCTATGGTGACAAATAACTCCAAAATCTCAATGGCCTTACAAAATAAAGGTTTATTTCTTGCTATTACATATCTATTACAGGTCATCTAGGTGCTTTGCTCCTCCTTTCCTTTCCTTTCCTTTCCTTTCCTTTCCTTTCCTTTCCTTCCTTTTCTTTTTACAATATTGTTGACACACAATGTTACATTAGTTTTAGGTGTACAACTTTGTGATTAGAAAAGCTTATACATTATGCTATGTTCGCTGCAAGTGTAGCTGCCATCTATCCCATTACTATTGCAACATGCTTCGTAGTTTCTTACCTGAGGAACCAGGCTGATGTTGCAATCACCGTCTTGAAGGTTGCCAACCCTCATTCCGGAGGAAAAAGAGAGCTCTGGTGAGTCTTGCAATGGCAATTAAATGCTTTGACCTGGAAGGGAAACTATGGCATTTGCTTAAAACTCAGGGCTCAGAACCAGTAAAATGGCTCTATCCAACCATAAGGGAGGCAGGAAGTCCAATACAGCACTATTCCCAGGAATAAGGAAACCTAGAAGTAATTGGCATATAATTGGTGAAATAATTATTAACAATAGCCATGAATCTAGTCTATCATGAAATGAGTCCCTTTCACCTTTGTATTGTTCGTGGCCTTAGTCCAAAAGACCTCACCCAACCTAACAATCTGCTTCTAGACCTGTTTTTTTTTTAATTTTTAATGTTTATTTATTTTTGAGAGAGAGAGAGAGAGAGAGAGCAGGGAAGGGTCAGAGTGAGAGGGAGACACAATCCGAAGCAGGGTCCAGGTTCTGAACTGTCAGCACATAGCCTGATGCGGGACCTGAACCCACGAATCCTGAGATCATGACCTGAGCTGAATTTGGACACTTAACCAACTGAGCCACCCAGGAGCCCCTAGACCTGTTTCTGATAGCCTCAACTTTTGACTCTTAAGTTATTTACATCCTCAGAGTTGTATCTCCCCTAAAACTTAAGGCTTGCAACTGTCTGTCCAGCTCTGGTTTCTAGTTTTCTTCTTGATCACAATTTTTACTTTTTATTCTTAACGACATTGTTTTTGGCCATTGTTTTCTGGATAAACAACTCACCAAATCTTGCTGCACTCCTGAGGCCCTACACCCAGAGCCAGGCCTTACAAGCTAATGTCTCTGTGAATTTGGCAAGTCATTGAGAACACCATAATGAATGCCACGTGGGGAGAAAAATATGATTATCTTCTTAAGTCTTCCCCTGAGCTCTTTTCTTCAGAGATACTGTAGGCACTGATCTAAATTCAATTAGTGAGTGTTTTAAGAAAGGGCAACATCAATGGAAGAAGTGGATCAAAGCATTAGACATGACTGAACCCAGCAGGAAAGCAGAGCCGGCCATTCTCAAGGTGAATAATTATCTGAAGAAAGGTGAACAATAACAACACAACCTGTCAGTTGCACGCCCATTTTGGCTCAACGGGAAAGCTGCAACAAGTGAGCTAAAATATTAATGCCACAGTAAACCATCTCAGAAGAATGTTGTATTAGCATAACATTCTCAGTGGGTGCCCAACGCTGTTGGAACAAAGTACTAAAGAATACAGAAGCAGCTGGATTAAATATATGTTCACAGCAGAAGAAACGTTTTTCATCCTATAGCTGTATTCTATTTCATCATTTTAAGCATTTCTGTCAACTCAAAAACTAAATTGCACTCAACCGTGTTGTGTATATATTTTATGACTCCGATAGCCCGAGAAGAAGGAAAGTCGTGGGTTAGGGGAAACAACATCTGGGAGATGTCTCCATTATAAAGGTAAAACCCGCAAACTCTTAAGATTTAGCCCCCAATAGATTATTTGCTTGTCAGGAGGCAACTGGATCAAGTAAACCTCTTTCTGCCTCTGAAAGGCTCCCACTGTCACACCATGCAGCAGAGACCTGTCTCCGCAGCAGTTCTGGGTCAGCTTTTAGGGTCTCATTCAGACCTAAGCAAAAGTTCCTTCCCTTGGTTTCCCCCAGCATGGCCAAGGTAGTCTGGAACTTATTAAAAGGTTTAAAAGAGCAAAGTAATACATAAACCTTCTTTAACAAGTTGAAGTCTAGTTGGCGCAGTGTTTTATTTGTTTCAGTGTACAGCATAGTGACTTGACAAGTTTATATGTTAGAGACACACAAACCTTTATAAGTTATCTTATAAATAGAGGTTTCTGTCTTTTCCATAATTTGCTCGTTGCTAGAGCTTATCAGTCCTGTTGCCATCCACTCATTGCCTAGCTGTCTTGAGTTTCCCCCAAAGCAGACCCTGCATCATAGCTCTGTGTTTGATTTTATTTGGGAGGTTACCCCAGGAAGCAGTGAGAGGGTGGAGAAGCGAGGCGGGCATGAGAGGGAAGCTGAGTTAAGGAGTGGGTTGCTACAGCAGACAACCAGGGTTTAATCCCACAGGGGCGCTCTAAGACCATGTAGAGCATGCCTCAGAACTGTCCTACCGGAAAGAGAGGAAGATGGGATGTTTATCCACCAGCTCCCATCAGTCACTGTTAAGAGCTGGGTCTGGGGGTGTTAACTCTCCACTTTCGTGCCTGCCCAGCACGTATGCTGAGCACGTTTCCAGAGAAAAACTTCAGGCAGAGAGGTGGAGGTGTTTGAGGAAGGGAGCCAGCAGGAGAGTGCTCAGGAACTCACCATGAAGGTGCAGGTGACCTCCAGGGTAGGCCCCCGGGGAATGCGTGGGCACTAGGAGCATCAGCTTCAAGGAGCCCTAACAGGTTAGCACAAGTTCACAGGCTCCCCCCATCCCCCTGCCCTGCTCCTGATCTCTCTTCCAGCTATCTTCTCTATCTCACAAGATGTAGTTTCTGGCAATAGTTCTCTTCTCAACGAATGGTGTGTGTGCATGTGTGTGAGTGTGTGCGTGCACATTCACACATGCACACACACTTTGTAGAAGTAGTTTATATGACACTCCAGATTTTACTTTCTCATAATTTCCCATTTCCCTGCTGCTAGAATGTATCTTTGATATGGCATAATGATGAACTTTACTCCTGCAAACACTGCTACAGCTGTTTGCATTTTTAAAAATTCACTCTAAATGAAACTATAATGATAAAATGCCTATAAACATAGAAACTTTTTGCTTGTAATGTGGTTGGAAATTCGTTTACACTACAGATGTGTGTAAAGTAAACATAGAACTGATCTGATGGCTCTCATCAGTTCTCCACCCTATTGGGTAGAGGGTGAAAACAAAATTTTAGGTCAATAGGGTACAGTCAGGCTGATCCTGTAACGGAAACAGTCTCTTTAAATTAGCTCGGTCTCTATGGATGATTCAGGCTTTCAGATTTTCTTCATCTACCTGTTCCTCTCCAAGATGGAAGCTAAGGTGATTTCCTCATGTTGGTGACTCGGGACGGTCCTTGCTGTGCTCTGGCTGGTGGGCCCGATCCCATCTCTGGGCATCCTGCCAATTTCTGCTTCTGATGTCATTCATTTGTCAGTATCAGCTTTGTTGGGACCAGAGGTCCTCCCAGCTATGAGTCCTACCCAGTACCTGGCTCAAACCATTTGCCCGGTAGCCCTCAGGCCAGGATCACTCTGCCTTTGTCATAGTAACCTCTTTGGAAGGCTGGCCAGTTGGCACCCACCAGTGCTACCCTCCATGGAACGTATGGGAATGTCTGTACGTCTTCCAGGCTGCCTGGAAATTACAGGAGACTTTAAATTGCCCATAACAGGCCTTCCCTTTCTATATTACACTTCACTGCCTATTTTTTACTTAAAAAAATTTTTTTTAATGTTTATTTTTGAGAGAGAGAGACAGAGCATGAGTGGGGGAGGGGCAGAGAGAGAGGAGACACAGAATCAGGCTCCAGGCTTTGAGCTGTCAGCACAGAGCCCGACACAGGGCTTGAGCTCACAAACTGTGAGATCATGACCTGAGCCAACGTCAGATGCTTAACTGACTGAGCCACCCGGACAGTTCTATTTTATACTTTTTAATACCCACCTTAGATGTCTCTGTGGCCGATCATGGACAAAGAAAACTCTCCGAGAACATAAAGCCAGTAGCATTGAGGACAGTAGACCAGAACATTATTTTCAGAGAGCAGAGCAAAAGGACTGCTAGACTAGATGAACCGTCAGGTGTCAGGGCTCTCCAGAGAAACAGAACCTATAGGATAGATATAGATATATAGAAAGAGATTTATTACTGAAGGATTGGCTCATGGAGTTATGGATCCTGAGAAGTCCCACAATTTGTCATCTACAAGCTGGAGGCCCAGGAAAGCTGGTGGTATAGTTCCAGACCAAACTCAAAGACCTGAGAACTAGGGAAGCCAATGGCCAAAGTTCCAGTCCAAGTCCAAAAACCCAGTAGCAGGGATATTTAAAGAATCAGCCTGAGTCTGAAGGTTTGAGGATCAGGAGCACCATTGTCTAAGGGCAGGAGAAGATGGATGTCCAGCTCAAGCAGAGAGTAAACTCACCTTTCCTTCATCTTTTTGTTCTATTCAGGATCTCATCAGAGAGAGTGATGCCCACTTGCATTGGTAAGAAGGATCTTCTTTTACTCAGTCTACCCATTCAAATACTAATCTCTTCCAGAAACAGCCTCATAGACACATCCACAAGTAATGTTTTCCCAGTTATCCAGGGATCCCTTAGTCCAGTCAAGCTGACGTAAAATTACCCATCACACTAACCAAGGACATCACTCCACCTCCAGAGCAGGGATAACAATTGCTGTCCATTCTCCAGCACTGTGCACTGGGCACGTTGGAAATAGCTAACTTGATTTCTGGTTTGGAGGTTGCCAGACCATTTAAATATGATTGAGAAGATTGCATAGCACTCAGAGATCCTGGAGTTTGAGCTGGATGACAACTCGGTCAGATTTTGTGGTTATCTCCTTTGAGGTGCTCAGTACTCCTAGAAATTTGGATGGTGGAGGGCAGACTGACAGATATTGCTAGTTTCCTCCCATTGTTACAGGGCCTATATCATTTATAGTCTAAGCTGGGACACTTCTAAGCTAATTCTCAAAACAATTAGCCTGTGCAATTACAATTAATTCAAAATTAAAAAAATCATTACCAAACGATAAAATCAATAGTTGCATATTTACCCCAGACATTAAATGACAAAACGGCTATAGGAAGTGGTATACCCCACATCAAGACCGCTCAGCCTCTATTTCTGCACATTTATTTCATGTGCATCCATCCTATCATTTCCTATGGACTCCACTGACTGGTGGCCTATGGCACAGGTCACAACATAACTGGTTGATCCACCAAGTGCCTGGCAGGGACAGCATCACCACTTTGCCCACATCACCCAAGACCAAGAGGAGTTGGTTGTCAGAGCTGCTTTTGTCTGAACACACTTTGTGTTATCACTGAGTTCCCTGTATCTAGACACTTACAGGGAGGTGTTAGCTCTGTTGCATGTGGAAAGGTGAAGAAAGAGAGAAGCGTTATGATTGCTAGTTGTCTTCTGGGTTTTACGATGTGTTTATGTGAGACTTCGTGTGTATCTCACACATTACCAGACAGGTCCATAGCACAGAAATGAAAAGTGCAGGTCTACCAAACCCTTCCCAGCTTATTTTAATACATTTGATAATTAAATTTCATGAAAATGAAAATCCAGGCCAAATATTAAAGTGTTAGGAACACAAGAACTAAAGGGCAAGGGACACCGCCTGGGAGAATTCCAGGCCAACCAGTCAGATTATTCCAAGTTCACTCTCTCCTCATTCTTAGGAGTAGAGTCCTCACTTTTCAGCTGAACACATGGCCACCAGGAAGACTCTTTCTAGTGGGTTGGCAATTGAGCCATCCAGTTTCTGGGCACAGAGTACCAGTGGCAACAGTGGCGACATTCAGGGTCCAGTGCAGAAACACCAGCTATAGTATTCAGCATTTGGCAATGGCTTTATTGCATGACGTCAGCTTTGGTTCTGAGCCTTATTCTCTGGTTTTCCTGGAATGCTGTTAGTTTTCTAACATTATTTCTCCTCAAATCAATCTCCTTAATTCTGTTCAAATAAGTGCATTGACTGGTTTATGGAACAGACCTAGATGACATTTTCTGGTGAGTAAAAAAATTTCCCTAACATTCCTTAAGTCCAGTATATGAACATTTGCTATTTTAGTCCCTTTAGCGTCCACACCCCCTTGGCATGTAACCCGGGTCCGGCCAACCACACATAACACTTCATTCTCTGGCCATGGAAGTTTGCCCAAGATGGACATGTATTTAAGCCAGGCCAACCAAAGTCTTTCCCAGGAACTAGGAATTTCATCCATGAAAGTAGGATTGATGAACACATGCTCTCTCTCTGCTCTTGGACCATGAGCTTCACAGGGTCTAGAGTGTTGGCAACAATGTCTCTGGCAAACTGATAAAGACTCTCTGTGGCATTCACTCTTGATGGATAGAGTGTGTGTGTGTGTGTGGGGGGGCTCACAGGGGAGAGGAGGGAAATGAAGGGAAAGGAAGGGAAGGGATGGGAAGGGAAGGAAAAGGAAGAGAGTTTTGACAATCTCATTTGAATCCCTGGGCCCAGTTGAGTCTGAGGCCCAGAGCCAACCCTATTCTTCCTCATTCTGTGGACCAATGTTTTCCCTTTTTGTCTTAAGCCATTTGAATTTAGTTTCTGTAATTCACAATGGAAAGAACTCTGATCATTGTAGCTGGATTTGTCTGAGTCCTTGGCTGCACAAGATCCTTTCAGATGAGGAAGTAGCAGGTGGGGGGAGCTAGTAATTAATTTTTTCTTTTTATCTAATTTATCCATCTGATTAACAATCCATATTTTTTAAGGGTATATATTTTTTCCAGTTTTATTAGCAGAATGAAGCAAAGGAGGTCTTTTTCTCTTTTAAAAATAGCTTTATCGAGTTATAATTCATATACCGTACAATTCACCTATTAAAGTATAAATGATTTTTAGTACTCACAGATACATGCAACTATCACTATAATCAATTTTAGAGCATTTTAATCACCTCAGAAAGAAACTTCTTTACATATCATCGCTCATGTCTCTTATTCCCCTCCTTAGCCCTAAGCAACCTACTAATCTACTTTTTGTCTATAGATTTCCTTATTCTGGACATTTATATGAAAGGAACCATACAGTATATGGTCTTTTGTGACTCACTCCTTTCACTTAGCAAAATATTTTCAAGGTTCATCCATGTTGTAGCGTGTATCAGTACTTCATTCCTTTTCATAACTGAATAATATCCTGTGGTATGGATATAGCACATTTTATTTGCCCATTCATGTGTTGATGGATATTTGGGTTGTTTCCACCTTTTGGCTACTATGAATAATGTTGCCATAGATATTTGTTTACAAGGTTTTTGTTTGGCATATGTCTTCATTTCTCATAGGTGTGCACCTTAGAGAGGAATTACTGCTTCATGTGGTAATTCTAAATCTAATCATTTGAGTAAATGCTAGCCCGATTGTTTTCCAAATGGCTGCATCATTTTACATTCTTATCTTGCAGTGTATGAGTTTTAATTACTCCACATGCTTGCCAATACTCATTGTTATCTGACTTTTTTTGATTCTAGCTATTCTAGTAGGTATGAAGTGGTATTTCACTGTGGTTTTGATTTGTGTTTTTTTTAATGACTAGGATGTTGAGCATTTTTCCATGTGCTTACTGGATATTTGTATCTCTTCCTTAGAGAAATGTCTATTCAGACCACTTGTCCATTTAAAAATTGAGATATTTGTATTTTTTATTATTGAGTTGTAAGGATTCTTTATATATTCTGGATACACGTTCCTTATCAGATATATGATTTGCAAATATTTTCTCCCATTTTGTGTGTTGACTTTTCACTTGATGATGTCCTGTATTTTCCAGTTCTTAATGGTATAATTAAGCAGAATAGGTCTTAATGTCCTTGGTTTCATCTTTTTTTAGTATATTTTTCTACCCTTGGAGTCTAGAGTCAAGCCTTTAAACCAAAAAATACTTAATCATTTTTTTTTTAACTCAGGAAAAGTGTAAAACCTATAGGACAAACTGTGGAATAAAAATCATCCCAGGCTGGTGCTTGGCATAGGCCTTCTAGGCTGGGAAGGGACACGGCAGGGGGAAAAAACCCAAAACATTTCTCAGTATCCTTCCCATTTTATCCTCACAACATGGAGAATTTCCTAGTGTATTCAGATCACTTGTTCATAAGTGATATTTAGAAAACTTCTGGGTTGTTACCAGATTAAAATGGACAATCACCACTTGATAGCATGAACAATGAGGAAAAGGAAGGAGACAAATCTCAACATAAAACCCCAGGATAAAGGAGTAAGCCCAATGACTCTGTCAACGCAGTTACTTACATTATAATGTCGCTCAATATAGAGGATGTGAGAAGCCCTGCTTGCTGTTGTGGTGGTGGTGGGTGGTGGGTGGGATGGGGGGGAAAGAACATGCAGGAAAATCTGACTTTGAACTGAGTGTTAATAAAGGAAGTCAGAAGACAGCATAGGTGACTCTAGTGCTCTGAATGCTACGAGGGCAATAACAGAGGCACAACCTCTGTTGTGCATGGAGTCACAGCAATTGGAAAAATCCTGTCCAGGATGGGGAATCAGGAGAGAACTCATGAAGGCAGTTCTGAAAAGATTCAGCCTTTGGGCTGAGTCTTGAGGTGGTGTTGGAACTTCTGTGTACAGAAATGGAGAGGGAAAACACTGCCAGCATTTCAAGTCTGGAGGAGTGGACTCAGCTGGTCTTGAGGGCTGGAGATGAGGCTGGAAAACTGCTTGGAGCAGAATAAGAAGGTCTGTAAATGTGAGACAAGAACCCTTTTCCGTAATGATTGAGACAATGAGGAGCCACTGAAAGTTATCGAGTAAGATGCATTTGGGAACTGGATGAAAAGTGAGTGGAGAGTGGAGAGACCCTGGCTCTGGGAGGAAAGAAAGATTTCTTCTGGGATGGTGTGGCCAGCTGGACTCAGACTTTGGTTTAAAGGACAGCCCTCATGGAATGACGGCTGCCCAAAGCCAGCACTGAACTCGCTGACTATTCTCGCTGACTGAAGTTACCACTGCTGTTTCAGGAAGGTTGTGGGTCCAGAAGAAAAGATGACATCTGATAGGAGATAGGCAGCATCTATTGTCCCCACACTCAAAACTAATCAAACGTATTAAGTCACACAGGGGCTTTACAATCAGTTCTGGGGCTTTGGAAGCGCTGGTTGGCAGAGCACAACAGGTGATGGAATAAAAGATTGCATGCAAGTGGCTTGCTGAAACAGAGTCACCTCCCAGGAGGACCCTCCCAGGGAAACATGAGAAGGGGGTGGTGGTGGTGGTGGGAGGCAGGAGGCCCTCCTGCCATCTGAGCTGTTTACACATCACATCAAAGCTGCAGGAGTGGAATGGGCAACTCCAGCTAACCGGATCTCTGTGAGAGGGCCACAGAGCAGAGCCCCAGCTTCTTCCCCTATAAAATGGCAGGTATTTTGAGGATTAAATTAAATCATTCATGTGCAGCACTTGGCAGAGGGCCTGGAACATAGCAAACTGTTTTCATTCCCTATGGATGCTCCTAGGACAGCATGCCTGTCGAGTTATGGGATGACTCTTTGCTTCAGAGCCGTGTGCTGCTGTCTCCGGAAGGTGTTGGGACACCTGGTTGTTTTGCATTTGAGGTCGTAGCTCAGAGGCAGCCGTGTGAATTGATTTGATGCCTCTACTTCACAGTTCTGCACAGCACTCTCTGTTGTGAGACTTCCCCCTCCCTTCCCCAGACTGGCTTGACTCCTCCTAAATGTTCTGCCCTTTTCCTGGCTTCCCCTTCCTGGCCACCAAGAAATTGTGGGCCCTCTGCTGAAGGCTCAGGGATCTGGCAACCTAATCTGGGAAGGTTTTTAGGTAGTTAATCAGGGGAGAAGAAGAAAGTAGAGAACATAACTGCGCCACACTTTAGAAAGATGAGGAAAGTCTAGGGAGGCAGTAAAGCAGGAACTAAATTTGTCAGGAGGACTACTCAGGGTATTTGGGTTGTTTAGCTGTCAGGTCAGGTTACTAGCAAAGCTCCTTCTTTCCCTCTCTTGCTCACCTCCTTCCTTCCTTCCATAGTGTAAGGAAGAAGACAGATCTTGCCTTGAGGTAAGCTGTAAGAGGGAGAGAGGCATACACACAAATGACCCCAACCGGGAGTAATAAGTATCAGAGACTCACTTAATGGGACCTGTGAGTTCGAAGTGAGGAACAATGATTGTGCATTGGAAGAGTTGTGGAGAGCTTCAAGGAGGACGTGGCAAAGAGGCTCCTTCGAAGGATTTGTAAGATTGAAACATTGGAAATAAAGGGAGAAGGCAACAGCTCAAACAAGGTACAGAAAGGAAGAAATGGTAGTTGTGTAAAAGAATGAATCCTTTATTTGGTCAGAGTTCTAAGTGTCTGAAGGGAACAGTGGGCCAGATTGGGGAGGAGTCTCAACGCTAAGGTGGGGATCTGGGACTTTAGTCCATTGCATGAGGGAGTAGGTGAGTGATATCACAGCAGTGTTTTAGGAAGGTTAATCCATTGACATTGTGTAGAGTGGATGGGCGAGGGTGGGGGAGCAGGGACATGGCTTGTAAATATTGCAATGGTCCAGGTAGAGCTATTGCTATACTCAGTAGCATTAGGGAAATGAAGAGGCATTAGAAATGAATGCTGTGGAGTTAAATTAGTAGAAATTAGTAACTGATTGAATATAAGGCCTTAACAGGAAAGAAGAATCAAGAATGACTTTTCTGTCTTTTCTCATCTGGGGTTGTCCAATTCCACTTGTTTCTCAGGGCTACTGGCCTCTATTGGCTGAACAAATGATCTTACACGCATCCCCTTCATTGGGCTTTGTTCTCCTCCCCTCCCCCCCCACCCACCCCGACACCTATTGTGATGATGATGTACAAATCTTTGTCATTTATCATCGTGGCTATATACAAAGAGGTATTCTGGTTTTCTGGTGTACCGTGACACTTTTTAATGCCACTGTTCCCAAGGATTTCACATTTAGAAAGGTTTTCGTAATGCATTTATGCTATGGGAAAAGAATCAAGTTTTCTAGAGAGTCTTTATGCTGACATACAGATTATTAGGGTGAGCTTTTGGTGGTGTGGCAAGGGGAGGGAAGAGGTTGCTTGGGGGTATTGCTGACAAAAGGCTTGTAAGTGTGATGATTTTTCACTTGTTCACTGGATGTCTCCTTGAGAACTATAACCAATTGGGCTTGGGGCAGCAGCTGCTTGTTTCTATTGAAATTCTTGCATTTTCTCACTTCATCTAGGTCTTGTTTGAGTCTGATTGGTGACAGACAATGTGCCAAACATCCTTCTTTTTTTAAAATTTCTCATGTCCTTGACATTCAGAATATGTTTTTCCTCTTGCCCTCTCTTCCTCTCTCTCCCTTCCTCCTTTTCTCCTGCAGATATGAAGATGTATAAATGTATCATTTCAAACTTTTTGGGGGTACCTAAAACAACAAATGTGCATTCCTCAGTCCATGTCATGGCCATGGCTCTGTGGTTGGTCCCATGTGTCTTCCTCGTTCTGGAATCTAGGCTGAAGAGCTGCTCCAATCTTGGTCTTATGGTGGAGTAAAAAAAGCAATGATAGATGAATCCATGCAATGACTTTATAGTTTCTACTTAGAGGTGGCACATATCACTTCAAAAATATTTTCTTTCCACTCAAAGAAAATGCCACATAGTTTAAGTTTTTCATCATTCCTATCTATTTGTCAGCCTTTTCTAAGTTATATTAGAGTGGAAACAACCCCCATGTCTTGTGGGTTACGACAGCAAATCTCTAGTTCTTGCTACATACTAGCTGTGCCAGTATGCCAGCTCTGGGTCAAAGGCAGCTCTGTGACTCTGTTCAAGTGTCTTCATTCTGGCTTCCAGGCTGAAGGAATAGCCTTTCTTTTGGCAGAGAGAAAAGAACCTCAAACTTACTCTTTTTTTTTTTCTCTTTGGAATAAAACTCTTTGTCTAAAGTGTGGTAGGGCACAGTTCTCTTCTTTTATCTTCTTTTCTTTTGAGATCTTCATACTGCAACATTGGCCTATATCAGGTTAGGATAATGGAAAAGGGTGTTTGCCAAAGGTGAAAAGATTTAGAGCCCCTGTTGGCAGAATACTGTCTTTATTTTTGCTATAGAAGTGAATAACTCTTGCAGAACAAGGTTTATCTTGTGGACATTTCACTTGGAGTCTGGAAGCATAGAGTGCTTTGCTCTTCCTATGCTCTATCTCCAGAAGGACTGGATGTGCAATGCCCCCTTCACACCCCCACCCCTTTCTCCAGAGGTGAGGAGAAGAAGAGGTAGACTTCTAAGTAGAGGGAAGTTGAACAATTCTAACTAGAGGGTTGAAGAGATAGATGGAGGCGGGCAATGAGGGGAGAAGAAGATTAAGGGGGAAGACCAGAGAGGCTGGGTTCTCTGACACCCACCCTTTGGTGGGCTTAGGATTCAGGGCATAACTAAAGAGCTGTTTTTGCCCAGCCTGAGTCTTAGTGTGTGAGTGATTATCTAATAGTATGGATTCTGTTTGGGAATTTAGAAGTGGTTGAACCTCATTGCCTTCCAGTAAATAAGGGCATAGCTACATAACCCCAGTGCATTACACAGAGAAAAGTAGGGCTGCTTTGGTGTGGGAATGGAAGACACCACCATATCCCCACCCAACCACTCTGCAGAATCCTAGGACTCTGAGAAATATAGTTTGAACACCTAAAGGATAAAGTCATAATCCTATGGTCCAAGTTGACATTAAAAAAAAAAGATGACTTCTAGAAAAAAGTATTAGGGCTTTTGTTGTGGTTGCTGGAAGATGAGGTGAATTATAACGCTATCCCTTGAAGAATCCCAGAAGAGGGAGGACATAGGCTAGAAGGCAAGGATTATCTTATATGCATTTGATGCTTTGGTAAAGATAAGTACAATGAGAAAATTTTGTTATTTTTGCCTTATCAAAAGGAACTGCAGCCACTAAAGGGGTCTATACACTCAGCGGGCTCAGAGAGTCAGCTGTTTGTAGAGGTGGTAGATTTGGAAAAGAACTCGGAGGAGATCAGCCAGGACACTGGGCAGAGAGGAGAGAAGCCACTCTTCCCATGCTGAGGAAGGCTTTGTGGCCAGCTGCAGTGAATAAAGCCAAGCTAGGCCTGAGCTTGTTTTTGTGGACTTATATGTAGTGAAAAGGGGTCCTAGTTTCTTGTAAGTAGGTCACTCTGTATCATGTACTGTGAACTTCATAAAGTGAACCAACATGTAATGGTGTAGAGTTGTAATCCTTTACCTCACAATGGCCCTTGATGAGGTGTGTGGTCTGGGAAACACGGGACAGGGGCAAGGTAGCCTGGAGGATTGAAGAATTTCTTTTCCTTCCTGCCAGCTGTCAACTCTGGGAAAACAGGGCCTGTTCTTTCCCACCGAGTCTCCTTCAGAGAAGCATGTCTATTGTGTTTGTAGAGGGGAAAAAAAGAACATCATTTCTATCACTTGCTTCTGTGAAGATGTGTTAACTAGCGAGGAGGAGGAGGTGGCTTCTTTTTATGAGGATTATACTGGCAGCTGAGGGGCAGCACATAATGAAGGAGGTTTACAGATTTGCTGTTGAAAGCTGTAGATATCTATGCATACTGTTCCCAGATGAGAGAAAGCTAGGGCTGGCTGCTACAAAGGTCAATGCCAAATTTAAATGCATTTTTTTTAGACCATTTCCATAGCATTTTATTCACAAACATTGAGTGACTTTCAGTTTCTCAGGAAAAATAGCCATTAACATTTTTATTTCTCTCTCATGGGTTATAATTATGTTGTTATAAATATGGACACTCTAAAGAGATCCCGCTGAGGAAAAATGGGCTTTTTTTCCCTCATAATGAGGAGAAAATAGGGGTGACTGATCCCACTCAGAAATAGTTTCAAACAACTGGTTTTGCACTCGAGGTGTGTAGAAGAAGATTCCACCCAAGTTCACTTAGTAGTAGTTTTGAGCTATTAAAAAGAATAAAAAGCAACCATAGAGTTAAAAAAAACTGAATTCAAATTGGTTGTAATTATTTACACGGAGAAGTTTAAGCAGTGGATTGGAAACCAAAAAAACGGAAGCTTTCCTTTAAGTAAAATCATATGGGAATAGCAAATATGCAAGACAGATCAAATAGGAGCTGCTCTGGGTGAAGGGAGGCTAGATGGACCAGAGCCCATCTTATTTGTCACCCTTCCTTGAGTCTGGAGTGACCACTGTGGGACCTTTGTAGCATCCCTGGAGTTCTGAGGATTCCAGTTTGACCATGGGTTGGAGAGCATGTTTTCCTTGAATCCCAAGCCCATAGGATTTGTCCAATAGCCTCCAGGTCCTGAGAAGTAACATGACACATTTGGTGTCTGGGCATAGCCAGTGTGAACATTCCTGTGCAGCTGGTAGGGAGTTCTGGGGTTCTGGTGCAGATGGGTATTCTGGAGCTGGGTGTGGATGTGAAGTGGGACTGATACATGGTAGCAGTTGGGGAGCAAAAGGGAATGGAGATCATGTCTTGGGTGAAGGACAGTCCAAGGTCCACAGGAACTGTCCAGAATTCAGAGTCTAAATAGAGCTGGCAATGAATCAAGGGCAGAATCTGTAGCAAAGGGTCTTCAGCTGAAGTCAGACAAGACTGGACTAGGGTCTGAAAGTGGGGACAGAGGCAGAAGCTAGATTTTGAGATATAAAGAGAAAGGCTTTATGGGGTCCTGTGGTCTTGATTGTGGTCAGGGAGGGAGATGCAAGGGTCCAGGGGGTCTGGAGAAGGCCATGGCTTTGGAGGGATGGGGGTTGAGCTTCTTACCCTAGAGTTTTGCTTGGGATCTTGAACACAATGTGAGTTAGCAGCCTTGGGTGCCTATACCATGGGTCTGTTGCACCTTCTTTCTCTATCTCATTGAGGATGGGGATCTTATCAAAGATGGGCTTCAGAACTACTTTTGACAAGGATTCAAAGTAATTTATCTTCCTAAAACATAATTTAAAAATCCTGAATAGTTCAAGTAAACATGTGCACCACTCATTGTATACCATATATGCCTGTGCCATTGGGATTTTAGTCTTTTGGCACTTTTTCTTATTCATATTTTTCTGAGGACTCTGTGGGTGCTAGTGCTGTGGAGCAACCAAGAATCTTACAGCCTAAAGTCATTCACACTCAATGACTTCTTCCAAGGCTGAGGGTAAGGGGAACGCTTGCTGCTGAGTAAAAAAGTTGGTACTTCCCACCCTGTTGTGTGCCTGGGAGGGTCATTGCCTAGGATAGCCAGAGATGGCAAAAATGGTTGAATGAGGAGAAACAAAAGCTTAAGAATTATTGTTTTCTTTGTACTTAAGGTTTATGAATTATTTCCTTTTGAAAATGTGTTCAAAAAGCAGATCCTCCACTGAGGCCCAACATGAAAAGCTCTGGGATAGGTGAAAACGTGAATGTCTGAAATACAACCTCATGCCACTGCGATGGGCTCAAGCTACTCTTAGTGAGTTTTTTATCCCTCCTGCTGCCTGTGACTTACATCAAGCTGTGGAGAGAACCCCCAAAACCAACAGGTCATTTTGATATAAGACAAGAAAACACTAAATAGAAGTTTAAATTTAAAGGGAAATTATAGGGGTGCCTGGGTGGTTCAGGTGGTGAAGCATCTGACTCTTGATTTCTGCTCAGGTCATGATACCAGGGTTCTGGGATCAAGCCCTGTAGCCAGCTTTATGTTGGCTGTGGAGCCTACTTGAGATTCTCTCTCTCCCTCTGTCCCTCTCCCCTACTCATACTTGCTCTTCCTCTCTCTTTCTAAAATAGATTAATATATATATATATATATATATATATATATATATATGGAAATTATAGACAGTTTAGAGAATGGGAGCCCAAATCCCAGAACCTGATATTTCCTTTTGTTCAGGTCTGAGGCCATCTATTTTGAGGTTTCTAGGGTTGTTTTTCAAAACCCTCTGGGATACTAGGGGGACAGAAGAGTATCTGAATAAGGAGCTAGATTCTTTTGGCAAGGAGCTGGCAAGGAGATTTGACTGGCCTTTGGCAAGTTGGGATTACATTTCTGAGACCCAGGTGCTATAGTAAAGCTTGGGTAGAAGCCCCAAATCTCAGGGATACTCTGGAGTTGATCGACACTGATCTGTCCAGAGAGGAAAAAAAAAACCATTATCTAAAATCAGTTAAGCTCTAGAAAACTCATAAGACAAGAGGGTCCAGCTGACCCTGATGAAATCTGGATTCCATTTCTCAGACCTTGAGATCTACTAAGAGACTTGGGGCAGAATGTTTTTTTTTTTTTTTTTTTTTTTACATTTGTTTGTTTGTTTGTTTGTTTATTTATTTATTTATTTATTTATTTTGAGAGAGCAAAGGGGAAGTGCAGAGAGAGAGGGAGAGAGAAGCCCAAGCAGGCTGTGCACCATCAGTGTGGAGCCCGACCTGGGGCTCAAATTCACAAACTGTGAGATCATGACCTGAGCTGAAATCAAGAGTTGGACACTTAACCAACTGAGCCACCCAGGTGCCCCAGAATGTCTTAAAGTCATGTGGCAAGTTGGTGGTGGAGTCAGGTTTATAGTTCCTGCTTCCTGACTCCTAGTTCAGTGATTTTTCACTTCTACAGTGCTACCTCTACCTCCACCTGATTCTGTTATGTGCCAAAAATCTGCCTTTGTAGGAACTAATCTCCATTCCTCCATCCCTTTCCTTCCTTCCTCTCTCCCCCTTCCTTCCTTCCTTCCTTCCTTCCCTTCCTCCCCCCACCCCTCCCTCCTTCCTTCCTTCCTTCCTTTCCTCTCCCATTCCTCCTTCCTTCCTTCCTTCCTTCATTCCTTCCTTCCTTCCTCCCTCCCTCCCTTCCTCCTTCCCTCCCCTCTCCCTTAAAATATTTGGTGCTCAATGTGTGCCTGGAAATATGCCATTTTTAGAAAGACAAAAATGAGTGATAATCAGTCTTTCTCTCTTAAAATCTTAAGCTTTAAATAATCATCCATTAATAAAGCAGAAAAAACTTCACTGAAGGAATTATGAGATCAAGCATCTTTTTAGTCACACATTTTATTGTCATTTACCAAGGGTTATCTCCAAAAGTCTAGAATCAAGTCTAGAACCAAACACATATGTATTTGCATATGAGATGGTACTCTTGATAAGGTTGGCCAAATCTAATCTCAGCTGAGGGAAATATCTCAGCAGCATACTTATTCTATCCATGGGGTGGTGTGAACTTCTTCACTCACCTATTATCATGGCCCTAGCAGAAGTAGGTAATTGGCAGAGACAAGGAATGAATGGGGGCTGGAGGGAGTTGAGGGTGAGAGGGATATGGGCAAAATGGCCTGGGCAGCCATAAGTCAGAGGAGGTAGGCTGGAGCCAGGACCAAGAGTATCATGGCAGACCCTGGGAACCTAGGGTAGGGCATTCTGGGTAAGGGCTTAGTGTGAAGTCAGAGAACAATGAAGGGCAAGTGGGAGCCATAGTCAGAAGCCAAAGAAGAAATAGAAGCCGATAAGCCTGACAAACCTGGGTCAAAGACAAATCTGTAGCAGCCATGGTAGTCTCTGAGTAAGAGTGACCATGTTGAGGAAAGATTGTCTTCAGGAAACGCTTGTATTCTTGCCTGTGGCTCAGCCAGATACAGACCTGAATCCTCTGTGTGGAGGCCCATGGAGCAAAGCAGATGGCACATACAGGTAGCCTCCAAGCTGTCTGAGGCTCCCTGGAGGTTGTCATGGCTACTGACTTATTAAGAAGGAGATGGAGATGCGGGTCCTGGGAAACATCACTCTCACAAAGTTGCTTTTGCTTTCTTTCCCTCTGACTGTCCAAGGCAAAGAAAAATTTCTCCATGGACATTTCATCAGAGAATCCACTTACAAAAGGCAACAGAAGAGCAAATGCATAGCATGGTGACAGGCCTACAATTTGAGAGTTTTATGTAAAAAAAAAAAAGATTCTGCAGTGTTTTCCTCACATAATAAATAAAAATCTGTATAGCTGGATATGGTGATGAAAAACAGCCCATCACAGAAGAGCACTGAAGAAAAGGAATTTTCTTAAAAAGGAATTTCCTTAGGTTTGTAACTGATATTCAGGGTTGAGAGGTGTACGTGACAATGTTCTCTCATGATTCCAGGTGTTTTAAACACCATAGTCTTGATATACCCCACTTTCTGGATATTAGAACCCAGAATTCAGAGCCCCAAATCTAGGGCTCATTTATTTGTTTGTTCACCAAACACTGGTTAAGCACCTAAAAGCTGGGTGCCAGGAATGCAGAGGTGAATATAATATGACTTCTGACCTTAAAGAGCATACAATCCACTTGAAGAGACAGATACGTGCATTAATAATAGTGATGAGGTATGCAAATCTAGGTAAGCCTAGGGTAAAGGTCTGGGCAAAATACCCTAAGAGTATAAAAAAAGAAATGCCAAAGAGAGAGGGAGAGGGAGAGAAATGCCTAACTCCATCTAAGATGGAGTGGGTGGGGAGGGGAGGGGAACTTCTAGGAGAAGGGGACTCTTGAGCTGAATCTTGAAGGGTATCAGGGAGACAAAAAGAGAACAATGTTCCAGGCAGAAGGAAGGAAATTTGGAAAGGCAGAGGTATGGAAAAAGCCTGTCATTTTTTAGAGAGTATGGTTTGGTTGAAATCCAGGAAAACTGTGGACATGGCTGAGGGACAACCCTTTCTTAGTATCATGTTGATGTATGTGAATTTTATTGTAATGGTCATGCGTGTTCCCCCAAAAATTTATATATTGAAGCCATAACCCCCGACCCAATGTAATGGTGGTATTTGGAAATAGATTTTTGGGATGCAATTAGGATTAGATGAGGTCATGAAGGTGGAGCCATGATAATGAGATTAGTGCTCTTATAATAAAGGGAAGAGAGAAAGAGAGAGAGAGAGGGACATTGTCCTTTTCCATATGAGGATACAGTGAGAAGGCAATCATCCAAAAGTCAGGAAGAGAGAGCTCTCGGCAGAAACCAACCATGTCGGTACCCTGATTTCAGACTTCCAGCCTCCAGAATTATGAGAAAATAAATTTCTGTTTTTTAAGCCAAATAGCTGATGGTATTTTGTTAGGGTAGCTCAAGCAGACTAAGACAGATCAGTTGGCTTAAAATATTTCTTAGGGTAAACTTCACTTTTCAAAACCCTCTCAAAACTTATGCAGAACTCTAAATATAAATTTATTTTAGGTCATGAGCCTCTCTGCTGTCTAAATTGTTGACCAAGTCAAGCAATCTCATGGAGAGAGTAGAAGAATGAATTCTTTCATTTATTTGATAAATATTTATCAAGTGCCTGTTTAATGCTAGGCACTTTTTATAGTGCTGGAGTTTCAGTGGTGACTAGGACAGACTAGCCACTGCCCCCATGTAGCTTACTTCCTAATGGAGAAGGTAAGAAGAAAAAGACAAGAACAAGGGAATTTCAGGCACTGCAAATACCATGAAAACAGTAAAACTGGGTCACATGGCAGGGGTAGGAGCTAGTTTTTTTTTTTTTTTTTAACGTTATTTATTTTTGAGACAGAGAGAGACAGAGCATGAACAGGGGAAGGTCAGAGAGAGAGGGAGACACAGAATCCGAAACAGGCTCCAGGCTCTGAGCTGCCAGCACAGAGCCCAACACAGGGCTTGAACTCACAGACCGCAAGATCATGACCTGAGCCAAAGTGGACGCTTAACTGACTGAGCCATCCAGGCACCCCAGGAGCTAGTTTTCAATGGTGGCCAGGAAAGGCTTCTCTGAGGACATGCCATTGGCACTGAGAGATAGATAATGAAAGAGCTGCCATGGGGCACCTGGGTGGCTCAGTTGGTTAAGCCTCGGAGTTCGGCTCAGGTCATGATCTCACAGTTCTTGAGTTCGAGCCCCGTGTCAGGCTCTGCGCTGACAGCTCAGAGCCTGGAGTCTGCTTCAGATTCTGTCTTCCTCTCTCTGCCCCTCCCCTGCTCATTCTCTCTCTTTCTGTCTCACTTAAAAAATAGACAAACATAAAAAAAAAAAAGAGTTGCCATATAAGCCTTGTGGGGAGTGGAGGCTGGGAGTAAGGGGTAGATGGGAGGATGGGAGCAGGTCAGGGGTTGAGAGACCATTTGTTGTGGTTTGGGGAAGAGATGAAAGTGAGTAGGACTAGGGGTGGAGATGGAGAGGAGTTTGGATGAAGGATGTGTGGATTTGGAATATCTTTTGAGGGCTGGGCCATCAGGGGGATTGGTTGGAGGAAAAGAGAAAGAAGAGTCAAGTATGACCCCCCACCCTCCCAAGTTTCTGGCTAAATTAACTGGATGATAATGCTGTCACTGAAGAACAATGAAATTAGTTTGATATTATGAGATTAAAAGAACCAATTGGTGCATTTAATGAATTTAGAAAATTCCCAACATTTGTTTGGGTGTTGGGTAGACTTGTTTTGAAGTTTGACTTCCTTCCAAATCTGCAATCACTATCATCTCCATCAATAAGAATTAGTTGTCTGGTTCTAGAAGAGACTTGTAGCTTCTACGAAAAATCCATCACAGTGACAACAGTTAGGGACCCTGCCCTCTGGTTGTGTCCCGGAGTCGTATGTCCACACAGATGGAATCAGATAGACAAACAAACAAACAAACCAACCACAACTTGCCAGAGAATTGCATGGTTAGACTAGATGGAGGCAGGGGGAATTTCCCATTCCTCTTAGAGTTGACCTATATGCCCGCCATTTACCTCTTTTCTCTCAGATGTAATTTGCACCCTTCCCTTGCTCTGCTATATATCACAGGGAATTATATTTCTAGGTAGGTTTGACCAGTTGCATTCTAGGCAGGTTTGGCCAGTGGAAGGCACTGGCAGAAGATTGCAGGACAGGAAGAGGGGGGAAGTCGGGTTCAGGTATTTCCCTGCTTTTCAAAATTTTGCATTATGCCACTTTGCTTTTATGAAAGCAAACTTTTGCTTTCTGAAGGAAAGCTAACTGAAGTTTTTTTGCTAACTGAAGGAAATCTAAAGAGAATTTTCACTGTTATGAAGAAAAGGAAGTGAAAATAGCATTCAACATTTGTTTTGCAGCAAGCTATTATAGAGACAGAACACCCCAAGCAGGGAGAGGGGCCCTGCCAAGGTCCTTCTCTGGGAAGCATCTCAGCCTCTCAGCATCCAGCCACCATAGCTGTGAACTGTGTCTATGAGCATCTGGGCTTTAACTGGATTTGTTTTGTGCATCCATTAGCAACATGTGTCCTAAGGTATCAGAAAAGCCCAAGAGAGGTTATTTTTCGGGTCTGGGAATACTCACAAATTTTTCCATAGAAAGTGATGGGAATTGCTTCTTTATAGAATTTTGACTTATGAAAGATTTGGTAGGAATGCTCTAGCAGGAGAAATCTGTATTTCTTTTTCTTTTGCTCTGTCTAGGGTAAGACTCCTCTCTCATGAGACATATTTCTTCACAATGCCCAGCTTCTGCATGGGGGCCCCTGCCCTGGTCCTAACTCTTCTAACGCCCTGTGTTTCTGGACACTGATGATGCCACTTCCTTGTACAATTCCTCCTGCCCCAGGTGGCAGTGAATTCCTGCTGTGGTCTTGCCATATTTTCTTTGCTTTCTGGGCTTTTCAATTACCTGTTTACTCATTCCTTCAACTTTAGTCAAATTCAGTTCCCTGTATTTTTAAGATCCAGAGCGGTTTCTGGTTTCTTAAGAGGATCTTGACTGATGATTTTGTATGTTGGGTTCTAAGAACTCTAGATGTTAGGTGATCAGCTTGTAGAGTGCATTTTCTGGCTATTTTCTAGCACTCTTATTTCCTCACCCATAACTTTCCATCTTGCTCTTTCCTTGTCTGTCCATTAATCTTCTTTTTGTTGTATGATTTTGATGAGAAGTCAAACTCATATGCAGTGTGAAGCATATTCACTGTTGTCTTCTCTTCTTAGAAAGCTTTACCAGATCTATATAGGGACCTCATTCCTAAACCAACTGGATGTCTGGCTTCACAGTTTCTTTCTTTTTAATGTTTACTTTATTTTTGAGAGAGTGATGGGGGAGGGGCAGAGAGAGAGGGAGACAGAGAATCACTGACAACAGAGAGCCTGACTTGGGGCTTGAACCCACGAACCTTGATATCATGACCTGAGCCAAAGTCAGACTCTTAACTGACTGAGTCCCCCAGGTACCCCCCTGGCTTCATAGTTTCAATGTATCTACTCTGATGCTCTTCTCTAATGGATGGGTTAGTCAAGAATTCCCCAGATTAGCTTCTTTGTACGTCCTGTTTCCAAAGGGCAAACCCACAGGCACTTTCTTTTTGAGGATCTACTAGGGGTATTTGAAAGTTCCATTTAGTTTTATGATCCTTTCATAGCATAGGCCTTACAAAGTTACACACCAGGGAGAGCTGTCAAAGTTCATGCAGGCATTAACTGATTTTGCTCAGCAGTTAAGGAAAAAAAAAATCTCTATTTTGTTTTGGGCTTATGACATTTTTGGGATGCATTGTGGAATGTTTTTGTTTTGGTCAAGTGCCTTAGTTAGAGAACAGTAAAAACATTTGACAAAGCTCTTTTTTTTTTTTTTTTTTGTAAGTAGAGAAAGCTATGATTAGAGACCAGAAAGGCCCTCTGATACAGTGTATTTTGCCTGCAGGTCTACTAATAGATTTCCATATGTCTGGCATAATTTTAAAGTGCAACTACCCTTTGGGGAAGGTGTAAATAGTATAATTAGCTTTTTTTCCTGGCTTCTGGATAGATCAGATTCTGAGGACACTAAGAGTTTAGAAGAAATGGTAAATGAAAGTAAGTTGATTTTTTTGGGAACAGGGGTTTATCCAAAAAAGGCTGCCCAGAGAATGTTGGAATGTGTGTGTGTGTGTGTGTGTGTGTGTACATGTGTGCATGTACGTGTATGTGTTTGCATGCCCTTTGAGTAAGCAGGTGCCAAAAAAGGATGGTGGGATGCAGTCAGGGCTTTTTAAAAACCATGTTACTGCCTCTGGAGTATGGTGTCCTTTTCAGAGGACTAAACATTCTGGCCTATGGAAGATGTATTTTATTTCATTGCTTCTTGCCTTCCTACCTCAAACAGAAATATTGTTCTTGAAATTCTTAACTTTGATAACGAGAATAATAACTTCCTGGAACGAGAGGAGTCAGGTTTCTCAACTTGTTTACACATCCCAATGAACATTTACGTACATTAATATAGTAATTTCCTCAGGGGGTTGAATGTTAATGAATCATTAATAATAAATATTCAAATCTCATTCCTGGATTTACAGGGGATGGTGGGAAACATTTAAGGGGTAACCTTGTTATCTAGGAAAAAACCCACTCTCTTACATTTAATACGCATAAATAAAATATCTTTCATCTGGGGAAATCAGGATGCTGTGATATCAGCAAGCCCCAGACTAGATGGCTATTTCAATATCTAGCCTGTTTACTTTGGGGGAAGGACCAGCTGTTCATAAAGCAATTTACATTCAACAGGTGAACCATGACTCTAATGGATGTGAAAGATACAGTGGAGATAATCTGTAGAATGCCATTCCTTTACTGCTTCCTGGACCACCCATGGCTTCTAAAGAAAATGCCATTTACAAATTAGTTTTTAGATTTTTTTACATGTTTAATGACTGTTTGCTTGATTTTCTAGAATTAAGAAATGGTTTACATCCAGCTAGCAATCAACACTGTATTTTTATTCTTTTTCCTAACCTCTGTAATAGCTGGATGGAGATTGGAGGGAGAATGGCCTTATATATTTTCGGTACTTACCTTCCTCGTTGGATTAACGCATTTCATAGAATTGTTGATTTTTGTTAGATTGGGATTTAGGAGACTCATTACAGTGATTAAAGAGGGATGACAAATGACATTTTAATAAAACAGCTGACATATATCCTGGAATAACAGGAGGTAACAAGCACAAGGACAAAATGCCCACATGCCAAGAATGGTGGAATAAGAGATGGAATGAGCCTGCATCCTTGATGGTATTGTTGAACCACTGCACTGGCCTGGACTGCATTTTTCCAGATTTCATGTTGTGGTAATTAAATGTCTATTACTTAAATTCCGCTGGTTGAGGTTGTTTCTTACAGCCGAAGTCATTCTTAACTGACCTGATATCTCAAACCAAACTCCTTGGGGCACCTGGATGGCTCAGTTGGCCAAGCGTCTGACTCTTGATTTTGGCTCAGGTTCTTGATTTTGGTCTTGATTTTGATCTTACGGTTCCTGAGTTTGAGCCCTGTGTGGGGCTCTGTGCTGACAGCTCAGAGCCTACTTGGAATTCTCTATCTGCCTCTCTCTCTGTACACCCCCCACCCCTGCTGTGCACTCTCTCAAAATAAATAAACTTAAAAAAAAATAACCAAACAAACTCCTTCTGTCTCGTCTCCTCTCCCATCCTGTTCCTCTTCTTATATTCCCAAGTTAATGGTATCCATCCAGTTGCCCAAGTCAGAATCTCAGGGATCTTTTTCAACTCCTTTCTCTTGTTCACCTGTCTTCGTGAATATAGGGACTATTTCTTACTCATATTTTTATTACCAGTTCCTGGCACAATGTCTGGTACACATAAGACACTCAAAACATGTTTGTTGAACGAAAAAATTAGTGTGATTAGGTATTGAATGTCATGGATTAGTACACAGATACTGAGTAAAGTGAAAAGGATGATCTTGGGAAATATTTTTTATTAGGCTAGGGTGAATTTTGATGAGCCGGCCTTGCCCCTCATCATAGACTATCTTTCTACTGACTAAAATCCTTTTGTCCCCCTGATTGCGTGTTTCTTTCACATAGACATTATTGGATAAGCATTATCATATTTTTCCTCTTAAACCCTTTAAAATATTTTTATGTAAAAACCCTCTTTTGTGACATTTCTCTCTCTTAAATCACTATTATTAGGTTACAGTCCTACCTTTAACCTGGTAGACATTCTGCATCTTTGTAATGACTTCTGCTAATGTCTGCTCTATTCTTTTACATTGGTTGGTTATATTAATCTTATTCTCAGAATCTTGGGTAGGTTCTCCGCCTTTTTATGTACAGGGGATATAATGGCAATGTCATGAGGTTCATAATCTTGTGGGGAAATGAAAAGAAGACCAGATTTGAAATGCAAAAAAACCCTAGGGTTTGTGTCATAGCAGTTCCTATATGTATAATTTTAATCAAGTCAAGAAGCCTAATCAATTTTGTTTTCTTACATTTATAATGGGAAGAAGAGTTATACCTATCCTGTCCCTCTCACAATACTGCTGTGAGAATTAAGAATCCTGCAAGTGTAAGGCTTATATCATGTGTCCATTATGGGGTGTAGTTACTTGCATTTGAACTGCAAGTGCATAGACTGAACAAGGTTATTATAGATTGGGAAAAGGTGAATCTTCAATAGAAGAAAGATTAGGCAAACAATAAATATCCAAAGAGCTAGCTTATAGAATCCAGGCATACTGCAAAATCTTTTGTGCTTGAGAAGTTTCCAGTTTTCTCTTTTCTATACAATGTAGGAGCAGTTACTGGAAGAAGTAATAGAAAGATAAGTTGTTTTCAGAGATATGAAGCTCTAAGTCTTGTTTGGCTTTTCCCAGGATTGCCGTATTTACCTCCTAACCTCAGAATCTGAGGAGGGCTTTCAACCAGACCTCAGTAGAGTAATTAGAACTGAAGTGTGACTCTTGTTCAAGCTTCTCATGTTACAATAAAGAAATTGAGATGTAATAAAGAGAAATTACTTGCTTTAGATCATACAGCTAAGACCTAGAACCCAGGTCTCTTGGGTGCTGTGCTGAGAGATCCAGCCACGTTGAAATCAGTTGCAAAAAGGGTGCCTGGGTGGCTCAGTTGGTAAAGCGTCCAACTTTGGCTCAGGTCATGATCTCATAGTTCGTGGGTTCAAGCCCTGCACCAGGCTCTGTGCTGACAGCTCAGAGCCTGGATCCTGCTTCAGATTCTGTGTCTCTCTCTCTCTCTATGCCCCTCCCCTGCTCATACTCTTTCTCTCAAAAAATAAATAAACATAAAAAATGTAAAAATCAGTTGCAATGTATATTGATAATGATGATGATGATAATAGTGATCACAGTGACAAGGATGAAGTAACCATGGCACCTTGAAATTTGTGGTAAACAATGGCAATTACATAGCAACTTTTGTTGTTGTCTTCTAGACAAGTGCGTGAAAACATTAATTAACTGGAGGGATTGCTGCGAAGTCTCTTGGTAACAAGCAGCCTTTAATCCAGGCAAACAGTGGAAATCAGCAGTAGCTGGATGTCTGGAATAAACCATTAATTGTATGAATTACAGTGTTTCATGGTAATTATAAACCTCTGAAGAGGTACCTATGGGATGAATATTTTTGGAGGATTTTCAGGTGAGGTCAACATGGTAATGAGAACTGGACAGGGTCATAGTGGACTTTGGTGTTTGACTCAGCAGCCATTAGCTGTATCTTTGCAGAATTATGATGGCTTTGGATACCAGTGGTTCTATGCATTGTTGTTGTTGTTAGCTACTTTGAGGCCATGGGTAATTTGTACCAGGATTGTGAGTCAAGTGCAAAGGAAGAGTAGCTACTGTAATAATGTTGTTCAAGAACCTGGATCCGTTGCAAAACCTGGTGCTCATCTTTTCCCATCTCAAATAATTATTGCTTGTTTCTCAGATTACTAGGGTAATATAATCTTTGGCCAGCCTAATAGACTCAGATTTTATTCACAAATTTTTAAATCTTATACAATATATCCTGACATGACATTTTTGCTAAACTCGGTTTCTTTATACTCTAAATTACTTTGCAGAGGGCATTACTTTGTTACTTATTTATTTATTTATTTTAAAAGTTTATTTATTTTGAGAGAGACAGAGAAAGCACAAGAAAGCAGTTTCTGAACTGTCAGTGCAGAGCAGAGGGGTCTACTTTAAATCATATGTCAAGCAAACCAAAGTCACTTGATATGAATGTCTTTCTAAGTCTTAGGCAAGAACCCACTCTCCTCAGAGGTGGGCCTTTGGAGTTTTTATTTCAAATGAAGACTTGAATGAAGATGTGAATCATTATCAATATTGTTATTATTTGCTATACCTGCCTTCTGTGGGGGTAGCGATGGCTAGAGAAAATGAGGGGTGAAGATTGAAGAAGTGGGAAATAATCAGTTTTTTGGGAGGACAGAGAGATATGAGCTGAACTTTGTGTTAGCATGGACTCAACTCACTGAGCTGAGAAGACAATGTAAGAAGGTCCAGGCTTCTATCCGTAGGAAAGGGAAGAATGACCAGACCCAAATTGTAACACAAGGTTAATATTCAAAACATATGAAGAATTCATACAACTCAAAAGCAAAACCAAACCAAAACAAACAATAAAAATTCCAATTAAAAATGAGCAAAGGACTTGGATAGACATTTCTCCAAAGAAGATATATGAAAGGTCAACAGGTACATGAAAAGATGCTCAACATTACTCGTTAGGGAAATGCAAATTAAACTGCAATGAGATATCTCTTCACAGCTGCTAGAATGCCTGTCATCAAAGAGATAAGAGATAACAAATGCTAGTGAGGATGTGGGGAAAAGGGAACCCTTGTGCCCTGTTGGTAGGAATGTACACTGGCACAGCCATCGTGGAAAACAGTATGGAGGATCCCCCCCCCCAAATAAAAATAGAACTATTATATGATCCAGCAATTCTATTTCTGGGAATATACCCTAAAGTAATGAAAACACTAACTTGAAAAGATATCTGCACCCCTATGTTCATGGCAACATTGTTTATAATAGGCAAGACATGGAAACAACCTAATGTCCATCAGTGGATGAATGGATAAAGAAGATGTGATATATATACCACACAATGGAATAAACACACACAATGGAATGTTATTCATCCATGAACAAGAAATCCTGGCATTTTTAACAACATGGATGGAATGTGAGGGCATTGTGCTAAGTGAAATAAGTCAGACAGAGAAAGACAAACACTATATGATCTCATTTATATATGGAATCTTAAAAAAAAACCAAAACCTCATGTAACCAAAATTATAGAGAAAGAGATCAGGCTTGTGCTTACCAGAGGCAGGGGTTGGAGGGAGGATGAACTGGAGGTAGGTAGTCAAAAAGTACAAACTTAGTTATAAGATAAATAAGTCCTAGGGATGTAATGTATAGCATAATGACTATAGCTATCGCTGCTGTATGTAATATAGGAAAGTTGTTAAGAGGGTAAATCCTAAGAGCTCTCATCACAAGGGGAATTTTTTTCTTTATTCTTTTCTTTTTATTGTATCCATACAAGAAGATGGATCTTTGCTGAACTTACTGTAATCATTTCACAATATATGTAAGTCAAACCATCGTGCTGTAGGCCTTAAATTTTTACAGTGATGATGTCAATTATTTCTCAGTAAAACTGGAAAAAATTATAAGCAGTATCTTTTTTTACCGGAAAAAGAAATTATTTTACATTTATGTCATGCTTTACCACAGCTCAGGCATGCAGACCTAATCCAATCAACTCCAACAGCTGCCTCGAGAAGGCAGCTAATTTTCACACCAACCTTTTAAGGCGGGGAGTTTGTACCCCTTTCCAGAGGTGATAATAATTGATAAGAGACTTTACAAGTGCTTTGCATGAATGATAATCTCTTTTAATCCTCAAACTATACCCATGAATCAAGTGGGTTACTATCTTCATTTTATGCAGGGGAGACTGAGGCTTAGGAGTTGTTATGTCAGTTGCCTGAAGGTTCACAGGCACCTGGGGCAGTTTTCCTAACAGCCCGTGTGTAGAGCCCGTGTGTATGTATCATGCTGATCCTTGGTGGATCCAGATGAGGAAATGAGGCTCAGAAAGGTTCAATGAGTTACTCAAGATCACACTGTAAATAGCAGAGTTAGGATAAAACATAGGCCAAATATTTCTAAGTTTAATGAAGTAGTGTTCTACTTTTCTCATCCTTGTAAACTTGAAGCCCACAATACCCCTTATCAAAGGGGTATTTATCGTGGCATACTTGTCATTTGAAACAGTTCCCTAAGTGAATTTGATATACACCATCTTTTTCGACCCATATTTCCTAGAAAACAGAAACTTAGGCAAAGCTTATGTGCTAGTAATGCATTATTGGGGGTGTAGTTGAAGGATGTTAACAGGTAAAAAGAGATGTAGGTGTGGCAGGAGGTGAAGCAGCCACGGCTTCATGAGAAAACACACTCAGGTGCTCACTTATGTGGCATACTTCCAGCTAACCCATACAGGACCATAGCACCTCAGAGAAAGGAAGGGAGAAGAATCTTTCTGACAGCTCTTTCCCGTTTTCTGTCTCTTGCCATATAACATTTGTTCCATAGGGCATCAACTCCTTTGCAGTTTTGGGTTTGTTCACTGGATTTTGAGGACAGCTGCTGGAGAACCCAGAGCTTCTGTGGATCTGGTAGTGTTAGGTCTGGGTGCCTGAGCTGCTGTGGCTTCTACCAGAGTCTGGCCTTCACCTGACGAAAGGGGGTACAAGGGGGATGGGCAAGGTAGCTCGCAGAGCTAGAAGATTAAGTGGTCATGGACCCAAGAGGCAGACAAAGATGAACAGATCTGGAGAGCTGCATAAGCTGTGTCTGACACATTGCTCAGACCATCCTTGGAGATCTGGCTCTCAGGCTATGGTTGTGGGCTTTTAGTCTTATAAGACCAAGATGCCCTCATTTTGTTGAGAAGGGAGGTACAAAATCAGTGCATCACAGAATCCACTTTACTTGAAATCTGCTAAAAACCCTTTAAGTGGGTTAGTGAATTAAGGTGCAGTCCCTACTGCTATAACTGATCCCAAGGACATAACTGATATTCATCACCAGCCTTTTTTACCACTAATTTTAGATTTCCTTTTCCCTGGGCAAGTGCATTGGCTTCTTTTGGTTGCTACTCTGGTAGGAATTCTAGACCTTCCACCCTAAGTGGTCTGAGCATGTAGTTGCTTTGTCTTTCTTTTTTGTTTATTTTTTTAATGTTTACCTATTTTCGAGAGAGAGGGGGAGAGACAGAGTGTGAGTGGGGAGGGGCAGAGAGAGAGGGAGACACAAAATCCAAAGCAGGCTCCAGGCTCCCAGCTGTCAGCACAGAGCCCAACACGGGTTTTGAACATGAATCGTGAGATCATGACCTGAGCTGAAGTCAGTCGCTCAACCAACTGAGCCACCGAGGTCTTTTTTTTTTTTTTTAATGTTTATTTATTTTTGAGAGAGAGAAAGCACGCATGCGAGAGCGAGGGAGGGGCAGAGAGATAGGGAGACAATGGTCTGAAGCAGGCTCTGAGCTGAGAACACAGATCCTGATAAGGGGCTTGATGAGATCATGATCTGAGGCGAAGTCGGATGCTTAACCAACTGAGCCATCCAGGTGCCTAGTTACTTTGTCTTTCTGGCCTGTAAAAGTTACTGTAACTGTCCATGAACAGTTATAACTAAGCAATGCCAGTGTTAAAAGATGACCAATGTAAAAAGATTCTATAAAGAATCTTTACTGTCTTACTGTGTAGTAGCAACCAGAACTCCTCATGATAATCACGGTTGATTACCTCAGCAGGAAGTGACTTTTTCTTTGCCTGCTGGTTCATGGGCCTAAGGACCCCAGAGTGGCCAGGCAGTAACAATCATAGCTCTCCAATTCAGTGGGATCCTTATTGTGTCACTTGGTGGGAGTTTTCTCTACTCCCCCTGACTCCCCACCCCCAATGAGATATAGAAACTCTAACTTGGTTTAGCTTACCTTTTCAAGACAGGAAATATAAATCATGCTAGGGAAAGTAAGGGTTAGAAGAACTACCGCTGTTTCTACATGGCTCCTAGATCCATGTAGCCTAGCTGTGGAGATGCAGCACCATCCATATTGAATCCTGGAGAACAGTGCCCCAACAGTGTATCCCAAGCGGACTCTTAAAGTGAGTCTTCAGTAGGCTCTGCCATTATTCTTTCATGTCCCTTTCTTCTGGTAAAGGGATATGGAATAGAACTAGTGTATCCTTCAATGGAATACTACTTGGAAATGAGAAAGAATGAAATATGACCTTTTGTAGCAACATGGATGGAACTGGAGAGTGTTATGCTTAGTGAAATAAGTCATACAGAGAAAGACAGATACTGTATGTTTTCGTTCTTATGTGGATCCTGAGAAACTTAACAGAAGACCATGGGGGAGGGGAAGGAAAAAAAAGTTAGAGAGGGAGGGAGGCAAACCATAAGAGACTCTTAAAAACTGAGAAGAAACTGAGGGTTGATGGGGGCTGGGAGGAAGGGGAAAGTGGGTGATGTGCATTGAGGAGGGCACCTGTTGGGATGAGCACTGGGTGTTGTATGGAAACCAATTTGACAATAAAATTCATAAAAAAAAAAAGAACTAGTGTATCCTGGGGTCATAGGCCCATTGTCACACCTCCTTTGCCTTAAAATGGATTCTTTCATTCAAGATAATATAGTGTGAAGTACCATGTTGATGGATTAGGCATCCTATAAACCCCCAGATGCTGGAACTGGCAGAGACGATGCAGTCAGGGAAGGTGATCTGGAGTAGATATTCATTCTGATAAAGGTGAATTGCTGTCTTTTTAAGGTAGATGGTGTTTAATGATGAATGGTGCCATACAGAGGATTCAGCATTGGTCTGTGCATCTGGAGGGGGGTGGTAAGCACTCAGAAATGACAGTAGCTAGATTAGCTGTGGTGGGAGAGAGTCTGTGTTGTTGGGCCCATGCAGAGCTTCCATCCCTGAGACCAAAGCCACTCTTGGTTCATGGGCCATTGAGGTATTCCCCAGAGGCTGATTGAGAAACAGAGATTGGCTGACATCCATAGGTTCATCAGCTTGTCCATCTGGTCTTTGAGCTCCTTCTCTGAGGTAGATAATTTCCAGTGAACATTCATATGAGACACAAGCATCCACATTTTGAGTTCACTCCCATCAGTCTATCTGTAGAACTTTTCACAGACCTCACTGTATGTGATCTTTCAGACCTATTGCTGTCAGGGCTCTGAACAATTAACCAAACCATTTGTTAATGTTCAAGTGACTGTTTATATCCATATGTCAGGCCAATTCTCCAATCAAGCATACTGCTTGGAAATCCACCCACTGGCATGATTTCCCTTCTCCAGTGTTTTCTGGGATACCCCTGAGTAGTGCTGCAATGTGGCAGCAGTATGTTTCCAGCTAGCACCAACGTATCATGCAGACTTATCTGTGAGCTGGGTCTCACAGTGTTCATAGAGAACTCCTTGTGAAGCTGTATATGTGGATGAAGGGAAAGGCATCCAATACCAACAGGAATCTGAGTTTCATGTTCATGTGAGTTACTCACACCTTCTGGACCTGCCTATGCCTATTCCCCAAGTACCGCTGAATTGTGACTCAGTGGGTCACACATTCCCCCTAGTCAGTAGAATGTCAAGAGTTGGTTTTCAAACAGAGAGCAATTCTCTGCTAGAGGTCACAGTCTTGCTCTAGGGCAGTAGTGATTTGTACTTCAGTGTCCTGGTTTCTTTCATCCCTCTTCAATTTATCTTAATTGTGTTTATAACTGGCTTGCTCCTTTGAACATGTCATCATCCTGTATAACATTATTGTAATTATTGGAAAAGTCCAGGGCCTTTTATTGGTAACTATTTATAGGGTGCTGGCACTTTATTTTAGATCAATTTTGTTAAGGCCATCAAATAAATTAACATATCCATTTCATTTGGAGGAAACAATATATTTGCATGTCAACACAAACAGAAAAGGGGAGAGGGGACTGGGAAAGAGAAAAAAGGAAGAGATGTTTTCTAGCTAAAGATATAACATCTTTTACATTGCTCTTAACCTTGGAAGGCCATGGTGATAGAGAGCATTACTTGGGGGTAAGTCTTTGATCCAGATGATGTGTAGGCTGATCTTTACAGCAGGCTAAAGTCAGTGGCCATCCATGTTAAGATTCCCCTTAGGATGAGAAAGAACTATGAGTGGTATGTTTACTTTGTTCAGCTTATTCCACCCCATCCTGAATGTGTACAGTACTCCTTCACTAGATACTGTGTGATCCTGAATGCTACCACCCTCTTCCCATCCAGTCCAAGAGCATCTGTCTTGTGGGTTCACCCTCTTACTTTGATCCACCCTATTTCCCCAAAGCCCTTGTCCCATAATCCCAATTCTTAATCCCTACAGGTTTTTTTGTTTTTGTTTTTGTTTTTGTTTTGGCCCTGAGTATTAGTCATTGAGCTACATTTAGTTTTCTCCAGGACGAAGCTGGAATAAGAAAGGAGGGCTGGAAATGCTACTCATTGGTCCATCCTCAGGATCAAGCATCTATACTATCATTGGAGTTTTCAAAATCTCAACATGGGTGCCTGGGTGTTTTATGGAGAGACAGTACAATGTAGTGATGAAATTGATGAGTTCTGGAACCAGATCACCTGGGTCCAAATCCCAGATCCACCATTTAGTTCTGTGACCTGAGGTAAGCCTTTAACCTCTGCTCCTCAGTCTTCTCATCTATAAAATGAGGAAAATAACACACCCATATTTATAGAATTGTATGAGAATTAATAAATTTATGTGTGTAAACTACTCAAAAGAGTGCCTGGCACATCCTAAGTGACTTATAAGTATTTGTTCCCATATCTTATTATATTATGCTAATAGCTAATATGTCCTTTCTGTTTTTCCAGTTGCATTTCAGAAGATCCTCTTCTCCCAGCCCACATGGTATAGAGCCAGTGTTTAGAAAGCAGGTGCGCATGAGTGGCTCAGTTGGTTGAACATTAGACTCTTGATTTTGCCTCAGGTCATGATCTCATGGTTGTGAGATTGAGTCCCACATTGGGCTCCATGCTGAGCATGGATTCTCTCTCTCCCTTTCTCTCTGCCCCTACTCTGCTTGAGCATGCTCTCTTTCTCTCTCAAAATATATAGACCTAAAAAAAGAAAAAGAAAGCAGGGGAATATTTACTCTGCTCAAAATAGGGGGTGGAGGAGAGAAACACCTCCACCTTTCTTTTTCTAAAAAGAAACACCTTTCTTTTTAATAGAAAAAGTATTGGCAAAAATTATGGAAAGAGCCTAAATGTCCATCAACTGATGAATGGATAAAGAAATTGTGGTTTATATACACAATGGAATACTACGTGGCAATGAGAAAGAATGAAATATGGCCCTTTGTAGCAACGTGGATGGAACTGGAGAGTGTTATGCTAAGTGAAATAAGCCATACAGAGAAAGACAGATACCATATGTTTTCACTCTTATGTGGATCCTGAGAAACTTAACAGGAACCCATCGGGGAGGGGAAGGAAAAAAAAAAAAAAAGAGAGGTTAGAGTGGGAGGGAGCCAAAGCATAAGAGACTCTTAAAAACTGAGAACAAACTGAGGGCTGATGGGGGGTGGGAGGGTGGGGAGGGTGGGTGATGGGTATTGAAGAGGGCATTTTTTTTTTGAAATTTATTGTCAAATTGGTTTCCATACAACACCCAGTGCTCATCCCAAAAGGTGTGAAGAAGGCATCTTTTGAGATGAGCACTGGGTGTTGTATGGAAACCAATTTGACAATAAATTTCATATATTAAAAAAAAAACCAAAAAACAACATTAATAAATATATAGGTCACCCACCCCCCCCCCCAAAAAAAAAAAAGAAAAAGCATTGGCAAGTCAGTATGTAAAGTAATAGGAGAGACTATAACACTTTGTTAGGGCTGGGAACGTGAAGACATATTAATTTGCTTAAGAGCACTAATGAATCTAGATAGCCAAGGGTAGACATATAAGTAATTTATTCTTGTAAGCTTGATCATCACTATATTAGTCATTAAATACTTGATGATTTACACATTTGGAGAAAGGAAGGCTGGGAGGTCCCAGAACACTGATAGATTCTTCTCTAATTCTCATCATTATTTATTGTTTCTATTTTCAAGCAGAGGAGAAAAGTCAAATTACTCTTATTTTTGAAGATGATGTTATCGGTATGTTGCAGTGTTTGGTTTAGTACTTTGTGAGATGTTCATGACAAGTTAAAAAATTAGGAGCTCAAATTGCCTTTTACTTTAAGCATTTAAAACAAAATTAGAATTTTATTTCTAGTTTTATTTAAAGAGGAATTAAAATTCAAGAATTAACTCAGCATTTTGCTGTAGTTGGAAAAGACTGAGGGTCAATCATCTAAATTTGATGGTTTATTATTACATGCATTCAGATGTGCTCCCACAAACACACAATTACTGAGCAAAATAATTTATTTTTTTCTTTCTAAAAGGCTGCTGTTCAAATAAAGTTTTGAATTTCAAAAGGAAAGAGAAAAGCAAAGCCATTTCATATAGTATTGGCATTTAGCAAGTACTTAAATATTTGTTTGATATTTGAATTTATGTTAAGGTGTACATATATCATATGTTAGTTAATTATAACAATTAATGAATTAGATATTAGTTAATATATATTAACATATATAATGTGTATTAATATGTAAGGTGTATATTTATTAATATATATTAAAACATGTATATCTTAAGCTTATATATATATATATATACCTTATACATATATATATTAAAAAATATATATATCTTAAGTTTATTTAGAGAGAATGAAGGGTGGGGAGGGGCAAAGAGAGAGGGAGAGAGAATCCCAAGCAGGATTTTCAGTGCAGAGCTCAACTTGGTGCTCGATCTTACCAACTATGAGGTCATGATCTGAGCCAAAGTCAAGAGCCGATTCTTAGCTGACTGAGCCACCCAAGTGCCCCTAAGATATATTAACCTGATGTTGTAGATTGTTTACATAAATGACTGCAATTTTTCTTCCCTGTGTGCATGCCCCCTTGCAAAGTGGCTCTGTGAGTCCTCCCATCAGAAGTGAAATTTATTTCCCCATCCTTTGAATATGAGCTGGTCTTGTGATTTGTCTGACCAATAAAATATAGTGGACGTGGTGCTGTTCCAGCTCCAGGCTTAAGCCTTAAGAAGCCTTCCTCACTTTAGTCTCTTTGGAACCCTCTTATCACTATGTGAAAAGCCAGGCTAATTTGCTGGGGAATAAGAGACTAACTGCCACATGGGCAGTTGTCCTGGTGACAGCTGGCCAACTGTTAGACATGTGAATGGGACCATCCTGGACCAGGAAACCTGAAGTAGAATAGCCTAAATCTGACCTATTTAGCTATGGCTATTTGGAGCTGCAAGATAAATTCTGGCCAATATCAGAAGACACACCCTGCTGAGCTCAGACCAAATTGCCTATCTGCACAACAGTGTGCTAAGTAAATGGTAGTTGGTATCAAGTTTGGAATAAGAGCTAACATTTACTGAGTGCTTACTATGTGCCAGGCAGCACTCTAAGTGCTTTACAGTTATTGACTCAACTCTCATAACAACTCTGTGATAAGGTTATAAGTGAAGGAAGTGACAAGCAGAAGTAACATCTCAGCCAAACTCATCAGCCTGATCTCCTCCCCCTGCTTGCTGATAATGGGGCAAAGGTCAAGATAGACAAAGCCAAGTCTCTTCTTAATGAGGTTTCTTTAGAGTGGTGTTGACTCACATTTCCTGTAAAGGTCCAGATAGTAAATATTTTAGATTTTTTTGGACCATCTCTGTCACAGCTACTGAGCTCTGCCTTTGTAGTGTGAAAGTAGCCATAGGCAATATGTAAACAAATAAACCTGGGGTTCCAATAAAACAGGTAGCAAGTTGGATTTGGCATGTAGATCATAGTGTGTTGACCCCCACTCTAGAAATTAAGCTCTAATGACATAAGGCATCCATTGAATGTAATAAATAAGTTTACACTCTATGCATCTAGCATGGTACCTAGCTCTGAATCATCCTTGGGAGAACTGAGAAATAGTCACACAAGTTATTCTCAGTAGGCCTTAATTCTTCTGCAGAATCCCAGTTAAGAAAGGCACTGTAGGTGTTAGTTTCATCTTAAATCTGGTTCTTTTTGTAGCTGTGGGGTAACTGCTATAGCCATGAACAATATTTTCACATGTTCACTCTAGTAGGAAGAAGAGATCCAGCCCAAGGAGAATAAGGAGGGACTTCTCCAGAGGCCCAACAAATTTCTCTGGTGTCTCAGCTGGAATGTGTCACTATTCATTTCTGATCCAAGCCCTAGCAAAAGAACAGGGTTTTTCTAACTGGCCTGGAACTAATCAGGTTCTGCAGCAGTTGGATCAACAGTTATTGCACTGCTGATATTTTTAATTTGCCCTCTCACTTGAATTATAGTTTTTCTCAGTTCAAAAATAATTTTCCCTTGGGCACCTGGGTGGCTCAGTAGGTTGAGCGTCCAGTTCTTGATTTCAGCTCAGGTCATGATCCCAGGGTCATGGGATCCAGCCTCATGATAGGCTCTGTGCTGAGCAGGGAACCTGCTTAATTAAGGTTCTCTGTCTCTCTCTGTCTCTGTCTCTCTCTCCCTCTCTTCCTGGCTTGCACTCTCTTTCTCTCAAAAAAAGAAAAGAAAAAAAAATTCCCTTAAAACTTTGAGCATATTGCTCCAGTGTTTTCTTGCCTCTGGTCATATTGATATGAAGTCAATGTCTATCTAATTTTTGTTCTTTTGAAGTATAATTTTTACTTTTTATTTTGGACACTTAAAAATTTTGTCTTTATTCTTGCCAAATTTTATAATTTGAGGACTAGGTTTTTTTTTTTTCATTTATCTTTCCCAGTACTCAATGGAGTCTTTCTACATACAGACTCATATCATTGTTCAGCTCAGGAAATTTTTCTGCCATTATTAAAAAAAATACTGCATTCCTCAATTCTGTCTCTTCTCACCTGTAAACAGTATTACTAGTGTTTTTATAAAAAGGGGAGATCTGGACACAGACACACAGGGAGAATGCCATGTGAACATGAAGGTAGAGATTGTGGTGATGCATCTGTAAGCCAAAAAAAGGCCAAAAGTTACCAATAAACCAACAGAAACTAGGAGAGAAGCATAGAATATATTATTCCCCATAACCCTCAGAATAAACAATCTTTGCCAAAACTTTGATCTTGGACTTCTACTGAAACAATAAATTTCTGTTCTTTCAGACATCTAGTTTGTGGTACTTTGTTACTACAGCCCTAGGAAACTAATACAACTCTGTTCATACTCTCCATTTGTTTTGTCATTTCAGACATTGTATTCCATAGTCAAGAAGAATTTCTCAACATCCTCTCATAGATCATTAATTTGTTCTGTAGCTATGTCCATTTGATTTGTTTTTAAACCATTTATATTTTCATTATAAGGATCTAAAATTGGTTCATTTTCATTAACAGCCTGTTCTTATTTCATGGATACAACAAACAAATTTTGTTTTTCTGTATCAGCTTTATTTCCTTTGAGATGTACCAGATAGGATTGTATTAAATTTCAAGTAACAGAAATCACAACAAACTATAACTTACACAAGTAGTGAGTTTATTTTTCCCATGAATTAAAAAGTCCAGAAATGAACATGCAGAGTTGTCATCTAGGGACTAGGCTCCTTCCGTATGTTTTTTTTTAATTAAAAAAATTTTTTTTCTTCTTTTTATCCTGCCATTTTGAGCATGTGGCTTCACCCTTGTGGATGTAAGATGACTATGAAGCATTGGGTATATATTACAGACCAGAAGAGGAAAGACATAGTAAAGAGGAAGGATTGGTATCCATGTTAGTATGACAGATGCATTTGACAAAATCCAAAATTATAGTGATTTAAAGATGAAGTTTATCTATCTCTTATATTAATTAAATCTGGAGGTCCAGAGCTGATATTCCACCATACGGTGTCAGGAACCTAGGCAGCTTTTCTTTTTGTTCTGTCACTGAAAATATGTGGCTTCTTTAATGTGATCCAACATGATTGCTCAAGATTCAGCCATCATTCCTTTATTCCAGCTAGCAAGAAAATGGAACAAGGAGGACATGAACTTACATCTCCTGGCCAGAACTTAGTCATGTGACCACACTTAGCTGCTAGGGAGATGCCACTGAATTTCCCAGTGGAGGCTCCCCCTACCCCTTACGAAGCCATAGACTGGGCTAAAATCAGAGCTCATAACAAGAATAAAGAAAAGAAGAATGAATATTAGGAGACAACTGGCCAGCTCTGTTACAATTCGGAAAGCAAAACTTACCCTTAAATACCCAACAGACTTCTATCTCAGTGGCCAGATCTGTTTTTCCTCTTACATGATTGAGAGGTAGAGTTTTGTTAAATCATTCATCAAAATTCTGGTAGTAAGGAAGAAAAGGAGAATGGATCTTGGGTAGGCAACTAGCAAGTCAGTCACACTTGTGTATAAGTTTTTCAATTTAAACAGTGATGCTTCTTTCATGCTATTTGTTTTCCTTAAATTATTAGTGATACTTGGTTATATGACCCTGACTCTTTTTTTTTTTTAATCTTTTTGTTGTTTCTGGTGGTGGCGGTGGTGGCAATTAATCCAAGGATAACTTCCAGACTCCTTAGGTGAAAGAAATGTCACAGAACAGTACAGGAAGAACGAGGTGACACTGTTTAGATGGCCATACCACAGCCGGCAAAGGCCACAGGCTGGAGGTGGGGGCACAGGGAAAGGCCCCCAGGGTGGCCAGGGGACACAGCAAGGACACAGGCAGGGTGGCCAAGTCTAGGGGACTCTCGCTCATCTGCATTGTTCGAATTCTTCCAGACAGAATGCCTCCAGGTGACACTTGGCAGGCCATAACATCTGAATAATCATCATTACAGCGAAACTAAGGTAGGAAAGAAGCAAGTGGAGCAGGCGCTGAGGTATATTCAGAGGCTAAACCAGACGCAACAGAGCGGTGGAAAGCAGACCTGTGTGGTTAACATGGGTGGGACGGAGGCCTCTGGAGGCCCAGAGGCTGGTCTGGGGGTGTGTGGCAAGCCGGGGTCTGGGGCTGAGCAAGGCACTGGCGTGGGTGCCTTCGTTCAGTGAAGATGCCCAGGTGCTTCCAGGCTGGAGGAGGATCTTGGCAAGAGGCAGCAGGCTCGCGAATGGTGAGAGCGCCAGCGAAAGCTCTCGGCCGCCCCTCCGGATGCATACCCCTGGTACTTCCGCAGATGTGGTTACAGGAGAGTCCCTCTTGCCGGATGCAATCGTCTTCGCCCGCCTGCCTCACGTGGTCCGACTTCACGGAGCTCACACCAGGTCCGCGAGGAGGCTGCCCTTGCGGTCGGTCAGAGTCTGCTCCAGCTGCCCTGCGGTCTCAGTGCGGCAGACCCCGGAGAGCCTGCAGGTCTCTGACATGGATAGGTCCCTGACATCGCTGCCTCAAAGCAAGGAGGCCACAACGGGGGACTGGTGACGGTCACTCACACAAGCGCAGCACGGGAACACAGGACTTTGGCAACCGCCGCAATCCACGTCACATGCAGGAAGAAGATCACGCGAGAACGTGCTGGAGGCGGGACAGGTAGCCGCCGGTGAAGATGCGCATGTGCGGTCTCTCAGCCTCGCATCTCGTGTTGTCCTCATCGTGCTCCACGACCGCCAGGCTCAGGTTCGTGTCGTCGGCCAGCTTGCTGAGGCGTGAGGACACCATGGGGTCAGAAAGCGCCATATTATTTTCTTCAGAGAAACTGCCTCGCCACCTATGCATTGTTGAAGCGAGGGCAGTTTTCTTTCCAGTTTCTATCCCTCGGGCTCGGACGTCGGGCAGTCGGGCTTGCCCCGCTGCAGGGTATGTGTGTGTGTGGCGGGGGGGGGGGGGGGGGGGGGCTTGGTCACCTTGTCCGCCTCGTCTCGTCTTGTCCGATGTCCATCGCACTTTCCGGGAGCACCACTGGTGGTTGCGGCATTCCGGCCTGAGCCCACATGACCCCCTCCTCTTACAATAGGGGGTGCTGGTTTCTAAATATGCGGGTTCCTGTTCCTGAATGTTGCATCTGCTTATCACAGACTGCCTCCAGTGACTGCGAGGAGGTTGGGAGGGTTCCGGTAAGGCAGAGAGTAGCCTGGTCTTCTGAGTGTGGAGACTTCATCTTGTAACCAGCGTCCTGCCCAAGAACCCACACTCACTGCGCTTCCTGGGGCTAATGACTTCACGATTTTACTACCTGCTTAGAGGGAAGGACAGATCTCTTGGATGGTCCTTTGGAGGGCCTCGACAAATTACCCCAAGAGTTCGTCTTCCGGTCCCTTTAGGGTTCTCCTTATTCGCTAACTCAGAACTGAGAGCATCCCAGGAGCAGCTGCCACTTTTTGCAAAAGTTTTCTGATGAACAGACTTGGGGCTTTGGATGTATGTATGTATGTATGTACATAGGGATTTATTTTTATTTTTGTTTTTGTTTTTTAGAGAGAGAGGGAATCTTTTTTTTTTTATTTATTATTTTTATTTATTTATTTATTTATTTATTTATTTATTTTTATATATATATGAAATTTATTGACAAATTGGTTTCCATACAACACCCAGTGCTCATCCCAAAAGGTGCCCTCCTCAATACCCATCACCCACCCTCCCCTCCCTCCCACCCCCCATCAACCCTCAGTTTGTTCTCAGTTTTTAACAGTCTCTTATGCTTTGGCTCTCTCCCACTCTAACCTCTTTTTTTTTTTTTTCCTTCCCCTCCCCCATGGGTTCCTGTTAAGTTTCTCAGGATCCACATAAGAGTGAAACCATATGGTATCTGTCTTTCTCTGTATGGCTTATTTCACTTAGCATAACACTCTCCAGTTCCATCCACGTTGCTACAAAAGGCCATATTTCATTTTTTCTCATTGCCACATAGTATTCCATTGTGTATATATACCACAATTTCTTTATCCATTCATCAGTTGATGGACATTTAGGCTCTTTCCATAATTTGGCTATTGTTGAGAGTGCTGCTATGAACATTGGGGTACAAGTGCCCCTATGCATCAGTACTCCTGTATCCCTTGGATAAATTCCTAGCAGTGCTATTGCTGGGTCATAGGGTAGGTCTATTTTTAATTTTCTGAGGAACCTCCACACTGCTTTCCAGAGCGGCTGCACCAATTTGCATTCCCACCAACAGTGCAAGAGGGTTCCCGTTTCTCCACATCCTCGCCAGCATCTATAGTCTCCTGATTTGTTCATTTTGGCCACTCTGACTGGCGTGAGGTGATACCTGAGTGTGGTTTTGATTTGTATTTCCCTGATGAGGAGCGACGCTGAACATCTTTTCATGTGCCTGTTGGCCATCTGGATGTCTTCTTTAGAGAAGTGTCTATTCATGTTTTCTGCCCATTTCTTCACTGGGTTATTTGTTTTTCGGGTGTGGAGTTTGGTGAGCTCTTTATAGATTTTAGATACTAGCCCTTTGTCCGATATGTCATTTGCAAATATCTTTTCCCATTCCGTTGGTTGCCTTTTAGTTTTGTTGGTTGTTTCCTTTGCTGTGCAGAAGCTTTTTATCTTCATAAGGTCCCAGGAATTCACTTTTGCTTTTAATTCCCTTGCCTTTGGGGATGTGTCGAGTAAGAGATTGCTACGGCTGAGGTCAGAGAGGTCTTTTCCTGCTTTCTCCTCTAAGGTTTTGATGGTTTCCTGTCTCACATTTAGGTCCTTTATCCATTTTGAGTTTATTTTTGTAAATGTTGTGAGAAAGTGGTCTAGTTTCAACCTTCTGCATGTTGCTGTCCAGTTCTCCCAGCACCATTTGTTAAAGAGGCTGTCTTTTTTCCATTGGATGTTCTTTCCTGCTTTGTCAAAGATGAGTTGGCCATACGTTTGTGGGTCTAGTTCTGGGGTTTCTATTCTATTCCATTGGTCTGTGTGTCTGTTTTTGTGCCAATACCATGCTGTCTTGATGATGACAGCTTTGTAGTAGAGGCTAAAGTCTGGGATTGTGATGCCTCCTGCTTTGGTCTTCTTCTTCAAAATTACTTTGGCTATTCGGGGCCTTTTGTGGTTCCATATGAATTTTAGGATTGCTTGTTCTAGTTTCGAGAAGAATGCTGGTGCAATTTTGATTGGGATTGCATTGAATGTGTAGATAGCTTTGGGTAGTATTGACATTTTGACAATATTTATTCTTCCAATCCATGAGCATGGAATGTCTTTCCATTTCTTTAAATCTTCTTCAATTACCTTCATAAGCTTTCTATAGTTTTCAGCATACAGATCCTTTACATCTTTGGTTAGATTTATTCCTAGGTATTTTATGCTTCTTGGTGCAATTGTGAATGGGATCAGTTTCTTTATTTGTCTTTCTGTTGCTTCATTGTTAGTGTATAAGAATGCAACTGATTTCTGTACATTGATTTTGTATCCTGCAACTTTGCTGAATTCATGTATCAGTTCTAGCAGACTTCTGGTGGAGTCTATCGGATTTTCCATGTATAATATCATGTCATCTGCAAAAAGCGAAAGCTTGACTTCATCTTTGCCAATTTTGATGCCTTTGATTTCCTTTTGTTGTCTGATTGCTGATGCCAGAACTTCCAGCACTATGTTAAACAACAGCGGTGAGAGTGGACATCCCTGTCGTGTTCCTGATCTCAGGGAAAAAGCTCTCAGTTTTTCCCCGTTGAGGATGATGTTAGCTGTGGGCTTTTCATAAATGGCTTTTATGATCTTTAAGTATGTTCCTTCTATCCCGACTTTCTCAAGGGTTTTTATTAAGAAAGGGTGCTGGATTTTGTCAAAGGCCTTTTCTGCATCGATTGACAGGATCATATGGTTCTTCTCTTTTTTTTTGTTAATGTGATGGATCACGTTGATTGATTTGCGAATGTTGAACCAGCCCTGCATCCCAGGGATGAATCCCACTTGATCATGGTGAATAATTCTTTTTATATGCTGTTGAATTCGATTTGCTAGTATCTTATTGAGAATTTTTGCATCCATATTCATCAGGGATATTGGCCTGTAGTTCTCTTTTTTTACTGGGTCTCTGTCTGGTTTAGGAATCAAAGTAATACTGGCTTCATAGAAGGAGTCTGGAAGTTTTCCTTCCCTTTCTATTTCTTGGAATAGCTTGAGAAGGATAGGTATTATCTCTGCTTTAAACGTCTGGTAGAACTCCCCTGGGAAGCCATCTGGTCCTGGACTCTTATTTGTTGGGAGATTTTTGATAACCGATTCAATTTCTTCGCTGGTTATGGGTCTGTTCAAGCTTTCTATTTCCTCCTGATTGAGTTTTGGAAGAGTGTGGGTGTTCAGGAATTTGTCCATTTCTTCCAGGTTGTCCAATTTGTTGGCATATAATTTTTCATAGTATTCCCTGATAATTGTTTGTATCTCTGAGGGATTGGTTGTAATAATTCCATTTTCATTCATGATTTTATCTATTTGGGTCATCTCCCTTTTCTTTTTGAGAAGCCTGGCTAGAGGTTTGTCAATTTTGTTTATTTTTTCAAAAAACCAACTCTTGGTTTCGTTGATCTGCTCTACAGTTTTTTTAGTTTCTATATTGTTTATTTCTGCTCTGATCTTTATGATTTCTCTTCTTCTGCTGGGTTTGGGTGTCTTTGCTGTTCTGCTTCTATTTCCTTTAGGTGTGCTGTTAGATTTTGTATTTGGGATTTTTCTTGTTTCTTGAGATAGGCCTGGATTGCAATGTATTTTCCTCTCAGGACTGCCTTCGCTGCGTCCCAAAGCGTTTGGATTGTTGTATTTTCATTTTCGTTTGTTTCCATATATTTTTTGATTTCTTCTCTAATTGCCTGGTTGACCCACTCATTCGTTAGTAGGGTGTTCTTTAACCTCCATGCTTTTGGAGGTTTTCCAGACTTTTTCCTGTGGTTGATTTCAAGCTTCATAGCATTGTGGTCTGAAAGTATGCATGGTATAATTTCAATTCTTGTAAACTTATGAAGGGCTGTTTTGTGACCCAGTATATGATCTATCTTGGAGAATGTTCCATGTGCACTCGAGAAGAAAGTATATTCTGTTGCTTTGGGATGCAGAGTTCTAAATATATCTGTCAAGTCCATCTGATCCAGTGTCTCATTCAGGGCCCTTGTTTCTTTATTGACCGTGTGTCTAGATGATCTATCCATTTCTGTAAGTGGGGTGTTAAAGTCCCCAGCAATTACCACATTCTTATCAATAAGGTTGCTTATGTTTATGAGTAATTGTTTTATATATTTGGGGGCTCCGGTATTCGGCGCATAGACATTTATAATTGTTAGCTCTTCCTGATGGATAGACCCTGTAACTATTATATAATGTCCTTCTTCATCTCTTGTTACAGCCTTTAATTTAAAGTCTAGTTTGTCTGATATAAGTATGGCTACTCCAGCTTTCTTTTGGCTTCCAGTAGCATGATAAATAGTTCTCCATCCCCTCACTCTGAATCTAGGAGAGAGGGAATCTTAAGCAGGCTCCATGCTCAGTGTAGAACTCAGTGCCGGCTCCGATCTCATGACCCTGGGATCATGACATGAGCGGAAATTAAGAGTATGGCACTCAACCTGTGGACCCACCCAAGCACCTCTATATGTATTTATTTAACCTTTATTGGAATACAATTGACAAATAACATTGTGTAAGCTTAAGGTACACAGTATGTTGATTTGATACACTTAAATTGCAAAATGATTATGATCACAGTGTTTGGCTAACACTTCCATCATGTCCCATAATTACCATTTCCTTTTTGTGGTGAGAAGATTGAATTTATCTCTTCAAGATCCTGTTTTAATTATATTTGAATATGTATCTAGAAGTGGAATTGCTGGATCACATGTTCTAGTTTTAATTATTTAAAAAAAATGTTTATTTGTTTATTTTTAAGAGCAAGAAAGAGCACAAGTAGGGAAGGGGCAGAGAGAGAAAGAGAGAGACAGAGAGAGAGACAGAATCTGAAGCAGGCTCCAGGCTCAGAGCTGTCAGTGCAGAGCCCGCCTGGGGACTTGAACCCATGAACCATGAGATCATGACCTGAGCCCAAGTCAAGAGTCAGACACTTAACTGACTGAGCCACCCAGGTACCCCTCTAGTTTTAATTTTTTGAGGAACCTCCATGGTGACTGTGCAATTTACATTCCAATCAGGTGCACAGAATTTCCTGTCTCCACATCCTCTCCAACACTTGTTATCTCTTGTCTTTTGGATAATACCCATTCTGACAGGTATGAGGTGATATCCCATTGTGATTTTGATTTGCAGTTTCTTGATGATTAGTGAAGTTGAGTACCCTTTTATATACCTGTTGGCTGTATGTATGTTTTCTTTGGAAAAATGTCTTTTGATTCCACGGCTCATTTTTCAAGTCAGATTTCCCCCCCTCTATTGAGTTGTGTGAATTCTTCATGCATTTTAGATATTAACTCTTTATCTTAGATACAATTACAAATGTTTTCTCTCATTCCATAGGTTGCCTTTTCATTTTGTTGATTGTTTGCTTTGTTATGCAGAAGCTTTTTCATTTGATGTACTCCTACTATTAATGTTTTGCTTTTGTTGCTTGTACTTTGGTGTCATATGCAAAAAATTGTTGCCAAGACCCATGTCAAGACCTTATGCTTTCTTGTTGAAGGTTTATGGTTTAAATTTTATGTTTAAGTCTTTATTCCATTTTGATTTATTTTTTGTGAATAGTATAAAATAGAGGTCCAGTTTCAGTCTTCTGCATGTGGTTTTCCAGATTTGCCAACACCACTTATTAAAGAGACTGTCCTTTTCTGATTGAGTATTCTTGGCTCCCTTTTCTTTCTTTCTTTTAAAAAAAATTTTTTAAATGTTTATTTTTGAGAGAGATAGAGACAGAGTGCAAGCGGGGGAGGGGCAGACACACACACACACACACACACACACACACACACACACACAGAATCTGAAGAGGCTCCAGGCTCCGAGCTGTCAGCACAGAACCCAATGCAGGGCTCGAACTCCCCAACTGCGAGATCATGACCCGAGCTGAAGTCAGACGCTTAATGGACTCAGCCACCCAGGCGCCCCTCTTGGCTCCCTTTTCAGCTATTAGTTGACCATATATGCAAGGGTTTATTTCTGGTCTCTTGATTCTGTTCCATTGGTCTATGTGAGTGTTTTTATGACATTACAATACTGTTTTGATCACTATAGCTTTACAGTACAGTTTGAATCCGGAAGCATGATGTCTCCAGCTTTACTCTTTCTCAAGATTGCTTCGGCTATTTGGGGTCTTTTGTGGTTCCATACAAATTTTAGGATTATATTTTCTATTTCTGTGAAAAGTGGCATTGGAATTTTGATAACAATTGCATTGAATTGATAGATGGCTTTGGGTGGTATGGATGTTTTAACAATATTCTTCTAATTCATGAAGATAGGTTATCTTTCCATTTGTTTATGCCTTCCTCATTGTTTCGTTAAAATCTGTGGTTTTCAGGGTACAGATCTTTTATCTCCTTGGTCAAATTTATTCCTAAGCATTTTATTCTTTTTTATGCTGTTGTGAATGGCATTGTTTTATTGTTTCTTTTTCAGATACTTTGTTGTTAGTATGTACAAATGCAACTATCTCGTTGTTGAATTACTCCTTTTGCTCTTGTATTGTTTACTTGATATTTTTAAATTGTTTACTTGTGTTCTCTGGTAGCTCTCTGAGCATCTTTGGAAAAATTAGTTTGAATTTTTTGTTGGGTAATTCCTGGATCTTTGTTTCTTTGGGGCCAGTTAATGGAGTTTTACTGTATTCCTTTGGTGGAGTCATATTTCCTTGATTTGTCATGATCCCTGTAGCTTTGTGTAAGTGCACATTTGAAGAAGCAGTGACCTCTTCCAAACTTTAAGAACTAACTTCTGTAAGGGTAGACTTTCACCTGTGGGTGCAGACATGCTGAAGCTTGCTGTGACTTGGGTCACGTGGCGCAGAGCAGCAAGTGCAGGAGCATGTGATGGCACCGGGTCTGGAGGAGTGTGTTACCTCTTTGGCTCAGGCCGCTGGGATCCACAACTTAAACAACTGTGTGGTCCTTTGTGACTGTTGTGGGAATGGGCATGCTGCAGTGGCTGCAAGAGCTGTTGGGGTCCTCAGTAGCATCTCCAGGTCCGGTGGCTAGGGACCAGGTCAGGCAGTGGTGATGGCTGGAGCCAGTGGTGTGCACACATTCAGTTGCAGGGACCAGCTGTAGGTGCCTACGTAGTGACAGAGGCCAGATGCAGACAGACATGTTTTGATGGGGCCAGGACAAGCAGCAAGGGCCAAGGCCAGCTATGGGCTCACTGGTAGCCTACGGGGCTCTGGCTGTCAGTGTGCTATCCTTTGCCTGTACAGTATCCCCCTGGACATTCATACTGTGAGAGGCTGGTGTTGGGGGTTGCACCAGGGGTGTGCAGGTACTTAGCTAGAGGATCTAGCTCTGAGTGTGCACATGGCAGTAGGTGTCAGCTGTGGGGGTCTAGGCTGGAGTCTGGTACTCACGTAGACACAGAGTCCTGGGCAGTCCAGATCCCAGGTTCATTGGGGATTGGGGGGAAGGCGGAGTAGGAATAAGGGAAGGACCCAGGCAGCTGCTGGCATCAGCAAACATGAATACCTGTGGGGCAAAAGCTGGGGGAATATGCAGGTTGTTGCCAGAGCAGGTCACTGTGAACTGTGGTCACTCCCACTGGCTGTTCTTGGTAGTCTCTGCCTTCATCCTCTTGTTCCTAACCCTCTCTGTTTGTCTCAGCTTTGCCCCCTGGGTGGGGTGAGATCAAAGCGAGACCTTTGTGTAGTGCCCCAAACAATGGAGAAGCTGGTGGCCCACCCTACTCTTTCCTGGTGAAAGGAACTCTTTCCAGCTGGGAAGTTCCCTGTTGGCAGTGAGCAGTGGGATTGATGAAGGAGGCAAAATGAAAGTGTCTTCCTTCTTGTGTGGTTATTCTCAGGATTTTTGTTCCACTGTTTTGCTAATGTTTCTTAAGTGGACTCCAGAAGCTCTCTCTCAGAGCTCTTTTTGTTCATGGATAGCTGTCTATTACTGAGCTTTGTGGGACAGAGGCTAGGATCTCCTATGTGGGTTGTCATTTTGGTGATGTCACTCCTCTTGGGGCTTTAGTTTTCATTCTATTTTATTTTTTTTATAATTTTTTTTTAATGTTTATTTTTGAGGGACAGAGAGACCGAGTGAGAGCGGGGGAGGGGCAGAGACAGAGGGAGACAGAATTTGAAGCAGGCTCCAGGCTCCGAGCTGTCAGCACGAGAGCCCGACATGGGGCTTGAACCCATGAACTGTGAAATCATGACCTGAGCTGAAGTCGGACGCTTAACTGACTGAGCCACCTAGGCGCCCCTAGTTTTCATTTTAAATGCAATCTAATTTTACTTTTACACACAGGTAATATACAGGTAATTTGTAGTTTCCTGAAAGTATCTCTATGCTTGATAAAAAACACAAAAGTTTTCTGTCATTTCTAGGGATTTGGGGGCAGGCCTGCATACGTACTCAGCTTCTTATGTACTCAGCTTCATATGTGCCCACCTTCTTAATCCAATCCTCCAATATAATTCTCTACTATATAATAAACTAAATAATCTATGTAGTAATAAATAGGTCAGTAATAATCGACTAAATAAAACTCTGATGTCCTGTGGGGTGTATTTATTTCCTTTGGATGATATAACAAATGGCCTCAAACTCGGTGGCTTGAAACAGCAGAACTTTATTTTCTCACAGTTCTGGAGTCCAGAGGTCTGAAATCACATTATGTTCCCTCCAAAGGCTTTTTGGAAGAATCCTTCTTTGCCTCTTCCAACTTCTGGTGGCTCCAGGTATTCCTTGGCTTGTGGCCACATCCCTGCAATCTCTGCATCCATCTTCCCATGGACTTCTGCTCTTTGTCTTTGGGTGTCTGTGTGTTTCCCTCTTCTGTCTCTTATAGGGACACTTGTCATTGGATTTAGGGCCCACCTGGTTAACTGGGATGATCTTATCTTAAGATCCTTAACCTAGCTGCAAAGATCCATTTTCCCAATAATGTCATATTTAAAAGGCTGGGGTGTTAGCATGTGGACATAACTTTTGGGGGCCACCATTCAACCAAGCAGAACATCTGGAAGTCACATTTAGAAATATTCTGGTGTTATAAATTGCAGCATTTGGTATCTTGTGGAGTAGGTAAACATTACTGTTATGCATTATATAATGCATATCTGCTCCCACAGATTCTTTTAAACTTTTCTCCAATTTCTTCCCCTTTGCTACCTTATCTGTAGGGGAGGCTTACAAAAAAGCAAAAGAAAAGTGTACTCACCAGAAATCTTTAACTGCCAGTATTTGCTGTACCCTTATGTCCTGAGAAGAATAGATAATAGTAATCAAACCACCTATTCTTTTCCTAAGTCCTGCACCAGTATTCACTCCATAATCTCACACATGGTTTTCTTTTGTGAGGCTAGGGTGAAATCCATAAAATAAATTAAATAATAGTGAACCCGAGTTGGACCTTTGCAATGCAGGTGACTCAGTTACAAGTAAAGTATTTCGAATTCTTGAGGTAAAATCACAGTGGATAATGCCAAGCTGCCATTCTTTTCCCAGCAGTTGATTCTTTAGGCATTAGGTTCTCTGAGGCTTTGGCTTAACTCTGCTTGGGGGTCATTTCTTTCTTTGTAAAAAAATTTTTAACATTTATTCAATTTTGAGAGAGACAGAATACAAGTAGGGGAGGGGCAGAGAGAGATAGGGAGACAGAATCCAAAGCAGGCTCCAGGTTCTGAGCTGTCAACACAGAGCCCAGTGTGGGGCTTGAACCCATGAACTGTGAGATCTTGACATGAGCCAAAGTGGGACACTTAACTGACTGAGCCACCCAGGCACCCCCATTTCTTTCTTTTGTAAGAGGCAGTCAGAATCCTCCTGTGAACATTTCTTTTAAGTGGCCTGGATTATCGGCTTTCCTCATATACCATTTCGCGAGGTGCTTTTTTCTCTGGGGTAACTTGCAGGTAGAAGGAGTGAGATGATGGGGATAAGGTGTGACAGAAAACCTTAGGGACATGTGAAGCCTCCTCAGGGAACTGGAAATTTGGTTTGGTGTGTTCAGACCGCTTGGCAGGGTCTGATTTCCTTTCCAGGCCCTAAATACTTATTGAGTTATTTTTAACCCCTAGCCCCAGGAGGTTTAGATCCCTTAGTATATGGAACCCGGCATTTCTGACCTAACAGTGTGGCTAGTGTGGTGGTAACATGCTATGGGACAGGAAGATGAAACCATTCCTGACTAAAGAACCTGTTTTAGCAAGAGTATTAGTGCTTCCCTCTCTTCTCTCTCAGGAACACTGCCATGCAGACGCAAGGAATGCGGCGACTGTGAAGGTTGACCATAGACAAGGATTAGTAAGACTTAAAATTCTGGAGAAACAGGGAAACTGGATCTCAGGTCTATTTCTTTGTTCAAGGTTTAATGAGCTTTGAATTCAGGGAGAGAATCAGAGTGAACTCCATTGTTTAGGGAGATGATGCAGAACTTAATGGAGAAACCATTATATATTTGTAACAGGATGTTAAATGGGACGTTTCCCCTTGGGTTAGAATTTTAGCCAAAGCACAAAATGGAGAACATTAGAAAAAGGGCCACCTCTGTAGGGTGTCCTAAACATGGCATATCTTGCACAATTACCAACTGCCACCCCACTGTCCTGTCTCAGCCTGTGTAAGAAGAGGACTGGGAGAGGGAGGGAGTCATCTGAGAATTGGGTCTTTTGGAGGATGCAGTATTTGTGGTAAAAAGTTTAGCATCTTCTAGAAGCCCAGGGGTTGGGTCAGTAATAAGACAGTCTTTCTTGAAGATTTGGAGGTGCCTGTTAGTGGAGGAGGCTAGCTTTTCATTTCATGTTTGGACACCTGCTTGGGCAGTGGAACTGACGACCTGCCCATATTCTTAGTCCATTGAAGGAGAAGAGAATTATAGAGACGTGACAGGACCAGGTGGAGTGGAGAGTGGCTGCATGGCAGGCTAGTGAGGTACCTGTGGGTCATCTGGACTTTGAGGAGGGTCCTTGAGCTATTTGCTGGTTTTTAGTCACCCAAGAGGCTGCAAGCTAGACCTTCCAGAATCCCAGCAGCAGAGGCCATGGGGTGGGTTGCTGGTGTTTAGAGCCAAGGAAAGGGTCTTGTGACAGATTTTGAGGCTGAGCTTGATTTCCCACAGCAGGGAACAATAGTAGGGTGGGGAGGCCTTGGTTAGCATTTAAATGTTTGCTTTCTGAGGGCATAGTGGGTCAGAGGAGTTGTAACAAGAAAGAATAGTAACCTCTTCCAATCAGGTCAGGAGACATTCTTTGTTCCCCCTAGTGTTCTTTCTTGCCTCAGCCCTGGAGGAGGTAGAAGGTTTAAAAGGGTAGACAGGAGATGTGTAAAGAACAGACCATGTCCCTTCCCTGTTCCAAGTGCCTGGAGCCACAGTACAACATGTTTTGGGGAAAGAGAAAACTTTAAGTTATAGATGAAATTGACACTTTCAGTTGGGACTGGACTGAGTTAACAAATGAAAATATTTGGAAGCATGTGGAATCTGACCAAGATGTCATTAGGCACCAGAAAGGGGGCATCCATCCCACAGGGTTGGAAGCAGTGGCTGAGACTCTCCATGCACAGATTAAATTTTTTTTTTTTAACGTTTATTTATTTTTGAGACAGAGAGAGACAGAGCATGAACGGGGGAGGGTCAGAGAGAGAGGGAGACACAGAATCAGAAGCAGGCTCCAGGCTCTGAGCCATCAGCCCAGAGCCCGACGCGGGGCTCGAACTTAAGGACCGCGAGATCGTGACCTGAGCTGAAGTCGGACGCTTAACTGACTGAGCCACCCAGGCGCCCCAGCACAAGGGTAATTTTTTTTTTTTTTAAATCAACGTTTATTTATTTTTGGGACAGAGAGAGACAGAGCATGAGCGGGGGAGGGGCAGAGAGAGAGGGAGACACAGAATCGGAAGCAGGCTCCAGGCTCTGAGCCATCAGCCCAGAGCCCGACGCGGGGCTCGAACTCATGGACCGCGAGATCATGACCTGAGCTGAACTCGGATGCCTAACCGACTGAGCCACCCAGGCACCCCTCCATGCAGAGATTAAACTGAATAGCTTACTACTTCTGTCCATTTCTAAGTCAATAGTGGATTCAAGTCAGGGACAAGACTCACACTCAAAACTCTTTGGAAAGCATAAAGCACTTTTTAATGTAGCAGTTAATAATAGATTTCACTTATGATTGGGTGGATGGGTAATAGTATTGATGCAGGGGGCAAGGAATATTTTTCACTTAGAACCTGATGGTTAAAAATAATATAGCATTTTCAGAACTCTTCATAAGTTGTTTGTTATTTTTAAGAAAATTACTAAACTAGTTTAAAACCTAGAAACATCTCATGTAGTACTGGAGCATATCGTTTTATTTTCTATGTTATTTGTATTTTCAAAGAAGTAGCTCTTGATTGTTTCCACTGTTTTACTAATTCAATTCATTAATTTCTACTCTTATGAATTCCTTTCTTTATTTTACATTGATTTTGGTTTTTCTTTGCTTTAATACTTAATTTATTATAAGCAGTTTTCCTTTATCAGTACGAAACTTTAGTGGTATAAATTTCTTTTAGATAACAGCTTTGACTGTTTTTGTACATTTTAGGATATAATGGTATTATTATTATTTAGTATTAAACATTATATAAGAGTTAATTTTTCTCTTTGATCTAAGAATTACTTAGGAGACTGGCCTTTAATTTCTAAGTGTTTAACTTTTGTTTCTTTTAATTTCAAATTTTTATCAGTTTATTGCTTTGGGAACAGAGAGGGTAACTTACACAATTTCTGCTTTTTGGAATTTATAGACTCTCTTTGTAGCATAATATGTGACAAATGTTTATATTTTTTATAGGTGTTGGAAAATAAGTTCTGTTTTCTGTAGAGTTGAGAGTTAGCTACTAGCACTTAAATCAGACTTACTAATGACAGGATTCAGAGTCTCCTTACCATTGTTTTTGACCAGTTAATCTGTTGAATATTAGAATGGTGAGTGAAATCCTTCCACTAGTATTGTACTTATATGACTTTATTCTTGCCTTATTAGATGTTTTTGCTGTATATAAAGAAGTTCATGGAAATAATATCCCTAATTTGAATTATATTCTTCATCAATGTGAAATAATTCTACTTTCCCTTGAATTATTTAAAAACACTTGTGCAGCAGATTTTTTATTATAATAAGTATTTGTTGTAAAATTCTAAAATAATATAAACTTGCATAAGTAAAAGCCAAGGTCTTCTTGGTCTCTTTCAAGAATTTCATTCCCACTCTGTACCATTATTAAAAGTTTGTTGTATAGTCTTCCAGACTTAAAAAAAATCTCTCTCTCTCTCTGTATGTGTGTGTGTGTGTGTATGTGTGTGTGTGTGTGTGTGTGTGTGTGTGTGTGTATATGTAATTTTAGATATGTAATCTACTTTTGAAATTCAATAATATGATATGGATAGCTGTGTCATCTTTTATTTTTTATTTATTTATTTTTTTTTTTTTATGAAATTTATTGACGAATTGGTTTCCATACAACACCCAGTGCTCATCCCAAAAGGTGCCCTCCTCAATACCCATCACCCACCCTCCCCTCCCTCCCACCCCCCATCAACCCTCAGTTTGTTCTCAGTTTTTAACAGTCTCTTATGCTTTGGCTCTCTCCCACTCTAACCTCTTTTTTTTTTTTTTCCTTCCCCTCCCCCATGGGTTCCTGTTAAGTTTCTCAGGATCCACATAAGAGTGAAACCATATGGTATCTGTCTTTCTCTGTATGGCTTATTTCACTTAGCATTACACTCTCCAGTTCCATCCACGTTGCTACAAAGGGCCATATTTCATTTTTTCTCATTGCCACATAGTACTCCATTGTGTATATATACCACAATTTCTTTATCCATTCATCAGTTGATGGACATTTAGGCTCTTTCCATAATTTGGCTATTGTTGAGAGTGCTGCTATGAACATTGGGGTACAAGTGCCCCTATGCATCAGTACTCCTGTATCCCTTGGATAAATTCCTAGCAGTGCTATTGCTGGGTCATAGGGTAGGTCTATTTTTAATTTTCTGAGGAACCTCCACACTGCTTTCCAGAGCGGCTGCACCAATTTGCATTCCCACCAACAGTGCAAGAGGGTTCCCGTTTCTCCACATCCTCGCCAGCATCTATAGTCTCCTGATTTGTTCATTTTGGCCACTCTGACTGGCGTGAGGTGATACCTGAGTGTGGTTTTGATTTGTATTTCCCTGATAAGGAGCGACGCTGAACATCTTTTCATGTGCCTGTTGGCCATCTGGATGTCTTCTTTAGAGAAGTGTCTATTCATGTTTTCTGCCCATTTCTTCACTGGGTTATTTGTTTTTCGGGTGTGGAGTTTGGTGAGCTCTTTATAGATTTTAGATACTAGCCCTTTGTCCGATATGTCATTTGCAAATATCTTTTCCCATTCCGTTGGTTGCCTTTTAGTTTTGTTGGTTGTTTCCTTTGCTGTGCAGAAGCTTTTTATCTTCATAAGGTCCCAGGAATTCACTTTTGCTTTTAATTCCCTTGCCTTTGGGGATGTGTCGAGTAAGAGATTGCTACGGCTGAGGTCAGAGAGATCTTTTCCTGCTTTCTCCTCTAAGGTTTTGATGGTTTCCTGTCTCACATTTAGGTCCTTTATCCATTTTGAGTTTATTTTTGTAAATGGTGTGAGAAAGTGGTCTAGTTTCAACCTTCTGCATGTTGCTGTCCAGTTCTCCCAGCACCATTTGTTAAAGAGGCTGTCTTTTTTCCATTGGATGTTCTTTCCTGCTTTGTCAAAGATGAGTTGGCCATACGTTTGTGGGTCTAGTTCTGGGGTTTCTATTCTATTCCATTGGTCTGTGTGTCTGTTTTTGTGCCAATACCATGCTGTCTTGATGATTACAGCTTTGTAGTAGAGGCTAAAGTCTGGGATTGTGATGCCTCCTGCTTTGGTCTTCTTCTTCAAAATTCCTTTGGCTATTCGGGGCCTTTTGTGGTTCCATATGAATTTTAGGATTGCTTGTTCTAATTTCGAGAAGAATGCTGGTGCAATTTTGATTGGGATTGCATTGAATGTGTAGATAGCTTTGGGTAGTATTGACATTTTGACAATATTTATTTTTCCAATCCATGAGCATGGAATGTCTTTCCATTTCTTTAAGTCTTCTTGAATTACCTTCATAAGCTTTCTATAGTTTTCAGCATACAGATCCTTTACATCTTTGGTTAGATTTATTCCTAGGTATTTTATGCTTCTTGGTGCAATTGTGAATGGGATCATTTTCTTTATTTGTCTTTCTGTTTCATTGTTAGTGTATAAGAATGCAACTGATTTCTGGACATTGATTTTGTATCCTGCAACTTTGCTGAATTCATGTATCAGTTCTAACAGACTTTTGGTGGAGTCTATCGGATTTTCCATGTATAATATCATGTCATCTGCAAAAAGCGAAAGCTTGACTTCATCTTTGCCAATTTTGATGCCTTTGATTTCCTTTTGTTGTCTGATTGCTGATGCTATAACTTCCAGCACTATGTTAAACAACAGCGGTGAGAGTGGGCATCCCTGTCGTGTTCCTGATCTCAGGGAAAAAGCTCTCAGTTTTTCCCCGTTGAGGATGATGTTAGCTGTGGGCTTTTCATAAATGGCTTTTATGATCTTTAAGTATGTTCCTTCTATCCCGACTTTCTCAAGGGTTTTTATTAAGAAAGGGTGCTGGATTTTGTCAAAGGCCTTTTCTGCATCGATTGACAGGATCATATGGTTCTTCTCTTTTTTTTTGTTAATGTGATGGATCACGTTGATTGATTTGCGAATGTTGAACCAGCCCTGCATCCCAGGGATGAATCCCACTTGATCATGGTGAATAATTCTTTTTATATGCTGTTGAATTCGATTTGCTAGTATCTTATTGAGAATTTTTGCATCCATATTCATCAGGGATATTGGCCTGTAGTTCTCTTTTTTTACTGGGTCTCTGTCTGGTTTAGGAATCAAAGTAATACTGGCTTCATAGAATGAGTCTGGAAGTTTTCCTTCCCTTTCTATTTCTTGGAATAGCTTGAGAAGGATAGGTATTATCTCTGCTTTAAATGTCTGGTAGAACTCCCCTGGGAAGCCATCTGGTCCTGGACTCTTATTTGTTGGGAGATTTTTGATAACCGATTCAATTTCTTCGCTGGTTATGGGTCTGTTCAAGCTTTCTATTTCCTCCTGATTGAGTTTTGGAAGAGTGTGGGTGTTCAGGAATTTGTCCATTTCTTCCAGGTTGTCCAATTTGTTGGCATATAATTTTTCATAGTATTCCCTGATAATTGTTTGTATCTCTGAGGGATTGGTTGTAATAATTCCATTTTCATTCATGATTTTATCTATTTGGGTCATCTCCCTTTTCTTTTTGAGAAGCCTGGCTAGAGGTTTGTCAATTTTGTTTATTTTTTCAAAAAACCAACTCTTGGTTTCGTTGATCTGCTCTACAGTTTTTTTAGATTCTATATTGTTTATTTCTGCTCTGATCTTTATGATTTCTCTTCTTCTGCTGGGTTTGGGGTGTCTTTGCTGTTCTGCTTCTATTTCCTTTAGGTGTGCTGTTAGATTTTGTATTTGGGATTTTTCTTGTTTCTTGAGATAGGCCTGGATTGCAATGTATTTTCCTCTCAGGACTGCCTTCGCTGCGTCCCAAGGCGTTTGGATTGTTGTATTTTCATTTTCGTTTGTTTCCATATATTTTTTGATTTCTTCTCTAATTGCCTGGTTGACCCACTCATTCGTTAGTAGGGTGTTCTTTAACCTCCACGCTTTTGGAGGTTTTCCAGACTTTTTCCTGTGGTTGATTTCAAGCTTCATAGCATTGTGGTCTGAAAGTATGCATGGTATAATTTCAATTCTTGTAAACTTATGAAGGGCTGTTTTGTGACCCAGTATATGATCTATCTTGGAGAATGTTCCATGTGCACTCGAGAAGAAAGTATATTCTGTTGCTTTGGGATGCAGAGTTCTAAATATATCTGTCAAGTCCATCTGATCCAGTGTCTCATTCAGGGCCCTTGTTTCTTTATTGACCGTGTGTCTAGATGATCTATCCATTTCTGTAAGTGGGGTGTTAAAGTCCCCAGCAATTACCACATTCTTATCAATAAGGTTGCTTCTGTTTATGAGTAATTGTTTTATATACTTGGGGGCTCCGGTATTCGGCGCATAGACATTTATAATTGTTAGCTCTTCCTGATGGATAGACCCTGTAACTATTATATAATGTCCTTCTTCATCTCTTGTTACAGCCTTTAATTTAAAGTCTAGTTTGTCTGATATAAGTATGGCTACTCCAGCTTTCTTTTGGCTTCCAGTAGCATGATAAATAGTTCTCCATCCCCTCACTCTGAATCTAAAGGTGTCCTCAGGTCTAAAATGAGTCTCTTGTAGACAGCAAATAGATGGGTCTTGTTTTTTTATCCATTCTGATACCCTATGTCTTTTGGTTGGCGCATTTAATCCGTTTACATTCAGTGTTATTATAGAAAGATACGGGTTTAGAGTCATTGTGATGTCTGTATGTTTTATGCTTGTAGTGATGTCTCTGGTACTTTGTCTCACAGGGTCCCCCTTAGGATCTCTTATAGGGCTGGTTTAGTGGTGACAAATTCTTTCAGTTTTTGTTTGTTTGGGAAGACCTTTATCTCTCCTTCTATTCTAAATGACAGACTTGCTGGATAAAGGATTCTCGGCTGCATATTTTTGCTGTCTAGCACCCTGAAAATCTCGTGCCAATTCTTTCTGGCCTGCCAAGTTTCAAAAGAGAGATCAGTCACGAGTCTTATAGGTCTCCCTTTATATGTGAGGGCACGTTTACCCCTTGCTGCTTTCAGAATTTTCTCTTTATCCTTGTATTTTGCCAGTTTCACTATGATATGTCGTGCAGAAGATCGATTCAAGTTACGTCTGAAGGGAGTTCTCTGTGCCTCTTGGATTTCAATGCCTTTTTCCTTCCCCAGTTCAGGGAAGTTCTCAGCTATAATTTCTTCAAGTACCCCTTCAGCACCTTTCCCTCTCTCTTCCTCCTCTGGGATACCAATTATGCGTATATTATTTCTTTTTAGTGTATCACTTAGTTCTCTAATTTTCCCCTCATACTCCTGGATTTTTTTATCTCTCTTTTTCTCAGCTTCCTCTTTTTCCATAACTTTATCTTCTAGTTCACCTATTCTCTCCTCTGCCTCTTCCATCCGAGCTGTGGTGGTTTGCATTTTGTTTTGCATTTCCTTTAAAGCGTTTTTCAGCTCCTCGTGACTGTTCCTTAGTCCCTTGATCTCTGTAGCAAGAGATTCTCTGCTGTCCTGTATACTGTTTTCCAGCCCAGCGATTAATTTTATGACTATTATTCTAAATTCACTTTCTGTTATATTATTTAAATCCTTTTTGATCAGCTCATTAGCTGTTGTTATTTCCTGGAGATTCTTCTGAGGGGAATTCTTCCGCTTGGTCATTTTGGATAGACCCTGGTGTGGTGAGGACCTGCAGGGCACTTCCCCTGTGCTGTGGTGTATAACTGGAGTTGGTGGGCGGGGCCGCAGTCAGTCCTGATGTCTGCCCCCAGCCCACCGCTGGGGCCACAGTCAGACTGGTGTGTGCCTTCTCTTCCCCTCTCCTAGGGGTGGGATTCACTGTGGGGTGGCGTGGCCCGTCTGGGCTACTTGCACACTGCCAGGCTTGTGATGCTGGGGATCTGGCGTATTAGCTGGGGTGGGAAGGCAAGGTGCACGGCGGGAGGGGGGGCAGGCTTAGCTCGCTTCTCCTTAGGTGATCCACTTCAGGAGGGGCCCTGTGGCAGCCGGAGGGAGTCAGATCCGCTGCCGGAGGTTTGGCTCCGCAGAAGCACAGAGTTGGGTGTTTGCGCGGGGCGAGCAATTTCCCTGGCCGGAACCGGTTCCCTTTGGGATTTTGGCTGGGGGATGGGCGGGGGAGATGGCGCTGGCGAGCGCCTTTGTTGCCCGCCAAACTGAGCTCTGTCGTCCGGGGGCTCCGCAGCTCACCCTCCCTTTGTCCTCCAGCCTTCCCGCTTTCCGAGCAGAGCTGTTAACTTATGACCTCCCAGACGCTAAGTCGCGCTTGTTGTTGGAACACAGTCCGTCAGGCCCCTCCGCTTTTGCAAGCCGGACTCGAGGGCTCTGCTTGGCTGGCGAGCCGCCCCTCCGCCCCGGCTCCCTCCCGCCAGTCCGTGGAGCGCGCACCGCTTCGCCGCCCTTCCTACCCTCTTCCGTGGGCCTCTCGTCTGCACTTGGGTCCGGTGACTCCGTTCTGCTAATCCTCTGGCGGTTTTCTGGGTTATTTAGGCAGGTGTAGGTGGAATCTAAGTGATCAGCAGGACGCGCGGTGAGCCCAGAGTCCTCCTACGCCGCCATCTTCCTGCGCCTCCCCCATTCTAGCTGTGTCATCTTTTAATGGCTACCCATTACTTAATTGTATAAATTTACCATAATTTATTTAACAATTCTCCTTTTTAATAAGTCTTTGAATTAATGGTTTTTGCTCTTATATGCAATTTTAGATCTTGAATTCTCTTTTTATCTGATACAGTTTTGTGAAATTCTGTTCTTTATTTTTCATGAACCTGATATACCTTTGCCCATTCATTTGAAAAATACTGCTTTGGGGCGCCTGGGTGGCGCAGTCGGTTAAGCGTCCGACTTCAGCCAGGTCACGATCTCACGGTCCGTGAGTTCGAGCCCCGCGTCAGGCTCTGGGCTGATGGCTCGGAGCCTGGAGCCTGTTTCCAATTCTGTGTCTCCCTCTCTCTCTGCCCCTGCCCCGTTCATGCTCTGTCTCTCTCTGTCCCAAAAATAAAAAAAAATAAAAAAAAAAAAAAAACGTTGAAAAAAAAAAGAAAAATACTGCTTTTGAAAGTATGTTTTTTTAAAAGTTTTCTCTCCAAATGTTTCCTTAACCATGAGGACTTCCCTAAGCATGCTTTAAAAAATAGCACTTTCCTCCTCCACTTCACCTACTCTTCCTGATTCTTCTTCCTAGCTTTATCTCCATAGGGCATTTGTCACCACCTGGTACTTGTTTGTATATTTATTATTATTGTTTGTTCCTTCCCACCTCTCTAAACTAAAATGTAAATTCTGTGAGGACAGGAACTTGTATCTGTTTGGTTCATTACTTTATCCTCAGTTCCTGACATAATGTATGGCATGTAGTAAATACTCAATATGAATTTGTTGAATGGATGTATTAATCCCTTTAGTTTAAACTTTGTCTCTTTATTTTTTTGATTATTTTATTAAAGTTGACCAATGCTCCAAAGTTTAGCTTTGGCCTCACTCTTTACCTAAAAATGTGCCATTCAAGCTGTGGCTTTGTTTTCAAATTTTAGAAGACCAAATCACCAAATGCCTACTCTAGTGTCATTTCTGGAGTCCCTAAACTGACTGCTTCTGGTTTCCTAACCTGTTGAGAGATATCTGAGTGATTATTGATAGATATGAATGTAGTGCTTTTGTGTTGCCTGTAAAATTGGTGTTTCTGGTGATGTTCTCTGTTCCTTTCTAGTCTTTGTTGCTTTTGGTCTTTCTTTCCCACTTAAGGAGTCCCCTTTAATATTTCTTGCAGGGCTAGTTCAGTGGTCACAAACTACTTTAGTTTTTGTTTGTCTGAGAAACTCTTTATCTTTTCTACTATTCTGAATGACAGCCTTGCTTCATAGAATATTCTTGGCTGCAGGTTTTTCCCATTCAGCACTTGCAATATATCCTGCCACTCCTTTCTAGCCTGCCAAGTTTCTGTGGATAGATCTGCTGCAAACCTGATCTCTCTTCCCTTGTGGGTTAAGGAATTTTTTTCCTTTGCTGCTTTCAGGATTCCTTCCTTGTCTGTGTATTTTGTGAATGTGACTATGGTATGTCTTGGTGATGGTCATCTTTTGTTGAATATAATGAGAGTTCTCTGTGCTTCTTGGATTTCCCAGATTGGGGAAGTTTTCAGCTATAATTTGCTCAAATAAACCTGCCCCCTTTTCTCTCTCTTCATCTTCTGGGACTCCTGTGATTATGCTTTAAGGAGTTGCAGAGTTCTCTAAGTCTACATTTGTGATCCATTGCCTTTCTTTCCCTTTTCTTTTCAGCTTCATTACTTTCCATGATTTTATCTTCTGTATCACTGATTCGTTTCTCTGCTTTGTCCATCTTCATTGTCATGGCATCCATTTGGGTTTCATCTTGGTTGTAGCATTTTAAATTTCGGCCTGACTAGTTCTTAGTTCTTTTATCTCTGCAGTAAGGGATTCTCTAGTGTCTTCTGTGCTTTTTGTTTCAAGCCCAGCTAGTATCCTTATAATTGTTTTAAATTCTAGTTCAGACATGTTACTTATATCTGTATTGACTAAATCCCTGGCCATTACTTCTTCCTGTTCTTTCTTTTGGAATGAATTCCTCTGTCTTGTCATTTTGTCAAGGTAACTGTTTTTTGTGTGTGATTGTTAGGAAAAGCTGTTATATTGCTGTTCCTGAGAGTAATGACTATATTAAGAAGAGGTCCAAAAAGAAATAAAGGAAGCTAGATCTTAGATGTGTTTTGGCCTGCTTGTTAAAAGAAGCTAGAGCTGGGGTGCCTGGGTGGCTCAGTTAGTTGGGTGTCTGACTTTAGTTCAGGTCATGATCTCATGGATCATGGGTTGCAGGCCTGTGTTGGGCTCTGTACCAACAGCTCACAGCATGGAGCCTCCTTGAGATTCTGTGTCTCCCTCTCTCTCTGCTCATGCTCTGTCTCTTCTCAAAAAAAAAAATAATAATAATAATAAAGGCTAGAGCCAAATTAAATAAAGAAATAAGTAAATAGTAGCTTTTTCTGTATCCACCCCCCCCCCCCCCCCCACAAAAAAAAGGAAGCTAGATCCTATTTTCCTTAAAGCTGAAGATTTGCAACACTCTGTGATCAGGAGACTTGGCGCGTATGACAGGTCTGTGCTGGCCTTCTGGGGGTGGGGCCTGCTGCGCTGATTCTCCTGCAGACTTGCCCCAGTGGAGATGTACCTGCAAGGTACAGACGGGTGGGGCTTGGTGTGAGTGGCTCTGGCCTCCACTTGGTGGCGCTGTTATGCTCACTAAAGTCAGTGAGTGTTGAGGGGCAGGGGGTGGGGGGTGGGAAAGGAAATAGTTGCCCAGCTCTCTCCAGAGCAGGGAGTTTATGCCTGCCACTCCTCAGGAAACCCTCGAAGAAGAGCAGTCACCCTTCCTGTTCCATTAGATCCCGGCCTTCACTCAGTGTTTGAGCTGTCACCTGCCAGGCAGCACAGCACTCTTGTGTTTTATCTCAGGTGCACCTGGGTTTTGAGGCTCCAAACTTAAGACATACCTGGGGCGCAGACCTGTGCTGATCCTCTGGGGGAGGGTCTCACTGTGCTGTGGCCTGGAGCTGGTTTGTCCCAGAAAACAGTCACAGGACCGTGCAGCAGCTTGGAGTTTATGGTAGAGTGCAGCAGTAGCCAGCACCAAGGCTTGCTGCCCTCAGTCGGTGTCTTTGTTCCTATGCCAGTGAACAAGGCAGCTCAGTAGTGCCCACTGGGTCTTTTGTCCCTGGAGAGGTCATGCTGGCATTCCCAAATGCATTCCAAGAAGGGGAACTGTTTCTCCTTGTGCAACCTAGGGTAGCCTCAAACCATGTTGCCTGCTCCTGGGTCGCCATGCTCCTTCCCCAATGGAGCACCATGAAGTGCACCAGGCATGACCCTAGTCATGGCACAGACCTCTAAAACTCCAGACTTTGTGCTCCATTGCTTATAAAAACTTGTGGCATTCAGCCCGTCTCCTTTCCCCAGTCAGTGGTTTTGGGGAACAGATTTTCTTGTGGAATCCCCTGCACATATTTGCACTCTTTCTCTCTCTCTCGCTCCTATCTCCATGATCAGGGGTCTCTCCCCTCCAAGTGTCTGCACCGCTTTTCTCCCCCAAATCAACTCTCTGCAGCTCTAGCTTCTAAGAGGTGGTCCTTTTCTATTTGTAGATGTGCAGTTTTGTTCTCTCAGTACTCAGATTGATTTCTTGGGTGTTCAGAATGAATTGATATATATACATCTGTGTTCAAGGGATGAGGTAAGCTTAGAGTCCCCCCTACTCCTCTCTATCTGAACTCCTCTTTCTGAGAGATGTCTGGATCTCAAAACAGCCAATAACAGTAAATCGATTTAAAGAAATATTTTAAACTTAAAAAGGAAAATCAGTGCAATGTCATGTATTATCATTGCCATTGCAAAACAACAACAACAACAACAACAACAACAACACCCCAACATTGTGAAGGGTATCAATAACTTCAGGCTTGAAAGATATGATATTATGTTCACACCCTTTACTTGTAGGTTCAGAAAGGAATTGCAGCGTGAGGTACCATGGTAAGATTACTGGCTGTAAGGTATCAGACCACTTATTATTGTTCCTCAGCCAAGGACAAGCACCATAATATCCAAGAGGTTTTAAAATTGCCTTGTCAAATAGTCATACAAAATATTCAAATAGGATGAAGGAGTAGCTACTACATGTTTAAAGTCTTCCTGAATACTTAGTAATACCTACAAGCCAGGACTGAGAATCTGTGGGCCTCTTGAAGATAAAATAGTTCATTTGCTGGAACCTGCTGAAAAACTACCTTAACTGATGAACTTGAAGGTGCATGGTATCTACTAGAAGGATTCATTTCTTACACTGCTCCAGGAAAGATAGTGAAATCATTGTGCATCTAATGAAAGCTAAGATGCAAATAGAAATTCAGACTGTTCTTCTCTCTTGGAAGTCATTTAGGTGCCCTATTGTCATGTTTGTAGATCTAATGATTAAGGACAAGTTAAAATAGTACGTTTTTGCATAATATTAAAAAAATATATAAATGAGGGCAAAAAACTGCATTTGCTCCTGAAAATATTCTGAAAACAGCTTCTTCCAGCAATGCAGAGATTCCGTTTGTTAGGTTGCTTCAGTGAAATTGCACAATCACTATTGACTAGAGCTTAAGTCCTGAAAGAGAAGAGTAGGCAAAATTCCTTTAAGCCAGTTGCTGCTAGAGTGGAAGGGCAGCATTACTATCAGCAGTAGTCTCTTTTGACTAGATTTGGCAAAAAAAAAAAAAAAAAAAAAGTTCCTTTTGCTAACTTCAGTTGAAAGGAAGGGTCTATTGGATTTTGTAAATACGTGGTACATTGACCATGCATGGAAGGTGAATCACTGGCGGTTAATGAAGCTGAGAAATTATTATTCCTGCACTATAATGTCAACTTTAATATTTGAGAAATAATATATTAAATAATCAGATCAAACTGATGATTCAGTTTATTTTCTGGGAAAATTTTCAGATTTATCCTGTCTCAAGAATTTCATCCAATGGTAGTGAGCTTCAGCATTGGTTTTGGCCTCATTTGAATGTTGAGTTCAAACTTGACCCTTCACTATTGGGCCAATTCATATATTTGTTACATTTCTATTAAATTTTAAGTAGATACAAAATAACAAAATACAAAGCATCACTTACCTACTCCTTGATTTAAGAAAAAGAACAACACACTGTTATTGTTAAGTACCTTGTGTGCCTTCCCCAAGTCCATCCTTTTTCCCTAGAAGTATCCCACTCTTCTGAATTTTGCATCTATCAGTTCCTTACTTTTATTTACAGATTCATGGCCTGCACGCTTGCATTGTTGAATACTGTATTTTTAATATATTTGTAGTTTTTCTATGACAAAATTTTTAACGTTTTTAAACATTATGTCCATGTTGTACTATTCATTTTGGCACTATTGTAATGTTGTAATGTATGTCCATGTTGTAATATTCATGGCACTATTGTATTTCATGATGTGAACATTCTACATGTTTATTTATTCATTCTACTCTTTATGTACATGTGTTGTTTTGATTTTTAAAAATTTTACTCTTTCACACAGTATTTCATGAATATGCTTACGTCATGTGTGCCAATGCATAAATGCAAGGGTTTTTCTGATATCTGTGTGTGTGTGTGTGTGTGTGTGTGTGTGTGTGTGTGTGTGTGTAAATGGAGGGGGGTGGGCATGGGTAATGATGGAGTGTGAGGTTGGAAGTCAAGTTTCATTTTCTTCATGCAGATGTCCAGTTGTCTCAACCATTTTTTCCCCAATCCCATGGGTGTCACCTCTATATCAAGTGCCATTTGTGACTTAGCCTATGTCTAGTCACTCTATTCCGTTCCATAGGCTTCTTTGTTTCTTGGGGTATTGATACGGTATTGAGTCTTCCAAGCCATGAACAGTGACATTTCTCTCCATTTAGTTAGGTCACTTCTACTGTCTTTTAGTGAAGCTTTATAACTTTCCTATCAGAGGTACCACACATTTTTTCCCTGTGGCCCTTTGAAGATGTCAGAAGCACTGCTCAGCCTCTGAGCTGCCTCTTGTTGATTGGCCATTGTGCTTTTGGCAAAATTCCAGACTCTCATCTTTGGCTTTCTATTTTCTTATAGATCCTGGCCCAGTAATTTCATACTGTCTTTTTAGCTTGATACTTTAAATAACATGATTTTTTATATTCTCTCTGGGTATTTTAGTTTTCTTCAGCAGGAGAGTTGGCCCAAATCACTTAGTGTACCACCCCTGGGAGGAAGTCCCCAGATCTTCTTTTACTTGCATCCTCTAGATCTTTCCAATTTATCTCCTCTTCCTTTTCCCTTCTCTCATATCTCTTCTGCACCAAGCTTCACTTTACTCTTTGCTTCTTTCTTCCTGTTGGCTTCATTTCTTTCAGCTTCTCTGATGGCCCCTCCTTTCCCCCTGTCTTTGTATTTCAATTAAAATTATAGCATGTTTCATGATCAAGACAAACAGAAATGAGCTTGGTGGAAACCACAAGCATTATTAGCACATCCCTCAAAACAAAACAACACAACAGTCCCACTAGGATTCAGCCATAAAGCACATTTACTTATCATGTACAGGATTCAGAAAGCTCACAGAGGCAAATCAGGAGGCAGTGTGGCAGTGTTGAGAGAACTTGGCTTCAGATTAATATAGACTTGCACTTTAGTCTCTCCCTACCACTTGATAACTGTGGAAACGGGCACATTGAGGGGCTGTGATTAATTAATGTAAGCTGACCTCTTTTTTTCCTTTTGGTTAGTCAGTAGATCTATATTTTGTCTAAGCTGCACAATTGCCCTGATGCTCTTTATATTCCACAGTAGACAGAAGAGTTCATTTTTTCATTAAAAGAAAAGATCACTGTAGATCCTTTATCTGAAGTCCCAATAGGTAAATATTATGGGCTGTCAAATGTTTCAGGTACTTTGAATCATTTTGAAATTTGAATTGTCCAATTCTCTGGATTAGCTGATGGCACCACATTACCTAATTAAGTAAATGTCTATTCTTTGGTATTTCTTTGGTTGACACTAAGAAAAAGAGTATGGTTTTGATGTAGGAGACTTTGGGGAGAGGTCACTGAAGATTAATAACAAAGGATTTAGGGCAGGGAGGAGGAGAGGGCTTTTGAGAGATTAACGTTTCAGGAGTTGGAAATGAATATAGCCCTTGCCATAGATGTGTATCTCAATTTACACAAAAGATCAATTTATGAAAATTTGTATATGCATTAACTTTTAATAAGTGTAATCACATTAGAATTTCCCAAAGGGTATTAGCACATAATGAAACCTGGTTGTGAAACCTTTTGTAAAATGAAATGTGTTCTTTTCCTTTTTTAAAAATATCAAATTATATTAAAATAAATATTACCTGGGCTTTGAAATGTTAACTATTAAAAATATCCTTGAAGTATAAACATCTTATTCACTTATGAAGGAGCAGGTTTTTCTAAAATAGACCAGAGTAAAAAGTAGCATATTTTCACCTACTTGAATCCTAACATATGTATTTTTCTAAGGAATATATTTTAGGTTTAAATTTTAGCAGATTGAGTATTTAGGTTTCTCTCTCTCTCTCTCTGTCTCTCTCTCTCTTGGTTTTTCCTTAATATAGCAGTTAGTTTTCAAAGCTGAGAACTTCTACATTTTGCTTCTTTCACTTGTACAACCTGTACATGTAGTACCATGTTCAGATAGCTGTACAAGAAACACAGATGTCATTATATTCTTACATAATATCTTATTTTTTCCCTAATAATCTAATTATTTCTCCCTTCTACTCCCCTAAGATCACTGGGGAATTTGTACAATCTAGAGTCAGTAATATACAAGGATTTAAAGTATAATTTTGTTATTTTGGGAAGCTTAATTCCAAATTCTAACTCAGTATCCAGTATCCCCTTTGGGTGATGTGTCCCAGTCCACAATACTAGCAAGTTTCATTCAGAGCCAAGTTGACAAGAGATGTGCTCAAATAAATTACCATCCCTGTTTCAACTAATGTGTTAGTAGGAAAATGAAATGATAAATTAATGGAAACATGAAAGGGGAAATGGGTGTGGATAGAAGGATGGGGTAGAAGGAATATTTTATATCTTATTAAGACAGGAGTATGGATGATTCAGTGCCTGAATGAAAAGCTTGCCCTTGAAGTTGGCCTTGGAAATTTGAAGCTCTCCAGAAAAGAAAATATAAACCCTGGAATCTCACTGTGTTGAAATTAACAGATAAAGTTTTGGTCCTCCCTGGTGTTTACAAAGAACAGATATTCATGGTTAATGACAGTTCTTTTTTAGGAAGTCACTTCTCTGCCTCCAAGAAAGTAATATTTATCTTAGAGAAGTTTAATCTCCACAATATCCTGTCTTGTGTTGTCCATCTGTTAAATTAGGAGTTTTTGTTACAAAGATCCATCAAGAAAAAATGACAAGGATAATCATGCAGCCAAGAATAATGTTCATTTACTTATTTTCTCCAGATCCCAAAGTGCTAATAAATGGGATAAATTGGTGAAAGAATGTTGATGATTTACACATTAACTGCACTTGAGGGTAGATGACAGTTTTCTTTGGAGCCCCTTTAAGGCCAAACTATGCAGATTTATCACATCTGGTTGCATTATTTACATCAAATAGTATCATACAATTTTATAGGCATTATAAACTCAGTTTTGGTATGGCCCGATGCAGTCCATTTCTTTGAAGGTAGCATGAAATGCCAGGGAAGAAGGTGTTTCTGCCTTATGATTAGTGAAGCTAACCTCTGAAGTCCTCATGCTCCCAGAAGTAAGTGTTCCTCTTGGAGTTGGTTCATAGCAGTGGGGTGTTTGGGACTGGAGGTCTCTCAATGACTCGTAAGGGCCAGGGATTCTGAAAGTCCTGCACGACATAAGACAGTCCCACAAGTGAGGAACTGTGCTGCCTAAGTGCAAATAACACTCCTTTTTGAGAAACACCGCAGGAAAAATGTAAGGGCCACCGGAACTCTCTGGGTACACGTTGTCTCAGTTACTAATGCTGTGTTATAAACTGCCCTGAAACTTAGAGGATTAAAACAAGAATGGTTGTTATTTCTCATGATTCTGTGGGTTGACTGAGCTCAGCTGGGGTGTTCCTCTGCTTCATGTGGTGCAGCTGAGGACATTTGTGGAGCTGTCTTCAGCTGAGGGCACAGTTAGTCTTAGAACATTCAAGATGGCTTCCATTCTCCAGGGTCTGTCGGTATGTGGCTTCTTCTTTTTCTGTAGTCTAGCCAGAGCTTCTTTATGGCACGGTGGCTGGCTTTCAAGAGGGAGTTTTCCAAAAGTGCAAAAATGGAAGCTACAAGACTTCTTACAGTCTAACCTTGGAAATCACCCATCACTTCTGCCTCATTCTGTTGGACAAAGCAACTCCCAGGGCCAGCCGGGATTGAAAAGGGGAGGGTAAATAGAGAAGAGGAGAGGCAAAGTCTCATTGCAACAGCTACCTGGATGGGAGGGTTTGTTGCAGCATATTAAGAAATGATCCTTATGCAAATGATTACATTTAATTCCGTGTGAGGTAGGAATTATTATTAATCCCATTTTATAGAAGATGGAACTGAGGTTTTGTGGGGTTAAGTGACATGCCTAAGATCAGGCCACTGTTAAGTGATGGAGCTCAAAGCCAGCTTGCCTGATCCTAAATCCTTTTGTCTTCTTTTTTTTTAAATTAAAAAAAATTTTTTGTGTGTTTATTTATTTTTGAGAGAGAGAGAGCGAGAGAGAGAGCGTGAACAGGGGAGGAGCAGAGAGATAGGGAGACACAGAATCCGAAGCAGGCTCCAGGCTCTGAGCTGTCAGCACAGAGCCCGACGCAGGGCCCAAACTCACAAACTGAGAGATCATGACCTGAGCTGAAGTTGGATGCTTAACCGACTGAGCCACCCAGGTGCCCCTGTTTTGTTTTGTTTTATTTTATTTTATTTTATTTTATTTTATTTTATTTTATTTTATTTTATTTTATTTTATTTTATTTTATTTTATTTTTATTTTATTTTTTTAATCCTTTTGTCTTATTTTTTATTTTCTTAACTTAGAAGTTATTTCAGTGTTAGGCAAAATGAATGAGGCTTGTGAATTTGGTAAGTCTTCTCCTTTTGGTGATTGTTGAATGTCTTCTGGACTTTCAAAGGTCATGCAGATTGCCCATGGTCCCTGTACTGTAGTATCTCATCTAAGTCTCATTTCCTCAGACTGTAGTTTAAGCTTTGAATATTCCTCAATACCTTCTATTCAATTTTATTTATTTATTTATTTATTTATTTATTTATTTATTTTTCAAATTGCTAATTTCTTTTTCTTTCTTTTCTTATTTTTTTTTAAATGTGAAATTTATTGTCAAATTGGTTTCCATACAACACCCAGTGCTCATCCCAACAGGTGCCCTCCTCAATCCCCATCCCACACCCGCCCCTCCCTCCCACCCCACATCAACTCTCAGTTTGTTCTCAGTTTTTAAGAGTCTCTTATGTTTTGGCTCCCTCCCTCTCTAACCTCTTTTGTTTTTTTTTTTCCTTCCCCTCCCCCATGGTCTTCTGTTAAGTTTCTCAGGATCCACATAAGAGTGAAATCATATGGTATCTGTCTTTCTCTGTATGACTTATTTCACTTATCATAACACTCTCCAGTTCCATCCACGTTGCTACAAAAGGCCATTTCATTCTTTCTCATTGCCAAGTAGTAGTCCATTGTGTATATAGAGCACACTTTCTTTATCCATTCATCAGTTGATGGACATTTAGGCTCTTTCCATACTTTGGCTATTGTTGAGAGTGCTGCTATAAACATTGGGGTACAAGTGCCCCTATGCATCAGCACTCCTGTATCCCTTGGGTAAATTACTAGCAGTGCTATTGCTGGGTCATAGGGTAGGTCTATTTTTAATTTTTGAGCAACCTCCACACTGTTTTCCAGAGCGGCTGCACCAGTTTGCATTCCCACCAACAGTGCAAGAGGGTTTACGTTTCTCCACATCCTCGCCAGCATCTATAGTCTCCTAATTTGTTCATTTTAGCCACTCTGACTGCCGTGAGGTGGTATCTGAGTGTGGTTTTGATTTGTATTTCCTTGATGAGGAGCGACGTTGAGCATCTTTTCATGTGCCTGTTGGCCATCTGGATGTCTTCTTTAGAGAAGTGTCTATTCATGTTTTCTGCCCATTTCTTCACTGGGTTATTTGTTTTTTGGGTGTGGAGTTTGGTGAGCTCTTTATAGATTTTGGATTCTAGCCTTTTGTCTCATATGTCATTTGCAAATATCTTTTCCCATTCCATTGGTTGCCTTTTAGTTTTGTTGGTTGTTTCCTTTGCAGTACAGAAGCTTTTTATCTTCATGAGGTCCCAATAGTTCATTTTTGCTTTTAATTCCCTCACCTTTGGGAATGTGTCAAGTAAGAAATTGCTGTGGCTGAGGTCAGAGAGGTCTTTTCCTGCTTTCTCCTCTAGGGTTTTGATGGTTTCCTGTCTCACATTCAGGTCCTTCATCCATTTTGAGTTTATTTTTGTGAATGGTATAAGAAAGTGGTCTAGTTTCATCCTTCTGCATGCTGTTGTCCAGTTCTCCCAGCACCATTTGTTAAAGAGACTGTCTTTTTTCCATTGGATACTCTTTCCTGCTTTGTCAAAGATTAGTTGGCCATACGTTTGTGGGTCTAGTTCTGGGGTTTCTATTCTATTCCATTGGTCTATGTGTCTGTTTTTGTGCCGATACCATGCTGTCTTGATGATGACAGCTTTGTAGTAGAGGCTAAAGTCTGGGATTGTGATGCCTCCTGCTTTGGTCTTCTTCTTCAAAATTACTTTGGCTATTCAGGGTCTTTTGTGGTTCCATACAAATTTTAGGATTGCTTGTTCTAGCTTCAAGAAAAATGCCGGTGCAATTTTGATTGGGATTGCATTGAATGTGTAGATAGCTTTGGGTAGTATTGACATTTTGACAATATTTATTCTTCCAATCCATGAGCATGGAATGTTTTTCCATTTCTTTATATCTTCAATTTCCTTCATAAGCTTTCTATAGTTTTCAGCATACAGATCTTTTACATCTTTGGTTAGATTTATCCCTAGGTATTTATGCTTTTTGGTGCAATTGTGAATGAGATCAGTTTCTTTATTTGTCTTTCTGTTGCTTCATTGTTAGTGTATAAGAATGCAACTGATTTCTGTACATTGATTTTGTATCCTGCAACTTTGCTGAATTCATGTATCAGTTGTAGCAAACTTTTGGTGGAGTCTGTCGGGTTTTCCATGTATAATATCATGTCATCTGCAAAAAGTGAAAGCTTGACTTCATCTTTGACAATTTTGATGCCTTTGATTTCCTTTTGTTGCCCTATTGCTGATGCTAGCACTTCTAACACTATGTTAAACAACAGCGGTGAGAGTGGACATCCCTGTCGTGTTCCTGATCTCAGGGGGAAAGCTCTCAGTTTTTCCCCATTGAGGATGATATTAGCTGTGGGCCTTTCATAAATGGCTTTTATGATGTTTAAGTATGTTCCTACTATCCCGACTTTCTCGAGGGTTTTTATTAAGAAAGGATGCTGAATTTTGTCAAATGCTTTTTCTGCATCGATTGACAGGGTCATATGGTTCTTTTCTTTTATTGATGTGATGTATCATGTTGATTGATTTGCAAATGTTGAACCAACCCTGCATGCCAGGAATGAATCCCACTTGATCATGGTGTATAATTCTTTTTATGTGCTGTTGAATTCGATTTGCTAGTGTCTTCTTGAGAATTTTTGCATCCATATTCATCAGGGATATTGGCCTGTAGTTCTCTTTTTTTACTGGGTCTCTGTCTGGTTTAGGAATCAGAGTAATGCTGGCTTCATAGAATGAGTCTGGAAGTTTTCCTTCCCTTTTTATTTTTGGAATAGCTTGAGAAGGATAGGTATTATCTCTGCTTTAATGTCTGGTAGAATTCCCCTGGGAAGCCATATGGTCCTGGACTCTTATTTGTTGGGAGATTTTTGATGACTGATTCAATTTCTTCGCTGGTTATGGGTCTGTTCAAGCTTTCTATTTCCTCCTGTTTGAGTTTTGGAAGTACGTGGGTGCTTCGGAATTTGTCCATTTCTTCCAGGTTGTCCAGTTTGTTGGCATATAATTTTTCATAGTATTCCCTAATAATTGCTTGTATGTCTGAGGGATTGGTTGTAATAATTCCATTTTCATTCATGATTTTATCTATTTGGGTCATCTCCCTTTTCTTTTTGAGAAGCCTGGCTAGAGGTTTATCAATTTTGTTTATTTTTTCAAGAAACCAACTCTTGGTTTCGTTGATCTGCTCTACAGTTTTTTTAGATTCTATATTGTTTATTTCTGCTCTGATCTTTATGATTTCTCTTCTTCTGCTGGGTTTAGGCTGCCTTTGCTGTTCTGCTTCTATTTCCTTTAGGTGTGTTGTTAGAGTTTGTATTTGGGATTTTTCTTGTTTCTTGAGATAGGCCTGGATTGCAATGTATTTTCCTCTCAGGACTGCCTTCGCTGCATCCCACAGCATTTGGATTATTGTAGTTTCATTTTCATTTGTTTCCATATATTTTAAATTTCTTCTCTAATTGACTGGTTGACCCATTCATTCTTTAGTAGGGTGTTCTTTAACGTCCATGCTTTTGGAAGGTTTCCAGACGTTTTCCTGTGGTTGATTTCAAGCTCCATAGCATTGTGGTCTGAAAGTATGCATGGTATGATCTCAGTTCTTGCATACTTATGAAGGGCTGTTTTGTGACCCAGTATGTGGTCTATCTTGGAGAATGTTCCATGTGCACTTGAGAAGAAAGTATATTCTGTTGCTTTCGGATGCAGAGTTCTAAATATATCTGTCAAGTCCATCTGATCCAATGTATCATTCAGGGTCCTTGTTTCTTTATTGATCCTGTGTCTAGATGATGTATCCATTGTTGTAAGTGGAGTATTAAAGTCCCCTGCACTTACCACAGTATTATCAATAAGGTTGCTTATGTTTGTGATTAATTGTTTTATATACTTGAGGGTTCCCGTATTTGGTGCATAGACATTTATAATTGTTAGCTCTTCTTGATGGATAGACCCTGTCTTCATCTATATAATGCCCTTCTTCATCTCTTGTTACAGCCTTTAATTTAAAGTCTAGTTTGTCTGATGGAAGTATGGCTACTCCAGCTTTCTTTTGACTTCCAGTAGCATGATAGTTCTCCATCCCCTCACTCTCAATCTGAAGGTGTCCTCAGATCTAAAATGAGCCTCTTGTAGACAGAAAATAGATGGGTCTTGTTTTTTATCCATTCTGATACCCTATGTCTTTTGATTGGAGCATTTAGCCCATTTACATTCAGTGTTATTATAGAAAGATATGGGGTTAGAGTCATTGTTATGTCTGTAGGTTTCATGCTTGTAGTGATGTCTCTGGTACTTTGTGGTCCTTGCAACATTTTACTCACAGAATCCTCGTTAGTATCTCTTGTAGGGCTGGTTTAGTGGTGATGAATTCCTTCAGTTTTTGTTTGTTTGGGAAGACCTTTATCTCTCCTTCTATTCTGAATGACAGACTTGCTGGATAAAGGATTCTCGGCTGCATATTTTTTCTGTTCATCACATTGAAGATTTCCTGCCAGTCCTTTCTGGCCTGCCAAGTTTCATTAGATAGGTCTGCCACTAGTCTTATCGGTCTCCCTTTATATGTTAGAGCGTGTTTATCCCTAGCTGCTTTCAGAATTTTGTCTTTATCCTTGTATTTTGCCAGTTTCACTATGATATGTTGTGCAGAAGATTAAGTTACATCTGAAGGGAGTTCTCTGTGCCTCTTGGCTTTCAATGCCTTTTTCCTTCCCCAGATCAGGGAAGTTGTCAGCTATGATTTGTTCAAGTACACCTTCAGCCCTTTTCTCTCTCTCTCTTCCTCTACTGGAATTCCTATTATACGTTTATTGTTCCATTTCGTTGCATCACTTAGTTCTCTAATTCTTTCCTCATACTCCTGGATTTTTTTTATCTTTTTCTCAGCTTCCTCTTTTTCCATAGTTTTATCTTCTAATTCACCTATTCTCTCCTCTGCCTCTTCAATCCAAGCTGTGGTCACCTCCATTTTATTTTGCACCTCATTTATAGCATTTTTTTAGCTCTTCATGACTATTTCTTAGTCCCTTGATCCCTGTAGCAATAGATTCTCTGCTGTCCTCTATCCTTTTTTCAAGCCCAGCAATTAATTTTATGACTATTATTTTAAATTCATTTTCTGTTACATTGATTAAATCGTTTTTGATCAGTTCATTAGCTGTCGCTACTTCCTGGAGTTTCTTTTGAGGAGAATTCTTGCGTTTCATCATTTTGGATAGTTCCTGGAGTGGCGTAGAACTGCAGGGCTCTTCCTCTGTGCTGTCTGAAGTAACTTGCGTTGGTGGGTGGGGCCACAGTCAGACCTGATGTCTGCCCCCAGCCCACCGCTGGGGCCACAGTCAGACTGGTGTGTACCTTCTCTTCCCGTCTCCCAGGGGCAGGACTCACTGTGGAGTGGTGTGGCCCCTGTCTGGGCTTCTTGCACACTGCCAGGCTTGTGGTGCTGCTTCTATGGGATCTGGAGTATTAGCCAGGGTGGATCCACAAGGTGCACAGGGGTGGGAAGGGCAGGCTTAGCTTGCTTTGCTGTCGGTGGTCCCCTGCAGGAGGGGACCTGTAGCCCCAGGAGGGAGGCAGGCAGACCCGGCGGAGGGATGGGAACACAGCGTTGGGTGTTTGTGCAGTACAAGCAAGTTCAGTGATGGGAACTGGTTCCCTTTGGGATTTCGGCTGGGGGAATGGGAAAGGGAGATGGTTCTGGCCAGTGCCTTTGTTCCCTGCCGAGCTCAGCTCTGTCTTTCGGGGCTCAACACCTCTCCCTCCCAGAGTCCTCTCGCCCTCCCCGCTCTATGAGAGCAGAGCTGTTGACTTTTAAGATTGCAGATGTTAAGTCCCACTGGCTGTCCAAACTCATGGAGTCCAGCCCCTCTGCTTTTGCAAGCCAGATTCAGAGGCTCTGCCTTGCGGGCAGGCCACCTCTCCACCGCCCTGGCTCCCTCCCGCCAGTCCATGTAGCGTGCACTGCCTCTCTGCCCTTCCTACCCTCTTCCGTGGGCCTCTTGTCTATGCTTGGTTCTGGAGAGTCCGTTCTGCTAGTCTTCTGGTGGTTTTCTGGGTTATTTAGGCAGATGTGGGTGGAATGTAAGTTATCAGCAGGACGAGGTGGGACCGGTGTCCTTCTATGCCGCCATCTTCTCCCTCCTATTCAATTTTTTTAAACGTTTATTCATTTTTGAGAGACAGAGACAGAATGTGAGTGGGGGAGGGGGAGAGAGAGAGGGAGACAGAATCCAAACCAGACTCCAGGCTTTGAGCTGTCAGCACAGAGCCTGATGATGGGCTCGATCCCATGGACTGCGAGATCATGACCCAAACTGAAGGAGGATGCTTAACAGACTGAGCCACCCAGGTGCCTCCCTTCTCCTATTCAAATGATGACATTCTTTTCCCTGTCCTGCTCTCAGCTAATACTGAACCAGAGAGCAGCTAATAACATAACTCACGTTCATCCAAGTATAGTGATTGCCTGATATTTCTGCCTACCTAGCATCCATTTTCACATCTGGTATCAGAATCCCAATTTTCTTTGGGGAATCCATTTCTTTTATTTCAAATGGTGGTGAATGCAATCCCTACTTGAGTATTTGGCAGGTGTTTAGGGCTGGGTAATCAGAGGTTGGTATTTCTCTTGTTATGGTGATTGGTTCACAGATGGGCATGTGATCTGAGCTAAGTCAATGATAAACCTCTAAATTTCAGTCTGGGACTTTTTTCTTTAAAAAAGAATAAAATATTTATTTTATTTTGAGAGAGAGTGTGAGTAGGGGAGGGGCAGAGAGAGAGGGAGAGAGAGAATCTCAAGCAGGCTCCAGGCTGTCAGCACAGAGCCTGATGTGGGGCTTGATCTCATGACTCTGAGGTCATGACCTGAGCCGAAATCAGGAGTCAGACACTTAAGCCACTGAGCCACCCAGGCACCCTCAGTCTAGGAGTTTCTGAGAAGATGTGAGGTAAGCCTGGCACAATTGGGAGCCGTCTTGTCTGTGTAAGGCAAGAGCATGCAGGAGAATAAGGTCAAGAAGGGGAAACAGAGGGGAAGTGGTGCTGGTGGCGAAGTGGTCCCATAGCATCATTTGGGACTCTGGAAAGGGCCAATGCCAGATCTGCCCCTGGATTTTTCAGGATGTTAGTCAATACCTTTTTTTTTTTTTAAACTAGTTCTAATGGACTTTTCTATCAACTACAATGGAAAGAATCCTGACTGATAGACCATTTATGGTGACCAAAAGGACTCTCAGAAAGACACCTCACATAAATAAGCCTATGAAAAGAAATTATAATAATTCACAATTCCACTGTGATTCAAACAATGGAGACCCTAAGGTTGTATAATGATAAAACTTCAGGTATGTAGGGTTGACCCTTGAACAATAGGGGTTTGAACTGTACAGGTCCATTTACTTGCAGATTTTTTTTCAGTAAATACAGTATGGTACTGTAAATGTATTCTCTTCTCTATGATTTTCTTGATAACATTTCCTTTCCCCTGGCATGCTTTGTTGTAAGGGTTATAGCATGTAATATATATAATATGTAAAATTTATGTTAATCAACTTTATATTATCACTAAGGCTTCTGGTCATTAGTAAGCTATTATTATTCAACTTTGGGGGAGTCAAAAGTTATGTGTGGATTTGTGACTGTGTGTGTGGGGGGTGGCACCCCTAACTCTTGTGTTATCAACTGTATAGACAAGTGTGATGTGAGATCAGGAATTTTATCAATTAGAAACAAAATAGCAATAAGTGCTGCTAGATCATATTCCTTAGCCAGCTGAGATTATGAATTGTACACTGTGTTTCTGAATGCAAGATTTCTGGTTCATTGCCCTATACGTAGTAATTACTAAAGCAATAACAACAACCGGAACACCGAAGTCACTGAACGGAGTCTTTCCTGAAGAGAAGGCAAATAGGGTTTTTCTCATGTTCCAGCTCTGATAATTGCTAGTGCCTGCTTGAGGCACAGACTGAAGAAGCCTCGTGAAGCCTCTCATAGGCTGTGGGAAAGGACGAAGGAATGGTAGGGTCTGCTGTGGGTGAGGGGAGGGTGCATGGAAGCGGCCCTGGGTCTCTCATATATGTGGTGATGACAAAAGAAGATAGAGGAGAGCTGCCTTTTTATTTTTCCTTTCTTACTTCTACCCTACCAATTTTGGAGGCTTCCTTGTTAATTATAGTTAATTTCTTTGCTAACTTACCTAAGCCTGAAGTCCCAAGGTGAATATTTGGAGGTCACTTGGGTGATTTGGTATCCCATATCAAGAGGTAAAATATACCAAACAGAAATATGTTCTTTAAAAGTTGATTTATTTATTTTGAGAGAGAGAGAAAGAGTGAGATTGAGCACACAGGTGGGGCAGAGAGAGAAGAGGGAGAGAAGGAGAATCTGAAGCAGGCTGTATGCTGTCAGCACAGAGCCCAACATGGGGTTTGATCCCACGAAGAGATGAGATCATGATCTGAGCCGAGATCAAGAGCTGAACCTTAACCGACTGAGCCACCCAGGCGCCCTGCCAGCAAAATATTTTCTGTCATTTTATTTGGTTGGCTTGAATTTGATATAGACTGAGTCTCAAGTGACCAGTGGTGGCCTGGTTACTTGCCAAATCCTTTTCTTCTCCACTCTGATCTTTGGGGGAGGCAAAGAGTCACATGCCAGCTTGAACTGGTGGAATGTACTGGCAGCTTTTGTTAGAAGCTCACTGGAGCAGTAAGAATAAGTTTCCCTCATCTCCCCAAGACATCCATGTTCTAATCCCTGGGACCTGTGGATATGTTATGTTACATTGCAAAGGGGAATTAAGAGTGCACATGGAATTAAGACTGTTAATAATTAACATAGACTACTTTGGGTTATCTGGGTGGGCCCAATGTGATCTCAAGGGATCTTAAAATGGAGAAGGAGCAAATGAAGGGGTTGGGATGATGTGGTATGCGAGGGACTCAGCCTACCATTGTGGCTTTGAAGATGGAGGAAGGGGCCATGAGCCAAGAAGCTGGAAAAAGCAAGGAAATAGATTCTTCCCTAGACCCTACATAAAGGAAGGCAGTCCTGCTGAGACCTTGGTTTTAGTCCAAGGAGTCCTCTGTCAGACTTCTAACCTGCAGAATGGTGAGATGATAAATTTGTATTGTTTTAAGCCACTAAGTTTGTGGTAATTTGTTAGGGCAGTGACAGGTAATGAGTACAGATTTCCTTGCAATGAGAGAAAACTCTCTTACATGCAGTTGGAATTGAAGATCAGGGTTAAATGGGACTTCGGAGGACTTTAGCCCATGCTTAATTCCCCACATATGAATTTCCTCTACCATATATTTGATAAATGGTCTTCCAGGCTGTGTGAACCTGTCAACAATGAGAATTGGCAATTTCCAGAAATGGTTTGTTCCAATCTTGGATGGTTTGAACTGTCAAAGTTCTTCTGTACAGCAAAAGCATAAATGAGCTTTCTTATAGCATAACTTCTTTGATTTTGTTTTCTAGAATTGTACAGAGATCATCTAATTATCTTGTTCAAAAAAGATAGCCCTTTACGTCTTTGAAGATTTAACCATGATCCTTAAAGGGTTCTCTTTTTCGGACAGAATACCCTCATGCTGTTCTTGTGGATCCCAGAGTACACACCTCTGTTGACTAAAACTGCAACAAACACTACAGGTGTGGTTTGATCAGAGAGTCTGTGGAGGCCTAATTATCTCCTTTGTTCTGGATCTCAAACCTCTATGTTGCATGTGCTTTGTCAGGAGCATCTCTACCACATGCCCAGAGGTATAAATGGCTCTTTCTCTCACCATACTGTAATCTCCCCTTTGGTATCTCCAAAGCTCTGAGTGCTCTGTTCTATAACTAATAGATGCCTGATATGATGTTTATTCTTGAAACATGCCATGGTTTTCATATCTTTCATCTTCCTGATCTCATTTCTTGCATGACCTGTGCAAGAGAGGAGATAAAACTGATTTGGCAATGTACAGGAAAGAGCAAGAGTTGTGTAGTCAGAGACCTGGGTCTGAATTGATTTTATGTTTTCCTGGCTCTGAACTGTTGGTAAGTTTCTTAGTCTCTCATGAACCTCAGTTTCCTCATCTGGAAAAAGGTGAAGAATAATTCTTACAGTGCTGTGGCGAGGATTAAATGAGATTGCTTATGTAATATACACGTATGCCCTAGTCCCTGGGCGTAATTTACTCACTTTATCTCCTGCTTCTGAGGCTCCCTTCCACTTTGTTCCTCCTTTTACCTTATACAGTCATAAAACAGTACAAAATTGAACTGCATAGGTTCATCCAAGAGAGTTCAGGATGATTATTGTGAGCTGGAGCAATGGCTGACTTCCGGGGTGGGGGGGGGGCGGGCAGAAACCAGATGGAACCTTGCAGATTGGGCGGGGCTGACTGGGGAAGTGTGTTCTCTGGCTTTGAAAGGTATGTTCATTTTCAAGCTTTCTCATAGATGAAGACAAAGCCCTGAGCATTCCCGTAGGAAGGAATGTTTTGTTTATAACTCATTAGTTTTGAAATCTGGCTGAAAAAAGGTAGGGCATGGTTTACGTGCTGTGATGAGACAAACAAAACCGAAGAAAAACAGGCTAAGGCTTAAATTGTCTAGGGCCTGAACCAAGACTATCTCAAACATACGCAAATGAGGAAGAGTTCCTTTTCTTTTTTTAATATGTTTATTTATTTATTTTTGGGAGAGACAGAGCATGGGGGGGGGAGGGGCAGAGAGAGAGAGAGGGAGACACAGAATCCGAAGCAGGCTCCAGACTCCGAGCTGCCAGCACAGAGCCCCATGCAGGGCTTGAACCCACAAACCAAGAGAGCATGACCTGAGCTGAAGTCTGATAATCAACCAACTGAGCCACCCAGGTGCCCGGAGGAAGAGTTCATTTTCCATTTCCTTAAGGCAAGTTTTGTTTGTTTGTTTGTTGTTGTTGTTGTTTTTAAATTTAGCAGGTCTGGTTTAGGTAATGAAGACCACATCACCAGAATGATGGGAAATCAGACTAGGAACGATCAGAATGGCAGGGAAATGAGTTCTGGGAAAGTTCTAGGTTGTTGAGAGAAGCTAGACCCTGTAGGCCTGTCAGTGTTTTGTTTTTGAGTTCTCCAAAAAATCATCCTTTTTAGATGGCTTGGCAAGCAATTATTTTATTTTTTTTCTCATAAAATCATAATCTGGGACATCATTTTGGAAGGCATGCCAGTAGCTATTCTTTGGGCTGCTCTGCCTCCGCTAGTTTTATTTTTAACCCTCTCATGATTATTTCTAAACCCCTTAATCATGAAATCTCATTTTCTTTTATTAGGAGGGATTTATTCACAAGGCTAACTCAGACCTACACAGCATCCTTTAATACACATTACTGAATGCTGACACGGTTCTTCAAGCATTAAGAAATGCTTTCTGATACAAGGTACACAAAGTATGTGGAAAAATGGAGACACTCATGCCTGAGATCATAATCTGACATATCAGTTCAGTTTTATATATGCTAAAGAAATCCATCTGACAATAGCAGTGAATTCGACAATGGGATGGACAGTTACCTCCTACTAGGTGCCAGGTAATGTGTTAGGTGCTATGACAAAACAGTGAACATACTAGGCAAGGTCCCTGACCTCAGGAAATTATGTTTCAGTATGAGAGATCACCGCCCCCCACCCCCAACACACGCACTAGTAAATTGATAAACAATTGAAGTAATTGCAAATTGTACACATACTATGATGAAGGCAAAAAAGGAAAAAAGGTTGACATTAATTGGCTGTGCTATAGACTGTTTGGGTCCTCCTCAGATTCAAATGTTGAAGCCTAATCTCCAGTGTGATGCTATTTGGAGGTGATTAGGTTGAAAGGGTGGAGCCCTCATGAATGGGATTAGCACCCTTATAAAAGAGACCCAGCAACTTCCCTTGCCCCTTCCACCATGTGAGGACACAGCCAGAAGATGCCCATCTATGAACCAGGAAGCAAGCCTTCACTGGACACTGAGTCTGCCAGCACCTTGATCTTGGACTTCTAGCCTCAATTGTGAGAAATAAATTTCTGTTGTTTCTAAGCTACCTAGTCTGTGGTACTTTCTTATAGTAGCCCAAACAGACTAAAACAGTGTGTGATGGGGGGGGGCACCTACTTGTAATACAGTGGCCAAAAAAAGCTTCATGAAGATTAATATTTAAACTAAAACTCAAAAGAGTTTATCTTTTAAAGTATAGGTAGAAGGATATTCAGGGTAGAAAAAATAGCATATCCTGAGGCCCAGAGGCAGGAGAGATCTTGGCATATTCAACAAAACTGAGAAAAGGCCGAGGGGTCTGGAATGCACTGAGGAAGGAAAAAAAAATTAGGTTGATGGGATTTCATTAGATCAATGGTACTTGCACTAATTCCACCCCCAGTAACAAATGCCACTTTGCTCTTCTTCTGTCCATCTGCCACTTCCAAATTTTCCCTGACCCCTGCCAACCCAGGGAAACGAAAGAATCAGCCCACTGCAAATGCTGTCAGCCTGCTTGGCTTCTATCTCTGCCACCCAGGGTCGAGGCTGTGGGACTTCAATCTATAAACTCAATTTCCTCTCAAAACCTTAGACCAGTGTTGACTTCTGGTAGCAGAGTTTTAAGGAACAATTGCCCAGGACTTTGACATAACTATCAATTGATAGTCCAGCTCTAGTTTTATGCCTACTCTGATAAATATCTTCTGCCTTCTCTTGAAGATCTGGTTCCAAACAACTCTTGTAAGTGCATTCATTCATTCATTCACTTCATTGATTTGGTTTTTATTGAGGGACTTCCTCAAGCAAGGCACTGTCTTAGGGCCTGGGAGTATATAAAGAGAAATAAGATGGGTTCCTCCATGGGTCCCTCCTCTGGGTCCTTTCAGAGTAGCAGGGAGGCAGGCATTATGGTAAGTGCGGTGACAGGGAGAATAGTCTTTAGGGTTCAAGGAAGCCTTGCTAGAAGAGAAGCACAGGGGACAAGGTGAGAGGTACTGGGTAGCGACTTGGGTAAGAGCATTCAGGCAGAAATGATGGCAGGAACAAAGGAGATAAGAAGTAGCAATGGTGTGTGTGAAGAAATCTTAGCATGACCAGATCCTTGCCACATGTCTGTCATGCAGGATTTGGACTTCCGTTGTTCTTCTTAGGCAGCAGTTGTACCCCTGAACTCGGGTCCTCTTATCCCTGCAGATGTTTCTTGTGCAGACTCCGTGCCCCTGCGAACCTGCTCTGGTGTCCCCAGCAAAGTGTTCTGCCCACTTATTGGAGCACAGTGGCCTGTCTTCTGCTGTGGTCTCCAGACCCTACATTGCTCTTCCTCCATACACTTAGGGGGAGGTTTTCTGACTCCTGGGGTGTTCTGTCCTCTTCTTGCTATTATTAGGTCATCTGGGGGCTGAGTCAGAGGGGCTCTGGCTCTGATTGCACCCCAGAGGCCGTTTTCCTTGGCTCCTTGCTGTGGGAAGAACACAGCTTGTTAAGAGCTGGTTTCCATTGGCCTCCTCTCATCTCTGCTCTTGGGCAGGGTCATCTTCCTTGGAGAGTGATGAGGTCAAGAGGAGCGAGAGGCAAGGAGGACATGTAGGTGACAGAGAGCATCTCTGCCTTTCACAACAAAAAAAGGGTTATTGTCAGAAGCTAAAGAAGGAAACTGAAAGGCCACAATTAAACTACCAGTGCTGCCTCCTCCTGTGTGTACTCCCTACAAAACAAACAAAATGACACTGGGCACAGCCCGCTGGAACTAGCGCACAGATACAGAGGACAGAAATCCCGAGGACACTCTGTGCATTTGACTTGTACATTTTTCTTCCCAGGCAGGAGATGCTGGAGAGCAAGCTTTGGAATAATCACCCTGAAGGAAACACAGCAGGGAGAAGGGACTAGGACCTCTGAGAAAAAGTAGACTTTCAGGCAGATTTTAGCAACAGCATATGTTTTCACTTCCCTTGATTCATTTATTCATTCGTTCACTCATTAGTTCATTTAACAAAAATGTATTCGTTAACTTTTATGCCAGGCACTATGGTAGGTTTGGGGAATATATTTCCTAGCAAAAAAGCAAATTTCTTGACCTCTCAGTGCTGATAGATTGAGTGGTGCGTGCACATGTGCATATGTGCATGTGTGTGTTTGCATATGTATGTATGAGTGTGATTAGAGGAACAGATGTTTTAAAAAATGCAATAAGTAGCAAAAATAAGCCATACAGTGTTCCTTAGGTACACATATCTTGGGCAGATGACCTCCCCTAGAGGTGAGGGCAAGCTTCTTGGAGCGCAAAATTACTCCGCTGTGTCCAGACAGCAAAGTAGGAGAGGGGAAGAGCAGGGAGGGAGAGTATTTTAAACATCAGAAGTAACATGTGCCAAGGCCTGGAGTTCTGTGAAAGGACTTGATTCTTCAGGGAAAAATCATCCCTGGCATTATAGTTTATAAGGAAAGTGACGCTCAGGTGTTGTTTAACACCTTTGAGGATGCAATAAGCGAGGGTGTACTGTGAGAGAGCCTTAGGTTGGTACAGGAAACACTCAGACGCCCACATCCATGTTCACCAGACCCCACTGATTTTAGCCTTAGCTGTGGTAGCTGCTCCATGGGAATGCACATGCACTGTGGACTGCCGGACTCCCTGCTCTCAACTTGGGTTTCTCCTTTTTCTACCTGAGGTCCGTCTCTGGGTCCAGGTGCAGCAGGAGCTTGCTAGAGTTGGTGTCGCTGGGGCCAGGCCTCAGCCACTGGGGACTGGAATGTGTGCCACAATCCAGCTGGCCCTTTCCAGAAGGCATTCTTTACCCTTCTTAGGAATCCTGGTCCAACTGAGCCCAGGTTGCTCACATCGGTGACCTTGATAATGAACCATTGTGTTGGCTCTCTCTCCTTTTATGACTATCCCCAGTCTCTGTCGCCTGCTTCCTGCGATCATAGGCCAGGTAAGACACCTGTGCCCAAGGTCTCATCTTTGCTATGCCTTTGAGGCAGCCCCAACTTAAGACAGTCGGCCACCTAAATAAAGTTAAGTGAAACTTTCCTCAACTTTTGATTGGGTCTTCTCTTTATCAAGTGCTATATCATAGCTGTGTTCCTCAAGTAACTGTAAGGCCACTTTCTCTAAGGAATGCTCCACTGAGCCCTCCCATTTTTGTAGGTAGGTGAAGCTAAGGCTGAGCTCACCTCAAGAGAAGTCCAGGGGGCACCTGGATGGCTCAGTCAGTTGAGTGTCTGACTTTGGCTCAGATCATGATCTTGTGGTTCGTGAGTTCAAACCCGAATCAGGCTCACTGCTTGTCAGCATGGAGCCTGCTTCAGATCCTCTGTCCCCATCTCTCTCTGCGCCTCCCCATCTTCTGCTCTTTCAACAATAAATAAAACACTAAAAAAAAAAAGCCCATGATAAAAGCTCAGGATTTCTGATTTCAAATTAAATACCTTCTGTACTGCTCTATTTTGGGATATCATACGTCTCCTCAAGGGAGTGACTAATTCTGCATACCATTCCCTGAGTTTTATTCAGCATCTTTTATCAAATGTCATTTCCTTATAGGAATAATCCAGTCAAACATGAAGCATTTGAAAACACTATCTGGTCCCCATTCCTAATGTTTTGGAGTTATCTATACACGAAACACAGCACTATGTTTTGGAGAACTCTAAACAAGAGAATCCGGAAATCATCTTGTTTCAGATGTGCTGGCTTTCACCACAAAGTCCATGTACTGAGACTCAAGGTCATTGCCTGCCATTTCAGAATAAGACTCAGCAGTGTAGTGACACATTTTTAACACATCCTTCTCCAGTTTAGAGAGATGCTCTAGGTTTCAAATGGCATCTTTCCATTTACATTTTGCAGGAGAAATGCAGTAGTTTCTCCACTGTTGAAAACATGCTAAACTCCTTTCTGGGCTGATTGCAATTTGACTGGGTGTGCGTTATCCAGCTTCTTGTAAATTCCCATCAGTAGCATCGCAGTGAGATATGTGGGGTCTGCTCTCTCCTTTCTGAAGTCTACCTTAAGTGCCTGATTTGTACTAAAGTGAAAAGAAAATCCACTGGTCTAACTAGTATATCAGAGAGAAGAATAAAATAGAATTTTTGGCTCTTAGGGCCATTCCAGTTTGTCATTTTGTGAAATTAGAGACATATGCGTGATGTCTGTGTGTTGTGGGAAATTCTGTCCTATATTCCAGCCAACGCTGGGAGTTCTGGAAGAGGACAGAGAGGAGAAAGAGAAAGCTATTTGGACAAGTCAGAATATATGCTAATTCTGTGACAAAAATAGCATCAAATCTTCACACATTAATTCTAGGCAAGTCTCATTCTTAGCCTGTTTTCTTTTCTTTCCTGGCTTTCATAGTAGTAAATGAATTTTAAACTGGTTGCTAATGGAAGAATATTCAGAGGTCATGTGGCTTGTCTCTTACTGCAGAATATCATTTTTATCACAAGCACTAGGGGGTAGAAGGGACTACTGTTGGTCAAAAAATCAACCTCTATTTCAGGGAGATCATAACTAATTTTGATCTACTCAAATTGTTGCCTTAAAGACTCAAGTGGTGTGTAAGGGGGAAGGTGGTCATTTGTAGGAAAGGGACTATTGTATGGAAAGTATTGGAATTTGAAGAATGGGGTCCACACTCCAGGGTTTCCATAATCTAATGGGTCTCTCTTCAACTAATTGTATCCCTTATGGGTATCCTGAGACTTCTGTGATCAAGTTCTAGGGCTGAGCTTAAAGAAATAAGGTTGGGGGGTGCCTGGATAGCTTAGTCAGTTAAGCATCTGACTCTGGCTTGGGGGGTGCCTGGGTAGCTTAGTCAGTTAAGCATCTGACTCTGGCTCACATCAAGATCTCACAGTTTGTGAGTTCGAGCCCCGCGTTGGGCTCTGTGCTAACAGCTCAGAGCCTGGAGCCTGCTTCAGATTCGATTCTGGGTCTCCCTCTCTCTCTGCTCCTCCCCCACTTGTGCTCTGTCTCTCTCTCAAAAATAAAAAAAAAACATTAAAAAAAAAAGGAATTAGGTGGATCACTATGTCAGAGTGGAGAAAGATACAGATAGTGGGGTGTTGTAGGGTGACCGGCAAAGTATTGAGGAGGCTCAAGAGGGGTTCAAGTGGAAGCACATAATAAGGATCTAGGTACTAAATGTTGAAGATTCAGAAGCTTTGAAGTCATTGAGGCAGGGCCTGGGATGGCCTAGCATGGTCCTGCCACGTACATGGCAGTTAGATTTCAGATGAGAGAGTCAGAAAGTGGAGTAAAAACCAATCAAGATCTGAGGAGTCTGGGAGTACTGACAAAGAAGGCAAAGGAAAGCATTAGCAGGAAAAGACAGAGAGTCAGTTTAAGGTCAAATTACAGACAAAAGAGAGTGAGTCAATTTTCATGGCAGGGAAGTGGAATGTAGCCTTGTGTTCTTGGTCCAAATTCTTTTCTTCTTCAAGCCTCAGTTCCTCATTTGTGAAACAGAGATAAAAATTCTTCCTACATCTTATGTTGGGAATGAAATTTAAGTGGAATCATAAGGTGAAAGCATTTTGTAAACAATAAAAAAAGATGGTTATTGGGGCACCAGAATTTGGCTTAGGTCATGATCTTGTGGCTCATGAGTTTGAGCCCTGCGTCGGACTCTGTGCTGATAGCTCAGAGTCTGGAGCCTGCTTCAGATTCTGTCTCTTTTTCTCTCAATGCTCCTCCCCTACTCTGTCTCTCTCTCTCTCAAAAATAAACTTAAAAAAAAAAAAAAGAAAAGATGGTTATAATGGAACTTGGTGATATTCTCTCACAGGACTAATACACAGGGCGTAGGTGAACATTCCTGTGGTGAACCACACATTTTGTTGGCTAGAGGAAGGACTCCCCACTCCGCACTCCCCACTCCCTACTACACTATGGTAGATCCTGAAAGGGGCTTATTGGCTGGCTACTCTGAAGTTCCAAAATAGGATACCTTCTAATATTTGCATTTTTGCTTATTCATATTAATTTTTCTTCATAATATCCCATTATAAAGTTTTAAAAAATAACTTCAAGGATAAGGACTTCAGAATGGGATAAAAACTTTTGGCCCTTTTCCCAGAAAAATACCTGGACAGGGTTATCCCTACTTTACTGTCACTGATGCTTCGGTTGGGCAAAACTAAGCAAATAGCTTCCTTTGCAGAATCCTTCTGGGTACACTTCTATCTGGCCACTATAAGTATGGTATACAGTGGGCAGGCCAAGGAGTGAATAATTTGGGGTAGAGAGGGTTTGGTTGGATCCAGCATACTGCCCTTACAGGAGGGGAATAAAATGGAAGACAAGTGAATTCTTAGTAATTGATGTGAAATTCCTGCTTCCCTCCTAGGCTACTTGTGAAAGGCCTGACTGCTAGGTGGGAACCACATAATAAATCATACAGCCTTGAATTCTTTGGTTGTTACCTGGAAAGGACTACTTATATGGAAAGAGGACTTTCTTAATGGGCTGAATGGATAAAATAATAGCAGCATGTCATTCTTTCATGACGCCTCCCTTGAAATATTTCCCTACTCTTTCTTTAATTGAAGGATTCTCAGTAGAAAGCAGTTAAGATAAAGGGTTTGGTTTTGATCTATAGTTCAAGTGCAAAAGAGATCCTAGTGATACCAGAGGAGCCATATAAGTAACTGTCATGCCTGCCCTTCCAAACTTGTCTATTCTTCCCTATAGAATAATGGGTTTCCTGGAAATTGATCATTAGGAACCAAAAAGCTTCAAATACATCACAGCTCCTATTATGGGTCTGTTTTTTATTCACAAAACTTCTGGCACCAAATGTGCGGGTTTTCCACACTGTGCAATTTTCCAGTTTGCTGCAGACACTGACTGGATGTCCTACAGTTTAATTCAATTCTGACACTAACTACCTGGAGTTAGCACAGACCCCACAGGTTAAGGGCTCAGTTGTATGAGAGTGCCCCCCCCCACTTCAGACTCCAATCACACGTATGGGTTTCTAGGTTACCCAGACTTCTGTTCCATTTGGGTATGAACTGGGGGTTTTCATGACCCCCTCCTCAGATTTGGAATTTTGGTATAATGGCTCAGAACTGAAGGAAACATTTTACCCTTGTTGTTGGTTTATTATAAAGGATACAAATGAACAGTAAGATGAAGAGGTACACAGAGTGAAGTCCAGAAGGGTCCTTGGAGCTTCTGTCCTGGTAGAGTTTGAGGTGCACCACCCACATGGCATGTGGTTGTGTTGTCCAGTTCAGAAGCTCTCTGAATCCTGTTGGTTGCATTTTTATGGAGGTTTCATGATGTAGATGCAGATGATTAAAACATTAGCCTTGGAGATTAACTCAGTCTCCAGCCCTTCTCCCTCCCACTGGGGTTCAGACTGAAAGTTCCAACCCTCTAATTACAAGCCTGATTCCTCTGGAAACCAGCCTCCATTCTGAAGCTATCTAGGGGCCCACCAAGAGTCACTTCAGGAGCATAACCTCAAGTGTGGTTGAAAAGGGCTTATTATAAATAACAACAGATGCTCCTCTCATCCTTATCAATCAGGAGATTACAAGGGTTTTAGGAACTCTGTGCCAGGAATTGAGGATAAAGATCAAATATATATTTCTTATTATATTATAATAGAACAGTTCCCTACTTTATATTTGTTAGTATATAATTGTTAGTAATTCTTAAATAGATTCAAGAGACAATGATCAGCTTCCATCTGAAATGACTTCTCTACAAATTTGTTAGTTTACCTCAAATATTTCTATCATTGGGATCCTATCTTGAAAACAAGATATTGAACATCTATACTCAAGTTTAATGTATTTTTTAAGAAGGCAACTTATCAGCAGTCATTAATACCTTATTAAGAAGTATTTATTTACATTGGCTTGGAAGGAAAACAAAAAGCCTGAGAATTTTGGTAAGGTAGAGTTATGAGGAAAGTTTCTGAACTTAGCAGGATGCCTCAATAGATTTCCTGCTAATTGAATTGGAGGAAAGATTTCATTGATCACTGGTTGAACAAGATGCTAGTCATGGGGGTGGGAGGATGAGATGTGTGGGTGTGAGACAAATACGATATCGTTTCTGATTTTAACAACCTCGCTATATATCTTATCATAAGCAGATAATTTCCATATAGTTACAACAAGGGAACACAGAGGTACCAGGTGCTATGGGAACTGGCAAGTCATTCAACCCAGTCTGTGAGTTGGATGGAGTCACAGAAGGCTTCCTGTAGAGATGAGCCTGACCTGAGTTTTAGTTTCTTTTTTCTCAAAAGTGAGGTTTATTGAGGTGGAATTTACATAGAGTAAGATTTATCCTTTTTATGTGTACAGTTTTAGGAATTTTAGCAAAAGCATAATGTTAAATAACCACTGTCCCATTCAAGATACAGAATATCTCCATCTGCCTAAAATGTTCTTCTAAGCGTCGTTGTGGTCACTCCCTTTTCCTCCATACTCAGCCCCTGGCAACCCCTGATCTGATTTCTAGCCATGTAGTTTTACCTTTTGTAAAGTGTCCTATAAAGGGAATCATAGAGTGTGTAGTTTTTTGTGTCTGGCCTCTTTTATTCACCATAATGCTTTTGAGATTCATCCGTGTTGTTGCACATGTCAGTAGTTTGTTCCTTTTTATTGCTGAGTAGTGTTCCATTGCGTGCATATACCATTATCATTATATTCAGCAGTTGAAGGAAATTTGTGTTATTTCCAGTTTTTTTGCAATTATAAATAAAGGTGCTTATAACAGGTGTTTATAACAGTTGTGACCAGGTCTTTGTGTAGACATATGTTTTCATTTCTCTTGGATAAATACCTAGAAATGAGCTTGCTGGGCCATATAATAAATATATGTTTATAAGAAACTTCTTGTTTCCACCAGCAATGTATGAGGACCCCACTGCATAATGAAGGGAGCTAATCTTTAAAAAAGGTGCAAAGAGAAGTAGGGAAGACATTTTTGGCCTAGAGCTATTTAAGCTGAAACTTGTTAGAGAGGAGGAGTTAGTCAGGCAAACAGGCTGTGCTGGGAGCATTCTAGGATAAGCATGTGCAAAAGTCAGCCCAAGAGGCGTCTAAAAATAAGGATGCAGGGGCGCCTGTGTGGTGCAGTTGGTTGAGTGTCTGACTCTTGATTTCAGTTCAGGTCATGATCCGAGGGTCATGGAGTGTGAGCGTGGAGCCTGCTTAAGATTCTCTCTCTCTCTCTCTCTCTCTCTCTCTCTCTCTCTCTCTCTCTCCCTGCTCTGGGTAATATTTGTAAGAGCAGTTTTAGTGGAGTGCTATGGGTAGAAGCAAATTTATTGATGTTGAAAGAATGAATGGGATGAGAGGAAGAAGAGAGATGTGTGTAGACCATTCTAAGAAATGTTAGGTGTGAGTGGAAGGAGAGAGGACAGGAGATAGAGGTGGTCCATAAGGTCTAGGAGACTTGTGAAGGGTGGAGAGACCTGAGCAGGATAATGGGCTAGACAGGAAGAGGGTATAGACGCAGACTAGGGAGATGGTAAAGCAGGGGATTAGCCTGGGGGAGAGTGGGAGGAAATAAGGGCAGCCTTTGACCTGGTTGTCTGGCATCTCCTTCTTGGCCTTATAGGGAAGGGAGGCAGGTGTGGAGACTGTGGGAAGCCGAGGTGGTCATGTCTGACCTATTTACTACTTCCTTATGATAACCAAGGAAGACAAAATAGAAAGTGGATTCCAGGTGGGGAATTTAGAACTTCTGTCTAAGCATCCCTAAAAAAGGCAGATTCAAAGAACTGTACAATAGATTTACACTTAAAAAGGTAGTCTGTTCTTGGGAATGCAAGCTGGTGTAGCCACTCTGGAAAACAGTATGGAGGTTCTTCAAAAAACTAAAAATAGAACTACCCTACGACCCAGCAATTGTACTACTAGGCATTTATCCAAGGGATACAGGTGTGCTGTTTCGAAGGGACACATGAGCCCCCATGTTTATAGCAGCACTGTCAACAATAGCCAAAGTATGGAAAGAGCCCAAATGTCCATCAATGGATGAATGGCTAAAGAAGATGTGGTATATATATATATATACAATGGAGTATTACTCAGCAATCAAAAAGAATGAAATCTTGCCATTTGCAACAACGTGGATGGAACTGGAGGGTATTCTGCTAAGTGAAATTAGTCAGAGAAAGACAAAAATCATATGACTTCACTCACATGAAGACTTTAAGAGAGAAAATAGATGAACATAAGGGAAGGGAAACAAAAATAATATAAAAACAGGGAGGGGGCAAAACAGAAGAGACTCATAAATATAGAGAACAAACTGAGGGTTACTGGAGGGGTTGTGGGAGGGGGGATGGGCTAAATGGATAAGGGGCACTAAGGAATCTACTCGTGAAATCATTGTTGCACTATATGCTAACCAATTTGGATGTAAATTAAAAAAAAAGAATATAGGGCAAAAAGAAAATGTTTTACAAGATCCTTTGAAAGATCCCAGTCTAAATTATTATTGAGGAGCCTATTTGTAGTCATTCTGCAAGCACTTGAAATAACTAATGAAAAAAAATTAGTCTGTTTTTGTAAATATCATACAAACGCAGTACATAAAAATGACAGTCCCATAATACATTATTGTATTATTGTTACATTAATGTATTTTGTTGGATTGCCTTACAATAATTTATTTATTCATACACTTTTAATACAACTTAGAGGCTGCTGTGTGTGAAGCTATATGTAAATATCTTGTATGGGATATTACCTTCTTCAGTTAATGTGTTTCTTGTGACTTTGTGCACACCAGAATAGAGTTCCATGAGGCCAGTGATTATGCTCTTATTGACTGTTAAATCCTTAGCATTAACACTGTGACTTGCACATATTAAATACTTCAACTATATTTATTAAAATAGTATGTTTTTGCTAACATTATAGGGTGAGCGTTTCTCCCATGTAATTAATATTATTTAAAGGTATTTTAATGACTTCATAGTGTTTTTTGGCATATGTATACTGCCATTTATTTAATAATTCCTTGTTGGGGGAAGGGGAAAATGGGTGATGGGCATTGAGGAGGGCACTTGTTGGGATGAGCACTGGGTGTTGTATGTAAGTGATGAACCATGGGAATCTATTCGCAAAACCAAGAGCACACTGTACACCCTGTATGTTAGCCAATTTAACAATAAATCCTATTAAGAAAATTAAAGAATTAAAAAATTAAGAAAACACAAAAACAAATAAAAAAACAATAATTCCTTGCTCATTAGAGGCACAATGAAGCTTTTATAATGGTTTAATGATGTTAATCATAGTCGTGATTACCGTTGTTTATTGAATGCTTGCTGTTATAAGCATTCATTGCTGTGCTTTATACACATTATTTTATTTTATCTTCCCAACATCCCAGTTTGATATGTGTTATTATTATCCCCATTTTACAGCTGAGGAAAATGAAGCTAAGAGAGGTTTAGTAACTTAACTAAAACTCTGAAGATAATGAGTGGCATAACTGAACCCGATCCTCGGTCTGTTGACACCGAGCCTGTGCTTCGTGATTCTTCTATGCTGCCTCAGAGGCTAGCTCCTGTTGTTCAATCACAAAACATTTACCAAGCACCTATAATGTGTGAGGCAATGTGTGGGCACAAGAGAGGGAACGGTAGAAGAACAGGCTTAAACAGCCTTCTGGATGTAGACAAAGATACAAGGTGTATACCAGAAACAGGAAAGGAAAACTTAACTCCTGGTTTCCCAAGAGGTTAAAAAAATCCAATTCACTTCAATTGTGAAAAGTTTAGTGGCCATGATTTATGTTCCAGGCACTGTAGTGGGCACTCGGGGCACTGCTGTGAATGAGATAGACTGGTGCCAAGAATACAAATCCACTGGCATTAAATCCACGAATACAAAAGCAGAAGCTATTAAAGCAGGGCATGCTCAGTGCACTGTAAGAGTGTGGAGCAAAAATAATAAACCTTGTCTCAGGGGTCAGGGAGGGTGTCCTGGAAGCAATGTTATTTTAGTTGAAATTTGGAGGTTAAGTAGGAGTTAGCCAGATGGAAAAGGAGAGGGGTCACAGTGGTGGGAGCACATTTGAGGGAAGGCTGGAACAAGAGAGGAGCAGGACAGACAGACTGAGGGAGAGAAAGAAGTCCAGTTGACTGGAGCAGAGACAAGGGTGTGGGACAGGGTGACAGGAGTGAAACAAAAAGAGTGTGGGAGTAGCTGTGGCCAGGTAATGCAGAGCCTAGAAGGCCATGCTAGTGTTTTTTCGTCCTCCTAAGAGGTGATGGGAATGCACAGGAGGATGTGAAGAGGGGTATGATGTGGTCAGACGTGTGGAGACAGTTTGCTGTGCTGCACTGTGGTGAATTGATCGGAAGGGACACGGTGAGCAGATGTTGTAGTGGCCCAGCAGAGGTGTGCTGCAGACCTGGGGCAGAGCAGTGTGGGGAGGTGAGATTAGATGCGTTAAGATAGGATATGTGCTAGATTGGATTGAGTGATGCCCGGAGAGAGAAATATGGGGGGAGAGGGTTCATCCCTGACTCTTGTAATTGAGTAGACCTGGGGTCATCTACTGAGATGGGGAAGAAGAGAGAGTTTGGAAGGATGGTTAAGAATACAGTTCTGGAGACTTTAAATTTTATTACCAACATGCCAGTGGAATGTCTAGGAGCTTATTGGATCTATAGATGAAGAAAAATATATAGGAGTTATTGCTATATTGATAGTAGCTGAATCTGAAGCAGGGTGTGTCAGCCTGGTAAGAGGGTGTTGAATAAGGTGTATAAATGGTTTGGGAGGAAGAAGGGCTGATAGGTTAAGAAGGCAGAGGAGTGGAACAGCAAAAGAGACTGCAGTGAAAACTAGTTGTGGGGGGACATATTCTGGAATCCACCTGATGAGAGTACTTTTCTCACAGAAAGGGGAAATCAAGTGTTACATACCCCGGAGAGGTGAGAAAAAACCGATGGTTGAAAGTTGCCCATTGGATTATACAACCTCTAGGGCAACAGTGACCTGGGCAAGAGCAGTTTTGGTGGTGGTAAGACAGAAGCAGTTGGGGGGAGAGAGTTGAGTAACTGGTGGGGTGGACACGCTGGCCTCCAAGGTCCTGGAGCCCATTCTCCACGGCCTGCACCCCACTAGGTGTGGGGGAGATGGGTAGTTAATGAGCGCTGGTGAGCCTGACTTGTGGCAGCTGCGGTCCTGGAGGAGGGCTGTCATGAATTTTCCTGTTGGCCATTATAATTTTATGGGGGTAATTTGTTTTGCTTTGTGACTTTTTAAGAACTAGCACTAAAAGAAAAATGAGAGGCTTTCCAGGGACAGCTTCTTTGACAGCTCAGCAGCACTACACACACCCTGAGAAAGTTAAGGCTTAAAGGGGATGAGAAAAACTTACAGGAAATTTATTAGTTGTGTTTCAAGCTGTGCACAGTGCAACAGACTAACAGTATATTAATGCCTTCCTGGGAGGCTGCCATTCACCTAGCCACAGAAATATGGGGATAAAAATGGTCTGTGAAGTGAGAAACTCACTCAGGATATATAGTAGGGCTATTGGAAAAAATGACCCTAACACTCATGAGAAGCTTCTGGCTTTTTATTGAGAGTTATTCTTCAGATAGGCTAGTCTGTTCTTAAAAAATTGCTGGGAGGAGTACTGTGGGGGCTCTGCATCAGAGTTGTTGTGACCCTGTCTTGTCTGAACAATGGGAATTGCTGACCTGGGAGCGTGTATATGTTATATATATATATATATATATATATATATATATATATATATATATATTACATACACACACATACGACAGATATATACGTCAGATGTTTTTCTTGACTTTGATATGTGCCATTTTTTCCTTGTATATTTATATTTCTAATTAGGTTTCCCTCAGCCTGCTATTAAAATAAACTTGCTTTGTGTAAGCACACCTATGTGGATTGAGAAAAAGGTAGTGCAGCTCTCTGGGTAATGATGAGAAGCCAACTGGGGCTAATGTTTTAATTTTGCTGTAGAGATTCCACAACGTGGAAAATCCATAGGCAGATGATCTGAAACCTGATCATGGGTGGGATCATCCAAGTGTGGCTACAGAGTGTGTAAGGGGAGGTCACATAGATCTCAAGAACCAGGAACTGAGCTGATAGCTAGGGTACACAGCGTGCCCAGACTATGGTCCAGCCAAATCGATCATTTTAAGTATCTTATTATCAATAATGATGACAGGTGAGTAATTTAGTCTTGAAATTCCTAAACCGGTTCTGTAGGATCAGTGCCATGGGTGGTTGCTTTAAGTGAGTGTCTTCATGGAAGCCCAGGAATTATTTTAGCATCTGGGAATATGAATTGAATGAACTCCGAGACCCACCAGATATGCAAAACAAAGAGTCTGTTGGGATTGGTTAAACAATTGGATGGGGGCCCTGAGCCTTCAGGCCCTGATTATTGGCAGTCTTAGCTGTGAGGACAAGGACCAACTTCCTAAATGTCTCTAAAATGTTGTATAGCTTGGAATTGACAGATAGGAGTGAGTGAACACGGGGTACATTTTCTTAAAAGTGAGTGGTCAGTCCTGAGTTTTTTAAGTGCAAAACTCCTGATTTTATTCTAAAATGCCATCTTCTTAAATAATTTTTTTTGATTATCTCTTTTAGAACTTTCTTGAGCCCAGACATTCTGCTGTGCTTAAAGGAGCTTCCTTGATGGAATTAGTTTCAGAACACAAAGTTAAAAATGAGTTCTAGATTTAAAATGGGAATATGTTTAGCAGCCTGAGCTATATACTAAGTCGTACTGTGGCTTTTAACACTGTTTCTTCACAATCTCTCCTTTAAAGTTAAACTTTTTTTTTTCAAGGTCTGGAATAACATTTTTATTCCAGTTTTATTGAGAAAGAATTGACATACATCACTGTACAAGTTTAAGGTATACAGCATGGTTTTATTTACATACACCGTGAAATAATCACCACAATAAATTTAGCTAACACCTGTCTTCTCATATAGATAAAATACAAAGAAAATAAATAAAAAAAGAAAAAAAATTTCCTTGTGATGAGAACTCTTAGGACTTAAATCTTTTAACAAATTTCCTATGTATTACACAGCGGTATTAGCTACAGTCATTATGTTGTACATTACATTTCTAGTACTGACCTTTTTAAAAAAGTTTTTCTTTTAATCAATTGGTACTCATCACAAGTGCACTCCTTAATCCCCATCACCTGTTTCTCCCATCCCCCCTCACACCTCCCCTCTGGTAAGCATTAGTTTGTCCCCTGTAGTTAAAGAGTCTGTTTCTTGGTTTCTCTCCCTCTTTCCACCCCTTTGCTCATTTGTTTTGTTTCTTAAATTCCACATGAGCAAAACCCTATGGTTTTTGTCTTTCAATGACTGATTTATCTCACTTAGCATTATACGCTCTAGCTCCATCCATGTTGTTGTAGATGGCAAGATTTCATTCTTTTTTATATAAAGCCAAACTTTTAAGAAATGGAATTTCTATAAGTTTGTCAAATGCCTTCAGATGAAAAATCTCATCAGAATCCTAATGGACATGAAAATAACGCCAACTTTCAGGTTAAGCAGCTATCCAAACTCTAAACTATAGTTTCTGATGCTAGGAAATTATTTGATGCTCCTAACAGTGTAGTTTTGGGAAACTAATAAAAATCAAATGATATCACCACTATGTAGTTTGGCTAACTTTGAAATTTGTCTTAAAATTGGATGACAAATAAGATCTATCTACTATATATTGAGCTGAATAAAAAATACAATCTTAAGGAAGGTTAATTCAGTAGGAAGCTTATTCACACAATTTTGGCTTCAAATGTCAAATGAATGTCTTAGAAATGAGATTGGGTTAAAAAAGATTAAAATGCTTTTTATTAAAAAATTATAGCTTTTTATGTGCGTACACAAACATACATGTGGATATATGCAGAGAGAGCGAAGGGGGAGGGGAAAAGAGAGGGAGAGGGGGAAATCATGCAGATTAGCAAGGAAGTAAGACAGCACTGCAGGTAGAGTGAATTTACAGGTGCACATCTAATTGCTGATTTTCTGAGCTGTAATCTTTATTCTGTCAAATCATTCAGGCAAACATTCCTTTAGTCCTCCTGGGTTCAGTGACATTATGATGCATCTTGAGAAGTTGTAGGAGATTTGCCTTGTCCCTACTGGTCTTTGGGATAATTACTTTGGATGATTTTCCTTAATCCTTCTCTTGGTGATCTGCAAGGTGCCACATTATGCCTCTTTGCTGACACTCTGCCTGCTTTTTGTAATTGCTTCCTGCTCTGTGCTCCTTTGTCAGAGACCCTGAAGCCAGAAGAGGAATAGTAATTGTCACTAATTTCACGACTTGTTCTCAGAGAAGAAATGCCATAGACCAGTCTCATATTCAGAATACTTCATTGTGTATTTCTGGTGCCAAGTGATGTACTTCAGGTTTAAATGTAATGCATGCCTTTCCAAATGGTGGGAATTAAGGGAGAGTTTGATATACTTTACAAGCACAGAGGCATTCCAAAAGTTGGGTCATTTTTCAGAGGTATAACTAGTGTTGCTCAAATAGGAGGAAATGCAGAGGAAGAGAGAGCTGTTGAAATTTTTCTGTATTAAAAAGTTTTTTTATTTTTTATTCAAGAATTGTAGAATCTGAGGGTTGATAGGGCACTTTCAGAGACACCTCTAGCCTCACATGCTTTAACCCCCTATTTTTACCTCCTTAGAACCAAAGGATTAAAAAACAGAGAAAAAAAATGCCATGCCTAAAAGTCAGCGTCACGATTTTTAAAAATGAAACTGAAAATCTGGTTTCCTGGGAAGACTGATCAGGAGAGTTATTCCAGATAGATTTTGTGTGTAACTCTTGAACAGAGCATCTTTTTCTGCACACATTTCAGCAGTTCTAAATAATTGAATTTTTGTATTTTTTCCCCCAGAATCTGAATACCTTGAGAAAAGTAAAGTCTAGCCATTTATATGGTCCTGGTCTAGACCTACTGCTGTTTATTATTACTTATGGTAATTTTTTCCCTCCTACAGCGTGTTGGACATTACAAACATTGGTGTCTTGCTTTTATTGGCTTGAAATGCTACTTTAAGTGTGCATGAACTCATTTTCTTTGATTTGTTTTTAAAGTTTAATGTGTTTATTTAAGAATTCAGTTGCTTCCTGAAAAATGTAAATGTAGCTAGACTTCCACTATGTAGTACTAGTTAAATCTTTTGTTTAATGAGATCTGATTGTGGATTAGATCGCAGATAGTTTAAGAAGGTCGGAGTAAGAAACACGCTGGCTTGTCTGGCTTATCTCTGTGTGTTACTGCCCTTCCTCCAGCCCCTGGTCTACACCTACATGCTTGAACACCCATCTTCCAGTGCAGTCCTTAGCACACAGGCAATGCTCAGGTCATTTTTGCTTTACTCCTCATCACTTCCCATCACTTCAAAATTTTTTATTTGTCTGTAATCTGTACTTGTACTAAGCCACTTAGCATCACAAGGAGGAAAATGTTATTTATGGCCACTGACTGACCTGATTCTTATCTCAAGATCTCATAATATATGCATTGATCATTAAGAAAAGGCTAAACACAAAGCATAAGAGACTGTTAAAAACTGAGAACAAACTGAGGGTTGATGGGGGGTGGGGGGGGTGGGTGATGGGTATTGAGGAGGGCACCTTTTGGGATGAGCACTGGGTGTTGTATGGAAACCAATTTGTCAATAAATTTCATATATATAAAATAAAATAAAATAAAATAAAATAAAATAAAATAAAATAAAATAAATAAAAAATAAAATACTAAAAAAAAAAAAAAAAAAGAAAAGGCTAAACAGAATTTTCAGCCTTACCACTACTGACATTTTGGGCTGAATAGTTCTTTGGTGTGTGTGTGTGTGTGTGTGTGTGTGTGTGTGTGTGTTTTCTGTGTACTGTAGAATGTTTACCAGCATCTCAAGCCTCTATCTACTACATGCCAGTAAAAACCCCCAGTTATATCAACCAAGATTATCTCCAGATATTGCCAAATGTCCTGTGGAGGGCAAAATCAAACCCCAGTCAACAAATGTTGGGCTAAGAAAATATGTATGTTTGTATGGAACCTGTTTTCCTGCAGAAACAACATACCAGGGGACATTTCTTCTTTACCACTTCACCTCCACTATCTAGAATAGTTCCTGGTACATGATAGGGTTCAGCGGTTCTATAGGTGTTACTATAAAGAGGACAGAATATGATAGTGACCTGTTAGTTTCTATTTCCTGGCTTACAGTAAGTGTTCAATTAATATATTTTTTTAATGACTACATGATAAACAAATGAAAGCATGACTTCCCACCTAGGACTTTAGACCTTGAGAGGAAGGTAGATCCAAGCTGGGTATTGCTATCATTAATGATTCTTCAAGTTGGGGTGTCACCTTCCTGCTCTCTTTAGAAACATGTGGGTGCCATGGCCAAGTTACTCCTCATGCACAGATGAAGGCAGTTATCTTCAAATGGAAGTCTTTGGCTCACTGTTGGATTCTGAAATTTTGATTTGGTGGGTCTTGGCCGGCATTTTAAAAAACAGAAGTAGGGGGCTCAGTTGGTTAAGTGTCCAGCTTTGGTTCAGGTCGTGATCTCACGGTTTGTGAGTTTGAGCCCTGCGTTGGACTCTGTGCTGTCACTGGAAAGCCCGGCTTCAGATCCACTGTCTCTCTTTCTCTCTGCCCCTCCCCAACTCTCTCTCTCTCTCTCCCAAAAATAAATAAACTTTAAAAAAAAAACTTTAAAAAATAGAAATAGTATAAAATAGAAGAGAAAATATTAGAGCGCATCACACCTTGTCAAAGTGAATATTGTTCCTTAGCATTTTTATTTTAGTTATTTTGTGTTTATCTAGATCCTGGTTTGTAAATGAAAAAATGTTTTTTTCTGTGGGCCCCTCTCAGAATAATTTGAAAGGTACTTGCCTGTGGAGCAGCCCAGGATGTGGAGACCAGAGCAGAAAACACTGTGTCCCAATAGCTGGTTTGATAAATGAAGGGTAAGAGAATGAAAAGAAGAGTGTAGAGCAATACCAAGGAGACAGTGGCTTTGGGGGGAGATGTCTGCACCTATGACAACACAAGGAGGCATGGCGGTCTTTTGGAGTGAAGTGGTGAGGGGCGATGGAAAGTGAAGTCAGATAACCATGGGTTTAAGTCTAGAAAGCAGTGACTGTTCCCTTTGTGTGTTCTTTTTTTTTTTTTTTTTAAAGCATAAAGAATACAGCCGTTCTGTCTGCAGAATTTCTTTTCTTGGCCCAATGAAAAATGATATCAGCGTATTTTTCACTGGTCTTCTATTTATCCAGACTGAAGGAGTCTGGTGTTACGTTAGTCTGATCAAATGTACCTTGCAACAATATTGACTCAGATGATGGCAAATGAAGATATTTCCTCTAAGGTAAAAGCCTGTCACTCATGAGATTTAGGACAAGTATGGGCTAGCTGGAAATACCTCTTTTAACATTGTTAACATGAAGAACAAATGGATTTGAAAAACATATGTGCCCTTGGTGGATCTTTTTCCTACATAAAAGACATTTATTTTGAATTCAGAAGGTGATTGATTTTATAGACTAAAAAATGCTGTGAATAAATTAAATAAACCAAGTACTGATATATTATTCATGAAAAAGATGATAACCAGATTTCCCTTTTCATTTTATTTTAAAAGCCAGAGGGATTAAAAAAAAAAAAACTACCCAAAAAACCTCTAGAATTAACAGCCAGGAATATTACAAATGAGGTGTCTAGATTAAGCAAGGGATGCTAAAAAAAAAGGCATTTACTAATTTGAGTATGCTCCTCGGAAAGTATCTATACATAGAGCCACTTTCTTTAAAAAAAATAATGTGTGCAATGTCTCAGAGAGTGCTTGGATCCTTGGTTTTGTACAGGTTTCCAACATCATAACCAATACTAGATAAACTGCACCCATAGGTATCCTTGCCAGGGTCACAGCTTAGTCCTAGAAATCTTTTCCTGATGTATTTTTTATTTTCCATCCTGGTTTGCTCCCAGACCTCCTCTTATTTTGTTACTACTTTTTTTTTTTTCAATTCTATATTATCCCTTAGTCCTGATGACTAGCATTTCCCCTTACCTGATTCTAACTGTATTTTTTCACTGCCTCATGTCTCTTTGGATTTTATTTTTTCTGGACCTAGTGTATCTTTAGAGAGTCTTTGTGTTTAGTTTCCTCATGAATGACATTCCTGTAGGACTCTTCTTTTTCTATTGAGCAGAATTTAAACAGAGACAAGAGATATGCATACAGCATGTTCACAGCATGTTTTAGAGCACCACGAAAAAAATAAAGAGTCTGTTGAAAGTTGACAGGTGAAGTATATGCTTATAGATAGAAATCATGTGGGCTCTTTGTTTTTACTCTGAAAGCCCTTTGGGGCCAGAGAAAGATCAAATCAATGTGAAATCAGATGAACTACTAAAAATAATGAGAATTTAGCAAGGCATTTGTACACAAGATAAAAATGTAAAAATCAATAGTTTTTCTCTGTTCTAGCAAAAACTGCCTAAACATGGAAATGGGAAAGAATGGTCCCATGTTTGACAGAGCAACAGTATCTAAAAAAATACTTAGCAATAAAGATAACAAGATACAGGACCTATCTAAAGAAAATCATAAAATTGTTATTGGAAGACAAAGCAAGAGCTGAATAAATAGAGGGATAAACCATGTTCTAGGATAGAAGGGCTTAAAATAACAAAGTATCAATTTTTTCAAAATTAATAGATAAATCTACAATTCTCAGTAAAATTCCAAAAAGGTTTTTCTTTTTAGAGTTGGATAAAATGATTTTGTTGTTTATATGGAAGGATAAATACTCATGAATAGAGTAGGAATTTTGAAAAAGAAAATGCCAAGTGGCTGTCGTCTCAAGTATCAGAACATACTATCACACCATAGAAAGTAAATCAAAGTTATTGACAAAAGAATAGACTAATAGCTCAGAAGATCTGAATGGAAAATCAAGAAGTAGAACCTAATACACATATTAAGTTTTATTCTAGGCATGGGAAAATTAAGAACATATTGCTATTTAGAGGAGAAAAAGGATAGTTTGTTTTGTTTTGTTTTGTTTTAGAGATGGCAAAACTTGATCTTTCATGTAGAGGAAAACAAAATGAAACCTCTCTCACATTATATACAAAAATGTATTCTAGTGTCAAAGTATAATTTTAAAAAGTTAAAAACATGACTGTCATACAAATATAGATTGAACACAAGTCAACAATTTATTTAACTCATTAATGAGGGAACTGGTAGGATGGTAAAACCAGTTCAAAGAACATATGGAGAACAGAGATTTATATGGTTAGTCAGGAGAGGCAGGCTGGAACAAGCTTACTAAGTTAGAGACAAAACTGGTTCAGGTCCTATAGGGAAATAAAACTGTGCCTTATTTTTTCTGTTGGACAGAAAAAATTTGCATCTCAGGAAAAAAAAAAAAACTACAAGTCAACATGAAAAGTCATAGAGTCTGGGTCCATCAATAGTAAATAGCAAATCAAAACTGGTACATATCTTAATATCATATAGATTAAAGTTTTAAATTTAAATAATGAAGCAATTTAAAAAAGTACCTGTGAAAAAATACAAGAGATAACTACATGTATATTCTAGAGGTGAGGAGATTTTATTATTTTTTTTTTAATTTTTTTTTCAACGTTTATTTATTTTTTGGGACAGAGAGAGACAGAGCATGAACGGGGGAGGGGCAGAGAGAGAGGGAGACACAGAATCGGAAACAGGCTCCAGGCTCCGAGCCATCAGCCCAGAGCCTGACGCGGGGCTCGAACTCCCGGACCGTGAGATCGTGACCTGGCTGAAGTCGGACGCTTAACCGACTGCGCCACCCAGGCGCCCCTAGAGGTGAGGAGATTTTAAACAAGACTGAACATTCAGAAGTTTTATAAAAAAATGAAAAAAAGACTATAGAAAATTGCAAAAGGAAAAGGCTTTGCATGGAAAAAGATACTATAAACAAATAGATAAAAAATAGATTTGGAAAAATATTTGTAATGTAGAGGGTGAATAGAACGCTACTGTGAAAAGAACTCTTACCAATTGACAAGGAGATAAAGGCTCAATGGGAAAATGGGAAAAAGATATTCAGAGGCAATTCATGAAAAATAAAGATGCTCGAACTGACTCGAGTCCAAGGAAATGCTGGCTGAGGTAACAGGGGGCTGGCCTTACAGAATGCAGGAACTTTGAGTTCCATCCATTGTCCATGGGCACGTGGGAAAAAAAGTATTTACATATTCCTTTGAGGGAAATGTGTATTGTTATAGGCTGTTTCCTTTTTTGAAAATAAGCTAGAAATATGTATCAAAAGTAAAAATACAAATATTCCTTGACCTACCAAATCTTATTTCTGAGAAACTGTTTGAAGGAAAAGCAGCAGGAAGTTAGTATATATGTTCAAGGATGTTTATTACAGCATCAACTGGGGAAGAACTGGGAGAAAATGGATGCACCGTTCTCCACCAGGGGAATGGTGAATAAATGACAGAACATTCCTCTCATCACAAAAAAGAATTGGACCTAAGCCAGGTGATTAGAAGGAATTTCCATGAGTTATTATTGCATGAGGAGAGCAAGACACACAAAAGTCTGTGAAATACGATCTCATTTTTATAAAACAAAAATGTGGTCCCTGCTATATGTGTATATACAGTTGTTCAATACAATTATATAGGCATGAAGGCAAATGTAGAAAGATAAATATCCTAGGCAGTTAAGATGAATAACAATGAGGGAGGGAGGGAGAGAGAAAATCAAGCAAAATAGGAGAAGAAAAATTTAAAACACTGCACTAGAGATACAACCCTAGTATGCTCACATCTATGCACTATGGACAACATTTGTGTATAGGTAAAAGGATAATTTTTAAAAATGGTTCTGACTCTCATTAGAGGGAAGGATACTCACATAATAGGTGTCCTTGAAAGAAGAGATGAGTAACCAAGACTGGAAACATCGATGCCTTCTTGGCCTCCTCATTGCTTTAAGCCCTTTCAAGCTGTGATTTCAAAGCTTTGGCATATTCTTGGATGTGTGACCTCTCCATTCTCCCTCAATAAAAGTTTAGTGCCCAGAGACTGAGGAGAGATGAATTCTTTTGTGTAAAGAAAGAGATGGGGAGGGGGTGCCTGGGTAGCTCAGTCAGTTAAGCGTCTGGCTCTTGATTTCAGTTCAGATCATGAGCTGACAGTGATGAGAATGGAGCCCCATGATGGGCTCAGCACGGAGCATGGAGCCTGCTTGGGATTCTCTCTCTCCCTCTCTCTGCCTCAACCCCCACTCGTGCTTGCTCTCTCTCAAAATAAATAAATAAACTTAAAAGAAGATAAAGAGATGGATTTGGGGGGAGGGTGGGAGGTGGGTAAGAGATTCTAAAAGGGAAGTTCATAGAGGAAGGCAGAGCCATTAGAACATTTGCCTAAGCACCAAGGCAGTGCAGCCAAAGGACTCAAATACAGGATGCCTCAAATTGATTCTAAATCTGTTTGCTATAATGCGCCCCTGCCTCCTGCACTCATGTATCTGGAAAGATAGCAGGGCATCACCAAGGGAAAAAAATGGTGGAAGCAGTTGGAGGATATCAAGGTGGGAAGGTGGAATAGATATAGTAGGCTGGTATCAATGGGCCTTTGATTGTCCAGGACGTGTCTTAGAAGGTCAAGAGCAGGACATAAGGCAAAGTGGGTTTGAATATTTTGGGGGATGGAATGGTCTCTTTGTGAGATTACTGTGCATTCTCCCTCCCTCTCTTCTTTCCTCCTTTCTTCCTTTCTTCCCTTCCTTTCTTCCTTCCTTCACCAGATGCTGTGACAGCACATAATCATGGAATATAGCAAACAGTAAGACACCATGGTTCTTGTCTTCCTGGAGTTCATACTCTGTCAAAAGAGACAAGTGATTATAGAAAAAGTGGGTTATAGTTATGGTGAGTGCTGTGAAGAAGTATATGGGTGTATGAGAGTTTATAGACAGGGAAGCTGGGTTAAAGTCAGGGGTTGAGCACTGAGGTGGTCTCTGTGAACACCTCATCAGTCCTACTTGCTGACTATTCTGCAGAGGCCTTAAGAAAATAGGATTAAAGATTGGGAAAATGGGGTAGGGCCAGGGAGGAAGTAAATGGATAAAGACAGGCTGGTGAGGTGTTTGTAAGAATGCTCAAATTACATTGCACTTTTGCTTAGGATCCCTCCTTAAGGGAAATACAACTGCCTTTAGTGTTGCCAGCATTCAGTTACTTTTTCTATAGTTGGACATGCTGGCCAAGCCTCTTGCGTCTCTAGGGAAGAGGGAAGCAGGCTGCCATTATTGAGCACCCCCGATGTGCTAAGCCCTGCACCTGGCACAAGTTACCTTACTCCTCACAGACAACTCTGTGAAGTAGGTATCCTTAGCACCTATTACATATGTGAAGGATAAGAGAGAAAAAAAAAAAACCTATAAATTATACATGTTTAAAATCGTTTGGTTTGATTTGGTTGCTTGGTCGGCAACTGGCCCTTGGTTTTGCGGATGGGTTGGGATGTGGAGGGAGAATCTGAAGAGGCCTCGGTGAGTTGCAGGACAGAACTTTCCTAGGGAAACAGCCTAGTGGGGAGGAGAAGCTGGCCAGGGTGGAGGAAAGCCAGATGGGGTGGGGATTTTGAGGTGGGCAAAAGGTGAACTGTAACAAACTCAGGGAGGCAGAGGGCTTCAAGGAGAGAGGTACAAGAGAGAGTTTGAGGAAATCTGTCTGGATGCTCTCTGCCTGTGGCACACCCCTTTCCCCTTGCCCTCTGTCACGTTAAGATTGACATTCTTCTTTAAGACCTTTGGATTTGTGTCTCTTTGAGATGCTGAGATGAATGAGCATGAAAATGGGCACATGGAGGCCTGTCTCATTTGGGTTTTGGACAGATAGGAAACCAAGGTTCCGATGGTGTAAGTAGGGTTCCGAAAGTCACTTCATCCCTCTGCCTTTCAGTTTCTTTCCCTGTAACATGAGAGATGGACCAGGCAATCTCCATGATTTCTTCATGCTCTCAGGTCTTCAGGGGAGAACAAGCTGACTTCTTTTCATACTGGTTAGGACAGCAGCTTTGCATCGGTTGGGCCTGGGTGATTTTCAGTCCAGTGCTCACCGGTGGCTGCCATGGGAGGTGCTGAAAAGAATCCCGAGGCTTTGAGTTAGAGAGGTGTTCCATCACAGCAGGCCTGGGAGCCAGAGCCCCGCCTCTGTTGTCCCAGCGTCAGGGGGAGAACAGGTCTGAACAAGCTCTTTCTTCCTAGGAGGCCCTGCACCCCCCAGCTGACTTGATATGGGCTGGAGGAGGCAGACCCTGCTTGTTACCCTCTCCAGGACCTCTCGTGGAAAACTGCTGATCGCTGTCAGGGGAACTTGACAACATCCTGACTTTTCTTTCCATGAAAACCTAGAATACTCATTTTCTCATAAAGCTTCTTTAAACATAATGTTGCTTTGGGTGCCTGGTGGCTCAGTCGGGTAAGTGTCAGACATTGTCTCAGGTCATGGTCTCACAGCTCATGAGTTCGAGCCCCACATCGGGCTCTGTGCTGACAGCTCAGAGCCTGGAGCCTGCTTCGGATTCTGTGTCTCCCTCTCTCTCTAACCCTCCCCCATTCATGCTCTGTCTCTTTCTCAAAAATAATAAACATTAAAAACAATTTAAAAGTAACATTGCTTTTCAGGTTTTTAAAAATGTTTATTTATTTTGAGAGAGAGAGAGCGTGAGCAGGGGAGAGGAAGAGAGAGAGGGAGACAGAGAGTCTCAAGCGGGCTCTGCACTGGCACCTCACCAGTGCAGAGCCTGATGTGGGGCTCCAAGTCATGAGACCACAAACTATCTGTAGAATGTTCTAAAATTCGAGAAAGTATCTTAAGGAAAAAAATTAAAATTTTCTGTCATCTCACATTGAGAGATCATTGCTTTTAATATTTGGTGTATACAGTTTCTGTCATAGTTCTCTGCCCACTCTATTGCATTCATTCATTTAACAAGTATTCATTGAGCATCTGTGATGTACCAAGCACTATGCTCAGATACAGCAGTGAATAAGGTGGAGAGGTTTCTGCCCTACTCAAGTGTTTATCAAGTTTACGTTTTTATAACATTGTTATCATACTATAGATAGATTTAATATCCTGCCATTTTAACTTGATATTCATCACCAAGGTGCTTATAGTCTTTGTAACATCGGTTGTAACAACTGCATATGGTTTCTTGTAGGCACTCCTTCCTCTGTCTAACCTTTTCGCTGAATGACTCATTCCATCTTTTTGTACGTCCACTTATTGGCCACTGCTGATTTTTCTAGGGATGAACATCAGAGCCAAGCTGAAACAAAATGCTTTTCTCCAGAGTTTTTGAATGTGGGACCAGTGAGATGAGCTAGAATTTGCAGTCTGGGAATAGAAGTAGGAGGAGACTTTGGGGGGTAGGCAGGGGTCAGCAGTTACCAAGGGGTCAGCTTTTACCAAGCTGGGGGAGGAGAAAAGGAGGCTGAAAGATAGGCATTGACAGGAGTGTGTGTGTGTGTGTGTGTGTGTTTTTTTGTGTGTGAGATGGAGGTGGGGGGGGGGAGGGAGAAAGAGAGAGAGAGAGAGAGAGAATGAGTTGCAGATGGAATATTTGTATCTGCTCAAGTTCTTTATGAAGTCCTAAGCCACTAAGTGATAGTATTGGATATAGGGCCTTTGGGAGATACTTAGATTTAGATGAGGGCCCTCATTATGGGATTAGAGTCCTTATAAGAAGAAAAATCAAGAGAGAGTAGTCTCTCTTTCTTTCCACATACATATACTGAGGAAAGACCATGTGAGCACACACAGTGACAACGCAGCCATGGCCACCTGCAGGCCAGGAAGAGAACTCTCACTAGAACCCAATCATTCTGGCACTCTGAACTTGAACTTCTGGCCTCAAAAACTGTGAGAAAATAAATGCCCATTGGATGAGACATCCAGTCTATGGTATTTTGTTATAGAAATCTGAGCTGACTGAAAGAGAGAGGGACAGAGAGAGAAAGGAACGGCCTTAGATGTATCCCTGTGATCCCACTGCCAGGTTGCCCATTTTCTGCTCAGCCCTCAGCCTGGCTTCCTGGCTGCCCAGCTTTTGAGTACCCAAGTTTGCTGATCTATTCTGCTTTTGCCTAACCTGGTTTGACTAGTTTCTGTCATTGGCCATCATAAAACTTGGGTTAGAACAGAGGAGTACGTACTTTTTTATTTATATCATGGACGTATTTTGAGTTTCAGTTAGTATAGTTTTTGTGGCTTTAGTACCCATGTAGGAGGTAAGGGGATGAAACAATGAAATGAACAGGAAGCCCACACCATTTAGGTAGAATTTGTTCTAGTTCTTAGGGATCCCCTTGAAGCCAGAAGTTATAGGACTGAGAAATACTTTGGAGCCACCACCAGACTTCTTAAAACCGTAGAACTCTTTGAGATAATGTCGAATCATACATAACTCACGTTAAAAATAATAATTCACTGAAACTTTTGTCCAGTATACTCCCCTAAAAATCTTAGTTCTCATGAAAAATGAGAAATGAGCAAGAAGAAATTATCATCCTAATGAAAAATATTGGTGGTGGTAAGGATAACCAGTTATCCTTACAATGGATCCTTACAATGGAGCCCCCAGTAGACTCCTGCCAGACCTGTAGTGGAGGGAAGAAAGATTGAAGAACATGATTTGAAAATCATAGCACTCCTGGATTTGGTCCTGGTCAGAAATTGGCAGCTCTTGGGGCGCCTGGGTGGTTCAGTCGGTTGAGTGTCCGACTTCGGCTCAGGTCATCATCTCACAGTTCATGAGTTCAAGCCCCGCATCGGGCTCTGTGCTGACAGCTCAGAGCCTGGAGCCTGCTTCACATTCTGTGTCTCCCTCTCTCTCTGCCCCTTCCCCGCTCATGCTCTGTCTCTCAAAGGTGAATAAACGTTAAAAATAAAAATAAAAATAAAAGAAATTGGCAGCCCTTGATTTCAGGGACTTAATTTTGCCCCTACTTTGCTCACCCCTCTGCCTATACACAGAAAGCAATTGGAAAGGATTGTATTTTTATATTCGGCAAGACCGTGTTTTATATGTGCAAAGCCCAAGGGCTCAGATGCTTGTTTCTGTCACATTCTGGCTATAATCAATGTGCATCAGTGACTTTGGCACAGGTGTTCCCTTGGAAAGCTGTCAGCAACCACAGTGGCCATAAGGGGATCCAGGAGGGTCCATTTGCTTTCTGCTCGCCCCATTTCTTTGAATGTAAAATGAGGTTTAGACTATCAAATTACTTAATAAGTCATGCAATACATCACTGCTGTTGGAAATCCCTTAATCATGTAGTTTTATGATGCTATGGAAATGTAAGGAAGAAAGAAGAAAATCTCCACTGATGTGAGTGGAAAAAAAATGACAGGTCTGAAGATTCTAGGCAGCCCGGGGAGATGTAGACATTTCTAACGTGTAATGGCTTGTGGGAGAGGATTAGGTGTCTGATTTTACTTTCAGAGCAAACATGCAGGAGCAGCTGTATCACGTCGGCATCAAAGGCACACAGGCAGTTCCATGACCAGGCCTCATTGGGAATGTCACGGTACTAATGAGTTCCATTCACTCCTAAAAATACATGCCAGCTTCTTCCTGAAGCTGAACCATTTGATCCTCTTCTCCCATCATCATCAGGGGGCTATGTTTTGTGGGAAGGACATGGTGATTCCCACACCAAGTGATGAGGCTGAGGAGGTTTGCTTCCAGTGGCTTCTGCATTTCCCACTTCCTGTGTTGGTGTTCTTCAAGCCCCTGGACCCCAGGACTATTGTTGCAAGCTTCTAAGAACAGCAGGGCCAGTGCCCTCCCCATGTCCCTCACCCTTACATTAATGAACTCCATCTTGGCTCCCACTTGGGGGCAGAAGAGAAAGAGTCTACCCTACCTTAACTCACCAAATTCTATATTTCAGGTCCACAATTGGCAATACCCCACTGCTAGGAACCAGTTATCTCTGTATGTTAGAATTGTTTCAGTTGGAAGTTCCAAACCTAACTCAGATTGTAGGCAAAAGGAAGAATTTGTTGTTTTCTTTTAGTTAAAGCCCATGGGTACATTTTCACTTAAGGCTAAGTCCAAGGATAAAAACAATGTCACTAGAGAGAGATCACAAGAAGAAGAATTGGGTGCTGGCCAGTTAATAGACACCTATCAGTGTCTCTTACATGCCCCACAAACACTATGAACAAGATAAACAGGAGTTTACGATGTAGTGGGGATGTTCCACAACATGTGCAATTGCAACATGGCCTGATGAGTGTTAAAGTGGCAAATTACAGCATGGTAATAAGAGGGGCACACAGCCCAGCTGAGAGCACAGTAGGGTCGGGGGTGCCTTTACAGAGTAAAGGATATTTCTGTAAACTAAGTGCTAGAGTTAGACAAGAGGGAGTTATGGAAGGGGGTAGAGGGGAGAGGTGGCGAATATTTTCTTTCTCACATGAAACTGCCAGGTCAAACCATCTAAGAATGATGGTGTTTTCTAAATAAGAAATAAGGGTGCATTGTGTAATAGGTATAAATATACTTAGCAAGATAAGGACTGTGCCAGGAAATCCAGGATGTATGGTCACCATCCCTCTTCCCTTTCCCCTGCTATTAAGAAAATAAACAGCCAATCTCACGAGTGGGCCTTACTGCCAGTGGTGAAAGGGAACTAACATAAATTGAGCACCAATCATGTGTCAGGTGCTTTGCTGACATTTGCTTATTTAATCCTCTCTGCCATTCTATGAGAGCAGTACTGTTTCTAATTTATAGATATAAATGAAACAAAGTGACAAGAACCAAAAAACAATCTAGCAAACAAAACCCAGGAGGATGCAGAGATTTAAACAGTATATTTAAAGTGACGCTGCTAGTGAGTGTAGAAGCCAGGATTCAAGCCTACGCGTGCCGGGTTCATTCCATTTTTGCCAGTGAATATTCTGTTTTATTGGACTCTTCCAGGACTGATTCTCTGGTCTTAATTGTTTAACTAATGCAAGATTCTAAGAATAAAAATTTAAATTCCAGCAGGCAGAAATTTGTTTTTATGTTGGGAAAACAATTGGAAAGGTATCTACCTACCTGGTCTGAGTATGGTGAATAAAGTGATCATATTCTCTGGCCTCCTCGGGCAGGGATTCTCAATTTAGATGCCACCATATTTTGCTGAGTGTGGTAGATTGAATTCTGTACTTCTCGCTAGCAGAATTATACAACTGTATATTGCCATGGCTTCATACTAGGTGGAGTATACTTCTTTCTTCCCCCTCACCTTGAGCGTCGGGATTGACCATATGCCTCATTTTGGTCATTGAGTTGTAGTCAGATGTGACATGAACAGATACTTGAAATGTGCCTCTGTTGTTGGCTTGTTCTTTGTGCATTGTGGTGAGTACCCCGCTAGAAGAAATGCCCTACAGGGTGCCTGGGTGGCTCAGTACGTTGAGCACTGACTTTGGCTCAGGTCATGATCTTGGAGTCTGTGAGTTCAAGCCCCGGATTGGGCTCTGGGCTGACCGCTCAGAGCCTGGAGCCTGCTTTGAATCCTGTGTCTCCCTCTCTCTCTGCCCCTCCCCTACTCACGCTCTTTCTCTGTCTCTCTCTTTCAAAAATAAAATAAACATAAAAAATTTTCTTAAAAAAGAAGAAATGCCCCTTTTGCCCGGGCTCTGAAATATGACACGTAGAAAAGTTCTGTAGCTCATAGCCTGGAGCCATGCCCAGTTGCCCTGGAACATGAAACAGGGCTGCTCAGCTGAATCCAGCCTATATTAGCCAAACTAGTTCACAGCTACAAGAGGAAGAGAATAAATGCTTGTTATTGTAAACTGCTGAATTTTGGGGTGACTAGCTAGAAGCAGCTGACTAGTACAAGTGGTAATTTTTTTTTTTCTGCAACTTACCATCTTAAAGATATCCATCAGATGTAACCTTGAACTGAGAGGGTTGTAGGGTACATAAAGAAGGGAGTGCGGTTTGCTGTTAGCAAGAGGTAAAATGGCTTTGGAAAGACATTGAATGCTTCCTGGAATGTGTGAGAACTTTGTACCATGGTTTATAGGGAAGCAAATTAAAGGCAACAAAGAATACTTCTAGAGGAATGATGCTCTGCTATAAGACAGAGTAAATGGATAAGTGAGTGAGTTTTTATAAATCTTGTGAGATATTTTTCAGTCATAGTAATGATTGTGTTGTAATTGTTTCTGACTTGTTTGGTGTTGCTTTGAGGCTTTTAATTCCTTCTTGCATGTGGATAGAAAATTTTGTACTCATAAGTGTGCTGCAAGGACATAAAGTTGAGCATTATTCCTCATGTGTAAAGTGTTTATAAGTTGTTGCAATAAGCTGTTCTTAGTTGCTTTACTGATAAAGAGAATGATCTACTTCTGTTTTACCCAAAATAGTACAAAGGTGCCTGCAAAGGCTCTTGCTTCTTTGCTTGGAAGTTAAATATGGAAGCGTTGGGATTCTCAAATTTCTGTTGAGACACTGGATTTTTCCTGGCTTATAAACACTCAAATATTGGTATTTACTGTTAATTTACCTTGGAATATGTTAAACATACAGACCTTGTTTTATTCATTCATTCAGCACGTACATTGAGTGCCTTCCCTATAATGAGTACTGGACTAGGTCCTAGGTGTGCAGTGGTGAAAAAAATAGGCATAATCTTTGCCCACAAAATGCTTTACGTGGCTTTTAACTCAGATTGCATATTAAAATAACCAAGAGAGCATTAAAAAAATGTAGGTGCTTGGGCCTACCCAAGAGATTTTGGTTCCATCAGAATGGGAGAGGACCTAGGTATCACTATTTTATTTTTTATATTTTTAAATTAAAATTTACTTATTTATTTTGAGAGAGAGTGTGCAAATGGGAAGGGGCGGCGGGGGGGGGGGGGGTGCGGGCAGAGAGAGAATCCCAAGCAGGCTCTGTACCAGCAGTGCAGAGCCTGATGCGAGGCTCAAACTCATGAACCGTGAGATCATGACCTGAGCCGAAGTTGGATGCTTACCTGACTGGGCCACTCAAGTGCCCCTAGTTATCAGTATTTTAAAAAGCTACCCAGGTTCAAATATGTAGCCAAGGTTGAGAGCTGGGGTTTAGCACGTAGTTAACATTTCTTACTCTGGACAAGGCACTGTACTAGACACTGAACATGCAGGGACTTGCTTTATCCTCACTTGAGTCTGGAAGGAGCAGATACTACAACGCCAACGGTATGAGTTGTTAGATGACTTTTGTAAGGCACACTGAGTATGTAACGGAGCCAGGATTCTAACAGGGACCTGTCTTAACCACTATGCTGCACTGTCTTTGAAATATAGTTACTGTAGAACATTTACAAAAAATTAAGAGTTAATGCAATAAGAGCTTTGAGACATTGACATCTAATCAGAAACTGGATAAAGCATTCCTGAAATAATGTGTAAATCTATGGAAAAATATGAAGTGATTTCCTAAAATTTGATTTGTATTTAATTTTTCAAGAATTCTATCTGCTTGGAAGTTTAGGTTTTCATGTGTAAACCTCTTATTTTCATACTTTTTTTCTCCATCCCTCTCTCCCTCCCTCCCTTTTTCTATCCCATCTTCCCTCCCTTCTTCCTTCCCTTCTGCCCATTATTTTTCTCTTTCTTTCTGACAGGGAGCCTGGCCTGGAGAGAACTTATTAGTCCATGGTTGATGTTGAGTGACTGTGTGTGTGTGTGCATGTGAGTATTTACCAGACTTAGTGATTGAAAAGCTCCCCAACTCAACCTTGATTTGAGAAACTTTTAAATTACCGTATAAGTTCTGAAATTTGCATAAGGCTGAAATTTGTAAAGGTACTAATCCAAATTTAATATTATGCAACCTGATGGTTTCAGACAAGAACATCAAAGCTTGGAATTCTCTTCCTTACGTAGTCCTGTGTTCCGAAGAATTGAACCTTTTACAGCCTGTTTCAAAAACCAAGTAACCTTAAACCAAATGCAAAACATTAAAGTGCTCTGAGAAATGAGTGCTAAAACTTTTCCAGAGAGGTGTTTGTAGGACAGACAACAGGAGCCATGCTCATGCTCTGAGAAATGAGTGCTAACACGTTTTTGGAGAGGTGTTTGTAGCACAGACAACAGGAGCTATGCTCGTTCTTTGGTTCTCAGCCCCACACCCTGCCCCATCTGTTGACTAGGATATGACACCAGTACAGAAAGAGACAAATGGACATATGCTTAAATGGTTTCACTGAGCCAAAATCAAATTTTCACCCATACCCTTGCCACTAAGCCTTCCAGACCTACATTTATAGACAGCACTGTCAAATGCACATCGAGCTTGTCATCCAAGATAGAATTGTATATTTCAAAAACACTACTGACAACTGTTTTTCCATCAGCTGCTGCCTAAAAATTTTGTACCCACATGCATATGCATGATCATGAGTATGCCGGGACTCACATGACAGATAAACCACACTGCAGATGATCTGTGGTCATTGTGACCCTTTATTGAGAATTCTGTACAAAAATAACTTTAAATTCAATCAATAGATCTGAATTCCTAGCTTCTTCTACGTTTCCTTTCATGGAGAAGTAATTCGTAGTTATGTCTTCTTTCTTAAACTGTAAATATCATTTGAAATTAAGAAATCCCCACCTCTTAAGTGAATTGTTTTCTTTTTACTCTCTCAGCAAAAACTGTACCTAATTTTCCTTGTGTCTAATTCATAGAACCACATGGCTTTTTCTTCTCTGTTCTTTTTAAGCAATGACTGTTGAGTGGAGATGGGAGCCATAGCCTTGGGAAAGTTTCCTAGCAGAACTCAACACCAAACTCTTTCTACTCTAATTTCTTCCTTACAGAGAAATGCTACAGTAGCAAATTTTATCTTGGACAGGTAGAAATTGCCACTTGCTTCTGAGGAATCTTTTAAAGCAACCACATACATTCCTGTCACCGCATGTATGCTGGTTATAAAGTTTTCATGAGAATTCCCTGGGAATATTAGTTTAATTTATTTAATTTTTATGTAATCTTTGTTCTAGGCTTGAGTTTGTAGCATTTACAAACAAGCTATGGTTTCTCCCTCACCGTTATTTTTTTTTCCTTTTTAATATGCCTACTTCTATGCCATAAATATTTCTTTTATGGTTGGGCATACTCTGACTCTTTATTAGTAGCTTCTAGGACTTTTGGCATAGCCAGGCAAAACAGGAGCACCTAGCAAGTAGTTGGCAAAAAGCTAGTCACTAATACATTAAAAATCAGGGGGTAGATGTGAAAAGTATACATTTGGTCTGTGGCGTCATATATGATTGGCCAGTACCTCTACCATATATCTAATTGTGTTCTTCTAAGTTCTTTTGATGCTGCAGTTTATGTACATTTAATTTTCTCTTCTTAAATCTGGATTAATTCATAAATAAGTTTATTGAAGATACTTCTACTTAGGAATCCCTGCACCAGACCCTCAGCTTAGGGGCGAGCATCATTTTAGTCCTACTGTGTGTGTGCTCTCACCGCCTCTTCATTGTCACCTTCATCAATCCCAACATTGTTAATTTTGTCATTGCCACCACTTACTGAGCAACTAATATGCTCCAGATATTACACAAGCACTCAAAACTATTTCATCTATTCCTACCCCAGTCTCTGGGGTAGATATTACTATTTCCATTCCACAAGTGGGAAAATGGAGACTTTATGAAGGTTAAGCCATGTGTCACGAGAACACATCTAATAAGTGGCAAAGCTGGAATTTGAACATCAAAACATCCCCATGTCTGAACAGCTGCATCAAAGGGGCGAAAGTCATGGTGGCTGGTCAAACTCACTCTGTCAAGCTGTCATGATAGCTGTGATATGTGAGATGTGGGCAGGTGTTTCCCATAGTGCAAAGAAAATTTTTCTATGATGCTAATTAATTTAGAATTATTACATTTGCCACTTGAGAATTTTAGAAGGAATTTGAATATATTACTTGAGATATAAGCTCAAAGAAACCTCTAAAAGATGAAGGTGCAATTTATGTGGATGTTTTTTGCAAACTGGAACATTTAATACACTAAATCCTTTTAATGCTACCACATTATTCACAACAGAGTATAGAAGGAATGATGTATGCTTGTAATAGTCAAAGCAAATCTGGGTATGCATGGAAAGCTAATGGTGTTCTTGTTTCAAATGCTGGGCTGGAAATTAATTTCACCAAACATTACACTGCAGCCAAATACTGTGTAGCATCCCATTTACTGATATATAAACTTGATGAATTAACTTTAAATTGATGCTATTCCAAACTATTTCTTTTTCCTATTATCTTGGTCCATCAGCTGGCATTGGCTACTTTCTAAATAGTTCAATTTGCTTTCTAAAATAGTTCAACTTTTAAAATTGAGCAGAGTAATTTATTTTGTATTCTTATATGAATTTCAATGGAATAAAATGCTATAGGAAATAATACCCTTAAAAATGTATGTACATATGTCAATATGAGAATGTTTAAAGGAATATATACCAAACTACTAATGTTAATAGTAATTATCTTAGAACATAATTATCTTGGGGTTTTTAGAACTTTCTATTTTTTCTACAATGAATTTAAATTGTGTTGATAACAAAGAAAATCCACCTCAAAGATCTTTGGGAATAACTGAATATAAAGGGAATGATAGGTTAAGAAGAGAAAATTGGAGCTAATGTGGATGTTAGAACAAGAGTAGGTGTGACCTCAACATCTAGATGTGTGCCTTTTCAGCTTGAAATTATGGCCCTATCTCAGGGGACCATACTTGGTTCCTTGGTCTTAGTGGGAAGCACTTAACACTCTTTTTGCCAGTTCTTGTCTTTCATTGGGATAGATTCCTAACTCTTTGCTGCAAGTGCCTACTTCTCATTATAGAGGTTGAACACTTCAGTCCTTGTTTTCTCTGCTTCCTCACAGTCTGAGCTTAGCCATGTAAACTCCCTTTATCAGGGCCCTGTGTGGAACTTCTAGAAAGTTGCCAAGGAGAGACTTCTGGGATAGATTATCCTCCTGGTAAAAAGAGATGGGCAAGAAGAAACTGCCTTCTTCATTTGCCTTTGGATATAACTGTGACGTTGCAGGCTCCTTGCACCATAAAGGGATAACCTTGACATCAAAAGCCAACCAGCTGAGATTAGTAGAAAAGAAAGATGGGAAAAACTATGTGTCCTTGATAATGTCATTAAGCTACTACACCAATACTGGAATTGCTCTGCCCCTAGACTTCTTGTTAGTTGAATGAATAAGCCCTATTGTTTAAATCACGTTTCATTGTATATTCTCATGTAACCATCTCCTCCTACCTCTCCTTCAGGTAAACAAAAGTGTCCATGTTTATCAGTTCATACAATCACGTGCTCAGGAAATAGGGTGAACATTTCATTCCCAGATACCTGATCATTACTTTTCCTTGTAATTGTTTGGCTAAAGGGTCTCACTGCTATGTCATTGGGTCAGATTTTATGCGCCAAATGAGGAAGATACCTGGCCACTGAGACCCGGGTAGGGCACTGTGCTAAGATACACAGATGAGTCACTTGGGTCTGGGGTGAGGAGGGTGTTCAGAAATAGATGTTGGGGAAATGAAGATTTTCTCTCAATGCTAAATAGACCACATTAAAAGGAAGTTACCCAAAGATTTTCCCACTGCCAAGCATTCAAATTATTTGGCGTTTTGGCAATCATGTTGGGACACAGAAGGCCATAATGGAATCTATGAAAGATCACAGTTTCATTACATATGACATTGAAAAAGGCTCTTTTTATTTATTTTTAAAAACAATTTATTGTCAAATTGTTTTCCATGCAATACCAAGTGCTCATCCCAACAGGTGGTCTCCTCAATGCCCATCACCCATTTTCCCCCTCCCCCACCCCTCCATCAACTCTCAGTTTGTTCTCAGTATTTGAGAGTCTCTTATGGTTTGCCTCCTTCCCTCTCTGTAACTCTTTTTTCCCCCCCTTCCCCTCCCCCATGGTCTTCTGTTAAGTTTCTCAAGATCCACATATGAGTGAAAACATATGGTATCTGTCTTTCTCTGACTGACTTATTTCACTTTGCATAAAACCCTCTAGTTCCATCCATGTTGCTGCAAATGACATGATTTCATTCTTTCTCATTGCCAAGTAGTATTCCATTATATATATAAACCACATTTTCTTTTTTTTTCAGTATATGAAATTTGTTGTCAAATTGGTTTCCATACAACACCCAGTGCTCATCCCAAAATGTGCCCTCCTCAATACCCATCACCCACCCTCCCCTCCCTCCCACCCCTCATCAACCCTCAGTTTGTTCTCAGTTTTTAAGAGTCTCTTATGTTTGGCTGTCTCCCACTCTAACCTCTTTTTTTTTTCCCTCCCCCTCCCCCATGGGTTTCTGTTAAGTTTCTCAGGATCCACATAAGAGTGAAAACGTATAGTATCTGTCATTCTCTATATGGCTTATTTCACTTAGCATAACACTCTCCAGTTCCATCCACATTGCTACAAAGGGCCATATTTCATTCTTTCTCATTGCCACGTAGTACTCCATTGTGTATATAAACCACAATTTCTTTATCCATTCATCAGTTGATGGACATTTAGGCTCTTTCCATAATTTGGCTATTGTTGAGAGTGCTGCTATAAACATTGGGGTACAAGTGCCCCTATGCATCAGTACTCCTGTATCCCTTGGGTAAATTCCTAGCAGTGCTATTGCTGGGTCATAGGGTAGGTCTATTTTTAATTTTTTGAGCAACCTCCACACTGTTTTCCAGAGTGGCTGCACCAATTTGCATTCCCACCAACAGTGCAAGAGGGTTCCCGTTTCTCCACATCCTCTCCAGCATCTATAGTCTCCTGATTTGTTCATTTTGGTCACTCTGACTGGCATGAGGTGATATCTGAATGTGGTTTTGATTTGTATGTCCCTGATGAGGAGCGACGTTGAGCATCTTTTCATGTGCCTGTTTGCCATCCGGATGTCTTCTTTAGAGAAGTGTCTATTCATGTTTTCTGCCCATTTCTTCACTGGGTTATTTGTTTTTCGGGTGTGGAGTTTGGTGAGCTCTTTATAGATTTTGGATACTAGCCCTTTGTCTCATATGTCATTTGCAAATATCTTTTCCCATTCCGTTGGTTGCCTTTTAGTTTTGTTGGTTGTTTCCTTTGCTGTGCAGAAGCTGTTTATCTTCATAAGGTCCCAGTAGTTCATTTTTGCTTTTAATTCCCTTGCCTTTGGGGATGTGTCAAGTAAGAGATTGCTGTGGCTGAGGTCAGAGAGGTCTTTTCCTGCTTTCTCCTCTAGGGTTTTGATGGTTTCCTGTCTCACATTCAGGTCCTTTATCCATTTTGAGTTTATTTTTGTGAATGGTATAAGAAAGTGGTCTAGTTTCATCCTTCTGCATGCTGTTGTCCAGTTCTCCCAGCACCATTTGTTAAAGAGACTGTCTTTTTTCCATTGGATACTCTTTCCTGCTTTGTCAAAGATTAGTTGGCCATACGTTTGTGGGTCTAGTTTTGGGGTTCCTATTCTATTCCATTGGTCTATGTGTCTGTTTTTGTTCCAGTACCATGCTGTCTTGATGACTACAGCTTTGTAGTGGAGGCTAAAGTCTGGGATTGTGATGCCTCCTGCTTTGGTCTTCTTCTTCAAAATTACTTTGGCTATTTTGGGCCTTTTGTGGTTCCATACAAATTTTAGGATTGCTTGTTCTAGTTTCGAGAAGAATGCTGGTGCAATTTTGATTGGGATTGCATTGAATGTGTAGATAGCTTTGGGTAGTATTGACATTTTGACAATATTTATTCTTTCAATCCATGAGTATGGAATGTTTTTCCATTTCTTTATATCTTCTTCAATTTCCTTCATAAGCTTTCTATAGTTTTCAGCATACAGATCTTTTACATCTTTGGTTAGATTTATTCCTAGGTATTTTATGCTTCTTGGTGCAATTGTGAATGGGATCATTTTCTTTATTTGTCTTTCTGTTGCTTCATTGTTAGTGTATAAGAATGCAACTGATTTCTGGACATTGATTTTGTATCCTGCAACTTTGCTGAATTCATGTATCACTTCTAGCAGACTTCTGGTGGAGTCTATCGGATTTTCCATGTATAATATCATGTCATCTGCAAAAAGTGAAAGCTTGACTTCATCTTTGCCAATTTTGATGCCTTTGATTTCCTTTTGTTGTCCTATTGCTGATGCTAGCACTTCCAACACTATGTTAAACAACAGCGGTGAGAGTGGACGTCCCTGTCGTGTTCCTGATCTCAGGGAAAAAGCTCTCAGTTTTTCCCCATTGAGGATGATGTTAGCTGTGGGCTTTTCATAAATGGCTTTTATGATGTTTAAGTATGTTCCTTCTATCCCGACTTTCTGAAGGGTTTTTATTAAGGAAGGTTGCTGAATTTTGTCAAATGCCTTTTCTGCATCGATTGACAGGATCATATGGTTCTTATCTTTTCTTTTAGTAATGTGATGTATCACGTTGATTGATTTGTGAATGTTGAACGAGCCCTGCATCCCAGGAATGAATCCCAGTTGACCATGGTGAATAATTCATTTTGTATGCTGTTGAATTCGATTTGCTAGTATCGTATTGAGAATTTTTGCATCCATATTCATCAGGGATATTGGCCTGTAGTTCTCTTTTTTTACTGGGTCTCTGTCTGGTTTAGGAATCAAAGTAATACTGGCTTCATAGAATGAGTCTGGAAGTTTTCCTTCCCTTTCTATTCTTTGGAATAGCTTGAGAAGGATAGGTATTATCTCTGCTTTAAACGTCTGGTAGAACTCCCCTGGGAAGCCATCTGGTCCTGGACTCTTATTTGTTGGGAGATTTTTGATGACTGATTCAATTTCTTCGCTGGTTATGGGTCTGTTCAAGCTTTCTATTTCCTCCTGATTGAGTTTTGGAAGTGTGTGGGTGTTTAGGAATTTGTCCATTTCTTCCAGGTTGTCCAGTTTGTTGGCATATAATTTTTCATAGTATTCCCTGATAATTGCTTGTATTTCTGAGGGATTGGTTGTAATAATTCCATTTTCATTCATGATTTTATCTATTTGGGTCATCTCCCTTTTCTTTTTGAGAAGCCTGGCTAGAGGTTTATCAATTTTGTTTATTTTTTGAAGAAACCAACTCTTGGTTTCGTTGATCTGCTCTACAGTTTTTTTAGATTCTGTATTGTTTATATCTGCTCTGATCTTTATTATTTCTCTTCTTCTGCTGGTTTTAGGGTGTCTTTTCTGTTCTGCTTCTATTTCCTTTAGGTGTGCTGTTAGATTTTGTATTTGGGATTTTTCTTGTTTCTTGAGATAGGCCTGGATTGCAATGTATTTTCCTCTCAGGACTGCCTTCGCTGCGTCCCAAAGCATTTGGATTGTTGTATTTTCATTTTCGTTTGTTTCCATATATTTTTTAAGTTTCTTCTCTAATTTCCTGGTTGACCCACTCATTCTTTAGTAGGGTGTTCTTTAACCTCCATGCTTTTGGAGGTTTTCCAGACTTTTTCCTGTGGTTGATTTCAAGCTTCATAGCATTGTGGTCTGAAAGTATGCATGGTATGATTTCAATTCTTGTATATTTATGAAGGGCTGTTTTGTGACCCAGTATGTGATCTATCTTGGAGAATGTTCCATGTGCACTTGAGAAGAAAGTATATTCTGTTGCTTTGGAATGCAGAGTTCTAAATATATCTGTCAAGTCCATCTGATCCAATGTCTCATTCAGGGTCCTTGTTTCTTTATTGACTGTGTGTAGATGATCTATCCATTGTTGTAAGTGGAGTGTTAAAGTCCCCTGCAATTACCACACTTTTATCAATAAGGTTGCTTATGTCTATGCGTAATTGTTTTATATATTTGGGGGCTCCCATATTCGGCACATAGACATTTATAATTGTTAGCTCTTCCTGATGGATAGACCCTGTAATTATTATATAATGCCCTTCTTCATCTCTTGTTACAGCCTTTAATTTCAAGTCTAGTTTGTCTGATATAAGTATGGCTACTCCAGCTTTCTTTTGGCTTCCAGTAGCATGATAAATAGTTCTCCATCCCCTCACTCTCAATCTGAAGGTGTCATCAGGTCTAAAATGAGTCTCTTGTAGACAGCAATTAGATGGGTCTTGTTTTTTTATCCATTCTGATACCCTATGTCTTTTGGTTGGAGCATTTAGTCCATTTACATTCCGTGTTATTATAGAAAGATACGGGTTTAGAGTCATTGTGATGTCTGTATGTTTTATGCTTGTAACGATGTCTCTGGTACTTTGTCTCACAGAATCCTCGTTAGGATCTCTTGTAGGGCTGGTTTAGTGGTGACGAATTCCTTCAGTTTTTGTTTGTTTCAGAAGACCTTTATCTCTCCTTCTATTCTAAATGGTAGACTTGCTGGATAAAAGATTCTCGGCTGCATATTTTTTCTGTTCAACACATTGAAGATCTGCCATTCCTTTCTGGCCTACCAAGTTTCAGAAGAGAGATCGGTCATGAGTCTTATAGGTCTCACTTTATATGTTAGGGCACGTTTATCCCTTGCTGCTTTCAGAATTTTCTCTTTATCCTTGTATTTTGCCAGTTTCACTATGATATGTCGTGCAGAAGATCGATTCAAGTTACGTCTGAAGGGAGTTCTTTGTGCCTCTTGGATTTCAGTGCCTTTTTCCTTCCCCAGTTCAGGGAAGTTCTCAGCTATTATTTCTTCAAGTACACCTTCAGCACCTTTCCCTCTCTCTTCCTCCTCTGGAATACCAATTATGCGTAGATTATTTCTCTTTAGTGCATCACTTAGTTCTCTAATTTTCCCCTCATACTCCTGGATTTTTTATCTCTCTTTTTCTCAGCTTCCTCTTTTTTCACAATTTTATCTTCTAGTTCACCTATTCTCTCCTCTGCCTCTTCAATCTGAGCCGTGGTCGTTTCCATTTTATTTTGCAGCTTGTTTATAGCATTTTTAGCTCCTCCTGACTATTCCTTAGTCCCTTGATCTCTGTAGCAATAGATTCTCTGCTGTCCTCTATACTGTTTTCAAGCCCAGCGATTAATTTTATGACTATTATTCTAAATTCACTTTCTGTTATATTGTTTATATCGTTTTTGATCAGTTCGTTAGCTGTTGTTATTTCTGGAGATTCTTCTGAGGGGAATTCTTCCGTTTGGTCATTTTGGATGGTCCCTGGAGTGGTGCGGACCTGCAGGGCACTTCCCCTGTGCTGTCTTGAATAACTGGGGTTGGTGGGCGGGGCCGCAGTCAGACCTGATGTCTGCCCCCTGCCCACCGCTGGGGCCATAGTCAGACTGGTGTGTACCTTCTCTTCCCCTCTCCTAAGGGCAGGATTCACTGTGGGGTGGCGTGGCCCATCTGGACTACTTGCACACTGCCAGGCTTGTGGTGCTGGGGATCTGGCGTATTAGCTGGAGTGGATAAGCAAGGTGCACGGGGGCGGGAGGGGCAGGCTTAGCTTACTTCTCCTTAGGTGATCCACTTCAGGAGGGGCCCTGTGGCAGCGGGAGAGAGTCAGACCCGCCGCTGGAGGGATGGATCCGCAGAAGCACAGCTTTTGGTGTTTGCGCAGTGCAAGCAAGTTCCCTGGCAGGAACTGGTTCCCTTTGGGATTTTGGCTGGGGGATGGGCGAGGGAGATGGTGCTGGTGAGCACCTTTGTTCCCCACCAAGCTGAGCTCTGTCGTCTGTCCAGCGCTCAACAACTCTCCCTTTCGTTGTCCTCCAGCCCTCCCGCTGTCTGAGCAGAGCTGTTAACTTATAACCTTCCAGATGTTAAGTCCCGCTTGCTGTCCAAACACACTCCGTCTGGCCCCTCCGCTTTTGCCAGCCAGACTCGGGGTCTCTGCTTGGCCGGCAGGCTGCCCCTCTGCTCCGGCTCCCTCCCGCCAGTCCGTGTAGCGAGCACCGCCTCTCCGCCCTTCCTACCCTCTTCCGTGGGCCTCTCGTCTGCGCTTGGCTCCGGAGACTCCGTTCTGCTAGTCTTCTGGAGGTTTTCTGGGTTATTTAGGCAGGTGTGGGTGGAATCTAAGTGACCAGCAGGACATGGTGAGCCTAGCGTCCTCCTACGCCACCATCTTCCCTAGAATCCTCCACATTTTCTTTATCCATTCATCAGTTGATGGACATTTAGGCTCTTTCCACAATTTGGCTATTGTTGAAAGTGCTGCTATAAACATTGGGGTACATGTGCCCCTATGAATCAGCACTCCTGTATCCCTTGGGTAAATTCCTAGCAGTGCTATTGCTGGGTCATAGGGTAGATCTATTTTTAATTTTTGAGCAACCTCCACACTGTTTTCCAGAGTGGCTGCACCAGTTTGCATTCCCACCAACAGGGTTGGTGTTCCCAAGAACAAGAGGGTTCCCATTTCTCCACATCCCCTCCAGCATCTATAGTCTTCTGATTTGTTCGTTTTAGCCACACTGACCGGCGTGAGGTGGTATCTCAGTGTGGTTTTGATTTGTCTTTCCCTGATGATGAGTGACGTTGAGCATCTGAAAAAGACTCTTTTTAAAACAAAGTTTATTTTATTTTTATTTTTTTTTTAACGTTTATTTATTTTTGAGACAGAGAGAGACAGAGCATGAACGGGGGAGGGGCAGAGAGAGGGGGAGACACAGAATGGAAGCAGGCTCCAGGCTCTGAGCCATCAGCCCAGAGCCTGACGCGGGGCTCGAACTCACGGACCGCGAGATCGTGACCTGGCTGAAGTCGGACGCTTAACCGACTGCGCCACCCAGGCGCCCAAAACAAAGTTTATTTTTGAGAGAGCGTGAGAGAGAACAACAAGCATGTGTGTGTACATGTGTGCATGAAGGGGAGGGGCAGAGAGAGAGAGAATCCCAAGGAGACTCCTCTCGACATGGGGCTTGATCCTACAAACTGCGAGATTATGACTTGAGCCAAAATCTAGAGTTGGATGCTCAACTGACTGAGCCACCCAGGCGTCCCTGAAAAACATTCTTAATGTTCACCATTGTTACATCCCAAAATTTCCAGAATACACCTATCCCACAGATTATAGATATATTTTTGTCTCTATTGATTGAAAACATACAAATAATGACAAGAAGTTACTACTAATGTGGTAATGGTTTTAATTTAATTTTTATGTTACCTATCCCAGCAATACTTACATTCGTTAGAAAGTAGTTCCAAGAAGTAAGAGACAAATCATGTTTTCAGTTTTTAGACAAGGCTTATTGCACATATTCATCTGTGGTTCTCCTTAGACCATAGGATGGAAGCTGCCACCCTAAAGGCATTTCCACAGACACCTGTGGATGAGAAAATAGCATTATAATGGGGAGACTAAAAATATGCATTATTAGGTGTGGGAGTAGGACATTGGGGCTGAAGTCTTGTTTTAAGAGAACTATCCAAAAGAATTTCCTTAATCTTGAAAAAAAAGAAGAAGAAAGAAAGAAAGTCAACAAAACAGCTTCAAATTATTATGTGCCTGTTCTCTTCCTCTCATTGTGTTGTATCTTCCTCTACATGATTGTATTCAGTATTTGATTTATGTATCACGTACAACTGCCTGATAAATAGAATATAAACAAAAAAGTTCTTTTTCTCATGCATCTCAATTTCAGTGTTGTCTAATTGTGTTTCTTAATTTTGACCCTAGAACATTTTGGGCTAGATAATTCTCTGCTGTGGAGGCTGTCCTGTACATTGTAGGATATTTAGCAGCATTTCTGGCCTCTATCCACTAGAAGCCAGTAGCATCCCCAAGTGAGACAATCAAAAGTGTCTTCAGATATTGCCAAATGTTCCCTGGAGGGCAATTCTTGGTTGAGAACCACTGATCTAATATGAGCTATCAAACTCTCTATAATGATTCTTTAGTTCCTTAAGTAAACAAAAAAAACAAGAAAAAACCCTTTGTATAAATGGGAATATGCAGAAATGGTACTCAGCAACAATAATAGTCAATAGTCAATTGTTGAATGCATACTATACTGCAGACACTGTGCTAAGTACTTTACATTCATTATGTTGTATAATTCTCACATCAAAAGTATGAAATAAGTTATTAATGTATCACAATCCCCTTCTTCCCCCCTCCCTCTTTTAAACCAATTGAGAAAATTGAGAGTAGGCAATTTGCTAGAATGTGATGAAATTAGTATGTGAATTCAGGCAAATGGACTATAGAACAGTGCTCTCAACACCTAGAAGATAATGCCTCTCTGAATAATGTATGGCCCAGGGAACAATAATGTCCTGATCTAAAGGAGCTACATCCAGGGTGTGCAGTAAATGAAAAATTTGTTTCCTCTTTCTCTTTAAAATTTGTTTTAAATGTTTATTTATTTTTTGAGAGAGAGAGAGGGAGAGAGAGAGAGAGAGAGCAAGTGGGGGGAGGGGCAGAGAGAGAGGGAGACACAGAATCCAAAGCAGGCTCCAGGCGCTGAGCTCTCAGTACAGAGCCAGACGAAGGCTTGAACTCATGAACCATGAGACCATACCTGAGCCCAAGTTGGAGGCTTAACCTACTGAGCCACCCAGGTGCCCCCATTTCTTTTCCCTTTTATTTCCACATAGAAGGACATCTAATAACTTCAGTGCACCTTCTCACTCCCCCTGTGGGGAGAAGGAGTGAATTACCTGACTGGGGCATTTGGGACGAGAACCTAGGGATGCTCAGCTTTGTCTCTTTCTCCTCTATTTCTCTTTCAAGTTTGGTTGCCAACTGAAAGCATATATTCTGCTCCCTTTTGCAACTCCTGCCATAAGGGAGAGGGGACGGGGCCCAGGTGGCACTTGGCTGGTGGTGAAGTCTGTCTAGTCTGGGGTTTGGTTTGGGAAGCCTCTTATCTCTGTGTATCTGAGTCATGTTTCCTACTGTCAGCTTTAGCAGCAATGAAGGTGGTGTCTTGCTCTGTATTTTATGCCTGTCTTTCTCTTAATTTGTGCAAAATTCTACTGGGGAAGAAGAGTGTATTAGTTTTCTATTGCTGTTGTAACACATTATCACAAATGTAGTGGTTTAAGACAATACAAATTTGTAATCTTATAAATCTGGAGATCAAAAGGTGAAATGACTCTTACTGGGGTATAATCAGTGAGTAACCTGGCTGCATTTTATTCTGGAGAATCATTTTCCTTGTCTTTTTCAATCTCCCGAGGCTACCCACATTCCTTGGCTCATGGCCCGTTTCTCCACTTTCAAGTCTGTTAGTGTAGCATCTTCAAATCCCTGTCTGACTTTGAACTTCTGCCTCCCTCTTCCATCTTTTAAAGACTCTCGTGATCACCTTGGGGCCACCTGGATATTCCAGGATTATCTACCCATCTCAAGATCCTTAACAAAGTCCCTTTTGACATGTAAGGTAACATATTCATAGGTTCTGGGAAGTAGTATGTGGATATCTTTGGGGGGGGCATTATTCTGCCTAGAAGAGGTATTAATGAATAATCTCCTCAATCCCCTGGCTATATTATCAAAAGCCTCTCACCAAGAAATGGACTCACAGACACTTATCTGTGATGGTTGGTTTATATTTCAGAGCAGTCCAGTGTAATCTAGGCCCAAGGCTAAGGCCTAATTTCTACTTCCTAGTCATTACTTTTGCTTGTAATTGTTTAGCTAATGGCTCTCACTTCCATGGCATCAGGCCAGGTTATATGCACCGCATGAGGTAGAAAATTCATAATGACTTGGGAAAGTCAGTGCTATTTAGTGGAGCCGACACTGTGTGTGCTGCAAGTTATCACTGGCTTCCTTAACTTTTTAATGGTAATTTTTACTCACTTCCCTCTAGATACCATAGGCAGGAATAACGAAAATAGAAGTGCGTGTGCGAATGTGTGCATGCGTGTGTGTGTGTGTGTGTGTGTGTGTGTGTATGGCTTTTGAAGTAGTGACTCAATCCCATGTATTCATCATGTATTTATTTCCCAGAAGGGATAATATTCCCCATGTCTCTCCTCTCTTCCTGGGAGCTGGAATGTTCTGGCTCGTAACTGCAGTTGTGACTCAATAGCCCCTCTTATAAAGAGTCAGCTGAGTCGGTCACGATGGAAAGTTCTGTGTGTAAGGATGTGGGTCCAGGGCAACATATTGCCAGCTTTTTCATATAGAGAGCTGTGAGCAGTGATTAGAGGGTAGGAGAGGTGGCCATAAGGAGCAGATGACTAGAAGAAAAGTGCTATTAAGAGTCTTCTCCTGTGCTTACTGTGAGCCAGGAGGGATGACTACCTGGGATTAGCCAGTAGGGACAGGATGCCAGGAGGGCCACTGCTGAAGATGTTGTAAGGATAGGCTGCCAAGGTGAGGAGGTGGGAAGGTGGTTGAAAGGATATTCATAGATAGGATGATTGAGGCAGAGAGGAAAATGATGTCATTCATTGGGGGGAACTTGAAAACTGTTTGGTGAGTAACTCTAGACTTAGCCATGAATGAAGTGTTTGCTGTGATCACTCATTTGCATGGTTCCTAGTGCTTTTCTTAGAGGTGGAGATGATTCGGAAAGGAGCTGTGGTAGATTGAGTAGAGAGAATGAAAGTAATGAATGGCCCAGGGAGGGAGCTCAGAGAAGAATCCTCGAGCAATGATATCTGATGTGAATATTAAGTGACTTCCTATCTGATGTTGTGCTAATTCTATATTTTCAGCAAAGCCTTAAAAAACGTAGAAGGATAGGGTGCCTGGGTGGCTCAGTCGGTTAAGCATTTGACTTCAGCTTAGGTCATGATCTCGCAGTCCGTGAGTTCGAGCCTTGCGTTGGGCTCTGTGCTTACAGCTCAGAGCCTGGAGCCTACTTCACATCCTGTGTCTCCCTCTCTCTCTCTACCTCTTCCCCACTTACACTCTGTCTCTAAAATGAATAAATGTTAAAAAAAATTTAAAAAATGAAGAAGGTGCTGAATCTGTGGTTGGGGTAAATAAGGCAGGGGATGGCAACATTCATAGTGGCGCTGGGTTGACCTGAGGTAATGCGAAATTGGGCTATTGTGAGAAGAGATAGTAACTATAGAAGACTGTTTCTCCTTCACACTGTCCCAAATCTTTGAAAATGTTGGGAGTGCTGCTGGATTTCCAGCAATTTGGGGGGTAGGAGCATAAGTTATTTTTGTTTGAGTAATAAGGAGAAGGATGGTTCCAGAAGGTGGAGTGCTGGGGGGCATTTGGGTTATATTACAAATTTCCCAATGAAAGGGACTAGAGATTTAAACTAGTATTTTAATATAGCATAACTGCTTACTTGTAATGAATTATAATGTGTAATAATATAGTAAAACCATAAATTTTCCTAGCTTTAAGCAGGTACCTCTGACCACATTTGCAAAAATATGAACGTCAAAAAATGACAGTGATGGATTATAACATAATGAACTTTATTTATTTTAAGTTTTCATTTCTTTTGGGACAGAAAGAGAGAGTGAGTGTGTGAGTTGGGGAGGGCCAGAGAGAGAGAAAGAGAGAGAGAATCTCAAGCTGGCTCTGCACTGTCAGCGTGGAGTCCCATGTGGGGCTTGAACTCATGAACCGTGAGATCACGACTGGAGCCAAAATCAACACCGAGACACTGAACACCTAGGTGCCCCAACATATTGAATTTTTTAAAGTTATTTTTATTTTTTAATATAATTTATTGTTAAATTGGCTAACATACAGTGTATACAGTGTGCTCTTGGTTTTGGGGGTAGATTCCTGCGATTCATCACTTACATATAACACCCAGTGCTCATCCCATCAAGTGCCCTCCTCAATGCCCATCACCCATTTTTCCCTCCCCCTCTGTTCCCCCATCAACCCTCAGTTTTTTCTCTATGTTTAAGAGTCTCTAATGGTTTGCCTCCCTCCCTCTCTGTTTGTAACTATTTTTCCCCCCTTCCCTTCCCCCATGGTCTTCTGTTAAGTTTCTCAAGATCCACATACGAGTGAAAACATATGGTTTCTGTCTTTCTCTGACTGACTTATTTCACTTAGCATAATACCCTCTAGTTCCATCCATGTTGCTGCAAATGGCATGATTTCATTCTTTCTCATTGCCAAGTAGTATCCCATTGTAATATTAACCACTTCTTCTTTATCCATTCATCAGTTGATGGACACTTAGGCTCTTTTCACAATTTGGCTATTGTTGAAAGTGCTGCTATGAACATTGGGGTACATGTGCCCCTATGAATCAGTACTCCTGTGTCCTTTGGATAAATCCCTAGTAGTGCAATTGCTGGGTTGTAGGGTAGTTCTATCTTTAATTTTTTGAGGAACCTCCACACTGTTTTCCAGAGCAGCTGCACCAGTTTGCATTCCCAACAGTGTAAGAGGTTTCCCATTTCTCCATATCCTCGCCAGCATCTGTTGTTCATTTTAGCCACTCTGACCTGTGTGAGGGGGTGTCTCATTGTGGTTTTGATCTGTATTTCCCTGATGATGAGTGACATTGAACATCTTTTCATGTGTCTGCCCAACATATTTAATTAAAAAAAATTTTTTTAATGTTTATTCATTTTTCTTGAGAGACAAAAGAGAGTGAGCAGAGGAGGGGCAGAGAGAGAGACACACGTACAGAATCTGAAGCAGGCTCCAGGCTCTGAGCTGTCAGCACAGAGCCCGATATGGGGCTCGAACTCACGAACTGTGAGATCATGACCTGAGTCGAAGTCGACCGGTTAACTGACTGAGCCACCCAGGCACCCCTCAACATGTTGAATTTTAAAAGAGTCATTAAATTTTATAGTGGTGGTGGTGGTGGTGGGTGCAGTAAAAGCTCTTCTTTACAAAAGAATACCAACTAATACGTGTGGAAGGAATGATGAGAAAATCACCGTTTTGCCATCAACATTATAATAATCAGTGCAGGCAAGAGTCATTAATGGATCCTTAAACCAACAGCTGAAAAGTTGTCAGGGGAAAAACTATTTACCATGTGGTCCAAGAGTTACACTTTATCAAAAGGATTTGAAAACTTATATCCAAACAAAACACTATATACAGATGCTTCTAGCAAGTTTTATTCATAACTGCCCAAACTTGGAAGAACTGAGATGTCCTTCATTAGGTGACTGGATAAATGAACTGTGGTACATCCAGATAATGGAATATTATTCAACAGTAAAATGAAATGAGCTGTCAAGCCATGACAAGACAGGGAGGAATCTTCTATCCTACTAAGTGAAATAAGCCAATATGAAAAGGCTACGCATTGTGTGATTCCAAAATGTGACATTCTGGAAAAGGCAAAACTTGGAAACAGTAAAAAGAGCAGTGATTGCCTGGGTTAGTGGGGAGGGAGGGATAAATAGGCAGAGCACAGGGAATTTTAGGGCAGTGAAACACTCTGTATGGTACTATAATGGTGAATAAGTGTCATTAGACATTTGTCAAAACCTATAGAATGTACACAGAGTGAACCCTAATGTCAACTATGGACTTTGGGTGATAAGGATGTATCAATGTAGGTTAATGAGTTATAATAAATGTGCCCATTGGGTGGAGGATTGATAATGTGGGGAGGCTATGCATGTGGGGGAGCAGGAGGTATATAGGGAATCTCTACCTTCTGCTCAATGCTTCTGTGAACTTAAAACTGCTTTACAAAATAAAGTCATATATGTATATATGAATATTCACATCATCTTGAAGTATCATTTGTTATTTATTTCAAAGGGCAAAAGTACCTTAACAATAAAAAATATTGCACACTCCTTAATTAAGCAATCAAATTTAGCATCATCAATAATGAGACATTTAGGGGCGCCTGGGTGGCTCAGTCAATTAAGCGTCCAGCTATTGATTTCGGCTCAGGTCATGACCTCATAGTCATGAGATCAAGCCCCACATCAGGCTCTGTACTGACAGTGTGGAGCCTGCTTGGGATTCTCTCTCCCTCTCTCTCTGCCCCTCCTCCTGCTCATGTGCATGCATGTGCATGCTCTCTCTCTCTCAAAATAAATAAATCAACTTAAAAAAATGAGACATTTTATATTTCCTAATGTGATGTAATGACACAGCATCACTTACATAATGTTGCCAAAATCTTGCCAAAAATGTTTAATTTGAATTGAACCATAGGGAAATGATTAGGCAAATACAGGTTATGGAACATTTTCTAAAACCACCGACCTTAAAAAATACCAATGTAATAAAAGACCCCCAAAAACTAGGGGTGGGGAAGAAGGAGTAGGATGATAGGGAGAGCTATTCCGGATGAAAGGAAACTGGAAAGATATGGTAACAAAATGCAATGCATCATCTTTGATTAGATCCTGGTTATTTAAAAAAGAAAACGGCTTTAAGGACTTTATTGGGTCACTGGGAAAAGTTTGAACATGGACTGTATATTTGATGATATTTTTAAATACTTTGCATGACGATGATATTGTGCTTATATAGGAGAATGTTCTTATTATTGAAATATAAATGCTAAAATAATTAGGGTTGAAGTATTATGTTTGTATTTTTCTTTTTTTAAAAAAAATGTTTAGTGCTTATTTATTTATTTACTTATTTTTTTTGAGAGAGAGACCGAGTGTGAGCGGGGGAGGGACAGAGAGAGAGGGAGACACAGAATCTGAAGCAGGCTCCAGACTCTGAGCCTGACGCGGGGCTCAAACCCACAAACCATGATATCATGACTTGAGCCGAAGTTGGACACCCAACCAACTAAGCCACCCAGGGACCCCTGCATGTTTTTTAAATGCTAACACACACACACACACACACACACACACACACACACAAACACACACACACACACACTGAGAGTGAGATAAAGCAAATGTGGCAAAATGTTTAAAATGGGTGAATCTCAGGAAAGGTATGTGATTGACCCTTGTACTATTCTTTTAATTTTTCTGTATGTTGGAGAATTTTCAAAATAACGCACTCAAGGTATTATCCAGAGTAAGATATCTGAAACCAGGTGGTTTCAATAAATTATCAAGACACAATGTTAGTATTCTGTCAAGATTATTCCAGTAATTCTGCAAGAGTATCCTGACAGGTATTGTATTACGTGCCAATACCCCCCAAAGGGCAAAGTGTAGCAAATGAATTAGTTAATGTCTGCTGAGTGCTCGGGACACTTCTGTTATGGCTGGTTTGCAAATGCCGAGATTAGAGGGTTTAGACAGGAAAAAAAAAACACCCAAAATGAAACTTCATGCGTTTAACCGAGTGATGTTATTGACAGCCCCAGCTGCCAAATACCTAACCCTAATGGGACACTGGGGAGGCTGTGTTGGTGACTTTAGCTTGTACACATGGTCCCATTTGTGTCACAAGGAGAGGTTTTTTTTTGGGGGGGGGGGCAATGAAACATGATAGAAAGGTAGAAAGAGAAATAAATAGAATGTTAATCAAATTAAATGATCTCACTTGTAATAGATAAATTATTATTTTTATATTTAGCTGAGATGTGCATTATTTCTGTGATATAGATTCTGAGTAAAGGAAGTTTAAAGAGGTAGGTTGTTTTTGCCATTGGGAAAGACTTTACTTTGAACCATAATTCTATGTATACACCATGAAAACCAGTTAAGAAAATGAAGAAATGTAAAATAAGTGGACTGTTAGAATCTTATTTAGTCAACCCTCCTACATAAAAGTTCCATGAGATCTGAAGTAATCTAGAAAAGTATCACTTACAGTGTTCTCTGTGATTCATCACGGGAAATCTGGCTGGGCCTAAGTAAGACCAGCCGCCCATGAGGAATTGGTGCTGGATTGGAGGGAAAAGCAATGGTTCATGTGCTTTTCCTTCTGGTCTCTCGAGTTTGTTCTTACCAAATTCGTGGGCTTAAACCTTCTCATAAATTTCCAGGGCTGTTCTTGTTCTGAGGGGATTCTGATGGTACAGTGTATTCAGTGGGACTTGACATAACCCTGTTCAGCCAGACGAAAATCTGGAAGTTTGGCCTTAATTCTTGGGCCCCAAGGGCCACACCTCTAGGGGAAGTTATTCAAGATCTACCAGCACTTGGTACTGGAGAGGGTACCTGGAGAGTCCTGGTGGAGCAGAATGTTTTGACATGTCTCTCTTTCAAAGTGGTTCATTAACATGAAAAACTTGCGTTTTTGTTTTATTAGCAAGTAATGTGTGCCATAGCATTGACTTCTATCATTCATCACTCTTTTTTATCATTTTAACTATTTTTTTTATTTTTGTGGTAAAATACATGCAACCTAAAATTTATATTAACCATTTTAAGTGGAGAGTTCAGTAGTTGTAAGTATATTCACATCGCTGTGCAGCCAGTCTTCAGAGCCCTTTCGTCTTGCAAAACTGAAACTGTACCCATTAAGCCCAACTCCCCTTTCTTCCGTGCCCCCCAACGCCTGGTAACCAGCATTCCATTTTCTGTCTCTGTGAATTTGACTACTCTAAGGACCTCATTGAAGTGGAATTATACAGTATTTGTCATATTGTGTCACTCACAACTCTACCCTCATCCTTGTCCTTGAGCCTCACTAACTCCAGTCTCTGTGATGTCATGAGGATATCTGTTGCTCAAATTACTTTGTCATTTTTTAAACTGAAAAACAAATTAAACTATGGAATATATTTACTTTAGAATGGGTGATAAAGGTATATGTGCATCATAGAAAAATGACAGGACTCCATGCAGCAATTCTGCATTTCTTCTTCTTCTTTTTTTTTTTGAAAACAATCTTTATTGAGGTATAATTAACATACAGTAGACTGCACATAATTAAAGGGTATAATTAGATACACTTTTTAGCTTTACTCTTTTTTAAAACTTTTGTTGTGGTGGGAACACTGAACATGAAATCTACCCTCTGAACAAAATTATAAGTGTACATGCAGTGTTGCTGGCTGTAGGTGCAATGTTGTACAGGAGATCTTTAGAATTAATTCACTTTATTTAACTGGACCTTTATGCCCATTGACCAGTAACTCATTTCCCTCTCTCACAAGCCCCTGTCAACCACCATTTCACTCATTGATTTTCTGAATTTGACTGTTTTAGCTACCTCATATAAGTGAAATCATGCGGTATTTGTCTTTCTATAATTAGCTTGTTTCACTTAGCATAATATCTGCAAGATTTACTGATATTCTCACATACTGCACATTTTTTTTTCTTTTTAAAGGCTGAATAATATTCTCTGGTTTTGTATGAACCATATTTTCTCTAGCCATTCATCCATTGTAGGATATTTGTTTCTGTTTCTTGGCTATTGTGAATAGTGCTACAGTGAACATGGGGTTCTAATATCTCTTTGAGATCCTGATTTCATTTCTTTTGGTTAAATACCCCAAGATGGGCTTTCTGGACCATATAGTAGTTCTATTTTTAATTCTTTGAGTTATCTCTATACTGTTTTCCATAACAGCTGAATCATTTTGCATTTCCACCAACAGTGAATATGGATTCCAATTTCTTCACATCCTTGAAGATGCTTTTTGTCTTTTATTTTTTGGTGGTAGCCATCCAAATAGGTGTGAGGTGGTATCTTGTAGTTTTGATTGATTTGCATTTCCTTAATGATAAGTGATGTTGAACATTTTTTCATATACCTGTTGGCCATTTTATGTCTTCTTTGGAGAAATGTGTATTCAAGTCCTTAGCCCATTAAAAAATCAGGTTATTAGTTTCTTTTGCTGTTGACTTGTAGGAGTTCCTTATATATTTTGAAGGTTAACCATTTATTGTTTATTGATATATTGTTTGTAGATATTTTCTCACATCCCATAAGTTACCTTTTTACTCTGTTGACTGATTTCTTTGATGTGCAAAGACTTTTAGTTTGATGTAGTCCTGTTTATTTATTTTTGTTTTCGTTGCCTGTGCCTTTGGTGTTATATCTATGAAGTCATTGCTAAGACCAATGCCATGAAGCTTTTCCTCTGTTTTCTTCTAGGAATTTTTACAGTTTCAGGTCTCATATTTAAGTCTTTAATCTACTTTGAGTTGATTTCTATGTATGGTATAAGGGCCAGTTTTATTCTTTGGCCTGTGAATATCCAGTCTTCCCAACAGCATTTGTTGAAGACATTATAATTGTCATAAAAGGGAATTTAATATTGTCAAACACTTTTTTTTATACCTATTGGGATAATCATGTGATTTCTATCCTATATTCTCTGTCAGGTAAATCATATATACTGCATTTCATTAGAGCCAATGTTTGGAGATTTACCTTGTTCCTTTGGTCACAATGTATTTAGAATATCTTTGTTTGATCTTTCATTTTCTTTAACTTTCTGTGTTGGTATCTATGCATTAGACAAAGCAGCTACCTCTCCCAGTATTCACAATCTGGCTTCTTACAAAGAGAAAACCTGCACCAGTAGCCCAGCCAGAGATTTCTGGGGCCTTTCTAATCTTCCAAATAGCCCACTCACTTTCTTTGTTCTTTGCAGGCCCCAGGTATCTAGTGTATATGCAGTTCCATCTGGACACTGGGACAAATGAGACCAAAGCCAGTTCTCTGGGTAGCCTCCCAAAGATTTGGCTCATTGGATGCTCCATCCAACCCAAGTTTTTCTTCCACTCATTCTCGGTTGAACTGGGAGGGAATGCTAGGACAATCCCTGCCTAAATCGCTGTCTCTGTTCTCACTAGCCCACAGGGAGCTAGATAATGCCAAGTCCCATCAGCATTTTGAGACAGGCAAGTGAGAAGCAAATCTTTTGGCAGGGAAAATTTGTTGCATTGGGTGCCTAGAGCAACTCTTTCCCTCCCTAAGGAGAAACTGGGAGCTGTGCTTTTTGTCTGCTTCTTCTTTGCTGAGCCAAAGGAAGAGCTATGGAATTTACCAGCTCAAGCAGATATGTCCATTCTTCTCTGGGTGGTTAGACTATGCTGGACCCATCAGAGCTTCATGATGGGCAAGACAGAGTCCGTTGTGGAGCCTCCTCAGAAGATTTGGGGGTTGGACATATACACCAACTTTTTCTCTCTCCTGGGAATAGATCTAAGGGATCTCTTCCTAATTGTATGACACTCTGCAAGTAGGGATTTGGTTGAGCAGGTGTCCCAAATCTCCCTACCAGCTTTGGTGAGTACGGTTTTGCATTGGCACAGTGTACAGGATCCTTTCACTTAGTTTCTGGATTTCTCCCAAAGAGAATTTGTCTGTGAATTGGTGCTGAATCTGTGTGTTTGTGGGAGAATGGAGGGTCCAGGGCTTCCTGCACTGCTATCTTGCTGATGTCACTTTAAAGATTGACATTGTTGGGGCGCCTGGGTGGCGCAGTTGGTTAAGCGTCCGACTTCAGCCAGGTCATGATCTCGCGGTCCGTGAGTTCGAGCCCCGCGTCAGGCTCTGGGCTGATGGCTCAGAGCCTGGAGCCTGTTTCCGATTCTGTGTCTCCCTCTCTCTCTGCCCCTCCCTCGTTCATGCTCTGTCTCTCTCTGTCCCAAAAATAAATAAACGTTGGAAAAAAAATTAAAAAAAAAAAAAAGATTGACATTGTTTTGTAGGACTGGCTTGTTTTATAGGCCGTGTTAAACTATTTCATCAGAACAACCGAATGAAAATGTGGGCCCAGCTTTAGGTTTCCATGTACCTCTTGATAGCATTTCTTTTTTCTAAAAATTAGTTTTGGGCTGGAGGACTGACCTTTTTCCTTGACTTCTCACTCAATAGTTCTTTTCTGTCTGTTTACATAATTCTACCTGGCACCACTATGTAACGCCGAACCCCCTATTAGCACCCCCTGGTTCTACTTGACACTAATTCCCATATCCTATATTTACCCCTGCCTATGTCCTCTAGTAGGATCCTACCATGTCGGGGTAGATTTTCTGGAGCTTCCCTGTAATCAGCAGTGCTGTATCTGGTTCGGTTTTCTGGTGTTGAGCCCTGTCCACTGGTTCGAACCTTTTGGGAATATCCGATGCTTGCTTTGTGCTGAGATTTCGCCAACCTGCTTGGTTGGAGTTGGCCTCTGGGGCCAGGGGACTTCCCTCCAGCTTTGTGCCTTCAGCATGGACTTCTCCCAGTCCTGATTTTCTCCAAGTGGAGATATTGACTTGGAGGAATCCATATGTCAGGTTAAATATCAAGACTTTGCAGAAGTTTTTGAAACCCATTGGGAAAAAACAGTTTACACTAGAGGAGAATTGAGAAAATTGTTGATCAACTCCATTCACCTCTTCAATTTATAATGATTGACTTCTTCAGGAATAATAACGAAGGAAGAAAGAATAAGAAGAAGGCAAGAAGAGAAGAAAGCAAACAGGAATAAGATACAGGAATGTAGCATCTGTGGGTGTTTTGAAGTTATTGAACCATGAAGTGGAGTTAGAATGAAATGGAGTTAGAACTTCAAAAAATGGTGTATTGAGAGGCTACCATGTTTATTCTCACCTCAAGCACTTAGAAGCAAAACCTGATAAAGCTTCAGAAGCTGGAACCAATGCTGGAGGTAGAGGCCACTTATGATCACTTTTGACTCCATTTCCTTTATCTCTAGAAGGATAGATACTTAGGGTAAAATCTAGCTCTTCCAGTGTGGACCTTCAAGGACCAATATCAAAATAAATGCATGGAGAAACACACTGGCTTCCAGGGGAAAGGCTTTTTAAACAGTGTTAACAGTATGTAGCAACAGAAACCACCTTTAGCTAATTACAGCAGAAAGAGGGTTTATTGTTAGGGAATGCAGATGGTTGTAAACAAATGAAAAGATAATAACCTTCCCTTATAATAAAGTAAATAAAATTTAAAACTACACTAAGATATAATTTTCAACTTATCAGACTGACAAAATCCAGAAGTTGGACAACATATTTTGTTGGCAAGGCTTTGGGGAAAAAGACATTGCCAGTAGGGGTGCAAAGTGATAAACCTCAATGGAGGGAAAGTTGACAATATTTATCAAAATTACAAATGCACATATCCTTGGACTCAACAATCCCATTTCTGGGAATTTCTTCTAAAGGCATCTCTTCATACATAAAAATGACATATGCCATGCTGTTTACAATAGCAAAAAAAAAAAAAAAAACTGGGGACAAGCCAAATAAACATCAATAGATACTGATTAAAATAAACTGTGGTACAGGGGCGCCTGGGTGGCGCAGTCGGTTAAGCGTCTGACTTCAGCCAGGTCACGATCTCACGGTCCGTGAGTTCGAGCCCCGCGTCGGGCTCTGGGCTGATGGCTCGGAGCCTGGAGCCTGTTTCCGATTCTGTGTCTCCCTCTCTCTCTGCCCCTCCCCCGTTCATGCTCTGTCTCTCTCTGTCCCAAAAATAAATAAACGTTGAAAAAAAAAATTAAAAAAAAAAATAAAATAAACTGTGGTACATCTACACAATGGAAATCTATGCCACCATAAAAGAGGATGAGAAAGACTTCTATATATTCATAGAGATATTTTACTAAATGAAAAAAACCAAAGAGCAACAGAATGCACATATGTGCGCACATTGTGTATATGGGCATAGCATGCTACCTTTTGTGTAAGAAAAGAACATGATAGGAATACTTATTTGTATTTATTATGTTTACAAAAAGAAATGCTAGGAGGATACATGAACTTAAAAATGGTTACCTAAAGGTTGTGAGGGGTAGGAGGGTGCAAAGGAAAAGGAAGTGAAGCGTCTTGCCTACCGCGTTGTATTGCTTCGAATTTAGAACAATGTGAATGAATTTAGAATATTGAATAAAAAGATGATGTAATTTCCTACAGGTCCTAGATAACCAAGCTCAGAGGCTAATCTTTGGAAACAACAGACCAAATCACTCTGCCAGCTCTGTGAGATAAGCTGTGCCAAGTTAATTCTGAGATAGCAGCAATGGTAGCCACAATGACGTCCAGTTTCTAGAGGCATGAAGGTTGTGGTTCTAGGGCAGCCTCCTGTGTCCAGGGTTCAGTGTCAGGGGATAATAGGTAGTAGATGCCATGCGTCTGTGTTCAGCCCTGGTGTCTTCTCTGTGTCTCACAAACGGATGCCAATGTGCTAAGATACCGATCCCCTCAGCGTTTAGTGTTACAGATGATTCTGGGTCTGAAGCCCCCAAGCTGGTAGCCGGTAGCAGCAAACAGCCTTAGCTATGGGTTCTGCTGTGCACTACACATGACATACTTTTCTATGTATGCTTTATTTTGAAAAGATTTGGAAGCAATGGATTAGAGAACAAGTTTTAAAAGAAAGGACTCTCAGCTTGCCTCCAGTGAGGATAATACATCACAAGGATCAAAGCATTCAAATTTGTTAAATTTGAGACATTCGTTTGTTCTGATGTGCTTAGAGTGGATTTGCTGCTGTTGATGTTCAAGTAGTCAATGCTCTGCACCAGGGGCTGGTTTCCAAGGAAATGAAGGCTCCATTAAAGCTGCTTTCCACACAAGTGTTAGAGCACTTATCTAAGGTTCATGATTAGCGAAAGTCTCACCAGATGTACAGGGGAATTTTGGGAAGGATAATATTTACTTCTATGTTCTCTCACTTAAAGGAACATACGAGGAAAACGTTTTAAGGAAAGGGGAGGGGAGAGCCAGTGTAAGGTATCTCAGACTAGCCTGTTGCAGTGTTCCTTAAGTCCCTTAAGGATATAAGGATATAGTCCTTATACGTGGATGTAGTCCACATAATTCAGCCTTCCCAGGCACCGAGTTGGAGGAGGGGTGGATATTTGATTTGGAGGGGCAAATGGAAGGTACCCAGCACAGTCTCTAAAAATACAAGACAGTGTTAGTCACAGGTAGTTGTGTGGGCTTACTGAGAGAGGAATGTTATTAACAAATCTTACCTGGTCAGTTTTGACCTTTGTTCTCTGTTCTCTTACTCATTCATAGTATTAAAGTATTAAAGGATAGAACAAGAAGAGGAGTCCTCTTCCCTGGCTCCAAGCCCATTCTCATGTTCTTTTTTTTTTTTTTTAATTTTTTAAAATGTTTATTTATTTTTGAGAGAGAGAGAGAGACAGAGTGCAATCAGGGGAGGGGCAGAGAGAGAGGGAGACACAGAATCCGAAGCAGCCTCCAGCTCTGAGCTGTCAGCACAGAGCCCGACGCGGGGCTCGAACTCATGGACTGTGAGATCATGACCTGAGCCAAAGTCAGCCGCTCAACTGACTGAGCCACCGAGGCGCCCCACTCTCATGTTCTTGATAAACCTTTTCTGGATTCCACTCATCCATCCATCCATCCATCCATCCATCCATCCATACATACATCTTTCCAAACATTCATACAACAAGCATATGCTTTTCAAGCATTGGCATAAATTATTTTGTACAAGGTTCTGTGCTAAGAACTGAGTATAAATAGAGGAATACGACTATTTTCAGGAAGCTTGCAGTCTTACAAGAAGACAGATATGCAAATAAACTAATGCTATGTGATAAGTGTTAATTATAAATATGCATATAAAGATCATCATGGAGAAAGAAAGGCCTAACCTTTAATAGTGTAGGAAAGGTAATGCTGGAGCTTAGATTCATAACAGAGCAGAGGCTCCCCTTATGGCCCCTTTTAATGAAATAGAAAAAGGCACTCTGTCTGAGCAGACAGAGAAGGCAAAGGTGCCCCCTCCAGCCAGACACAGTCTTGAGCCAGACATGTGATTGGTGACTGAGATTTAGGCTGGTTTTTACCTTGTTGGCTAGGAGCCTTTATGCATCCTTCAGATTGCCTACCCTTATGGGGCAGCCCTCTCCCTCAACTGTAATGTTCCAACGACTGCTACATCAGAGTTAGGGCTTCTTTTCATTGATTTAGTCTAATACCCACCTAGAGAAGTAGATGCATGGGTGTTTGGGTTGGTCAAATTGTTATCAGTTAAATTCCCTCCCTTGCTTAGGGAGACAAAGTTAAACCAAAACCAGGAGTCAAAAAAGTTTTGGAGCCAGGTGGTATTGACCAGTGGTATATTATTACTCTTACTGCTTTATAGGTGTTCCAGCAGGTTATAAATAAACTGAACCCCCTCTCTTTTCCTTGTCTTCCCACCATAGGTCATACAATGATACACATTTGCAAATTTCCTATACAGTAACTATGATATTTGTTGCCTTTATTTTATTTTATTTTATTTTATTTTATTTTATTTTATTTTATTTTATTGTTTATTGACAACAAACCATCAGGCAAAAGCGTATAATATAAGGACTTATTGACAGGGTTTCGTTGGAAATTTGTGCTAGAGGTAAAAAAACAAAAAAACAAAAGCCAAAAAACAAACAAAAACTCACAACCAAAAAACCAGTCCCTACAGTTCTTTGTGAGTAACTTCAGTGAGATGTAGTCTCATTATTTTATTTTGCAGTATGTTAGTGTTGAATATTGGGGAAATTCTTAGCTAATGTAAATTAATAGCACCCTTTGTGGTGGCCTGGTCAGGGAACAAAAACACCATGTGAAATTGGAAGAGTCCTCCCTTACACATTTCACTATATTTGCAGCAGCAAGAGTCTGGTATCCACTTTTGAAACTCATTTGTTACATTATAAAATATGTTACATTATAAAATACAATATAAAATATGATACAGAACCCTATGCCTGGCTTGTCTCTATATGGTGCCAATAATCATTGTCTTAATTTTTTATTTCTATTTTATTTTTATTTTTAAATGTTTATTTTGAGAGAGAGAGAGCGAGAGCAAGGGAGAGCACATGCACAAGTGGGAGAGGGGCAGAGACAGAGGAGAGAAAGAATCCCAAGCAGGCTCCACACTGTCAGAGCAGAGCCCAATGTGGTGCTGGATCCCATGAACCACGAGATCATGACCTGAGCCAAAATCAAGAGCTGGACAACTGAGCCACCCAAGTGCCCCTCAATTTTATTTTTATTTAAAAGAACTCTAAAGGATCCAAATCAGCTTTCCAGCCTCAGGAGTAGGGATGGGTTGGTAAAAGTGAGGACCGTAGACACAGGGGAGAGAGATGTGAAGATTATCACTATAGGCTGCAGTGACAACAACTTCCTTGTGGGAAAGTCACATGGACTCTTGAGACTTAGCTGTCTATAAAATTACCCAAATTATGCTAAAATTTATTGCTATCTCACCGTCACTGGTTTGATGTCAGTGTCATGCATGCTCAAAAAATCTGTTTGGGGAAAGCAAGACAATGCTCAGTGAACAAATGGATTCAAATCTGGGACAACAGATTCTTTTTTTTTTTAAGTTTTTATTTAAATTCCAGTTAGCTAACATACAGTGTAATATTAGTTTCAGGTGTACAGTATAGTGATTCAACACCTCCATATATCCTGTGCTCATCACAGCAAGTGCATTCCTGAATCCCCATCATTTATTTCACCCATGCCCCCACCAGTCTCCCCAGTGGTAATCATCAGTTTGTTCTCTATACTTAGGAGTCTCTTTCTCGGTTTGCCTCCCACCCTCTCTTTTTCCCTTTGGTCATTTGTTTTGTTTCATAAATTCTACATATGAGTGAAATCCTATGGTATTTTTCTTTCTCTGACTGACTTATTTCGCTTAGCATAGTATTCTCTAGCTCCATTACAAATTGCAAGATTTCATTCTTTTTTTTATGGCTGGGTGATATTCCATTGTGTATGTATACCACATCTTCTTTATCCATGCATCAGCCACTGGACACATGGGCTGTTTCCATAATTTGACGACTGTAGATAATGCTGCTATAAACATCAGGGTGCCTGTATCCCTTTGAATTAATATTTTTGTATTCTTTGGGTAAATATCTAGTAGTGTGATTGCTGGATCATGGGGTAATTCTATTTTTAACTTTTTGAGGAACCTCCATACTGTTTTCTAGAATGGCTTCACCAGTTTGCATTCCCACCAACAGTGCAAGAGGGTTTTCCTTTCTCCACATCTTTGCCAACACCTGTTATTTCCTATGTTGTTAATTTTACCCATTCTGACAGGTGTGAGGTGATATCTCATTGTAGTTTTGATTTGCATTTCCTTAATGATAAGTGATGTTGATCATCTTTTCATGTGTGTGTTGGCCATCTGGATTTCTTTTTTGGAAAAATGTCTGTTCATTCTTCTGCCAATTTTTTAGTTGGATTATTCAATTTTGGGGTGTTGAGTTTTATAAGTTCTGTATATATTTTGAATTCTGACCCTTTATTGTATATGCCATTTTAAAATATCTTCTCCCATTCCATCAGTTGCCTTTTAGTTTTGTTGATTGTTTTCTTCACTGTGCAGAAGCTGCTATGATTGATGTCAGAGAAGTTACTGCCTGTGTTTTCTTCTAGGATTTTTATGGTTTCAGGTCTCATATTTAGGTCTCTAATCCATTTTAAATTTATTTTTGTGTAGGGTGTAAGAAAGTGGTCCAGTTCCTTTCTTTTGCATATTGCTGTCCAGTTTTTCCAATACCATTTAAGCGACAGTCTTTTTCCCATTGGGTATTATTTTCAGCTTTTTGAAGATTAATTGACTGTGTAATTGTGGGTTCATTTCTGGGTTGTCTATTCTCTTCCATAGATTTATGTGTCTTTTTTTGTGCCAGTACCATCCTGTTTTGATTCCTACAGTTTTGTAATATAACTTTAAGTCTGGGATTATGATGCCTCCAGCTTTGGTTTTCTTTTTCAACATTACTTTGGCTATTTGAGTTTTTTTGTGGTTCCATACAAATTTTAGTATTGTTTGTTCTAGCTATGAAAAATGCAGTTGGTATTTTGGTAAGGATTGCATTAAGCGTGTAGATTACTTTGGGTGGTGTAGACATAATAACAGTATTTGTTCTTCTAATCCATGAGCATGGAATGTCTTTCTATTTCTTTGTGTCATCTTCAATTTCTTTCATCAGTGTTTTATAGTTTTCAGACTACAGGTCTTTTACCTCTTTGGTTAGGTTTGTTTATTCCTTGGTATCTTACTGTTTTTGGTGAAACTGCAAATGGGATTGATTGCTTAATTTCTCTTTCTGCTGTTTCATTATTGGTTTATAGAAATGCAGCTGATTTCTGTATATTGATTTTTCCCCTGTACATTGATTTTGTATCCTATGACTTTACTGAATTTGTTTATCAGTTCTGTTAGTTTTTTGATGGAGTCTTTTGGGTTTTGTATACGTAGTATCATGTAATCTGCAAATAGTGAAAGTTTTACTCCTTTCTTGTCAATTTGGATGCCTTTTATTTATTTTTTTGTTGTCTGATTGCTGTGGCTAGGACTTCCAGTACTATGTTGGAAAAAGTGGTGAAAGCAGACATTACTGTCTTGTTCCTGACCATAGAGGAAAAGCTCTCAATTTTTCCTTATTGAGAATGGTATTAGCTATGGGATTTTCATAGATGGGTTTTATTTTTATTTATTTATTTATTTAATAAATTTATTATTTTTAATGTTTATTTCTGAGAGAGAGAGAGAGAGAGAGAGCGCAAACATTCACAAGACCAGGGGTAAGGGCGGAGAGAGAGGGAGACAGAGGATCCAAAGTGGACTCTGCACTGATAGCAGAGAGCCTGATGTGGGGCTTGAACTCACAAACTGTGAGATCATGACCTGAGCCAAAGTCGGGTGCTCAATTGACCAAGCCACCCAGGCACCCTTATTATTTTTTTTCAAAGATTATGTATTTATTTTGAGAATGAGAGAGAGCATGTGTGCATGCAGGGGAGAGGCAGAGAGAAAGGGAGAGAGAGAATCTCAAGCAGGCTTCACACTGTCAGGGCAGAGCCTGATGCAGGGCTCCATCTCATGAACTGTGAGGTCATGACCTGAACTGAAATCAAGAGTTGGATGCTCATTTGACTGAGCCACCCAGGCATCCCTTGTAAATGGCCTTTATTATGTTGAGGTATATTCCCTCTAATCCTACTTTGTTGAGGGTTTTTATCATAAATGGATGTTGTACTTTGTCAAATGTACTTTCTGCATCTGTTGAAATGATCACATGGTTCTTATCCTTTCCCTTATTGATGTGACATATCATTAATTGATTTGCAAATATTGAACCACTCTTGCATCTTGGGAATATATCCCACTTGCTTGTGGTGAATGATTTTTTTTGAATGTATTGTTAGTATTTTGTTGAGGATTTTTGTATCTGTGTTCATCAGAGATGTTGGCCTATAGTTCTCTTTTTTTTGTAGTGTCTTTATCTGTTTTGGTATCAGGATAATGCTGGCCTTGTAGAATGAATTTGGAAGTTTTCCTTCCTTTTCTATTTTTTGGAATAGTTTGAGAATAGGTATTAACTCTTCTTCAAATGTTTGGTAGAATTCACCTGTGAAGCCATCTGGTTCTGGACTTTTGTTTGTTGGGGGTTTTGATTACTGATTCAATTTATTTTCTGGTTATCCATCTATTCAAGTTTTCTATTTCTTCCTGTTTAAGTTTTGGTAATTTATAAGTTTGTAGGAATTTATCAGTTTCTTCTAGGTTGTCCAATTTGTTGGCATATATTTTTCATAATATTCTCTTACAATTGTTTGTATTTTTGTGGTGTTGGTTGTTATTTCTCCTCTCTCATTTGTAATTTTATTTATTTGGGTCCTTTGTCTTTTCTTTTTGGTACGTCTGGCTAGAGGTTTCTCAATTTTATTAATTTTTTTCAAAGAACCAGCTCCTGGTTTCATTGATCCATTCTATTGTTTTTTTAGTGTCTCTATCATTTATTTCTGCTCTAGTCTTTATTATTTCCTCTCTTTTTCTGGCTTTAGGTTTCATTTGTTGTTCTTTTTCTAGCGCCTTTAGGTGTAAAGTTAGGTTGTTTATTTGAGATTTTTCTTGCTTCTTTGGGTAGGGCCTGTATTGCTATCTAAACTTCCCTCTTAGGACCACTTTTGCTATATCCCAAACGTTTCGAATTGTTGTTTTTATTTTCTTTGTTTCCATGTATTTTTTTTAAATTTCTTCTTTCATTTCCTAGTTGACCCTTTAATTATTTAGTAGCATGTTACTTAACCTCCATTTATTTGTGGTCTTTCCAGATTTTTTCTTATGGTTGACTTCTAGTTTCATAGTGTTGGGATCAGAAAAGGTACATGGTGACTACAGTCTTCTTGTATCTGTTGAGGCCTGTTTTATGACCCAGTATGTAATTTATTCTGGAGAATGTTCCATGTGCACTTGAAAAGAATGTGTATTCTGCTGTTTTAGGATGGAATATTCTAAATATCTCTGTTAATTGTATCTGTCCAGTGTGTCATTCAAAGCCTTTGTTTTTGTTTAGATGATCTGTCCATTGATGTAAGTGGGGGCATAAAGTCTCCTATTATTATTGTATTATTATCGATTAGTTCTTTTTTGTTTGTTATTGTTTTATATATTTGGGTGCCTCATGTTGGGTACATATTTACAATTGCTATATCTCCTTGTTGGATTGTCCCCTTTATCATTATATAGTGACCTTCTTTGTCTCTTGTTAGAGTCTTTGTTGTAGAGTTTATTTTGTCTGATATAAGTATTGCTCCTCGAGTTTTCTTTTGACATCCATTTGCCTGATAAATGTTTCTCTATCCCCTCACTTTCAATCTTCAGGCATCATTAGGTCTAAAGTGAGTCTCTTATAGACAGCATAGAGATGGGTCTTGGTTTTTTTTTTTTTTTTATCCATTCTGACACCCTAGCTGGCACAACAGGATTCTTATTTGGAAAGAATAATTTCAGGTATAATTTGTGTTCATTCACACATTTTGAGAATGATCTATTAATGTCCATGTTTCTTGCCTTTTCTTCAGGGGGTAGTTCCCTCCATGCTTTATGATTCTCTCCACTGTATAGGGCACAAGTTAGTTATTTACTGGTTAATTTGCTCATTGACAACAAACAACAGCTTACATTGAGTATGTGGAAAGTCCACATTGACTAAATTAGCTGGATAATTGCAAATACTTCACTGCTCCTGGAGTTATTAAAAGAGAACTCTCTCATCGTTGGAGAGTCATTGGCTGTCTTCAGCACCATGACCTCCAGATTGCTTTCATCACCTACTTTTCGGCCCTGGCATGATTTAAAAAGTTAGGAAAAGGAGAGGAAGTTTTTGCTTCCTAAATCAGTAATTTCTGACTTGGTTTAAACTTGGCAGGCTTTGGAAAAAAGAATAATGTATTTAATGAATGTTTGATAAATTTATTTAATTTATTTAATGAATGTTTGAGTCCTGCTATGTGCCAGGAATGAGAAGATATAGCAGTGAATTTTCAGATGAAGGCTCAGTTGTCATAAAACTTACAATCTAGAGGAAGGAGACAGATAAGAAACAGTTATAAAAATAAACAGTTCTGAGTACCTGGGTGGCTCAGTCCATTAAGCGTCTGACTCTTGATTTCAGTTCAGGTCATGATCTCACGGTTTGTGAGATCAAGCCCTGTATTGGTTTCTGTACTGTCAGTGCGGAGTCTGCTTGGGATTCTCTCTCTCCTTCTCTCCTTGCCCTCCCCTGTGTTCCCTCTGTCTCTGTCTCTCTGTATCTCTCTCTCTCTCTCAAATAAATAAACTTAAAAAAATTAAACAATGCTGTTTTAGATAGTGGATAAATACCTTGAAAAAATGAAGGCTACTTTAGGTGGGGTGGTTAGGGAAAGGCTCTCTGCGGAGGTGGCTTTTCCCTTCTTAAACTATGGATTATTGGATGCTTTCTATGCTAGGTCTGTCCTACAGGTTTTGTTTATATTAACTCATTCAATCCACACAATAACCCTACAAAAAAGTATAATCATCTTCTTTCTAAAAATGAGGAAACTGAAGGACACAGCCATTTGGAGGCTTGCCCAGGACCACACAGATGGTAAGTGGTAGAGCCAAATTTGAACCCGGGGAGTTCTGTGCCTTCAATTACTAGATCCTGTCTGCCAGCCACATAAAGAGTTGGAAGCAGCTCTGCTAGGCAGAGGGAACAGCAAGTGCAAGTTCTTTAGCAGGAAGAGTTTGTGCCATCTGAGATGCAGACCAGAGACCAATGTAGCTGAAGCAGAGGGAACAAGGGAAGAAGTAGTGGTAACAGGGGCTCAGAGCTGCACAGAAACCAGAACTTATAAAGCTTTGTAAGCTCCTCCTCTTGGTGAGGAGTTAGATTTAATTCTAAGGGAAGCCATTAAAGGGCTATACGAAGGGAGTCCTGCCTTTAGACCAAGTAAGAGTGGTTCCTTTCCTGGGCTTTGTGCTTTAGTGGGTCTCACATATGGCACATACACATATAAGCTCGTGCGCACACACACACACACACACACACAAACACACACACACCAGAGTCTTCAACTTTTTTTTTTTTTTTTTAATTTTTTTAATGTTTATTTATTTTTGAGACAGAGACAGAGCATGAATGGGGGAGGTTCAGAGAGAGGGAGACACAGAATCTGAAACAGGCTCCAGGCTCTGAGCTGGCAGCACAGAGCCCAACGCGGGGCTCGAACTCACGGACCGCGAGATCATGACCTGAGCCGAAGTCGGACGCTTAACCGACCGAGCCACCCAGGCGCCCCAGAGTCTTCAACTTTGAGGTATTGCTCTGTGGTGAAAATAGTGATATAAATGGTAATAGTTTATATGGTAAAATTAAAGTGTTTTGTAATGTTTTCTGCAATAACAATAATTATATGCGACACCACTAAAATATTTAAACATGATATATACATTTTGAGGTTTGTTTCTGAATCTAAATGTTGGTTTAAATGAACAGTTCTGGTTGTTATCTGGGGAAAATTTCATTAAGTTGAAATTAATTAAAAAAAATTAATAACTCAGTAAAGGAGATCTAATTCAGTATTACTGTGAATAGAATACACATGTGAAAAATATTGATTATAATAATATAATTATAGATTTTACTGGAGTGAAGGCAAGAAAAATGTCTTATTCCATAAATAATAATTTATGAGCTATCTATATCCTTATTTTATCCCTCATCCAAACATTGCTGTCCCAACAACAGAATACTCAGATGTGTGTAATAATAATTAAATTCAGTCATCTTGGTTATTTTGCCAATTTTTAAAATTAAATTTTTATTCTTTTCAATGTTTATTTTTGAGAAAGCAAAAGACAGAGCATGAGTGGGGGACAGAGAGAGAGGGAGACTTAGAATCTGAAGCAGGCTCCAGGCTATCAGGACAGAGCCTGATGCGGGGCTTGAACTCCTGAACCACAAGATCATGACCTGAGCCGAAGTCAGACACTTAACTGACTGAGCCACACAGGCACCCCTATATTTTGCCAATTGTTAATCATGTAAAAACAGCATGCGTATGTTTTGATTTCTGTTTTTATTTTTTTATTTTTATTTATTTAAAAAAATTTAATGTTTATTTTTGAGAGAGAGAGAGAGAGAGAAAGGAGACAGAGAAAGGGAGACACAGAAATTGAAGCAGGCTCCAGGCTCTGAGCTGTCAGCACAGAGCCCCACATGGGGTTTGAACCCATGAACCATGAGAACGTGACCTGAGCCGAAGTTGGCCGCTCAACCCCACTGAGCCACCCAGGCACCTCGATTTTTGTTTTTATACATATAGATACACTTGTCAAAGTAGGAGGATGGAATATTTTTTATTTAATGGGTTTTTAGTTTTATTGATGAATTTAAACATTTAAATAAACAGTATGTGGCTTCCATTTGTCTCTCTACCCAGGCCCTGCATATATAAGGAGTGGGCCTTCAGGGAAGTGACATGATCTGATTCATGTTTCTAAAGGATAAAAAGAAGTGGAAAGCTAAACTCATTTCTAAAAGTGACATCTGATTTATGTTTTTAAAAGATAAACAATAAAGCTGTATTTATTTCTGAAACACAATTTGAAAAGAAACTTTCCTTCATCAATTTTTTTCCTTGGAAGTTCAGCTTAGAGAGAAGTTAGACCCTTTTAGTATGGAGAAGAAGACATAGGTAGCTTGGAATAATACTTGTCTTACAATGTGTCAAATATAGATTCTTGGACATTAAAATCTCCACATTAGTCCTCTTATGTTTCCTATGGCAGTGGTTCCCCATGGTGCACATTATAAATACTTACAGAGTTTTTACAACATACCTTTGCCTGGTGCCCCACCCCAGAGATATGAGTTAATTGGTCTGGGTGGGGCTCTTAAGTCTACGAAGGCTCCCAGGTGATTCTAGTGTGAGGTCAGGGGTGAGAACTGTTGCTTCAGTGGCTCCTTGCTCTATAAAACTGGCCACTTTTCTCTCTTATTTGGAAATTTCTGTGAGTTTCGCCCACCTTTTCTTTTTCAGTATTTTTTGTCAGGTGTCATCTCTTTATTTTTCTTGCAATTCTCTTCTTTTAACTGGATACAAAGGAAATTATCCCTTTATTGGACTGTAATTGAGGTTGCTTAGAAAAATAATAGTCATATGAGCACATGTAGGTTAAAAATAATAATGGACTTAATCAGATGGCAACCTCTGTGGGATCTGAGCCCCTAACCTTTTATACCAGCCTCAGGGAGATGGCATATGATATGATTAAAAATATTATTGGACAGAATAAATATATAGTATGTATACATAAATACACAAGTCTGGATTTACGTTGCTCATGAGAGGCTGTTAGCAAATCCCAGGACTAAAATATACCATCCATGCCAAGGTTTCTCTGAATATATTTCCTGTTGTACTCAGGACGAAGTTCATTCCCAAGCTTTATAGCAGACTGAGTGATAGTGCTATCATGAAGGGCAGAGCACCTGAACCCATAAACAGGGTGCAACATAGGGATATAGGACTGGTTAAGAAGGACTTGCACGGGAGAGAATCATAAAACTGCTTTTGAGAAGCCTCTGCTAAAAAATATGGCTGCTGTTGGCATGGTTGTTGCCCAGATTTCGGGCTGAACAGCAGCCTTTTATGATCTGAGGCAGTAAATTCCCTTTATTAACACAAACAATGAGTCTCCCAAAAGGACAGAGTTAAGGAAGCTTCAGAACACGAGAGGTCCTCTGGGTGAGGCTTTCTCCCTTCCCCAGATCACCATTTCTGGGGTTATGCTGATTTTTTGTTTATAGACTCTTACAGCAGTTTACATTCTGGTTTTTATTTTTTTATTTTTTGTTTTTTAGAGAGAGGGAGCAGGATCAGGGGAGAGGGGCAAAGGGAGAAAGAGAGAATCTTTCCATGCTAAGCGTGTTGCCTAATGTGGGGCTCTATCCCATCACCCTGGGATCATGACCTGAGCCGAAGTCAAAAGTCAGATGCTCAACTGACTGACCCACCCAGGCACCCCTGAAGTCTGCTTTTTGGTATTTTCCTGTTTCATTGAACCCTTTCGCTGTGTGTTGTCTCTTCATGCATGTTATTAATTTCTTTTCTTAAAATCTTTCCATCCCTACCACCACTCTTGCAGTTCAGACTACCAGACTCTCCTGCCCAGATTGCTGTACTAGCTCCTACTGTTCTCCCTGCCTGTCTTTACCCTCCTAGTCCATTCTCTACATTCCACCATCACGATCTTTCTTAAGCCTAAATCTATTATGTAATTCCCCTGCTTAAAAACCTCAATTATTCCTCACTACTCTTAGGATAAAATTTAAATCTCCAAGTGGGCTTACAAAGCACTGTATAACCCATCCGCTGCCTGCCTCTGTCACTTCTCTCACCTAATACCTACCCCCTCCCATCTCCCTACCAGTTTAGGGAGATCCACTAACCTCCTGCATCAGAATTACCCTAAGATGCTTGTTAAGAAAGAAATCCAGATCCCTGCATTCCATCCAGTACTGGTGGGACCAGAATCCCAGGGAGCTCCCAAGAGGAGGCTCCTAAATACCAATCTAAGAAACATTTGCTAGGCCATTGAAGGGCTGACTGTGAATTGCAAGCCACCTAGATTATAGTGGGCAAACTCTGCTTCATTAGCCAGGTCAGCTATATAAGAGGATGATTTCAAAGGTGAGAGAGGTCTGGTGGGGCAGCGGTATTGCTTGCTGTCTGTGGCAGTTGTGTGTGCTATTTCCTTTAGAAATTTAGAAATCTGGGAATCCTTCCAATACTCTTGAAAATCTCCTTTTAAAATACAACTATCTTAGAAACTTATGAACTGGTCTTAACTTAGATTGTCAGAGATTTGGGTAAAGTACAGAGAAAAGAGGATGAGATTTGGAGTCAGATGACCTGATTACGACTTGAATTGATCTTTGCTGATATTTCAACCTTGGGCAAGTTCTTTCAATTTCCTGATTAAATTATAGTTTCCTTATTTGTGAAATGGAACTAATAGTATTGTTAGGTTTAAATGAAGTGAGGAAATGTTTTGTAAACTGTTAATTGCCATCAGCCAAGTTGGTATTCTGTCTTTGTTTCTGTCTTTGATTGAAGAAAGAGGAGAGTAATGGGTCTAAAAATGGGATACTTAGAATTCAGAAAATATTTTGAAGTGAATTTCATTGACATCAGGATGTATCAAAATTTGTGGGATACAGTGTAGAGAGGAAAATTTACAGCACTAAAATTGAAAACATTTACTCTTCAAAAGGAAACTTACCATAAAACATAAAGCACAGACTTGTATCTAGAATATATGAAGAATCCTATAACTCAATAATAAGATGACAAATGACCCAATAAAAATGGGGAAAGGATGTGAACAAACACTTAACCAAAGACAATCTATGGATGGCTAATAAACACATGACAAGATGCTCAGCATCAGTAGTTACTATGGAAATGCAGACTGAAACCACAATGTGATACCACTACACATTTAGCCACTAGAATGGCTAAAGTTACAAAGATGGACCATACCGAATGTTGGCAGGGATGTGGAGCTCCCAGAACTTTTATTCACTGCTGGCGAGAATGTAAAATAGTATAGCCACTTTGGAAAATAGGTTGGCAGTATGGTGACCCACTTGGAACCCCAAAGTTGGTATAAAGATTATTTTAAGCTGGAGATACTTGGGATTCAACAGATGCAGAAAGAAGCCTTCTTGGAACTTCCTTTATTTGGCTAAAAGTAGGCAATTCTGAGAAGTGAGAATTGCCATAAATTTCCTCTTTGAGGTAGCCTCTATTGTTAGGAGAGAGACCAAGAATAAACCTACCATAAATCTCCTCTTTGGGTGACAATTACAGCCACTGGGAATAAGTAATGTTAGAAAAATTTCCAATCCACTGAATAAAATCCATGAGTCCACATTGATATAAATAAGTGAATAAATAGATATAAATGGGAAGTTGTATTAAAACAGGGTATTTACATAGTTTCAAAGTACCTCCCCACAAAATACCTAGTAATTATAGGGGAAAAGAAAATAACCTCAGGTGGAAAAGCCTGACAAACACCACCTTCATCAAATGATCTAAGTGAACATCACCATCATGAGAACAAATTAAGAGCGTGTGACATTTGATAGGGTGTGATGACAAGTATTTCTGATATTCCTGCCAAAGATATGTAACTTTAATCTAATCACATGAAAACATCAGACAGTGCAAAATTAAGGGACATTCTTTTATTTTTTACTTATTTTTTAATGTTTATTATTTTTGAGAGACAGAGAGTGACAGAACATGAGCTGGTGAGGGGTAGAGAGAGGAGACACAGAATCTGAAGCAGGCCCCATCCAGGCTCTGAGCTGTCAGCACAGAGCCTGATGGGGAGCTCGAACCCACGAACAGTGAAATCATGACCTGAGCTAAGTCAGATGCTTAACTGACTTAGCCACCCAGGTGCCCCTAAGGGACATTCTTTTAAAGAACAAAAACAAACAAACTGGCCTATCGTCTTTACAAAAAAAAATTTTTTTTAATGTTTATTTATTTTTGAGAGACAGCAAGCAGGGGAGGGGCAGAGAGGGACGGAGACACAGAATGGGAAGAAGGTTCCAGGCTCTGAGCTGTCACCACAGAGCCCCATGCAGAGCTCAAGCCCACGAACCCTGAGATCATGACCTGAGCTGAAGTCGGATGCTGAACTGAGCCACCCAGACACCCACAAACTGGCCTATAGTCTTAAAAAGTGTCAAGGTCATGGGGTGCCTGGGTGGCTCAGTCGGCTAAATGTCCGACTTCAGCTCAGGTCATGATCTTGTGGTTCATGAGTTCGGGCCCTGTGGCCTGGAGCCTGTTTCGGATTCTGTCTCCCTCTTCTGCTGCTCCTCTCCCACTCATGTTTTGTGTGTGTGTGTGTGTCTCTCTCTCAAAAATAAATAAACATTAAAAAAAAAATTAAAAAAAAGTGTCAAGGTCATGAAAGTCAAGGAAAGACTGAGGAACCATTCCAGACTGAAAGAAAATAAAGAGACATGACAAAGAAAAGCAATACATCGTTCCAGATTGGATCTTTTTGCTGTAAATGACTTACTGACAAAAAAGGTGAAACATGAAAGGAGTCTGCAGATTAGATGGTAGCAATATATCAGTGTTAGTTTCTAGGTTTTGATAGGTGTATTTTATTTATTTATTTATTTATTTTTTTATGAAATTTATTGACAAATTGGTTTCCATACAACACCCAGTGCTCATCCCAAAAGGTGCCCTCCTCAATACCCATCACCCACCCTCCCCTCCCTCCCACCCCCCATCAACCCTCAGTTTGTTCTCAGTTTTTAACAGTCTCTTATGCTTTGGCTCTCTCCCACTCTAACCTCTTTTTTTTTTTTTTTTCCTTCCCCTCCCCCATGGGTTCCTGTTAAGTTTCTCAGGATCCACATAAGAGTGAAACCATATGGTATCTGTCTTTCTCTGTATGGCTTATTTCACTTAGCATTACACTCTCCAGTTCCATCCACGTTGCTACAAAGGGCCATATTTCATTTTTTCTCATTGCCACATAGTATAAAGAGCTCACCAAACTCCACACCCGAAAAACAAATAACCCAGTGAAGAAATGGGCAGAAAACATGAATAGACACTTCTCTAAAGAAGACATCCAGATGGCCAACAGGCACATGAAAAGATGTTCAGCGTCGCTCCTCATCAGGGAAATACAAATCAAAACCACACTCAGGTATCACCTCACGCCAGTCAGAGTGGCCAAAATGAACAAATCAGGAGACTATAGATGCTGGAGAGGATGTGGAGAAACGGGAACCCTCTTGCACTGTTGGTGGGAATGCAAATTGGTGCAGCCGCTCTGGAAAGCAGTGTGGAGGTTCCTCAGAAAATTAAAAATAGACCTACCCTATGACCCAGCAATAGCACTGCTAGGAGTTTATCCAAGGGATACAGGAGTACTGATGCATAGGGGCACTTGTACCCCAATGTTCATAGCAGCACTCTCAACAATAGCCAAATTATGGAAAGAGCCTAAATGTCCATCAACTGATGAATGGATAAAGAAATTGTGGTTTATATACACAATGGAATACTATGTGGCAATGAGAAAAGATAGGTGTATTTTAGATATTTAGATTTAGATATTAGCTAATTCCCTTGTTTGTAGGAAATGTACACTAAGGTATTTAGGGAAGACAGGCATTATATTGGCAACTTACTCTAAAATGGTCTAGGAAAAAAAATTATTTGTACTATACTTGAAATTTTTCTATAAATTTGAGACTGTTCAAAATAACAATTTGAAAAACTTTATACAAAAGAAATCATCTTATAGTATGGAGTCCTGTGGGGCAAGAGATGTCAGGACGCCAGATATGATGCTTTTGCAGTAGACTATGTAAAAAACACCGTTGTTTCAAGCAGAAGAGTAGTAAACAGAAATTTTTAGTATGTTCAGGAGAGGCAACTGATGATAAGTGGAGGCTGAAAGGAAGAAATAATTCAAGGACTATTTGACACCATTTTCTTGAGATGGGGAAGACTGGGAAAGGAACAGATTTGGGAATGAAGTTAAGAGCACTGTTCTAGGCATGTTAAGCTGGGGATGTCCATGAGATATCACAGTGAAGGTGCTGAGTAAGCAGTTGAAAACATGGGTCCGGCACTTAGGGGACAGTATAAATTTTTGAGCCACCAACACATACGTGGTTTCATCATAGACTGAATAAGATCACTGTTTCAAACAGATTCTTGGTACAAAACAACCAGATTTCCTCTAGTGTAAAAGTCAAGCAGAGCCAGTTCTCCAACTTTCTTCTTAATAATGTGTTGGCTACTCTGGGTAATTCTACCTTTTTTTTTGTCTTTAGAGCAGTAGGTTTTCCCTCTGTGATACCCTCAACCTCAGCATTTGGAATTTACTCTTTAAAAAAGTTTTTTTTTTTTAAGTTTATTTATTCATTTTGAGAGAGAGAGAGTGAGCAGGAGAGAGGCAGAACTTTTTTTTTTAATTTTTTTTAATGTTTATTTATTTTTGAGACAGAGAGAGACAGAGCATGAATGGGGGAGGGGCAGAGAGAGAGGGAGACACAGAATCGGAAGCAGGCTCCAGGCTCTGAGCCATCAGCCCAGAACTTGAACTCGTGAGCTCGAACTCACGAACCATGAGATCGTGACCTGAGCTGAAGTCGGACGCTCAACTGACTGAGCAACCCAGGCGCCCCGAGGCAGAACTTTTTAAAACAGAAATCTTTGCAATTTGATAGAAGAAAATGAGAGAGGCTGTTTGTCCCTCACTTTTATATTTTCATTAAATCCACAGATACGAATTTCCTGTGACCTGGGATCCTGAGAACATAGGACTCTTGGGAGGGAATCATGAAAAATCAGTTCTGTTGGTGACATTTCCACCTTTCTCTTATTATTTAGAGAGTTCACTATGAAAAGATCTCTTAGAAATTCTCCCAGAAAAAAAAAATTTTTTTCTATTCTGCTACTTTGCCTGCAAGTGAAGCTATAGTCCTCTTGGGTGGACATCATAGCCATTTCCCATTGTTGGTTATGAGGGCCTCCAGGAGGAAATTATGTGAGTTTACATGTAAATCAGGCAGTGAGGACAGACCGTTTAGATTCAAAAAGGCTGTTTCCATGGAATTGATAAAAGACAGACAAGGGGAACATTTCTGTGGTCCAAAAACACGTTCTAAAAGACAGTTTTCTTTTCACATTTCAACAGTGTTCTTCAGAGTTGTAACGAGGGTCCCATGTGCCCACTGCTCACCTCTTGAGGCACTTTGAACAATGTCTGCCTGATGGCTGTTGCACCTGTCTTTTATTCTGTAAGGATTCTTAAGAATAGTGACTGTAAGCCTTGTCCTACATGATATTTACTTTTACTTGTATTGACCTGGGTTTGACTTTTTGAATAAGGACTTCACCATCTGTCTTTACATAAAACGTTTCCAGTTCACCCTTGCAATAAATAAATGACAAGAAACTCTCCTTTTCTTCCAAACAGCTCTTTAAATCTCTCTGTGTCCTTAAATCTTAGAGCCTCCTTTTCTTCAGAAGAATCAGTACTTCAAATTTCAGGTGTATGTTCACACTCTGGAGTCAGGTTGTTAGGGATCAAACCCTGTTCAAACCTGTGAATCTGTGGAATTGCTTGGACTATAAGTCACAGTTTCCTCATTTGTTAAAAAGGGATATTGCGAGGGTCAAATAAAGGACTCTTGGGAGTTCTTAATGCAGAGCTGGCACTTGGTATGTGCTAAATATGGTAATTTTGTCATTATCTTCATTATTATTTCCCTTACTTGTCTAAAACCATCCTCCTCAAAGGGCCAAGATTCTGATCATGTAGCAGCTTGAGCTAAGTGATAATTGAGCTTTTTCTGAGCATCTTCTAGAGACCTCTGCCTCATTCTTATCATGCATCTTGTTATACAGGACTAGTCTGTAGCCAGCATGCCCATGTGCACTGGCCACCATCACTTCTGTGACTGGTTGGTGTCCATAGTATGAGGTAGTTATGTATTTTGAATAGCCCCATGATTATAAATGTTACATTTATAATGTTGGATTGAGAGTTCCCAAGGGCAGGGATTGTGCTTTATTGATAGCCAGTGTGTTAAGACCATGCTTAACAGATGGTAGACTCTCCATAAGTTTTTGATGAACCAGAATAAATTGTGGGATCTTGAGGTGTCATGGTAGACTTGAGGTGTTACACAAAAGCTGGCCACCTTTTGGCTGGACCTCTCAAAACAAGTCATATGGAGGAGCTTATTCTAGGGAGGAGGGTGGCTGTGAGCCTCTATCTCAAGTCATATCCCCATGACTACCTCCAACCATGTTGTACTCAAGCCTATAGCAGTTTTCCCAACAGCTTTTCATCACAATCAGGGCATTCACTCTCAGACTATGGAGGTTTGCTTTGGGAGGCATTTATTATTTGGCTCCTTTGAAATGTTTAGCAATGCAAACAGGTCATCTGCTGCTGCTTAATGACATATGAACTGTCACTGTTCCCTTTTTGCCTCTTTCCTCCACTTCCGCTCCCTCCCAACCATCTCCAACATGTGATTAATTCAAAGGTGGCAGACAGCATGTGGGCTCTTTATCTTCCACAACCCCTATAGAGCTGGAGGATAGTAGAAATTCCAAGATGGTTTTCAAAATGTAATTGAGGAGTGATACAAAATCCCATCTTGTTCAACTTGTTGAAAATTCCTGCATATGGTCTTTTAACACCGAGAAGGCTTCCATGTATAATAAAATATTCCTTTCAATTCCAGGGTCTTGTAGTGAGGGTGGGGATGGGTAGTTTCTAGGCCAGAAACTTCTCAGGGCAGTGGTTTTCATTTGGGGTGTGGAAGTAGGGCCTTAAGCCAAAACCCAGTCAGGTGAATGAGAAAAGTGACTGTAAGCAGTACTGTTAAGGTATAGTAAAAGTGAATTCATGTCAGAAATGAAGGTGTCGAGGCTGCTGCATCCTAAAAATTAATACTAGTGGGAGTGGAGGCACCTGGGTGGCTCAGTTGATTAAGTGCCCGATTCTTGGTTTCGGCTCAGGTCATGATCTCGCGGTTCACGGGTTCGAGTCCCTCATCGGGCTCCGTGCGGACAGTTCGGAGCCTGCTTGGGATTCCCTCTTTCCCTCTCGCTCTCCCCCTCTCCCACTTGCTCTCTGTCTCTCTCAAAAATAAATAAATAAACTCAAAAAAATAATAGCATGAGTGCCAGGGAGACACCTCTGAACCTCAGGACCCACTTTAAAAACCATTATCACCAAGATAAGGAGACCATTTAAGTCGACATGAATAGGGTTGAAACTGGCCAGGAACACCTTGTACCTCAGAACAAATTCAGATTCTTGCAAACCAAGAGAAAAGTGTGTGTGTGTGTGTGTGTGTGTGTGTGTGTGTGTGTGTGTGTATAAAAGAAATAGAGAAATGGAGATTAATAAGGAGAAAAATGGAAATATATTTCCTGAAGGCAGTTTTTTCTTTCTGGAGAAAAAGACTGAATGAATGGAAAGAATGTTGGACCAGGAATTAAGTGACTTGGGTCTGGGAGTGGAGCTTGGTCTCTCTGAGCCTATTGCTCACTGACCCAAACCTTAGCTCCATAAGCTGTGAATGACCTCATGGGTTATTGTAAGGTGATAACAGGGGCATAACTGCCTTGAAAGTAAAGTTGATAAATACTGCAAGCTATCATTGCTATTATTACAGAAGTGAAATACTACAATTAATAACTAACAAAGGCTGATATCAAGGACCTACACACACCATCTTAGCCAGGACTGTATACGCAAAACTGTATCTATCATGACTGAAGTACATGCCAAGTCTTGTGGATATTGGATCATAACAAAAAGGTATAATCATGTTGCTAAGGATTGTACACCAGCAATTACCTCTTGAAGGGAGATTGATAAGAGAATTAACTCAGCATGCCAAGAACCATCTGAGAACGTTTTAGAAAACAAACACTGTAAGTTCCCCTGTGATAAAAATTTAGTAATAAAAGTTGTATTTTCCCCTTCCTTTCTGCCTGCCTTCTTTCCTTCTTGCCTGTCTGGCTGCCTGCCATCTCATTTCGCACTCTTTAACTCACTTCTTCAAAGAATAATTGAGTACCATCTCTGTAAGATATTGTGCTGGTCTCTGGGAGGACTACCAAATAAGTAGGGCATGATCCCTGCCTTCAAGGAGCACCCTGTCTACTTTGAGAAGCATTGGAGGTAGAGCCACTGGTCTTCATGAATCACTTGTTGCATTGCAGTGGATCGAGAAGATTGAATCAGGGCTGGGCACAATATGTAATCATGCCTTGGTGTGATTCTCTCTACCATAAACACCATCCCTTTTCCTCATTAGGTGGTGAACTTCTTATAGATCAGATTAAGCCACTGCTTTTCTGAATGCCTTCATGGCTAACCCAGACAGAGTTAGCAACCTCTTTTTCTTTATTTCCACAGTACTTGGAGCAACATAGACCCCGGTTCACAGATCTGGACTCTGCCCCTTACCAGTTACTTACCATTGACGTAGGTAAGTTACTTGATCTCTCTGCTCACCAGTTACATTCTGTAATATGAGGCTGATAATGCTCCCCGGAAGTGGTGGTGTTGCAAAGATTAAATGAGATAATGTAGTTGCCTAGAACAGATGGTGATCCTCAAAACAGGAGTTCACTGAATGAATAAGAACATTTATAATTCTCTATTAAAAGTATTTGTGAAGCTTGACTCCTGCCCTAGACTCAGTGCTCCTTAAGAGCAAGCACCATGCTTCCCACTTGAATCTTCGAGGCTTTGCCCATAGAAAGTGCTCCATAAATACTTGATTTATGAACAAAGTAAAGAATGGATGAAAAGTGGTTAAGAGTGGGCAAGTTAAAGAGATGGCAGAGCTAATTTGCTGATATGTTTATGATTACATTATAATTTTGTGAACTCATTAACAAAGTGGGAGTGTAGTGGGAGCAAGTTAATTGATTTTGTTAGAAAACTTAGAGAAAAGTCTAAGTCTACAGCCCAGAAATGCTGCTGGTAAAGCTGACTGTCTTGACATCTGGAGTGAATTAACTTCTAATTGGAGAGCTCATGGGCCTTAGGAGCTGCCAGGATGTTTGGGTGAAGAAAGTAGTTTTTAAAAAACATGGCACATTGTCATGTCACCAGGTTGTTTTCTTTCCCAATAACAGAATATTTTAATGTTTTGGGGGCCAGAGTACTCCTCCTGCTATAATGAATTTATAATAGATTAAGATGAGTTATGCAAATGTGATCATCATAATTACAGTGACTTTGAGTTTATGATCTCCTCTATTAATTATTCTTCAGTGGTTTAACAGTACAAGAGTTCAAGATATCAAAAATCACTCTGCTATTGTGTATTACCACCCCCCTCTTTTTACTTCCTAGGAATAAATGTTTATTAAGTGAATATATATCAAGGTGAAAATGTCCTCATTTTAAAAACTAGCATCATAATTTCTCATAGGGAGGGAACAAACTTTGATTAGGAAAATATCTTTGATAAATTACTTGGGGGCAAAGTGAGATCCTGTGAAAACCGGATGGCAGGAACAAAAAAGCCATGCGGAATTGACCAGGAGTTTGAGGAAGGGAGGGTAGAGACTGGGATGAGAAGGGGGTGGGGAGGGTAGAGAGGCGAGGGCTGAGCAACAGGGCAGAAGGCTAGGGCCCAAGTTAGAGAAACTTTCTTGGGACTCGTGGAAGCAGAATTATTTCAAACTAAGTTTCAAGTTGTTTCCACTACTGGACTGTAGCCGTATTTCTGGAAACCTTCAAAAAAAAATCTTTGGGTGGAAATTATGGGTAGCCTGAGTCCACTTCTGGGTTGATATAGCCCCAAACAGGGGAATCATGAGCAGCAGATAAGAGCCAGAGGGAAACTTGAATGGAGAGGTGGCCTTCACTCCCCATGCCCTGTCCCCAGCCCCAGGAGTTTGGACTTTACACAATTCTCTGGAAGGATTAATTTTATCTAGATCTTTAAAAAAGGTAAAGAAGTGGCTAAGAGTGTGAATTCAAATCCCTGTTGCTATCCCATATTGCCTGGGGCAAGTTACTTAGGTTTTGTAAGTCTCATCTGTAAAATGAAGTCATACTTTTCAGGGAGGATTAAATTAGATAAAGCTAGTAAAAAGTGCTTACAACAGGGCCTGGCACATACCAAGCATTTCATAAATGTTAGGAAGTAATATAACTATTGTATATGTGAAAACAATTCCATGGTGTTTTTGGTCAAAATGATGCTTTTGCTTAGGAGATTCAGGCAGTGAATCCTGCCAGAGTTTATATCTTCCAAAGCAACGATGAGGGCAAGTCTCAGTTCTTAGTACAGACTTCTTACTATCTTTGCAGGGTAGCACCACACATGCCTCACATGCAGAAATTATCTTCCTTCCTTAGATTGGTAGCTTTGACCATGGCTTACCAACCCATAGTTCCAACTTTTTGACGGTGACGATAGCATTTTGGAACCATGCCTGGATCATCATACTAATGGTCCCTTATATTTATATAACCTTTTAGAGTTTACAAAGGGCTATACACACCAGCCGCTAGCCTTATAAATAAAGGTGCCCTTATACTCATTTTGCAAACGAGAAACTGTGGCTCAGAAAGCCTGGCTATCCACAGCAGCAGACCCACAGTGGCTGTAAAGTAGAACTCAGGCTTTTTGGACACCTTTTTCATTGGAATTTGAGAATATGAAGGGGTGTTCTTTATCATCTAAAGTAGCACTAATATCTGTAAACCCCTGACCAGAGAGAGAAAAGCAGAAGATAGTTTTGAGCTATTTTGCATATCAAAGGACTTAGTTCTCCCTCTTTACAGATCTGAAGTTTATCTGCCCAAATTAAATGCAGACTTCTAGTGCTAATCTTATATATTTCCTTTTTTTGAATCTCTTTGGAATTTGTGATTTGCTTTAGACAGTTGACCAATTTAAAAAAAGAAAACCATAGACTTTATCTTTGGAGAAATTCTAGGAGGGTCTCCTTTATGAATCAAAAATACTCTCTTCCCCTGAACTTTCCATCTCCCCTCTTCTCAGGGTATTGCCCTGACCCTGGTGCCTGAGTGCAAGCTTTTCTGATTAAAAGCAAAATGCCAGTGGCTGCTTTGGTTACTTTAAATCCTCTGTCGCCTATTTTTATCTTGCTTGTATGATCATGAGATAACAAAGCCATGATCCATAACACCTGAGAAGACAATATTTGGGGATGAGGAGCTAGTGCATGCTGGAAAGAAGGGCAGACGAGGAAGAAAAGAAGCCATAGTGAGGAGAACTTTTTAGCTGATGAATAAGCCTGATGGGAGGAGAAACCAGGAACTTGCTTTGCAAAATCTTACTGTAAGTACCTGTTAAGGAAGCTGGGCCTGAAGCTTAAAGACTCAAGTGGAGCTAGAAACCCAAGACTAGGATAAATATCTGCCGGAATTATTGTCTATCGTTGGGAAAACATAGAGTGAGGACACTGTACCAGAGAGAATGGCTGGTCAGTAATGTAGTACCTTCACTCTGGTGACCTGAACAGGTTAGAACAAGTTTGAACAGGTGTATAAGGTGTCATGTCCACACACTGGACAATCTTAAAGACCTAAAGATCCTGGTGTGTGAGTGTGTGTGTGTGTGTGTGTGTGTGTGTGTGTGTGTGTGTGTAGGCTGGCTCACACTAAAAGGGGCGGGGGGTAGAGGTGGGAAAAGGTCAGAGAGGCCTAGTCAAGTAGGACTTCAGGAAACAAATCCCAGAGAGCAGTTCACTTCTATAAAGGACAGGTTACTTAAAAAATACATGTGTAAATTTGTGTTCTCATTTAATAACTTCCCGGGGTCTCTCTCTCTAAGGATGTGTTAGTATGTAGAGAATGAGAAACCAGACACTAATGGATAGGGTTTTATTTTGTTGCTCTTTGTTCTGCAGCTATAAAAGGAGTATCTTCTAACTGGCATTGCAAGCTGATTTTCAGAACCCTGCTTTAGTAGGATAATGTAATTAATGATTGCAAAGTCTTTTCAACAAAGACAGATGGCAATACCTGGCAATGTTAATTAAGTATAGATTTGAAAGATCCTCTTCTGAAGGTTTGAAATCAAATGCCAAATGATGTAGAGGGTCTTCAAACGCAATTAAAGAAACATATCAAGTTGACCTTCATCATCTTCACTAATTAATATTTATGGGGTGCCTAGACATCTTGCTTGGTGTTGAAAAAGGAAAAGAATCTGGAATTTTATGATAGTTGATAAAATACTTATGAGTTCAGTGACATGGTAGGAAAGGGAATAAATGAACCATTTGAGCATAATATGAACCATTTGAAGAATTTTGAAATTTGTTGAGACCTCATTAGCAGGATCCTGAATATATCTTCTCAGAACTAACAGGTTATGCTTCTAATGTGTCAATTTATTCCTTTAAGAAGAAATATCTATAAACTATTGCAGAATCTTTGACTAGTATTTAAATGTCAGCAACTACCCCCTCTCTGCTCTCTATAATTGAATTCAATTTAATTTACCTATGTTATATGTATCATCTACCAAAGTCCAGTGCTAGATTTTTGTTGGGAAGATAGAAATTAATAAAATAAGATCATTTTCTCAAAGAAAAGATCTAGTAGTTAAGAGACTTGATTCTTGAGGAGTCTGGGTCCTGCCCCCTTCCCCCCACACCCCCAAAAAGCTGTGATATTCTTGGCTTACTTGACAAGCCTCACATGTGCTCCCCATGCCAGACTCAGTGCGTAGTGAGTTGAAGTGTCTGAAGGGAAATGCAGTCAAGGATTCAGGTTCTTCTGGGCTGATCATGTTCTTTGCATATTTCCCTTCTTGGCCCAGGCACCTTCATCCCTAGGTCTCTTTAACTGGGACTTTGGCTGAAGTCTTCTTCAAATGCCTCTGTCAAGGCGTTCTTATGGGTGGAAGTCCGGGGAGGAGGAAACTTACAAGACACTTTTTCCCAGTCTGCCTGTATTCAGTATTTTCATATTCCTAGCTCTCCTTACCTCCCCCCAGGGTCCCTACGGCCCATAAAACTGCAGAAGTCTTTTGTTTGGGGCCTCTCAACAGTGGGGCAACCCCTATATCTGCACTGATTCACCTGACTCTGGATGGGTGTGGCATTTCATGGGGGAAAGTGGTATGGGGGAGGTGGTACTTTCTCTCATTTTAACCTCTTATATTATCTGATTAAAGACTTCACCATTACATTCTCTTTGGCCTGTTGCTTTAATTGGCTTCTTTGACACCTGGTGGCTCACCTGAGCTCCTGACAGGTACTAATCCATCCATATTCCACCACTTCCTAGCTATGTAAGATTGGGCAAGTTACTGAACTTCTTTCCCAATCTTCAGTTTTCCTGCTGTAAAATAAATGTAATACTGTAATAACACCTATTCCAGAGGATTGTTGGGAAGACTGTATGAGATGATGCTTGTGGCCTGCATACAGTGAGGCTTTTAATAAATGTTATTATAATATATACTATTATGTAAGAATCTCACAGCCTTCTGGGGAGATTCAGCCGTGAACAATCACTCATTGATTGATTCAGCCATTGAACAATCTTTCAACATGCCTTTTGTATCTACTATGTATCAGGCTCTGGCTGTAGAGAAATAATATGCATGTGTTCTCATGACTCTCAAAGAGGCTGGGAGTCTAGAGGGAAGACAGATGTGGCCCAACTGAAAAGGAGGTATGTACAAGATGACACAAAAACTTTTGAGGGTAAAGGCAGTTCATTGGTGAGGATGTTTTGGCTGAAAGAAGTCAAAACCCAACTCAAACTGTCGTTAATAATTTGAAATTTTATTATTGCATGCTACTGATGTTAAGGTCAGCTGCCCAGTGATGGCATCAGGAACCCAGATTCCTTCCATCTCTCTGCTTCAACAACATTGCTTTCATTCTAAGACCGTCAGTAAGGCACAATATCCAAGCATATTTAAAAATTATAATGTACAGAAGAAAATATTTCATTCCGTATCTCGTTTTATGAGTGAAGAAACTTTTCCTGGAAGTCCACCAGCCAACTTGTCTCATCTCATTGTCCAGACATGTGTTATGTGCCCATCCTGCACAGGTTGCTGCCAAGAAGAATGAGATTACCCTTAGAATCTGGAGCAGGGATGACATTAGCCTTTCTCAAAGCACATGATGCATGGGGAAGGGTGGAGACCTGAATCAAATGAAGGCTATGTTAGAAGTGAGGGACAGGATGCATGTTTGTCAGGAGCCAATCATGTTCTCTGGAGGCACCCAGATGTGCATGGGGGAGTCAAGGAAAACTGACATATTTTTGCCTTTGAGTTAGTACCCTGAACTGAGACTTGAAAGATGTAAACGTTGACAGGTAGATAATGAGGAGTGGATTGTTTTGGATAGTAAAGAGTATGCTAGACAGAGGGAAGAATAATTGCAAGGGCGAGGAAACATGAAGTAGTATGGGACCTTTACTTCCTCCCAGGACAGAGTAATAGGAACTAGATTTAGTTTCCCATTTAGAGCAACTAATAAAACCAGAGACAATACATAAAACTACAGTTTTCAAGACACTGAACACCAGGCAACAAAGGATAGTGATCCCTGAGAAATGGGAAGCCAACAAAATTTCTCATGCAATTGTTCCGTTTACTGTTTTGAGAGAGTTTCCAGGTCATGGCACAGGGAGGATGTAGGATTACAGAGAAAATATTTTCATGTTTCTGCACAGTTAGGGATTTCTGAACAGATTTTGATGAAACTTGGAATCTGACCCTAGAGCAAGTCTTAAAAGTTAATTTATAACTGTATAGAGAGTAAGAACTCCTGAGAGATTTACCTAATACCAGAGATACATATTTATATATCAAGAGGGGATTAAACCTGGAACTTGGAAACATCTCTGAACTGTAAATCTGGAGACACTGGATTATTTTTTCCCTGGAGAGATTTATTTACATTCTAAAAGGTTAGAGCAGGATATTTCCAAGGAGATTGTCAGATGTGGAGGGGAGGCAGCAGCCTCTTTCTCCTGTATGCAAGTATAGGAAATTAATTTTTCTGTTTCCCTCACCTACAGGGTGAGCTTGCCATTCACATAGGACAGATTTTCATATCTAGTTCTCATCATGTTGGTTTGGAGACATGGGGGAGTGACACTGCAATGTTACTCTATTGATCTTGCTGTGAGTGTAATAAGGAATATGTTTCTGATCCAAAAGCCTCAATGTGCATTAAGGACAGCATTAATAAAGATGAATATTTAAAACATAACAGAGAAGGAACCCTGGCAGAGGTTGACAGACTTCCTAAGTTGAGGAGATGGAATTGAGAGTCTGGGGAGACCAAGGAGGGTAGAATTTGTAAAACAAAGTAACAAAGGGAAATATCTACACAGAGGGAGAACCTGGATATTCACAGGAGCTTCTCTTTGAATAGGCAGTAGATTACTGATCAGTTCATGTGTGTGAGAAAACTACTCAAGGTGGTTGGAAGGGGAAGCAATCCAAAAGGATTAAGAAACAGTTCCTGGCACTAACACAGTTCCAGAAATGTTGTACATTCCCACAAGCCAGACTGGAAAAATTCATGGCTTATGGGGACATTGTGTTGAATACTCATAGTGGGGAGTAATTTGGTCCTAGATGGGAGTACCACTTGGGAGCTGCATAGCAAATCATGAAAGCAAGATGCAATAAAATCAAACTATTCCTGGTAACTAAACTGTATCCTAGACACAATTAATGAATATTTATATGAGTACAAAAATACCCAGCACCCAGCAAATTAAAATTCACAATGTCTGTCATTAAAACAAAGATTACCAGGCATACAAAGAAGGAAGAAAATATGACCTATAATGAGGAAAATAATTAATCAATCTAAACGAATCTGGAACTGACAAAAATAATAGAATTAGCAGACAAGTACATTTAAAAATTATAATTATATTACATATGTTCAAAAAGTTAAGCAGAGACATGGAAGATATAAGAAAGACCCCAATTGAATTTCTAGATGAAAAGTATAAGGCTTGAGATAAAAAATAATACAGTGTATTTATTGGTAGATTATACATGAAAAAAAAATTAAGTAAATGTGAAGACTCAGCAATAGAAACTATCCAAAATGAAACCGGAGAGAAAAAATTATTTTGTTTTAAATGTAGAGTATTAGTGAGCTGTGGGAGAACTTCAACTAATGTACATGCTAATGTACATGCAATTGGGAGTCCCATAGGAAAGAAGGGGTTGGGGGTGGGGAACAAAAATATTTGAAGAAATAATTGCTGAAACATTTCCAAATTTAGTAAAAACTACAAGAAAAATCTAAGCACAAGAAATATGCAGAAAGCTACATGAAGGTAGGTAATCAAATTGCTGAAAACCGATGATAAAGTCAAAGTCTTAAAAGCAGACAGAGAAAAAGACATGTTAAATATAGAGGAGCAAAGATAAGAGTGGCAGCAGATTACTTATCAGAAACAGCAAAGGAATATAATATTATTCCGTTTAAGGAATTATAAGCACTTGGTATTGGGGGAGGGCATGAAGGGATGGATAAGGGGCTGTGGCAGAAGATATGTCTGCATAGGCTTGTTGAGATCAGATAATAAAAAGTGTTTGGTGCCCTATTGCAGGTATTAGAATTTTTCTTGGAGGTCATAGGGAGCCATTAAAGAATTTGGGGCAGGAAAATGTCATCGGATTTACATGTTCGAAAGATCACTCTAATGACATTGATTACACAAATGTATTAATAAATGGATGAATGAATGAATGAATGAATGAGTGAAAGAGGGTGGTTTGGAAAGTTGAGAAACCGGAAGAAGAGAGTGGAACCATAGGTAAGCTACTGTATTCATTTCATTTCATTTCATTCATTTGTTCACCACCTGTTTGTTAAGTCCTCCCATATACCAGACTTTAAGCCAGCTCCTTGAGATACTATGGTGAGCAAAGTAACTATTTATATAAAAGGTATACAACTCTCTAAGTATGTTGTATACATCTTTCCATGTCAATATGAGTAGATGTTTTGTTCTTTATAATAGCTGCATAGTATTCATTCATTCATTAATTCATTCAGCAAACATTTATTGAATGTATTTTATGTGCTTGGCTTTGGGCCAGGCACCAAAGATACAGCAATGAATAAAAAGATTCCCTACGTTCATGATGCTTATATCTTAGTTGAGGGTAAGAATAGACATATAATAAATACATAAAGGTAGATATATGTACACTATAAGGGTTTACCAAAGATCATCCCTTTTGTATAGCCAAGATCTTCTCTTCACCTTGGACTTTATCTTCAAGGCCAATTTGTTGGAGGCCTGCTTCAATGTCATTCCTGGCACCTCTGAATTTTGTGTGATGAATAACCTCTTAATCATATATGTTTCCATTAAGTGTAGTTAGGAAAACGAAGTAATTCAAGAAGATTTGAATTTCAGATTTTAAGATAATCATAATCACATATGAGCAAGTGTTTTTTTGAAGCGATAATTTCACTATTTGTTTATATGCTGAATTTTTATCAGTTTATTGAAGTATAAATGTATATTTATTATTATAAGAGTAAAATAATTAGTGATGGTGGTCAACGTTGGTAATTTCCTGTAAAAAGCAAACAAGTATTTTCAAATGGTTTCATAGGGAAATAGATTGACGGTCAATACAAATGATGCAGTACCTGCATAATTTTAGTAATAATATTATATATATTTGTGCTAACAAATGTTTATAAAAATAGAAATTATTATTACACTACTCATAGCAGTAAGAGTAGTAGTAATAGTACTAATGATGAGGATGATTAGGCTATATCATTAGTCTAATCCTTGTAGATTGTATGCTAGTGTTGATAACATTAAACAAAATAATTTTTAAGAACTGCATTCAAATTTCAGTTAGTTAATTCCGTTTAGGCCATGAGTGTTTTAGAAAAATGGCTTCTTTCTTAACAGAAACCCATGGGGGAAGGGAAGGAAAAAAAAAAAAGAGGTTAGAGTGGGAGAGAGCCAAAGCATAAGAGACTCTTAAAAACTGAGAACAAACTGAGGGTTGATGGGGGTGGGAGGGAGGAGAGGGGTAGGTGATGGGCATTGAAGAGGGAATCTTTTGGGATGAGCACTGGGTGTTGTATGGAAACCAATTTGACAATAAATTTCATGTATTTAAAAAAAATGGCTTCTTTAAGATTCCTCACGTCCTGTGAGGATGCGTTAAAAGCAGAATATTAACTTTGGCACCTCAAAATTTCACAGAGGTAAGAGACTCTCTAATCATGTTTTACAATATCCATGAAAAATAATCTTCAATTAAGACATAGGAAAGAATACAAAGAAAATAAAATGTTAGAGAGAAATGAGGTACCTAAAACATTTTGTTTGCATAACTAATCTAGAAATGCACTCTGTTAGAATCCTTTCAGGAAACGATTCCTTATAGTTACGAGTCTATGAAGGCTAAAGACTTGAATAAAAGAATTGTTAAAATGATTGTTAGAGCCTGTTTACAATATTCAGTAGTTAAATATGAAGGATATTTGAGGTATGCACATAAATCTTAGATAAAAGTTCCTTCTAGAAAGCATATTACTGAAAATCTCTTTTGCTGAATTATAGTATCTGCTTTGAACACAAAGGCAATAACAGCATTAAATGTACTACTTTTGTAAATCATATATCATACATTTGGGCATGCAGAGACAACCAGATGTCTTTTAAAGTTTGACAGTCTGGTGGATTAATGATAAATTCAACTTTGTTTCTCTGTACTAGCTTGCCAAAAGATGTCAGGTCTCTCAGAGCCAACAACATAGTGAATTTGATTGAAGAAATATTTATAAATAGAAAACGAGAAAAGAAATTATGTGATTGACATTAACAATAGAACAGACATGGTGAAGGGGATGTGTGATTCAGGAATTTCAGTCACTGTTTTCTTCATAACCTTTAGTTATGTGTTCAGAAAGTAATTACAGCACTGAAGAATATAATAGGATTACGGAACCATAAGCAGGAAATGGTGGGCCACTGTCAACACTGTTCAGCCAAAGACAACCATCATGACCTATAAGGAATTTTTGAACTACCTTGTGAAGGACTTACACAAGGTATTCAAATAGGATGGAAGAGGAACGGTTACATTTGGCAGACAAAAATATCAACATAACAGCATTTGCTAGCAGTCAAAGGGTTGCTTGAAGAGAAAGTAATTTGTTTTTAGAACCCACGGAAGAAATTATCAATATAAAGTATATTGAATGTGCAAATATTTCTTCTATAATACCTTATATAATCCTCCCAGCATTTGACTAGAGAGAAGGTGCTGATATAGGTGCTCATGCAATAAAAACCGAGATACAAATGGAAAGTCCGAGCTCATTTTGTTTTTCTAAAAAGAAAGTTACATTATTCTGTTGTCATATTTCTAGATCCAGGGTTTAAGAACATATTTAAAACAATTTAATTCCAGTATAGTTAAAATACAGTGTGATACTAGTTTCAGGTGTAGTGACTCAGAAATTTTATACATTACTCAGTGTTCATCCTGATAAGCATACTCTTAATCCTCTTTCCTTATTTCACCCCTGCCTGGTAACCATCAGTTTGTTCTTTATAGTTAAGAGTCTGTTTTTTAGGCTTATCTCTTTTATCTTTGTTTGCTTGCTTTGTGTTTCTTAAATTCCACATATGAGTGAAAAATCTTGGTATTTGTCTTTCTCTGACTTATTTCACCTAGCATTATATCCTCTAGACCCATCCATGTTGTTGCAAATGGCAAGATTTCATTCTTTTTTATGACTGCCATACCACTTCTTTATCCATTTATTGATGGACACTGGGGCTGCTTCCATAATTTGGCTTTGGTAAATAATACTGCAGTAAACATGGGGTGCATATATTTTTTCAAAGTATTCTTTGGGTAAATACCCAGTAGTTGAATTACTGGATCATATGGTAATTCTATTTTTAAGTTTGTGAGGAACCTCCATATTGTTTTCCACAGTATCAGTTTGTATTCCCATCAATGGTGCACGAAGGTTTTTTTTTTTTCTCTACATCCTTGACAATGCTTGTTGTTTCTTATGTTTTTGACTTTAGCCATTCTGACAGGTGTGAGGTGATATTTCATTGTGGTTTTGATTTGCATTTCCTTCACAATGACTGATGTTGAGCACCTTTTCATGTGTCTGTTGGTTAACTGTATGTCTTCTTTGGAAAAATGTCTATTTATGTCTTCTATCTATTTTTAATTGACTTATTTGTTTTTTTTTTTTTTTTCAGTGTTGAGTTGTACAAGTTCTTTAATGTTTTGGATTCTAACTCCTTAGTGGATATGTCATTTGCAAATATCTTCTTCCATTCAGTAGATTGTCTTTTAGTTTTGTTGATTTTTTTTCTTTGCTGTGCAGAAGCTTTTTATTTTGATGTAGTTCCAGTAGTTTATTTTTGCTTTTGTTTCCCTTGCCTCAGGAGACCTATCTAGAAAAATGTTGCTATGGCCAAAGTCAGAGAAATTACTCCCTGTGCTGCCTTCTAGGATTTTTATAGTTTCCATTCTCATGGTTATATCCTTAATCCATTTTGAATTTGTTTTTGTGTATGATGTAAGAAAGTGGTCCAGTTTCATTCTTTTGCATGTAGCTGTCCAGTTTTCCCAGCATCATTTGTTGAACAGACTGTCTTTGTCATGTTGCATATTCTTGCTTCCTTTGTCAAAGATTAATTGACTGTATAATTGTAGGTTTATTTCTGGGCTCTATATTCTGTTCTATTGATCGATGTGTCTATTTTTGTGCCAGTACCATACTGTTTTGATTACTACGGTTTTGTAGTATATCTTGAAATATGCGAGTGTGATACCTCTAATTTTGTTCTTTTTCACGATTGCTTTCGCTGTTTGAGGTCTTTTGAGGCTCCATACAAATTTTAGGATTGTTTGTTATTGCTCTGTGAAAAAAACTGTTCATATTTAGATAGGGACTGCATTTAATCTGTAGATTGCTTTGGGTAGTATGGATATTTTGACAATATTTGCTCTTCCAATCCACAAACAGGGAATATCTTTCCATTTGTTTGTGTCTTCAATTTTTTCATCAATATTTTATAGTTTTTTTTTTTTTTTTTTTTTTTTTTTTTTTTTTTTTTTTTTCAACGTTTATTTATTTTTGGGACAGAGAGAGACAGAGCATGAACGGGGGAGGGGCAGAGAGAGGGAGACAGAATCGGAAACAGGCTCCAGGCTCTGAGCCATCAGCCCAGAGCCCGACGCGGGGCTCAAACTCACGGACCGTGAGATCGTGACCTGGCTGAAGTCGGACGCTTAACCGACTGCGCCACCCAGGCGCCCCTATTTTATAGTTTTCAGAGTACAGGTCTTTCAACTCTTTGGTTAAGTTTATTCCTAGGTTTTTCAATCCTATTTGGTGCAATTGTGAATGGGCTTGTTTTCTTAATTTCTCTTTTTGTTACTTCATTATTATAGTATATAGAAATACAGTGGAATTCTGTATATTGATTTTGTATCCTGTAAACTTACCGATTCATTGATCGGTTCTAGTAGTTTTTTGGTGGAGTCTTTAGGGTTTTTTATATATAGTATCATGTCATCTGCAAATAGTGAAAGTTTAGCTTCTTCCTTACAAATGTGGAGGCCTTTTATTCCTTTTTCTTATCTGATTGCCTGGTTACCAGGTTATCTGGCTAGGAATTCTTGTACTATGTTGAATAAAAGTGGTGAGAACAGACATCCTTGTCTTACTACTGATCTTAGGGGTAAGGCTCTCCATTTTTTACCATTGAGTATAAGGTTAGCTGTGGATTTTTCACAGATGGCCTTTATTATGTTGAGGTGCATTCCCTCTAATCCTACTTTGTTGAGAGTTTTTATCATGAACAGATGTTGTACTTTGTCAAATGCTTTTTCTGTATCTATTGAAATGATCATATGGTTTTTATCCTTTCTCTTATTGATGTGATGTATCACATGATTGATTTTTGAATATTGAACCACCCTTGGATCTCAGGAATAAATACCACTTGACTGTGGTGAATGATTTTTAAAAATATATTGTTGGGTTCAATTTGCTAATATTTTGCTGAGAATTTTTGCATCTATGTTCATCAGAGATATTGGCCTCTCGTTCTCTTTTTTTTGTAGTGTCTTTGTCTGGTTTGGTATTAGGGTAACCCTGGCCTTAGAGAATAAATTTGGAAGTTTTCCTTTTCTATTTTTTTTTAGAATAGTTTGAGAATAGATATTAATTCTTCTTTAAATGTTTGATGTAAAATTCACCTGTGAGGCCATCTGGTTCTGGACTTTTATTTGTTGGGAGTTTTTTGATTATTGATTCAATTCCATTGTTGGAAATTGGTCTATTCCTACCTGATTCAGTTTTGTGAGGTATCTTTCTAGGTATTTATCCATTTCTTCTAGGTTGTCAAATTTGTTGGCATATGATTTTTCATAATATTCTCTTACAATTCTATTTTTGTGATGTTAGTTGTTATTTCTCTTTCATTTCTGATTTTGTTTATTTGAGTCCTCTCTCTCTCTCTCTCTCTTTCTCTCTCTTTTGGATGATCTGACTAAAGTTTTATCAGTTTTGTTGATCTTTTAAAATAACCAGCTCCTGGTTTCATTCATCTGTTCTCTCATATTTTTTTTTAGTTTTTATTTTGTCTATTTCTGCTTTAATCTTCATTATTTCCTACCTTCTGGTTTTGGGTTTTGCTTGTTCTTCTTTATCTAGCTCCTTTAGGTGTAAGATCAGGTTGTTCATTTGAGATTTTTCTTGCTTCTTGATGTAGGCCTGTATTGCTATAAACTTCCCTTTTAGGACCACTTTTGCAATTTTGGACCATTGTGTTTTCATTTTCACTTGTCTCCATGTATTTCTTGATTTCCTGGTTGACCCATTCATTGTTTAGTAGCATGTTAGTTTACTTCCATGTATTTGTGCTCTTTCCAGATTTTTTCTTGTGGTTGATTTCTAGTTTCATAGTGCTGTGGTCAGAAAAGATGCATGGTGAAAAAAAAAAAAGATGGATGGTGTGACTTTGATTGTTTTGAATTTGTTGAGACTTGTTTTGTGGCCTAACATGTGATCTATTCTGGCGAATGTTCCATGTGTACCTGAGAAGACTGTGTATTCTGTTGTTTTAGGTTGGAATGTTCTGAGTATATCTGTTAGATTCATCTGCTCCAATGTGTCATTTAAAGCTACTGTTTCTTGGGGCGCCTGGGTGGCGCAGTCGGTTAAGCGTCCGACTTCAGCCAGGTCACGATCTCTCGGTCTGGGAGTTCGAGCCCCGCGTCAGGCTCTGGGCTGATGGCTCAGAGCCTGGAGCCTGTTTCCGATTCTGTGTCTCCCTCTCTCTCTGCCCCTCCCCCGTTCATGCTCTGTCTCTCTCTGTCCCAGAATAAATAAACGTTGAAAAAAAAAAAATAAAGCTACTGTTTCTTTATTGATATTCTGTCTGGATGATCTATCCATTGATGTAAGTGAGGTGTTAAAAGTCCCCTGCTATTATTGTATTACTATCAATTACTTCCTTTTTGTTTATTATTAGCTGTTTTATGTATTTGGGTGCTTTCCTGTTCAGTGCATAAATGTTTATAATTTAAGTTTATTTATTTTGGTGGGGAGAGGGGCAAAGAGAATCCCAAGCAGCCTTTGTGTTATCAGCACTGAGCCTGACATGGGGCTCAATCTCATGAACCAAGAAAGAGATCATGACCTGAGCTGAAATCAAGAGTTGGATGCTTAACTGACTGAGCCACCCAGGGGCCCTACAATTGTTATATCTTCTTGTTGGATTGTTCCCTTTATTATTATATAGTGTCCTTATTTGTCTCATTACAGTATTTGTTTTAAAGTCTATTTTGTCAGATAAAATATTGTTACCCCAGCTTTTTTTCTACTGCCGTTAATATGATAAATGCTTTTCCATCCCTTCACTTTCAATCTGCATGTGTCTTTAGGTCTGAAATGAATCTTTTGTAGGCAGCATATAGATGGGTCTTGCTTTTTTATCCATTCCATCACCCTATGTCTTTTGGAGAATTTAGTCCATGTACATTCAAAATAATTATTGATAAATATGTACTTCTTGCCATTTTCTTACTTTTCCTATGATTATTTTTGTAGTTCTTCTCTGTTGCTTTCTTCTCTTGCTCTTTTTTTCTCATGGTTTGCTGGCTTTCTTTAGTGATATGCTCAGATTATTTTCTCTTTATTTTGCATATCTGTTACTGGTTTTTGGTTGGTAGTTATCATTAGGTTTGTATATAACATCTTAGGCATATAGTAGTCTATATTAAGTTGATAGTCACTTATATTTGAACCCATTATCACTGTCTCCCCACCACATTTTAGGTATATGGTATCATACTTTACATCCTTTTATTTTGTGAGTCCCTTGACTGATTTTTATAAATAAACTTAATTTTATTACTTTTGTGTTTCCCGCTTTTCTTATTCCTGCTTATGGTCTTTTCTTATGGACTGAAAGAGTCCCCTTTAACATTTCTTGTAGGACTGGCTTAGTGGTCATGAATTCCTTTAACTTTCCCTTATCTGGGAAACTCTTTATCTCTCCTTCTATTCTGGAGGATAGCCTTGCTGGATAGTCTCGTTGGCTGCAGGCTTTTTCCTGCCGAAGAATCAGCTGGTAGCTTCATAGGGTTTCCCTTGTATGTAACTGTTTTCTTTTCTTTTGCTGCTTTAAAAATTCTCTTTATCATTACTTTTTGCCATTTTAATTACTATGTGTCTTGGTACAGACCTCCTTGGGTTGATTTTGCTGGGGACTTTCTTTGCCTCCTGGATCTGGATTTCTGTTTTCTTCCTCAGATTTGGGAAGTTTTCAGCTATTATTTCTTCAAATAAATTTTCTGCCCCGTTTTTTCTCTCTTCTTCTTCTGGGATCCCTATAATGTGAATATTGTTACACTTGATGGTATTCTTGAGTTCCCTAAGTCTATATTAATCTTTTATTATTATTATTTTTTCTCTTTTCTGTTTAGCCTCATTACTTTCCATTACTCTGTGCTCCAGGTTGCTGGTTTGTTCTTCTGTTTCCTCTATTCTACTATTTATTTCCTCTAATGTATTTTAAATTTCAGTTATTAAATTCTTCATCTCAGATTGATTCTTTTTTATGTTTTCTATCTCTTTGTTAAAGGTCTCACTGAGGTCCTCCACTCTTTACAAGTCCAGTGAGTATTTTTATGACCACTAATTTAAATTCTCCATCAGGCACATTACTTACCTCTGTTCCCCTTAGCTCTTTTGCTGTGATTTTGTCCTGTTATTTCATTTGGTACATATTCATGTCTCCTCATTTTGTTTCACTCTCTGTGTCTGTTCCTATGTATTTGGAATGTCCACTCCATAAGGGCAGGGTTTTAAAGTGATTGTGTGAAACAGTGAATGCATGCAAAAATATTGGAAAGTTCAGATATCAACAAGGGCAACAATCTTACAGGAGCTTATGAAATTGTTCAGAAAGCATCTTTCTCAGGCAATACCGAATCCAACCAATGTAGGATTGGTTCAGTGACATATGTCACCATTTTCAACCAAACCTTCAAGTCTAGGAGTTGAGGTAAGTCTTTATGTGAGCTACTGTTGGACAAGAAGAAAAACCTTGGTGGTGACATCGCTATCAGCAGTGGCCTAAATGGAAGAGCTTGACCTCAAATACCACCCTCAGTTAAAAATGAGATCCCTTTAGTATTACAAATATGCAGCACAGTTGCTGTAGTAGCCAATAAGTGATAATTCTTATACTATAATATCAAACTTTAAAAACATGACTACTGGTTTTTTTAATAACAGAAAAAATAATTTAAAGAATTTTTTGGAGAGAAAGAGAGCACAAGTGGGGGAGAGGGTCAGAGGGAGAGAGAGAATCTTATTTTTTTCAATTTTATTTTTTAAATTTACATCCAAATTAGTTAGCATATAGTGCAACAATGATTTCAAGGGTATATTCCTTAATACCCCTTACCCATTTAGCCCATCCCCCCTCCCACAACCTCTCCCCCTCTCTCCTAACCCTCTGTTTGTTCTCCGTATTTAAGAGGCTCTTATGTTTTGTCCCCCTCCCTGTTTTTATATTATTTTTGCTTGCCTTCCCTTATGCTCATCTGTTCTGTGTCTTAAAGTCCTCATATGAGTGAAGTCATATGATATTTGTCTTTCTCTGACTAATTTCGCTTAGCATAATACCCTCTAGTTCCATCCACGTAGTTGCAAATGGCAAGATTTCGTTCTTTTTGGTTGCTGAGTAATACTCCATTGTATATATATATACCGCATCTTCTTTATCCATTCATCCATTGATGGACATTTGGGCTCTTTCCATACTTTGACTATTGTTGATAGTGCTACTATAAACATGGGGGTGCATGTGTTTCTTTGAAACAGCATACCTGTATCCCTTGGATAAATACCTAGTAGTGCAATTGCTGGGTCGTAGGGTAGTTCTGTTTTTAGTTTTTTGAGGAACCTCCATACTGTTTTCCAGAGTAGCTGCACCAGCTTGCATTCCCACCAACAATGCAAAAGACATCCTCTTTCTCTGCATCCTTGCCAACATCTGTTGTTGCCTGAGTTCTTAATGTTAGCCATTCTGACGGTGTAAGGTGGTATCTCATTGTGGTTTTGATTTGTATTTCCCTGATAATGAGTGATGTTGAGCATTTTTTCATGTGTCTGTTGGCCATCTGGATGTCTTATTTGGAGAAGTGTCTATTCATATCTTTTGCCCATGTCTTCACTGGATTGTTTGCTTTTTGAGTGTTGAGTTTGATCAGTTCTTTATAGATTTTGGATACTAACTCTTTATCTGATATGTCGTTTGCAAGTATCTTCTCCCATCCTTTCAGTTGCCTTTTAGTTTTGCTGATTGTTTCCTTTGCTGTGCAGAAGATCCCAATAGTTCATTTTTGCTTTTTTTCCCTTGCCTCTGGAAACATGTTGAGTAAGAAGTTGCTGCGGCCAAGATCAAAGAGGTTTTTGCCTGCTTTCTCCTCGAGGATTTTGATGGCTTCCTGTCTTAAATTGAGGTCTTTCATCCATTTTGAGTTTATTTTTGTGTATGGTGTAAGAAAGTGGTCCAGGTTCATTCTTCTGCATGTCGCTGTCCAGTTTTCCCAGCACCACTTGCTGAAGAGACTGTCTTTATTCCATTGGATCTTCTTTTCCTGTTTTGTCAAAGATTAGTTGGCCATACATTTGTGGGTCCATTTCTGGGTTCTCTGTTCTGTTCCATTGGTCTGAATGTCTGTTTTTGTGCCAATACCATACTGTCTTGATGATTACAGCTTTGTAGAATGTAGCTTGAAGTCTGGGATTGTGATGCTTCCTGCTTTGGTTTTCTTTTTCAAGATTGCTTTGGCTATTTGGGCTCTTTTCTGGTTCCATTGAAATTTTAGGATTATTTGTTCTAGCTCTTAGAAGAATGCTGGTGTTATTTTGATAGCATTGAGTATGTAGATTGCTTTTGGTAGTATCAATATTTTAATGATATTTGTTCTTCCTCTCCAGGAGCATGGAATCTTTTTCCATTTTTTTGTGTCTTCTTCAATTTCTTTCATAAGCTTTCTATAGTTTTCAGTGTATAGATTTTTCACCTGTTTGGTTAGATTTATTCCTACGTATTTTATGGGTTTTGGTGCAATTGTAAATGGGATTGATTCCTTGATTTCTCTTTCTGTTGCTTCAAGGAGAGAGAATCTGAAGCAGTCTCCATACTCAACACAGAGCCTGATGTGGGACTCACTCCCATGACCCTGGGATCGTGACCTGAGCCGAAATCAAGAGTTGGACACTCAACTGACTGAGCCACCAAGGAGCCCTAGGAAAAATAGTTTTTGAGATGGTTTCATATTTACTGTTTAGCCCATGAGTTCATTTTATGTTGTTTTTAGTGGAATATTAATTTTAATAGATAAAAATTATGATGGTTTGGGCTGAGACAGTGATAATGAAGAGAGTGAGAAATGAATAGATTCTGAATACATTTAAAATACTAGAACTGAGAATATTTGTTGGTAATTGGGTGTGGGATGTGACAGAAAGAGGGAGTCCTGGATGACGAAGTTTTCTGGCTCAAGCAATTGGTTGTTGAATAGAATTGCCATACCCTGAGAAAAAGAATACTGCCAAGAGATATTTTGGATTGAGAGTGCAAAATGATAGATGCAACAGTTGGTTCTGAACACATTAAGTTCAAGACTTTTAACTGCCTTCTCAGTATCTCTGCTTGACTGTCTTGATGTCTCCAATCCACATGTCCCAAATGGAATTATTCATCTTCTCCTTAAACTCGCCTTCCTGATGTCTTCCCCATATCAGTTAATGGCAACTTCATCTTTCCAGCTCAGACCACGAACTTTAAAATTAACCCTGAGTTTTCCTCCCTCTCCTTCTCTCTGGTAACTCTCTCCCTTTCTGTCTCCCTCCCTCCCTCCCTTTTTTCCTTCCCTCCTTCCTTCTACATATCCAGTCTGTCAGAAATCTTGTGGTCTTTACATTTAGAATTAAATCCATAATTTGGTCAGTTCTCACCATCTTAGTTGCCAGCACCCTGCTTCCTAGCCACCATCATCCCTCTCCAGAATGTTACAGAGGACTCCTAATTGGTTTCCTTGCTTTACCTTCCTCCTCTACAGCCTATTTTCACCATGGCCATTAGAATTACATTAAACCATAAATCAACCAGATCACTTTTTCACCTCTCTTGGGTCTTTGTTCAGATGTCATCTTCTCAAGGAGGTCTCTCTTGACTGTCCTGTGCAAAAAGCAAACTTGCACACATACTCTTACCTGACACACACCCCATCCTCTTTGCTCTGTTCTAGTTTTACTATTGTGGTTGCACTTTTCTTCTTTTTAACATAGTTTGGAACTTATTTTAACATATTTTAAATGCATTCTGTGTCTCCTTCCACCAAACTGTAGTATAAGTCCCAAAGACAAGGATTTTTGTCTATTTGTTCATTGAGGTATTCCAGGTACTTGGAACAGTGCCTGGCACACAGTAGGTGTTCTGTAAATACTGACTATTGAACGCTGGGGCCTGACTCTCCCCAAACACTAATTTCTTTAATCAGGGTGACACTAAGACACATGAGCAGTCCAGGCTATTAATTTGGTTCCTCTTCAAATGGACATTTTTGGGAAAATTTATTGTGTGTTTAGAAGGGAGGCTGAGTTCTTCAGGGCTGTATGTGGGAAGGACAAAACACAGGAATGGGGCTCAAACTTTCCTTTCTTATCCCAGGCAATTCAGCTCTGGCCGTGGATGTATCCAGAACAATTCAGAAACAAAGCTCTGGAGTTCCACTCACCTTCCCTAGCACACATCTTTCACTCCAGCATACACTCTGGGGGTCTCACTGTGCCTACTCCAAGGGATGGGTTTTGTTTGCCATATCCAGTATCCTCCCTAAGAGACCATGTGGCAGGTGGAGACTTTTCCATTTCAGACTATTCTCTGGGGAGTTTTAATGCCCCTTAGAAGTTGGTGATCTAGGCAGCCAGCCATGTTTCTGAGCTTAGTCACAGATTTGCACTTTCAGGATAGCCGGTTTAGTCCCATCACTTGAAAAGCCTTCATTTGCTTTCCCCAAACATCCTGCCTGGGAGACCTCCTGCTTGTCTCTCTGTAGGTCTCAGCAGAAAATAACAATAGCTGTGAGAGGTGTCACTGTGTTGGAGAAGGAAAGACACTCCCTACAACCTAGATTTTCCTCAATGGCAGAACGTTCTTGTCAGTTTATCTCATCTGTTTGGGAATATATATTCTCATTTCTCCTCTCCTGCAGGTGCTCCAGCTGGGAGCCCCTTTTAAACTATTTTACTCATGATCAAATCTACTTTACATCTTCAATAACTTGTGGCTTCTAGAAAGGTTTGAGGTAGAATCCAATGTTAACTAGAGTGATTTCTGTATTAATTCTTTTTCCTTGTAAAAATGGGGCATTGTTGGGAGCCTGGGTGGCTCAGTCGGTTAAGCTTGCGACTTCGGCTCAGGTCATGATCTCATGGTTCGTGAGTTCGAGCCCCACGTCAGGCTCTGTGCTGAAGCTCAGAGCCTGGAGCCTCCTTCAGATTCTGTGTCTCCCTCTCTCTCTGACCCTGTTCATGCTCTGTCTCTCTCTCCCTCAAAAATAAATAAATATTTAAAAAAAATTTTAAAAAGGGGGGCATTGTGAATAAAATTAATGTTTGAAGAGTTAAATGAGTTTCATGATAGGCAGGTGACACATTTGCTCCATTTGTAAAAAGAGGGTGAAACCTTCTTTCCTGTAGCTTAGAATTATTTTGAAGCTCACATGAGATGAAATAACAAATGGGTTTAATGATAATCTTTTCCATTTTGTAGTGGAGATTCTCTACTGGTCTGGAAGGAAATCAGTATAGGGAATAGAAATATTCTAAACAGGACTTCAGGAGGAAAAGGGGAATGGTTTTAATGCCTTTGTTCCTGAGGAAACGAATTGCCCACTTTGTTTCTTTTCATTGAGGGTGAAAGGAGGGTGGGAGATAGGGGATATGTAGGAGATAGGAGTGGGAGGGGGTCGCTTGGATACCATGGGAAAAGGACAGCCAGAGCACTGAGGTCCCCATGGAGACCCTGCTGACCCTGTTGTACCACCTCCTGCCACCTGCCCCCCCCCCCCCCCCCCGCTCCTACCTCAGGCTCAGAAAGAGGGAGACTGGTAGGGGAGACCAAGAAGGGGAACTCACAGTCTTCAGGAGTCTGAAAATCATGTTATCAGAAGGAGAAAAGAGATTCCTAACCCCTATTTTTCTTCCTCCCTCACCTCTCATAGATCTCCAACCTCCCTCATTTCCCACCAACCTTCTACCCTGTATGGCTTTTACTAGTCCTTTTTTACTCATGAATCTTTAGTCACACACACAAAAATTGAAAGTAGCAAAAGCTTGGGGCTGGTTAAAATGTTTCCAGATACTTGTCTTTCAAGGGGTGCCCTCCAGGGAAAATTCCAGTAAACTCCTGTTACTATCACTATTTTTCTGTGAATAATCACCCACCTTCAATCATCAACTTCTTTTTTGAATCCACATTTCACTGGTTCTGGCTTCTAACTGTTAATTTGGGTTCTCAACCCCCGTGAATTACGAGAGGGGCATCATATGCCCTTTTGAACAAATTCTTTTATTTTACTTTATTTTTTTTTAGGTTTATTTACCTATTTTGAGAGGCTCTGACAGCACAGAGCCTGATGTGGGGCTCAAACTCACAAACCCTGAGACCACGACCCGAGCCGAAACCAAGAGTGAGACGCTTAACTGACTGAGCCACCCACACGCCTCAACTTATGAACAAATTCTAATCAGTGCAGCTCATTGCTCGCTCTTTCTTTTCCTTCCTTCCTTCCTTCCTTCCTTCCTTCCTTCCTTCCTTCCTTCCTTTCTTCCTTCCTTCCTTCTGACACTGTGGAGTTTAAGAATCTTATCCTTAAGGGTTCACTTAGAGGACAGAGCCTAGAAAACTCTGTTTAGGCGGGAATTGTAGTTCTCCCATGAAGAGAACCTGACAGGAAGCCAGGGAATGAGTGAGGGGAGAGAGAAGAGGAAAATAAATTTTGTCTTTAGAATCATTAGAAGTAAGGTTTATGATATGGGAAGGTGTGTATGTGTGTGTGAGTGTGTGTGAGAGTGTGTTTGAAATGAATTATCCCCCTGGACTTAAGAAGGTATAAGATCACAAAAAATAAAGACAGGAGACCCCTTCCTCTACTCACGTAGGGCAGGTAGCTGTGAGAAGGCCACAGGAAGAACAGGGAAACTTTCTGGAACTCCACCTGGGCTGCTTTGGGAAAACAAACACTGTGTATCTTTTTTTTTTCCTTGTATGTTTCTTTTCCTTGTTTCATGGTAAGAGGCAGTGTGCTTTTGTTATTTCTACTCCCCTAACTTGGTAGGTCTTCCTCAAAAGAGCTGAAGATGTACCAAACCTGAGATTTGGCTTTGAAAACTTATTACCCATTTTCTTCTATGTTTTACTTGAATTGAGATAATCAGCTTGTGTCTCCTTCTACTCAAAATGAATCACGAGGGTTTCTTTCTGACTTTAGACCAATGGACAGAAAATTAAACTTCCTAATTCACCCCAAGTACAAAGCAATTAAGAGCTAAAAAGGGATTAGAGTTTTGAAAATCACAGGAGCCCAATCTGACTTGTGCTCTTAGCTAAAAACATTTGAAAAAGCCCTTTCATCCTGAAAGCAGTTTTAGGAACGTTTTTCTTCAGGTTAATTGGATGTCTTACTGTCTCTTTTCTTCTAGGGATTCTCCTTAGAGCATGGTTTACAGTATTTGCAAAGGGTTTTTGTCACCAATTTTGGTATTTCTAAACGTCCTATGGTGTAGACTTCTGTCACCTCCCTGTTTTCTCTTGTTATACTGAGACATTAAGGGAGGAAGTGATTGCACTGAAGGGAAGAGACTAGATTTGCTGTTCTGAAACCTCTGTGTAATCTGTACCTAGAGCTGAAATCAGCCGTTGGGCTGATTTCTAAAGGAACGAGAGTATGAAATGGTAACAATTCAAAAAATTGGGTTTCTGGTTTCCAGTCCAGCATCCACCATGCAAGGATCTTAGAAATGGTTACTCCAATCTTTATAACAACAAAAAAATGTGGAACTAAAAATTAACAACCCTTCTTAGATCCCCACGGAGAATTTTGGTCACAGGGCAGACTTCTGCCCCCAAATTGGAGAGGCATACAGATGCATATAGAGCATCACAATTAACCAGAGAAGTACCCACAAATAGAAACCTCTACATGAACCAATACCAGGGTAGAAAATTGAAAGTATAATTAGTGAATTCCTGGAGGCTCAGTATGGACAAATTTGAGAGTTAAAACTCCAGATCTAGGCTTAGGGGCTCCCCATACTTTTGTGAGTTTTACCTCTAGGAGCTCAAACACATTCTCACAGTCAAGATAGGAGAAATTCCTTACACTTCAGTAGGAGGAATAACCATTTTGAAATATGCTTTGAGCATTCTGTTCTTAACAAGGCCTGCATCAAGGGAAACTATTTCACCAGATTAGGGAAGGGAAATAGCAAATTCCAGCCCTTTTGTAACCTTGCTGTCTCACCATGGGGAGAAAAAAAAAAAAACAAAACTGAGAAATATTTGTGAAGGTCCCAGCCTAAGGGGACAGGCTCACTAAGAAGAAGTCTAAGACCTAATCATAGGATTATATAATGCTTTCTCTTCTCCACCCCCCCCCCCACCATACTTTACTACATTTCAATAAGACAGAATAATAATGTATAATAATGGAATTTCAATGGAATGACCTGCACATCTCAGATATTATTTAAGAAGAAATCTCTAAGGAAATCTAAAAACAACAGGGGCTTACAGAAACAAAGATACCAGAGGAAATTTTAGCCTCTGAAACTTACAGCTTCAGAAAACATTAATTCTTAGCCAGATAAACAAAACATCACATGGAAGGCCTATTTACTACGATTCCTTTTACTTAGTACATCATGTCTAGTTTGCAGCAAAAGGTTACAAGGCATACTAACAGACGAAAAGCCAAAACAACACAGAGTTTGAAGAGACAGAGTAAGCATCAGGATCAGTCTCAGGTATGGCAGAAATTTTAGAATGATCAGATCTAGAATTTAAGACAACTATGATTAATATGCTAAGGACTCTAAGTGGACAACATGCAAGAACAGATGGGTAATAATAATGTCTAGGACTTTTAGTGGTATTAGAGGAAGGGTTAGGGAAAGGTATGTGTGTTCCATCTTTGAAGTGGAAAACTTAACTGTAACTTAAAAAAAAGTATTTGATTTCTCTTCATTGTCAATTTCCTCTGAATTTCTGTGTATTTATTTCTATTTCTTTCTTGAATTTTAAAGACTTTCCTCAGAGATATGATCCCTGGCTGCCTATTCTTTTTAAGATCAAGTACTATAAAACTTGAAGTTATGTCAGGGAGAGGGGTGGGACCAGCTACTCACTGCAAGGTTATTGGGCAAGGATATAGCCATTCTTGGAGAGATGATGTACATGTATTGAATGCCCACATATATAAGGTCTTTTCTATTAGGATTATCCTTTTTTTTTTTTTCCAGAGAGTCATCCTCAAATATACTGCTTGGGGCTAAACCTGGCAATGTGGTAACCTGACGAAGGAAGAGAACTGAATATTCTATATTCAGACTTCACTTAATCTGTCTGTTTTTTAGTATAGCTACTCACCCTGTTCTGGGTTATGCTATAGTTCCCATGTCTAGTGCAGGGTGAAGGTAGGGGACTCTTTTCTGGTCACTGATCATCAGACCACATAGGTCACAGGTGGGACATCCATTGTTCCTGTCTACACAGTGTTGGGAGACAATTCCCTACTAATCATGGTTTTTGAATTCTACTGTCTTGTGAGCAGAAGAATTAACAGCTTTTTTAATGGATGATCTTTTCAAGGATGTTTATATAGCAAGCGGCTTTGGAAGACAGAGATGGGATCTCTTCCCAAAGCAGAGAGATTTGTTTGCTGCACACTATAATAAAGGAAATGTCATCTTCCAGGACAAAGGTTGGGCAGGTTTTCTTGAAGTCTCTTTAACATATGGGGGCTTCCTAAAATTGAGAATCCTCAGCTGTGATGCAACCTCCCTGCATGTGCAGCATTCGCTCATGCTGTTTTGTGTAGTCCCTGTAGGACTTGAGGGACAAGGTACAAACAATGTGAACATGAAGATCATGCTGCCTGCTGTGCTGGGAGTAGTAACATCATTTGCCTCTGACCCAGGAGACTCTTGTTTTCTGCTAGCATGAGTGGAACTGTGAACATTTAACTTGTAAGTTTTTACAAGTAGATTAAAATCTCAGTTGCTCAATTCTGTGATTTTCCAGTGTGACAATACCATGTTTGCGACTCAGGAATCTTTATGAGCTTGCCTCTGAGTTTGTCTTCTTCTATACCTCATACAGTTGTTCTAAATTCTAGTCTTACTGCTAGAAGACTGGTTTGGATGCTGCTACTCTGGGACCCACAGTCTATTTTCCTTCTTTAGCTTGGGAATATCTCTTGTAAATATGGAGAGAAATCCTCCTCCTTTCATGGTTCTTCAAGTTTCCCCTTCTGCTTCCATAAATTCCCATATCGTAAAGATTTAGTTAGGTTTTGCAAAACAAAAGCCAGAATGTCTTCCAGTACTTTTCAGCTTCCAACCCTACCACTCACCTCTTCTGAGACAAAGAGCAACCTCTCTGATGTCTGACAAGTATAAAACAAGAAGGGAAAATACAGGGAGAAAAAGACTCACATGAATTACTATCTGAAGATGTTATTCAGTCACATTTATTCTGTGTTTGACAAGTGTCTCCCGCTCTCACTGAACAGTCTTTATCACATGGCCAGAATCCAAGGAACCCACCCACCCTCCTGCCAACTTTTACATAGGGGTTTAGTAATTCTATAATAATTTTTTAAAAAGTCTGTATAAGGAAAGAAACAAGAACAGTGATGAGCACTTTGCCACCCTTCCAGATTTCTACAGCCACTTCTTTCCTGCTTTATTCCCATTAATGTTTGTTCTAAGGGATATAAATTCTCTAGAGGCCCACACAGGGCCCAAGCTTGATAGATCCTGGAACAGTTAGAGCCATCAGGTCTCTTCCAAGAAGAAGAGAGTCCTCTGAGAATAAGACAAAGCTAGGAGCAGGAAGCAGGTGAAGGGCACTGGTTTTCTTTCTTTTTTTTTTTTTTTTGGAAAACAAAAAATGGAATGAGGAGTGGATGATACAGTGATGTTTAGGTTTATTTGGCAGACTGAGGAGAGGAACTATGGTTACATGATCCACTGAATTTGAGCAGTGTGGAACTAGGAAGGTTAAAGAGAGAAGAATTACCCATCTTTCATCTGCCCCTTGGGGAAGGGACCTTTGACCCCAATCCAGGAAGAAAATGGCAGTAGGGAGGTCATGCCTATAAGTCAGATAGAGCTGGAAAAACAAGTGTGTAAATGAGAGTTGGGAGGAGGATGTTAAAGGGCTTATAATTATGTTACTTTTATGTCTCCCAACTGGTCCTGTGACTTCCTTTAAGAAATTACCATGTTTGACATTAGGCTTTAAAAATAAGCTAATGTTTTACCTATTATACTTCAAATGGAGACATTCAGTAAATTCACTAAATTTAGACATGTAGTGAAGAATTTTTTGGTCTATGTTTTGAGAAAAGTTATTATTTCAGTATTTTGACAGTTAAACATTAATTCATCCTGAGCTGTTTTACCTGAGTCTCAATTTCTAGATTATCCTGTGGCTATTGGAAGATCATTTTCTCTTGGGGACACTGCATATGGAACGAACAGATTTCACTACCTTTACATATATCAGCCTCTGACCTCCAACCTGTGGGCAGAAAATTGGTTTCCTTAATTGAGCTTGCCTGCAGAGAAAGGAAAGGGCTAATACTGGTATATGATTAAGAAGGTGAAAGGAAAATTCTTCATGAGTCTAATCTAAATGCCTCCTTTTGACTAAAACGTTTGATTATTTCTCATATTTTTGATAGATTATGGGAATATTTTCCAAGTTTGGTTGATGTTTAGTTAGTCTTTTCTCAGTGTGGGTTATTGAAAGGAAAAGTGGAATTAAAAATCATAATTTGATTTTGGTTCTTGTCATTAATGTAACTCTTCCTAGTGGTCCCAGGCTTCTTGCTTCCTATCCTTCCTCTCTGGGTGTTGAGTCTCCTGCTTTGTCCAGGTCCATGGTTCCTACCTCTGTTGTAGCATAATTCTTATGCATTTTTATGGCAACAAAATATATCCCTTCACACTGTCCTAACTAGTCCTGCTCCTCACTAGGAATACAGAAGGGAAGAATGGAAGCAGGTAATTGGGGAAGAAAAATCCTGTTTTGCCTCTCTAGAATATCTGGATTTTATATTTCCTCCTGAGTCCTATCCAGACAACCTAATGGAGAACCAAGTGCTGGCAGGCAGGAGAGGCTGTGGCAGGGGCAGAAACAAGAGAAAAGAGATTTCATTCTTAGGGGCTGTATTAGTCCACTAGGGCTATCATAGCAAAATGCTATAGACTGGGAGGCTTAATGGAAATTTATTTTTTCACAGTTCTGGAGGTTGGAAGTCCAAGATCAAGGTGTCAGCAGGGTTGATTTCATTCTGAGGCCTCTCTCCTTGGCTTGTAGATGGCGGTCTTCTTCCTTTGTCTTCATATGGTCCTTTCTCAGTGTGCCCACGTTTTCTCTTTTTGTGTCCTAATCTTTCTTCTTATAAGGACATCAGTTATATTAGATTAGGACTCTCCATGTGACCTCAATTTTATCTTGATTAACCTATTTAAAGGCTTTTTCTCTAAATATAGTCATATTTCAAGGTACTGGGAGTTAAGACTTCAATATGTAATTTCGGAGGAATACAATTCAGTGTATAAAGGGGGCTGAGGATGGGGGTTGGGGAAGGATACAGAGCTGGGAAAGTCATGCAACTTCCTTTGGTGGTTGGTTGAAGGATAGAAATTCACCTGTATGGGGCCTGGGATGTTTTATAACCTTAAGTTTTATAGTCTCAGCCCTTCTACCAGTACAATTTAAGAGCTTGGGGTTACACATGTACTACATATACCTTAAAAATACTTGTGAAAGAAAGGTGAGGAGGAGTAAATATATAGCCATCAGAATGTTACCTCCTTAGAAGGAAAAGGACTGAGCTGATAGATCAGGTAGGATGATTTGGGGTGAATTTTTTTCTTAAGTTGCTAAAAAGATACATATCTTTTTCTCTACTGTCCTTTAAAATAGAGATTACTGAAAAGCACAATGACTTATATCTTGGAGGTGAGAATTGATATTTCAATAGTTTTAAAGCAGTGGTTCTTTCTACCTCTAGAGATTCTCATTTAATTTCCCTGGGAATCTGTGCTACTGGTATTTTAAAAAATCTCCCCTGCTATACTAATGTGTAACTAGAGTGGAGGACCAATAAAAAATAGCCTCTTTGATTCTCTACTTTCATCTCAGACAGGAGCACAAAAACTTCTAGAATCTGGAATGGGAGAAAATCCGTCCACTAGAACTTCAACGAAGAGGAGACCCATGCATACCCCCAGAGAGAGTCTATGTTTTCTTTTTTCTTTTTCTGTGATGTACCCAAGACCCACCTTGGACTCAAGGGACACAAATTTGGTCTTCTTCAGGTTGGTTGAGCAAAAAGTGAAGGTAGGAATAATTGGGATTTATAAACATAAAACATGGGTTTTTTTTGTTCTTATTAAAAATGTAAAATGTCCCCTTTCCCACTTAGTACAGGTTTACAGACATGTTTCTGAGGGCATTTTGCTCATCCCTTGGAAGTGGACATTCCCTCCTATTCCATGTTTCCAGTTGTCTGAAGGAGGGATGACTGTCAGCACCCCACATCTGTGGCGAAGGAAGATGAGAAGAAGCTCTTGCTCTCCAAATAGCATCCCTGTTTCTAGGTGGGATACATATTATATACTTTCCTCCCAAGGTCTGTACAGAAGCTGGAGATGTCCTGGGCCACCTGGATGCATGGAGACGTTGGAGAAAACAGATCCATGAGGTCAGTGGAGTTTGTGACCAGAGAAGAAAGGGAGATGGGAGAATTTTGTTTGGGAAAGAACAGACTTGATTTTGCCAGAGGACTGCATGACTTCTCCTCTGATGGCAGCACATGAACCTTTAGTTTTAAGAGCTATCAGGGTTTGGGTGCCTTCTGTGGGGAAGTGAGTCAGGACTATAGCCCTAAATCTAAGACAAAGGACATGTTGCAATCAGATATCAATTCTGAAGGAATATAACATATTTTGTTCTTATAATAATTCAGATATTCATTGATAGTTGTGGTGAGTGGGATGGGACAAAAGACACCTGATGTTTTCCTTCATCTCTTCTCTAGAATAGGAACTTTCTTAAATGCAGAGAGCCAAATAAGCTGTTGTTTGGATTGTTTTCTTTTGCTTTTAAAAGTTATTTTACTTTTGCACCCATTTTCTATCTTCTCTAATGTTTTTCAAGACTGATATGTCCTTTAACACGTGTTTATTTTGAAAAGGTGGTTGTTTATAATTCTGGAAATAAATTTGAACTTTGGAATTAAAATATCTGGTGTGTTGATCCTGACATATCCCTGATGACCTCCACTTGAGGCTCTGCAGAGCTCATCACAGCACAGTGTGGAGCAGGAGAAACCCCTGCATTCAGCAAAGGAGGGAGTTTTGCACAGGGGGCCCCTGTCCATGATGTTTCCCCCTCTGGAGGTACAGAGAATAAGAGAATTAGGATCCTCAAGAGAGTTTGAGTGTGAAATGGTGATTGCATGTATGCAACTTCAAAATCTGTAAGAATCCAGCTCCCATTCAAAATGTGGGATGTTTCCCAGGTAAATTTGTTGCTTGTTTTGGGTTTGAAGTTATCCCCTATTCCTGGTACCTCTGCCTGAAGTGTTCTTAGGGCTCAGGTTACCCAGTAGGGCTTGGATGGTAGTATTTCCCCCTTTCAGGGATTGGCCCAGAGATTTTTTTCCTCCAAGTTTATGGGTAGGGAAAACGCAATGAAACTGTGCTGATGCTGCCTGTCCCCTTAATCTACAAAAGTAATTAATCTATTTTTTATGTGGTCATTTTGACAAATTTGTCATAACCTATGGGGAATTTTAATTTAACCTAAAGCCAAACTGTTAAGTTTTTAGACATTTTTCACCCCACCACTCTAACCTATCCAAACCCTAGGACTTTGTCCTTTACTTCATACTATTCTATCACTTCCATGGGTTATTATGAAGAAACGTCTGTATATAGTACTGGTTAATTGAAAAAAAGAACTGTTTTGGGGCACCTGCGTGGCTCAGTTGGTTAAGCATCCAACTTTTGATTTCGGCTCAGGTCATGATCTCAGGATTGTGAGATCAAACCCTGCATTGGGCTCCGTGCTGAGCTTGGAGCCTGTTTGAGATTCTCTCTCTCCTTCTCTCTCTGCCTACTCTCTCACTCTCTCAAACAAAACAAAACAAAACAAAGAAACAAAACAAAACAAAACAAAAACCCCAAAACTGTTTTATCATTTTGGCTTGGTTAGTTGGGTAGTGCCCAGATGTCTGCATTAAATGTCTTGTTTCCATCCTTGCTACAAACTTAAGTCCCCAGGGTTTGTGCAGGGATGCCACCCTGCCTTCCCTAAGGACTGTCACCAGAGTTGGAGTCTGTCTGAGATGGTTGGCAACAACTGGATCAACTGAGCTGGTCCCAGAGCCCTGAGAGCAGAGAAATGTCAGGAGCAAGAAGTAGATGACAGAAATCTGGATTTTGGAGAGACCCAAGTATGGCATTCATCAGTGATGATGTGGGAGAGTGGAGTGATGGTAAGAGGAGTTTGGAGCATTCTTTTCTCCCTCCTCATCATTCCTATGGATTTTGGTGGAAATGATTCATAATACAGGAAAGAAAGCATCTCTTCTTTCCTCCTTGGAGAATCACTTCTGACCTTGGATAGGAAAGGGACCACAGGAAATAGATTATTCATAGATTGCATTTATGTTCTGGATCTGTGTTTGAAAGATATGCCCAGATTGTAAACCTTCCCTTGCTGTTTCTGGGAAGAATCAGGGAAAAAATGGTGGAAGGGGATCTCCCTTTGCTCCAGCTGGTAGAAGCTCCTAGAAAGATAGAAGCTAGGACACTGAGTATGACATTTTGATCTCAAAAATTTAGGGCTTGGTTGTTTTTAAATCTTGTTTTGTTTTTCAAATTAGGACAATAAATGAATAAAGACAGATAAGCAAAAGTGCCTTTGGTTTTCACTGGGAAGAAATTTGTTATTTCAAATGTTATTAATGAAAAGTCTAAGTTAACTCTCCTTATATATTCGTCCTGATTCTCCTGTTTCCAGAGTTTCAGAATAAAGAGTTTAGCCTTGAACCCTTCACCACTCGCTATGGAAGAGAATCCTCCCTTAGGGACATCATTCCTGAGGGAAGGAAAATGAGTGACAGACAAAAGCTTCTGAACCCAGATGTAAATCCCATCTGTGACATATCCAAGCCTAACCCCTGACCCTTGGACAGAAAAATGGGCTTTTATTAGAGCCCACACACAGAATAATGAAAAGACTAATGTAAATTCAAGATTAGTGAAAGAAAGTAGAAATTTAGCAGGAGCCAACCCAAGTTTTTCCCATTGCCCAAGACTTTTTAAATGAACTTTTCCTTATCTTGAAGAGTAGAAGGAGTGTAATACCTTGCCTTTATAAATCACAGGTAGGAGCTCTCAGGTTATAAAACAGTAATTTGTAATCAGTACTTAACCTCAATATATTTGTCTGCAATGTTTCTATCTTTTACCCTTCTCCTTCCTATCCATCACAAAAATGAGAGCAGCAAGACTCCCCCATCCTTTTAGGTATTCCAACTTGGGTGTGGTTTAATCTTAGACCAGTGGTATATACACAAAGGAACATCAAGGTCAAGAATCCAGTGTTCTCTAGTTCTTTGTTCTGAATTTTCATAGTGAGGCATGTCTTTTCTTTAAAACAATATTTATGGCTTATAAAGTTAAAGAGTGAAAACATGCTCAACAACAGCAACAAGACCATATGAAAGACAGAAGGGCTTGAGGAAAAACTCTGTCCAGGGAAATCTGCCTGAGAGCTCATCCTGAATCTAGGACTGTGTTACAACCCCAGGTTCCTATAGCAGGTATAGAGAGTATGTGGAGGCAGAAGCAGCAGTGGGAAGGACACATTTTGTTCTTGACTCTGGGATGTATAGGAGTGACCCTAGAGTTTTTCTTATGCTTGAGTAGAGAACATAAAATTTAATTTTCATGGTGTAGGAGGAGTTGTGGCTTACAGAAGAAAATGGAATATATTCTGTTTCCCACTTCTATCTTGGTAGAGTAGCGAGAATTTCAGCCTGAGTAAAAGGTAAGCAGCACACCAGGTTTCTGAAGGTGAAATCATGTGGAACATTGGGCTGGACTCCATTTTGGACAACCAGTAAGTATTATAAATCCCTTGAGGATTTAGACTTATTATATATATGAATATATATATAATATGAATAATATATAATATAAAAGATATATTTTAACCTAAAAGTACAACATATGCATTTCTTTCTTTCTATTATCTTTCTATAAAGTGAAAGGCTTTTTTTGTGTACGTGTGGAAAAAATAAATAGGTATACATACATATTTAGTAATTTGTCCATCCACATAAATAGGAGAAATGTTTTACCAATGAGATATTTAGTAATGTCCAAGTTAACTCCTCATGTACTTTTCCTTGCAATTTTCCTTTGGTTTCTGGGATACATCATGGTTACACAAAAATCCTTTCACTATAGTTCCTGCTTCCCATCCTCAGAATGATTCCCTGAAGGCTTTCTCCATAATGGACCAAGTCTGACCTCTGACCCATGAATAGAAAATTGTACTCCTTGATGTGATCTCTGCATACATAATTCATTGAGCAACTCTAAACCTTAAACATTCTCTATGTAGGAGCCCCACTTACATCCTTTCTTACGTCTAGTATATTTTAAAGTCTCTTGTTCATTGTACTTTGTTTTCTATTATATTGTCTATTTTACTTTGTTTTCTTTTGCAATCACTCTGTTCTAAATGATTTGACTCTAATAGTCTCAAGACTTAAGTTTTATAATCCTCAGCATCTGATGAGTTTGTCTTTATTTTCCCAGTTCCCTGGGGTACGCATGATGAATTTTAGGGATGGAGAAGAAGAAAAAAAAGAAAGAGTTGATGTCTATGTTAGTTCTTTTTTTCTTCAGTCTCAAAGTCCAGAATCTATAAAAAGAGCCCAAGAAGCAAGTTCTGTGCACTTGTAAGAATAATACTAGGATTAAAAAGCAGGCGAAAGAAATTTGTATGAAGAAAGGGGTGAGTGAGAGGAGGAAACATTAAAGAGAGTTTCAAGGCAGGGAGGGAGCAATATATTCCATTTTGGGGAGTAAGAGAGGAGATGGGAATCCTCTGCAACATACTTTGCTTTTGGAGTGAGGGTAAATGACACCACTCAGGTGGGAATGGCCCTTAGGAAGCCCAGTGACTGAGAATAATCCTTGAGTATACCATTTGGACAGGTTGATGTGAAGGAGACCCAACTATAGCTGTGTGGGTGGAGCCAATGGGTATGAGACTGTTGGGTGATGAACTTGTTGACTTCCCAAAGTCATCTATCAGCTGAAATAGCTGTTAGGAAAAGCCTTTCTGAGAACACTTCTGCAGCAATGAACACCTGTAGGGCTCTGGTCTTGACTTCTAAATATCATTCTCCACTGAAAGAATCCAGAGCTCCTTGGAGAAGTGGCTGACTCCAGGTATAGGACAGGAAAAGTACACCATGAACTTGGAGCATTTTTTGTGCCAAAAAGCAAGAAAGTGCTCAAAGAAGCGGTAAGGTTGTGTAAAGGACACAGAGGCCAATTTGAAGGATTTCCATGGAACAATCTGAACATCATAATGACCTTTGATAGTAATGGACTATAGCCCAAAGAATAAAATAACAGTCTTTGAATCCATACTGATAGAAGTAAATGAGTAAGTCAATAAATGGGCAAGAAGAGAATGCTCTTCTTTACAGTAGAATTAATAAAGACAGAAAGATGGGTAGAGCTAGAAAAGCACCTTCTGGCAATCACTGTAGTAATAATTGTTTCAGGCAAAAGTCACCAATGACTCCTAAAACCAGAGGGTGAAAGTATGATGAAAGACGATATACTTACATAGTTTCAAAGTATCTCCCAACAATATACTTATTGGCCAGGATTCAGAGAAAAAAATAGTATCTTTGAGCAAAGAAAAATGTTTCAAAGAAAAAAAAATAGTATCTTTTACAGTGGAGAAACCTGCCAGAAATCATCTTTACCCTGTGATAAAATTAACATCATCAGTAATGGGACACTTAGACATTATGTGCCTCCTGAGAAGGGCATAATAGCATTTGTATGATATTCTGACAAGAGTGCATTCCTGAATCTAATCATGATGGAATATCAGACAAACCCAAATTAAGGAACAGTCTGCAAATTAACTAGTTTGCACTCTTCAAACTACCAAGGTTATGAAAGGCAAAAAAGCATAAAGAAATATTTCATACTAAAGAAGACTAAACTAAAGAAGACACCTGAAACTAATGGTATAACATTGTGTGTCAACCACACTCCAATTAAAAAAAAAAGGAAGACCAAGGAGACAAAACAACTAGCTGTAATCCGTAATCTGTGACCCTTGGTTTGCTCTTGAAACATTTAAAGCACAGTAGTGGACACTTGGCAAACTTTGCAGATGATCTGTCTATAAATTAGATAATGATAGTGGTATTAGTAATGGTATTGCATCAATATTAATTTCCTGATTTTGGTAACTACAGTGTGATAATGTGTAAGAATATTGTTATTTTAGGAAATACAGTAGAAGCATTTAAAGGTGAAGGGACATTCTGTCTAAAACTTACCTTCAAGTGTTTCAGAAAAAAGAGTATATATCAACGGATTTAAAAGAATGATAAAGCAAATGTGATAAAATGATAATATTTGAGGAATCCTGGTATTACACATTGCACATGAGAATTCTTTGTATTTTTAAAACTTTCCTGAAAGTCTGAAATTATTCAAAATTAAGTTACCCTCTAAAAGCTATGTGGAGAGGCAGTTTTATGAAATAGTCCACTCTGGAGCCATAGTTCATGCAGCTTTCATGAGGTTAGGCAGGGGATTCTGTGGACAGGAGGCAAGCTGAGGCTTTCGAGACAGGTTGCCCTGCCTACTGGGGAAAATTACATTGCTTTTACAATAAAAATCCAAATGATTAAAAAAATAGGATAATATTTACTCCGCAAGTTTAAAGACAACAAAAATATCAGTTTTAACAATGTGAATTGTTGATGAAAATAATTAAAAAAATGTAAAAGCAGTTTGCAAGCATGTATTGGTTATCAGTGGGCTCTAACTAATAATGATGTCCAGATTTACTCATCTCCTTACCGTTAATATGATGTCTGGGGTCTGTCAAGTCAGACAGAAACGAGAAATACGCAGAATTCAATCAGATGTTATTTAAATATCTATAGATTTGTGGTGGGAGCCCATGGCAAAATATGAAAAGTGTTCAGAATGGAACTTGGCAGTAAATGGATTAGTTAAATCTAATTAAGTGCTGAAACAATCTTGGTGGGGATTTGGAGACTCAAATCAGATTGAAGAAATAAAAAATGTGTAACTTAAATTCATGGGGCCATGAAAATGACCTATTTGGAGGGCATGGACTTGGATTCCCTCTTGGCAGATGGCTCTATAAAAGGGTTACACTTGTCCATTTGTGGCCTGTGGAAAGTCAATCCTAGCCAAAGCCTTGGCCAATGAGCAACCTTACTATGCCAAGACAGTCACCGCAGTTCACTTGAGATAACAAATTCCAACTTGCTTCCGTTAGTATATAAAATTCATTTCACCCAAGGGAAACATAGATTAGTCTTAGAGATAATGATTTAAGTCAGACCCATAATATTAATAATTTTTTGTTAATTTACCTAAAATAGGTACACATGTGGATTTAAAGAGAATTGAATATATTTTAAACACATTGGCTTTGCGATTCCAATTTAAAATATGTAATTCAGTAGCTGATTTAGACATATGATTTTTAAGTTGAAATGCATAAAATATTTTACTAAGTTTATAAATAGTATTCACTATTACAAGAGCTCAGAATTCATCATATTTTAAATGTCATATATTGAATTTAGTTGAATTTTTAAGTGTCTGGAAGCGTTTTCCTTATTGTGGCATTCAAAAGATGGTTTTAAATAGACAATTATACTAAATATGTAAATATAGGAAAAAAAATGTTTATAAAGGAAACCAAACAAATTGAGTTGATCAAAGATTAATCAAACATTTGATTTGACTTCTTGAGAGTAATTCTTAAAATTATCTTATTTTATTTTTTTCCAGTTTTACTGAGATTAATTGAAATATAACATTATATTAGTTTAAGATATACAATATAATGATATATATATCAAATAATTATATTGTATATCTTAAACTAATGTAATATACAAATATATATATATATATATATATATATATATATATATATATAAAACGAGTACCGCAATCTATTTACTTAATGTCATCATCTTTCATAGTCAAATTTTTGTGTGTGTGATGAGAGCTTGAAGGTCTACTCTCTTGGCAACTTTCAAATCTACAATATTGTTGACTATAGTTACCCTGTTGTACATTCCATCCCCAGAATTTATTTACCTTGTAATGGAAGTTTGTACTTTTTGACCACCTTCACCCATTCACACACACTCCAGCCCTATCTATTGGCAACCACCAATCTATTCTCTGTTTCTATGAGTTCAGCTGTTTTAGATTCCACACATACATGAGATCATACAGTATTTGTCTTTCTCTGTTTAACTTACTCAATAGCATAATACTGTCAAGGTTGCCCATTTATAAATAAACATTTATAAATAAACTGAATTTTAATTAGGAAAAAAAACCCCACCCTGAATTGAAGTAGCAACTCAAAAGAAAACACCCCAAAACCCATACATTGATACCTACAATAAATCTCATATAGATAGATTTATGGAGGTTTATCTTTGAAAGGAAAAGTGAAATTATAAGTAAAACATTAACAATAGTGAACTGAAATACCTACAAGGATATTTAAAGATGTATAACATAGGGGTGCATGGATGGCTCAGTCGGTTAGGCATCAGACTTCAGCTCAGCTCATGATCTCATGGTTCGTGTGTTCAAGCCCTGCATCAGGCTCTGTGCTGACAGCCTGGAGCCTGGAGCCTGCTTCATATTTTGTGTCTCCCTCTCTCTCTACCCCAACTCTGCTCACACTCTGTCTCTCTCAAAAATAAATAAACATTAAAAAATTAAAAGATGTATAGCATATATCAAACGTGCAAATGAAATTTTTTATTGGTGAAACAAGATATATAACACATGGAAAATGTACATGAATACTTTGCTTCACCAAACGTAGGTGTTATCCCTAAGTAGTCATATCATTGAAAATAAGAAAGGAATGAATAAGATTATAACACAGACATAATACACATCATTATCATTCAGAAATGTTGAATTCTGGCATAGATGAAGTACATGGAAATCAAGAAAATGGATGCCAGGTAAGTCCAAAATCCTACATCAAATTAATATAGAACATCTGGGGGGAAAATTATTTTTTGGCAATTGAAGTTACTACTTTTACATGAAATAACAAAATACAGACTTAAGGTGAAATTTATATACTATTGAACATGCACTTTAAAAGGGAAAACAGAAAGGATTAGAATCAAGGAAATGTAACAACTATTACCTAAGGCTAAATCTAAAATCAGTACATAAGTAAATTCCTTTAAAAAGAATACAAAATAGATGCCTGTTTTAGTTAGGAGGAAGATTAAGCTGTATGTAAAAAAGACCCCAAATTACAGTGGGTATTTCTGAAGAAATAATATAGAAGTAGTAGATGATTAATTTTATTTGATTAGAACCTTCTGAATGAAACTGAGAGGGAATAAGAATGTGTCGGCATAGAAGGGTCATTGCTTGGAGATTGAAGAAGGAGGGTTGTTTGGAATAGTAAAAACAGCAAATATTAGGAATTGTTTAGAGGCTAGCTTGAACTCATTTAATTCTCACAATGACTATGAATTAGGTACCATTATGATTTTCATTTTGTAGATGGGGTAAACAGGGCACCAAGTTATTAATTAATTTGCTCAAGGTCACTCACAGCTAAAACTGAGATTTGAGCCTAAGCGTTTTGTTTCCAGTATCAGTGCATGTAACTGCCACACTGTGCTATCTCAGTAGCCTTTTCTTAAGAAGGGAAGTTTTCTCATGTTAATCCCAGGCCAGTCTGTGCAGTAATTCAATGTTAGGAAACATGGCTGTTGCATGTAAAGCATGCACTAGGGTAAGAACTTGATTAATGAGTTAACTAGGGGAGTGCAAGAGTGAAGGAGTTTAAGAAGAAACAGTTAAACATTCAAGGCTGTAAACTGTCTGTCCTGTAGCAAGGAGTATCAAACCCTGGTTCAGAGAGCCTAAGCAACATGGCCAGATACTTCCATTGCTTTTCTAGTTCATTAACTCAAACAGTGCACTTAGAAAATTTCAGTGTTGTGCCTCAGTCTTCCCATCTGTAAAGTGGAGATAAATACCTGTGTTTCCCCACAGGCATATATTTTAGTAGGAATAAAAGCTTGAAAGCCTTGGGAGATTATAATGATAGTATTTAGAGCAATTACCCTGAGAACAATAGTTCCTTATTACTGGAAGGTTTTGCTTTCTGCAGTTTGTTAACTGTGATCAACAGAGGTCCACAAGTAGTTGATAGTTTTTCTGAGAAATGGTCGGAGGGTCAATAGTAGCCTAACTATATCACAACCCCAAATTGTTCATCTTACTTCCTCACATCACATGGGCATTTAGTCATCTCACATCATCACAAGAAGAGGGGTGAGTACAGTACAGTAGGATATTTTGAGAGAGAGAGAGAGCACATTCACATAATTCTTATTATAGTGTACTGTTACAATTGTTCTATTTTATTGTTAGTTATTGTTGCTCATCTCTTACGTGCCTAATTTGTAAATTAAACTTTATCATAGGTTGGTATATATAGGTGAAACATAGTATATATAAAGTTCAGTACGATCCATGGTTTCAGGCATCCATTGGGGGTCTTGGAATGTATCCTCCACTGATAAGGAAGACTACTGTAGTTACATTGGAGAGTGCTAAGAAAGGGATTGCCCAGATAAGCACGTGTGTGTTTGATAAATTCCAGAAGACCAGGCAAAAGCAGGCCCCAATGAAGAGATGAGCGGAGAATGTAGAACAGCATACTTCTTACTACTACAGGGACTGCTAGTTGTTCAGTGATTGGTTGATGAGGCTTGGAACATGAGCACAGCCTGACTTCAAACTTCCTAAGCACATAATCAAGGCTGTTGATAACTTGTTGGCCTTCATACTCAAGATAACAAACAGGAAGTTTCTACAACCCCTACCCAGTAGGACTCTGAGCGTGGTAATGCCAAGCTCTCTGGTTTTCCTTGAAACTGTTGGCACTGAAACATTTGGGAGGTGGTTGGCTTGGGGTTGAGGCAGTTAAGTATCATTTTGAGCAGTCTTTCTCTGTGCATGGATATTTCACTATGTGTGGGAGGTAGCATTGCCAAGTGGTGAGCATAGAGACCTGGGATCCTTCCATGTGACCTCGAGTTCTGGTCCCTCCCATCAGCCAAGTGACCTTGAGTAAATGACTCATCCTCTTCAAACCTCAGTTTCTCTGTCTTTAAAATGAAGATAACAGGCCCTACTTCGTAATATTGTTGGGAGGACTAGAAGAGCATGTAAAGCGCTTAGCTCATAATAAGGGCTCAAATTATGTTAGCTATTATTTTTAACATTCATTTTGTTATTTATTATTTATTTTAAATATTAGTGTATAATTGCTCTTAGGGGGCCAAGGACCAATTTCATTGGCATTAGATTCTAAACAACTCTATTACCACTTCAGAAATAAGACTCATCAACGCACTGAGTGTGGCCCAAGATTTTTGCCTGCCTCCTACCCACTCAGCAAGGAGCCACAGTGAGTTTGTGGTAATACTAGCTATCCACGTGTCTTCCATGAGCATTTGCAAAATGATGATAAATTACCCAAACTGTGGCAAAGTCTCTGTACCTATTGCAAGACCTAGGGGTAGGAATGTGCGTTAGCTAAAGCAATCCATAACAATTTTGAAGTTACTGGCACATGTTAAGAAACAGAGTATCTTGATCCTTCTGAGAAAATTTTGCAAATGTTCTGCTATAATTGTATGTAAATCTGAGACTTGGCATCAGCATATTTCCTCTTAGCAAATGTGTCTGAATAAATTGATCCACCTTGTCTAAGACAGAAAGGGTATCTCCAACCATTAGTATTCTGCCTCTGGGTTGGTTTTTTTCCAGCCTGGTGTAATTTCAGGCAGCAGGCCATTGTCCCAAATGCATTTCTGATTGATTTTCTGCCTAACAACTGACAACTTAACTTTTCAGCAGGAGGTCTGAGCTCAGGCCTCTTTTTTAATGCTTCAGAGTGTAATATGATCCTGATGGATGGTTCTGAAGAACAACTGGCTTTTGTGATGGAAAAGAAAGTGTAGGACTTGGTTCCCAAACACACGGATTTCTTCCATATGGATTACATTACTATAAATTAGAGAAGGGTAGGGGTGAGGAAGAGGTGGTTGCTTTTGTGGGAAAGGCCAGGATTTAATACTATTATCCTCTTGCTTATAATTTAAAGAGTTCTGCTCTCACTTGAATCCACTGATTTAAGAAAGTGTTTGGTGAAAGTGGGCGCAATCTACTTGATTCCTTAGGTAACTTTACAAAAGGCATTTAAAAATTCCATTTTAAAACTTGATTCTAACCAGATATCAAGAGTCACAATCTGCTTAGTGGTCAGTTTTGTTGCTTAATGATACAATTTGTATTTTGTTTTAAATAGATTTGATCCTAGAGATTTGATTCTAATTGAGCAGGCTACTGTGGGTTCCTGAGGATTTCTCCAACAAGAACAGTTGTGTTTGGTATGTGCATCTGAGTCGTTCGTGAAGGATGGAAACTTCTTGGACAAACCTCCAAGTCAATCAAAAGGATTACCAGGATTTTAATCCCAAATATCAAATCCCCAGCTGTTGGTAAAAATGTATGATATATGGTTCTAAATGACCACAGTTGAGTGACACTTTGATTTTCACACAGGCTCCTTTTAAGTGGCAGATGGTATTCCAGTTAGTTTGACTGTAAGCTCACTGGAGTCTGGGTTCTCCTTGGGTGGCAAACCTAGGAGAATCTATATAATGGCAAACTCACATTAATTGGTACCAGTGGATTTGCAGAACAAAGTCTAATTTCCTTGGCCTTGTTCATTCTGCTTCTCAGCTTTTCCCTATTTTCTTTCCATTTCTGAATCCTTCCAAGTCTACCTCATAATCTACTGTGAGGTCCTCCAGGTGACTTTGACCCCAATCATCTCTTCTATTTCTTACCTCCTAATGCATTTGTGGTGTGTACCATCCAACTCAGTTTATAATAATATTATGTTTCATATATTTCTCTTATTAATATATGTACATTGTCTCTTCCTCTTTTAACTCCAGTTCCTTGAGGGTAGGGACATTATTTCACACCATCCTTATAACTTCTTCCTTTCCTTGATAGTGTCCAACTCAGTGCCAAACATCCAGCAATTAACTAAATATTTCCATACGGTTTAAAACATAACTCTAGAAGCCTTTTGAAAAATGTCAGTAACTTGAGAGTTTACATTTTAAGCCATAATCAGTTGACCCCTTAATTGGAAATGAGCACTTTCTCTGGGTAACTTGTATATTCATTGGGAGGGCAGCATATATAGGGCTATGGGGAAGGATGGAGAATGGTTTTCACTTCATACTGTCGCCTCTATTTACTCCAGTCTTTGAGAGCAGATATAGTGGATCAATCCAAGGAAGCAGACATCTCACTAGGTATTTCAACATAGAGAATTTAGCCTAAGAAACTGGTTAAGACAGAAAACTGAAAAAATGGAAAGGGGACACTAGATTATCACAGAGATAAGTAACTGCAAGAAACAATCCCACCCAAGTGATGTGGTTTGAAGTCAATGGTCAGCAAAGAATTCTTGAGATGGTTTTGGTACAAAAAGGTGTTTTTATTAAAGCACGGGGACAGGACCCATGGGCAGGAAGAGCTGCACTGGGGTCATGAGGAGCAATTGATTATACACTTTGGAGTTGGAGACGGTAAAGACAAAGGAAGTTTCCAAAAGGATTTACAGAAGCTAAAGAAGACTTATAGGATCCTGGAGGCCTAGCTATTATCAAGCTAAGGTTGTTTTTCCTTCTAGCAAAGCATTGATATTAAGACAGTTGGGAGTTCTTGAAGAATGTTATACTCTGCCTGCCTCAAGTATTTGTTAATTCCAGCAGGTTGTAAGCAAATTTAATTTTATCTGCATTTCTTTTGCCTTTGTTCTCCACATCATTAGCCCTGGGTGAACCAACTGGAAGAGGTTTGGGTGATGAGAACCTAGAAGCCAGGAGGAGAAGTCCCACAGAACTGCACTCAGATCTCTGAGGAGGGCAAGGTGAGATGGTCTGAGGATGGCAAAGAAGACACTGGGGCCTGGGACCAGCTGCCTTGCCAGGGCAAAAAGCCATTGCTGAGTGATGCTGACTGAAGCAGCAAGCAAAGGGAAGACGAAGACCTTCTTTCTTCTAGTCTCCCCGACTCCTTCTAGTGCCCCCTGTTGGTAAGCACCTATCAGGAACAGCTGGCAAAAGAAGAACATTGCTTTCAGAATCCCAGCCCCAGCACCAGAGTAGAGCAGAGCAACATGGATTGGAGCTGAGAGTTAACAGCTTCATTAACTGGCACACACGAGAACAATATATATTGCCTTCCTATCTCGTGAGGGGGTGAGGAGGATGATGAAGATAACAGAGACACGCCTGAAGCACAGGGTCCTCAGTGTTTGCCAGAACCTAAAGCCAAGGAGGTGGGCACAGCCCTGCCAAAACAGTCACACTCAGAGGGAGCTCTGAGCTCCATTTTTTTCTGCCTCCTTTCCCCCACCCCCCAACTTAGATTTAAAACCTACTTGCTCTGCCATCTCGCTAGCCTCCAGTGTTTGTGGAGTCCTCTCTACCTTCCCTGGAGAGAATGTGATGGAAACGTAAAGGTGACACTTTTGGCATGTTGCACTAATCCGGAGGAGTGCTGGCTGATTAAATCAAATGTTAGCATTCCCTGAAATTCAACTATTAGAGAGTCCTATTAATAGCTACTCACAATTGGCTCCAACAGGGAGACCCACTCTGAGAAGTGTGATTATTCCTTCATTATGATGTACTGACTTCATATAGAACCTGATACCTTTATTAGAGGAAGGAACTCATTTTACATTAAAATAAGTCCACACTAGAGAAAACATCTATCCTGCGTATAAGAGTATGTTCAAACACGCTACGTAAGTTTCTGGGTGGAATTCTCCAGAAAGTGAGGAGTTGGGAACTGTGATACTATGGCAGGGTCTTGCCCAAGGTGGGCACAAGAATTAATGCATGCTTGTGGGTGAACTGTGTCTACACTGAGCACACTGCTGTGGCTGCGGGCACATCTTCCAGTCAACCAAGTGTGAACTGATTCAGGTTCTAAAGGGATCTTGGTGGGAATTCCAGAATAGTGGAAGTGTACTCCCCCGCTGTGGAAAATCACCCTGCATTTATGTTTTCTAGGGTTGAAACTTTGGTATAATGCCTTCTATTCAATCAAATAGTTGCCATGTATAAAACACCATTTTAATTTCCTTCATGAATTAGGTCATTTACTTCTCACAACTCTAAGAGCATTTTTTTTTGTTACTTATCTCCATTTTGTAACTAAGAAAACTTAAACAGAGAATGATTAAGCAACACTTCCACGGTGGCAGAGTGAGGGTGCAAACCCAGGAAGTGTGACGTGCAGGACCACACTGCCTCACGGGGCTGCCCAGCTCACGTTGTTAGCAGGAGACTTATACACAAAAAGACAGTAGTAATACTGGAAAAATTACCAGTTACTCCTGGAAGAATGTCCAGCATGTTCACGTTGCAGGACACATGGGCACTCTTGAAGGTAATTCTCCTATCTAAGAAGGAAGAGAAAGAAGGAGTAATAAAACAATTGAGCACCCGCTCTGTAAGCAAGTCTGTGTTGAGCATTTCACATATGGCCTAGGTTGGATCTTATCAGACCCATTTTTCAGATAAGAAGCTTGGAGGCTCAGAGCCGGTAATTTGGCGAGATTATTGAATTAATAAGTGACAGAGCTGATATTTGAGTCTATTGATCTTGGATACTCATGTTCTAGCAATTGTTAACATTTTGAGTTTCTTTCAAAAATTATTTAAACCTTTGAGAGGTGCCTGGGTGGTTCAGTTGGTTAAGTGTCCGACTCTTGATTTTGGCTCAGGTCATGATCTCCTGGTATGTGAGATAGAGCCCCGCTTGGGATTCTCTCTCCCTCTCCCTCTGCCCCATGCTCACTCGTGTATGTGTGTGTGTGTGCACATGTGCACTCTCTCTCAAAATAAATAAATAAATGTTTAAAAAATTATTTAAACCTTCAACAATACTTATACTTCAGATAATAAAGATCTTAGAAAACAAGTGAGAGAGGAGTAGTTTTTTTTCCATTCAGCTTTTAGTTTTGTTTCTTATTCTTGACAAAAGCCATGGTAACTACTCATGACTCTAGCCAGAGCCCCCATCTGTCCTCCTTGATGTGTTTATTCTAATTGGAATCCACAGAGGTCATTCTTTTGCTGTATCTATTAACTGAGCTTGCATTTAGAACATTGCTCTATTAGAATTGTGGAGATTATTAACTTGGATTTTTCAAATCAGATTTCCTGCAACTCTGCTCAAAGCAACCTTATTTTCCCAGTAGAACAATCATGTATTTTCAGCGAGCGGTCATAAATATTGAAGAGTCAGTTCCTAGCTAATTTAAAAGAATAAGGGATGGAACATCCTTCACATTTCATCTGATCTAATTTTGGTTGAATAAGTGTTTGCAAAGGTCAATCTGAAAACAATGTCATAAAGAGCTCCAAGAGGAGTATTTACAGGTTTGGCTGTGTGTGTGTGCATATGTGTGCCTATATGTGTGTGTGTGTGTGTGTGTGTGTGTGTGTGTGCATTTCTATATTTGTAAAAGAAATGATACATTAAAGAATGAAGGCATTAAAACAACCAGAGAGAATCCAATGCTCACTTCTTTTTTCATAGTACTATATGATGATCTTCGATATTCCCACCAATCACTTAAAGTTCTGCAAGCTTCTGAGGGTTTCTGGATTTCCAAGGAAGGATTACATGCCTCCATTTCGTTTTATGGTCACTTATGTTTTCTTATGGTCACAAGCTCTTCAAACTAGAGATTATACAAATTTTATAGATTCACTAATATTATTAACAAGGATATTTCAAAACCTAGATGACCCCATCCCGCAACTTATTTGAATGAAATGAAATTTATTAAGCCATGAATGAAATAGGGTCATCTGTCTTATATTTTAATATTCTAACATATGTCTTCATCGTATTGCTGTGGGGCAGCTGTTATTAATGCCAATTTGAATGGTTTTCCCACTTAACTTTGCCCCCAATCCACTGCTATCTACCTAGTGCAAACGTGTGTGTGTGTGTGTGTGTGTGTGTGTGTGTTTTAATCAAAAACAGGCTTCTTGCTGGTACATGCAGTTCCTTTGCTGGAATTAGAAAAAGGCGCCCCCTCTGGGTGGACAGATGAGGAAAAGTTGCTCTTTCCACCACGTCCTCTCTCAGTCCCTTTCTATAAAACCTGTACAACTGTGTGCATTTGCTTATAAACTGTGAAATATTTATAAGGCCTTAAAACTGATGTCTGAATTAGTAAATGACCTCATAATTGGTCTCCTTGCCTTCAGCCTTTTGCCATTACAATATGTTTCATATATGCTTCATTATCCTTCATCTTCCAACAGCTTTTGCCTTCTCCTCTCCCTCTGCAATGTTGCCAGGGTCTCCTTATGGCTGGGGCTGAAATGCCAGTGCTCACCTGATGTTCAGAACCCTCCAGAAACCTCCTTTTGCACCCTTAACTCCTCTTCTTCCTCGGTGTGGACACTACCCTTTTGTCAGACTAGTTTAGGTAGCACTTACCAACCACCCCTCTTGTCATTACTACCCCTAAGATGTCATTCCTGTCATCTGGAACAACACGACCCTCCATTTGCTATGTCTAGCTACTTTAAAAGAATAAGGGGTGGGGCATCCTTCAAGCCATGTTTTCTGGCACCGTGTTTCTGTCAAGGTACAAAATTAATTTTTGTTACAACTAAGTGTACATAACATTTTGACAATGTGAAAGATTTTGCCGAAGCATAGTACATCCCTAAGTCTGTATCAAAGAAAGGGTTGATCTAGCAGAACGCTCAAGAACTTTGCTTCATGAGAACATGATCAGGACAGTAAAGAAGTCTCCTCTCGGAGGGATACTTGCTGAATCGTGAATGAGGAATAAGGTGATAATTGTAGAAGGATTTTTTTAATTTACTAAAATGTGCTTTAAATAGAAAATGGTGTTTACTTTTTGAGACCTTCAGCTATGTTGGTGAAAAATTTCAATACTAGAAAAGGAACTATGAACACCAAAGAGGTTTTACTTCTAATCTGTCTCAGACCTTTGAATCCTAACGGACCAGATGAAAGCTTGCCTTGGCTTCCTTTGCCCTTTGCCCTTGATGATTTCTTCCTCCCCTAAACACCAAGCACGGATCTTCTGCATCTGCACGTGGAGTAGATGATGTCAGTGCTCTGTCCGCCTCCCTGCACCTAGCCCAGAAGTCACCTCTTCTACACACTGATGCCTTCCTGCATCTCCCCGCCTGAGGATGTTCTCTCATCTGGGTGCATCCTTGGTCCATGCATAACATTGGCCAGAGGTTTTGGGGAATTAACATCCCAGGAGCTACCCTCAAAAAGGATAATAGAATTTGACAAATACTGCATTTGCTCGCCTTACATTGGGATGATCTTCAAGCATGTTTCACACAATCAGGGTCTCCAGTAGAACTGAGTTCCAGTTAATCACCGTGATCATCTGCTCAATCATATACCCCTTTTGGCTTTCCTTCTCCATATTGCTACCCCACTCCTTCCCAGCACTTCTTGGAGCCCTCTTCTAGGTAAATTGTTTGCACCCACATTCCTGTTCCCCATGCCTTCATTAGTATTATGTCCCATTTCCTTCTTTCCTTCTTACATGTTTTGTCTTCTTAAGGATTAATCCAGCCCCAACTCTGAAATATCCATCCTAATACAGCAGTGTCACGGTAACTGGTGAGGATGTTTTTATTGATTGAATGAACACTGTGGAATGAATCAAGTCTTGGTGGACTTTTCTGGGAAATGATTCCAATGGAATTTTGAGTATAAAGGGATTTTATTTCTAAAGTATCAGATTTCCTCTTGTACTACTTTCTAAGAAAGGCTTTTAAATTTCAAATGATTTGATATGTCCCTTTTCTTCATACCTAACTGCAACCTCTGCAGCTTGTTATCCTTCTCGTTTTGATTCAAGTGCTGTTATTAACCCTCTTCCTGTTTATGTATTTCATCCTGCCTCCTGCCTCCTGCCTCAGTCAGAAGTTGACGGTCAGAATTAATGCAGCCAGGGCATGGTGGGGGATGCTAGGTGTCCTCAGCTTTAGGGGCTGTGCATTAATAGCCAGGAGAGCCCTCAGACAGGGAGCTGGCACTTCCTTTCTTGTATAACAGCATTATGCACATTACACCACCAGTTTCCTGGCAGCATCTCGAAAATCTGATTAGAAACCCATCCAATGCAGGTATTTTTCCACTGCATTTCAAGTCCATCTCTTTTGTCACAGAGGAGATTTGACTAGAAGAGGGGCAGGAAGGACAAGTTGGTCAATTGCCATTTTAGAGTGCGGAAGTACACAGGATGGAGGAAGATGAAAGACTGCTTTGGAGCCATTCTCATTTTGTTCTCTTATGACTAGTAGGTCTTCAGGTTTTAAAGTTTTCTTTTATTTACCTTGTGTTCCTATCATGAGCCTTGTTAAGGGGTGAAATACACAGATTCTGTTATTACTCACTGGCCAAGGCAGTGTCAATTCGTCCTAGTCAGTCTCTCTGAGGCAATCTAATGGTAAATGTTTAGTTTCAAACCTTGAGTTTTAGTCTTGGGTATGTTACAGTGTCGTGTGGTCATCGACCTAAATTTTTAGTGGGCCAACTGATTGGAATTCTCAAATGTGACATACACAGAATAGTACTCACCTGAGTGTGTGTTTTCCTTTTGCCTTCTCTCCTCTCTCCTCTCCTCTCCTCTCCTCTCCTCTCCTCTCCTCTCCTCTCCTCTCCTCCCCTCTCTCTCTCCTCCTTTCTCCTTCCTTCTTCTCCCTGCCATTTTTTTGAAAGCTTCTTTAAAGATTAACTTATTTTGCAGGAGAGTGGGTAAATTACTCCTAGGAGTAAAACTTGAAATGTTTCTCATTATTTTTGATTAGACTCCTGCCACTAACTAGCCCGGTGGTATCTTGCACATAATAGGCTCTCAATAAATGCCTGTTGGACAAATTGATCACATGAAGAATGGAGCCTGGCAACCCAGTATGGGATAAATACCTACATTTACATAACTGCCCACCTATCTTTTGGAAATTATAATGCTACAATTGCATTTATTTACAACAATTGAGATGGTCACATTTGAATTTAGAAATCAGAGGCTTCGTGTCTGAGTTTATGATCAGCTATGAAGGACCTAGAGCAACTATTTGCTTTCAGATATGCCTTAAAAAAATTTGTACGTTAGATAGAGTCAGGAAGTTGTGTTCTAGTCCTGATTCTGTTATTAAAAATCTATAATTGCTGGGATGCCTGGGTGGTTCAGTCAGTTAAGCATCTGACTCATTGTTTTGTTTCAGGTCGTGATCTCACAGTTTGTGGGTTTGAGCCCCACATCAGGCTCTGTACTGACAGTGTGGAGTCTGCTTGGATTCTGTCTCCCTTTCTCTCTGTCCCTCCCCCTTGCTCTCTCTCTCTCTCTCTCTCTCTCTCAAAAGTAAATAAATAAAATTAAACAAAGATAAAAAAATTTTTAAAGTCTATAATTACTTTTGCTTCGGGACCTTATTTATAAAAATGGAGGTTAACATCAATAACCTCCACTGTCTTCCATCAAAGAGTCAATGACTTTATAATCTTTTGTAAAGAGCAAGAGAGGGGCTTTTAAAATTTGTCTTCGAGAAAAAAGTCCAGTCTTCTGTAAACCAAAAGGAAGTTACTAACAGGCTGTAAGCAGGATAGTTCTGAGTTGTTCTTCCACTTGACATGTGGTTCTCTCCAGTCACCTGCAGAAAAAGAATGTGATTTCTACCCTTGCACTGTTTGCTAATTATATTGAAAAGATGGGAAAGAGAGAAAAGCAGAAATGTGTTTCCTGCAACATCTCTTAGGGGGAAAGAGAAAATGAACTTATTCTGATGTTTTGTTGTCAGGAAAACATTTACTTAATTCCCTCATCACACACCCCAATTACTCTTATTCTTTTTCGGCTCCATAGTTCTGCTCAGACACTCAAGTGGATCTTCCAGATGGTTACCTGGTCTAAGGTATGACGCTTCTCTCCGTAAGCAAGCTTTTCCCTCTTTCCATCCCACATACAATATGTTTCCTTTGTGCTTGGCCTTTACATTTTTTCTTTAAAGTTTTAAGAATAATAGCTGATGGCTTTGATTTGTTCCTTAAAGTAATACTTGACACTTGCGAGGGGTGTTTTATTTCTGTTACCCAGTGCTGCCACCTTCTCAGGAGAAATCTGCTTTAGAGGTTGACAGGGAATACTTCTCTCAGTCAGTGCTAGGGAAGTGGCAGTGATAAACCCACTGCACTTGTCCTGAATTTTCATTTGGTTAAGACTCCATAGCATCCTTGGTCCCTCCCTCCTATAGAACCCGTGTTAGAGGAAGAAGAGACTCCAGGCCATGAAACCGGCCCACGTCACTCCACTGACTGATGTCTCCCACACCTCTGATGCCAGGATATTTCATCTTTTCTTAAAGGATTAAGAGAAGGGGTTTGCTGAATATGATGGGTGATATTTATTGCAGTCTTTCAAAGAGCATCTGCCACTGAAATGCAGGTAGGAGAATGAAGCCAAGTATAACCGGCTCTCAGTGAGAGTCAGTTCCCCATGAAGATTTATGCTCTCGGACCCTGATTTAAAGCCCATTCGCCCTTCTGTGGATGCACAGTCCACCACAAACACAGCCCCAGCCACCCCTACCAGCACCAGAACTTCCACTACCCCTAGTCTGACAACCATCGCCACTGACCACGGCCTCATTACCATCCCCTCTTCACCTTACAATCCTCATATCATTTCAAGTCTACCTTTTTTTCCAGAGCATCAGGACTAAAATGTTATGATGACACTGTCTAAAATAATAATAATAATAATAATAATAATAATACCATCTATGAGGTGCTTATGATGTATCCATATATAAAAATATGTATTTATAAGTATATATGTATATATATATGTGTGTGTGTGTGTATATGTGTATATATATATATATATATATATATATATAGTAATGTTTATTTATTGAGAGACAGAGAGAGAGCATGAGCAGGGGAGGGAGAGAGGGAGACACAGAATCAGAAGCAGGTTCCAGGCCCTGAGCTGTCAGCACAGAGCCTGACACGGGGCTCAAACTCACAAACCATGAGATCATGACCTGAGCTGAAGTCAGATGCTTAACCAACTGAGCCACCCAAGCACCCCTACCCATATTGTTTTGTAATTGTTAACTAACTGAATCCTCATAACTACTTTATGGACTAAGCAATATTATTAAGTACATTTTGCACATGTAGAAACTGAGGCTGGTGTGTTAAGTAAGCTGCCCAAAGTGGCTGGATCCTAACACAGGCTCAGAATCAGAATTTTTAGCCAATATACCAAACAAAGATTTTTCCCCCCACTGGGAATACTTGGATATGAAGTTTGGAAGAGTTTGCCACACACA